>NC_090921.1:921129825-921830797 GCF_040938575.1 Ambystoma mexicanum
TTGGGCCTGGGGGAGCGGGGTACGTGTATTTCAGGGGCTCGCTGGTGTTTTTACACACGATCGGGCCTAGGGGAGCGGGGTACGTGTATTTCAGGGGCTCGCGGGTGGTTTTACATGCGATCAGGCCTGGGGGAGCGGGGTACTTGTATTTCAGGGGCTCGCGGGTGTTTTTACATGCGATCGGGCCTGGGGGAGCGGGGTACGTGTATTTCAGTGCTCGCGGGTGGTTTTACACGCGATCGGGCCTGGGGGAGCAGGGTACCACTCACCGTCTGCCTTGCGTGTTGAAGAACCCGTAGCCAACACCCACCCACTGTGAAGTAATAGCGTGTGAACCCCAACGCCTGCAAAACACACGCACCGCACCCCACGAAAAGCAACGCCCGTGCGCGATACGTCACAGACGCGCATACGCGCTAAGGGCCTTTGGTCCAATGGAATCGCGTATGCGTGCTGACGCGCTTACGCGCTAAGGGCCTTTCCTCGATTTACACGCTGACATGCAGAATTTTCACGTGCCAAATCACTCCGTATCAAGCTGGCCACGCGTAAGCACACGGAAGACCACGCTTCTGCCCAAAAGGCCGAATTACTGCCCCCCAGACCCCCGATCAGCCTCCCACGAGCCATCTGCTGCTGCCTGCCTGCCTGCTGCCACCGTGCCCTGCCATTTGGTGCCTGCACATCAGCCATCTGCAGGGGTCCAGTTGCTGTGTCCACCCCTGCTGGATAAGAACACTCCCGACTGGGATACCATCACTCCACAGTCCAGCCCCAGGACCCAGTTGCCCACCCATGCCTGCCTCGGGGGTCGCCATGTCAGGGCAAACACCATCCGAGACCACTGGCGACCCCCAGCCAGAGGGGCAGAGGGCCACCAGCTTCAGTCAGAAGGAAGTTGGTGTCCTGGTGGAGCTTGTCCTGGGGCATTATGATGCCCTCTTCGGATCACCACTCGCCGACAAGGAAGGACGGGACAGGATCTGGGACGACTTTGTGGTTGCCATCAACGCGGAGGGGGTGGCAACCCGCAACATCAAGCAAGTCAAGAAGCGCTGGGAGGACTTCAGGTCCAGGACCCTCATAAAGGCCCGGCGCCTCGTGGAGGGGGGCCGGGGCAGCATGAGTACCATCCAGCTGAGGGTCCTGGAACGCGTACGCCCAGCGCTCCATGCCCAGATCCTTGAGAGGCAGACCCGTCTGGAGTCGAGCGGTAAGTGGCCAAGCATTGCTGTGTGAGACAAGGCATGTTGCAGTGTGCTGGTTGTCTGATACTTGCCTGTATGTGTGACATAGGCCATGTACACGTGTGTGTGTGCAGGGGCATCATGGCCATGCATGTGAGACCAGTAATGTGTGAAGCACACGGTTGGTGTATGTGTTTAAACATGGGGAGCCCTATGCGGAATGGACACATGAGAGCATGCCAGTGTCTGTTCCTGGACATGGGGGGGGGTGAGGGATGGGTGCTGATGCCATGTACATGTATGGTGTCCATGTCTGTGTTTCTGACCTGCGTGTCTGTGACTTGTGAATGCCATGGATGCATGACACATGTCTGTGACAATGTTCAGAATCACTGATGCAGCCTAGTTATCCTTGCATCCACTGTGTCTGGGGTGTACGAGACCAGATGGATGAAAGTACGTTGAAGTGTGTGCATGTGATAGGCATGACCCATGATGCATGTGAGTTCAAAAACAACATTGTATGCTTCAAGAGTCCCTTGGACATGTTTGCTCATGTCCTTAGCATGCACCATGCCTGTTACTGCATGTGTTTTGCCTGCACTGACCCATGTGTTGTGGAGGGACATGATGGAAGTGATCTTTGACAGTGCCACTCATCTGCTATTGCTTCCTGTCTAGGGGACCATTGTACAGTACCCTGATGCTTGTGTTCTATGTCTCCCTCTACACAGCGCAAAGTGAAGAAGAGGGCGGAGACGGCGCTGTGGAGCTAAGCGGCAGGGATGCCCCCACGGCTGCAGCGGAAGGGGTGGGTGAGCCCCCACAGGGGCTTGCAACGGCGGAAGGCAGTGTGGAGCCATCCAGGTTGGTGGTTTCCACAGAGGAGGAGGAGGCCGCTACTGAGCCACACGTGGGGCCTGGTGGGGGCATCCCTGCTGGTGCAAGTGGTGCAGTCCAGGGGCAGGGGCAGGAGGCAGCACAAGTCGCTGTGGAGGTGCCTGTGCATGTCACTGTCCCTGACACTGTGACTGCACCACCATGCACCAGCAGGGATGCCCCATCCCAGGCCTGTCCGCAGGTAGGGGGGATGTCCATGTCATCTGACTCCCCTCCACCTGTGAACGAGGGGACCCCTGGCCGTATGGAGAAGGTCCTGATTGGTGTCGCGTTGCGCATGGCTGTCATTCGTGATGAGGTGCGTGCTTCCCGGGGGGAGCACGCACGTCATCACGAAGAGCACCGTGGCAACGTGGCCCAGTTGGGAGCGGTCATGGTCGGGGGACTCATACATGTGTCGGGCACTCTGGCGACCCTCTCCTCCTCTGTGGAGGCTATGCGCCAGTCGTACTCCATGCCGTCTTCCGGCCCAGATGCCACCAGGGCCCCCTGTGGACCTGCCCCGACCAATGCAGCCACCTCAGTGGGGATCCCATCCCTGCCACAGTCGGGAGTCGGAGGTCCAGCAGGGGTGGACACACCAGCAACTGGACCCCAGCAGATGGAGGATGTGACGGCATCATCGGGCAGGGCACGGGCACGACGGCGTCAGTGGATTCCATCAGCCTGGATGCCGTCGTGCTGGCAGAGGCAGTTGCGTCGGAGGCAGCGGCAGGCTCGACGTGGGAGGCATCATGGCTCGGGGCCATCAACATCAGGGGTGCAGGCATCGGCCGGAGGGCAGGAGAACCCTGGAATGGGAGTGGCTTCCGTGTGGGAGCGGTTGGGCCAGCGGATAGGTGCGGAGCGGCAGCGGGCAGAGGAGGAACGGCTCACAATGGTCAGGGCGGAGAACTCCATGCGGAGGGCGCTGAGGCGGGCTGAGTGCCTCGAGGGTCTTCGCAGGGAGTTGGAGCTGGACACTGCATTATCCCTGCGGGACCTCGGGGCCAGGGAACATGCCCGCCTCCAAACCATTGAACAGGAGTTCGATGATGCCCTGGCCCATGACAACAACCAGTGAGCCGTCGGACTAGCCCGCTGCCCTTGTAAATAGTTATGTAGTTAGTGTTAGGTTTGCTTTTTTATTTATTTTGGACCTTTTGGACAATGGGCCACATTTTTGTATATAGTTTTTTTTTATTAGGTAGTGTTGTTAGATAGGTTTCATTTCTTTTGTTGGGATCATGGACCCTGGCTTGTTCATCTGTACATAGTTCACTGTTGGATTTTCTTTTTATTTTACAATTTACCCATGGAGCAATGGCTTTCGATTATTATTTTCCGTAGGATTTTTTTTTGTGGACTGTGACTTTGGACACCATTCCTTTGGATTATGATTTTTGGTTTTGCATTTTTTCACGGACATGCTTCTTTTTATTTTTTTACATTCCCATTTCTGTTTGTTTATTTTTGATTCAATTTATGTTTCCTTTAATACATATTTCTTCATCAAACTTCAATGTGTAGTATCATCTCATTGGTTTCATGCATATCATGATATGGGTTTTGAGATTCACTGACACCCATTGGGTGTATGTGAGGGACATGTGTTCGTTTCCAAACTTGCAATTGGTGTTCTATCATGTTATTGCCATTTCTAAGTGGGTGGATGCAATACCCGGGTGGGTGTTTTGCATTTGGAGGCTGACCATAGGGACCAGGGATCTAGATTGTGATGACATGTTGGCTGGGGAACATGAGTTGGGGCCTGCTGGCAGGTGCCCCACAGTGCTGGGGGGTGGGGGTGCAGGGTAACATGAGTTGGGGCCTGGTGGAGGGTGGACCACAGTGCTGGGGGGTGGGGGTGATGGGAGACATGAGTTGGACATGAGTGGGGGCCTGCTGGCAGGTGCCCCACAGTGCTGGGGGGTGGGGGTGCAGGGGAACATGAGTTGGGGCCTGGAGGAGGGTGCACCACAGTGCTGGGGGGTGGGGGTGCAGGGGAACATGAGTTGGGTGCCTGGTGGAGGGTTCCCCACAGTGCTGTGGGGTGGGGGTGCAGGGGAACATGAGTTGGGGCCTGGTGGAGGGTGCACCACAGTGCTGGGGGGTGGGGGTGCAGGGGCACATGAGTTGGGTGCCTGGTGGAGGGTGCCCCACAGTGCTGGGGGGTGGGGGTGCAGGGGAACATGAGTTAGGGCCTGGTGGAGGGTGCCCCATAGTGCTGGGGGGTGGGGGTGCAGGGGAACATGAGTTGGGGCCTGGTGGAGGGTGCCCCAAAGTGCTGGGGGGTGGGGGTGCAGGGGAACATGAGTTGGGGCCTGGTGGAGAGTGCCCCACAGTGCTAGGGGGTGGGGGTGCAGGGGGACGAGTGGGGGTGCAGGCTAGTCCCCCGTGGTGTGGGCTGCCTGCAGGTGCCGTGGAGGTTGTGGAGCGAACACCTGGGAGGACCCACACGGCCAATTCACGTGTAGTACTCCACGGAACCCCTGAAATACAAGTACCCTGCTGATGTCACGTGTGAAACTTCCCGCGCACCTCAAGATACACGTAGCCAGAACATTCGCGTGTGGAACTTCCAGCGCACCCCTGGAATACACGTACCCTGCTGATATCGCATGTGAAACTTCCCGCGCACCCCGAAATACACGTACCCAGCCCAATCACGTGTGAAACTTCTCGCGCACCCCTGAAATACCCGCACGCAGCCCATTCGCGTGTGAAACTTCCTGCGCACCCCTGAAATACCCGCACCCAGCCCAATCGCGCGTGGAACTTCACGCGCACCCCCGAAATACATGCGCTCAGCACGATCGCGTGTGGAACTTCTCGCGCACCTCTGAAATACACGCACACGCTCCCCCAGGCCCGATCGCGTGTGGAACTTCTCGCGCACCTCTGAAATACATGCACATGCTCCCCCAGGCCCGATCACGTGTGGAACTTCTCGCGCACCCCTGAAATACACGCGCCCAGGCCAATCGCATGTGGAACTTCTCGCGCACCCCTGAAATACACGCGCACAGGCCAATCGCGTGTGAAACTTCTCGCGTACCTCTGAAATACACGCACACGCTCCCCCAGGCCCAATCGCGTGTGGAACTTCTCGCGCACCCCTGAAATACACGCACACGCTCCCCCAGGCCCGATCGCGTGTGAAACTTCTCGCGCACCTCTGAAATACACGCGCCCAGGCCAATTGCGTGTGAAACTTCTCGCGCACCTCTGAAATACACGCGCCCAAGCCAATCGCGTGTGGAACTTCTCGCGCACCCCTGAAATACACGCGCCCAGGCCAATCGCGTGTGGAACTTCTCGCGCACCTCTGAAATACACGCACACGCTCCCCCAGGCCCGATCGCGTGTGGAACTTCTTGCACACCTCTGAAATACACGCACCCGCTCCCCCAGGCCCGATCGCGTGTGGAGCTTCTCGCGCACCTCTGAAATACATGCACACGCTCCCCCAGGCCCGATCGCGTGTGGAACTTCTCGTGCACCCCTGAAATACACGCGCCCAGGCCAATCACGTGTGGAACTTCTCGCGCACCCCTGAAATACACGCGCCCAGGCCAATCGCATGTGGAACTTCTTGCGCACCCCTGAAATACACGCGCACAGGCCAATCACGTGTGAAACTTCTCGCGCACCTCTGAAATACACGCACATGCTCCCCCAGGCCCGATCGCATGTGGAACTTCTCGCGCACCCCTGAAATACACGCATACGCTCCCGCAGGCCCGATCGCGTGTGAAACTTCTCGCGCACCTCTGAAATACACACGCCCAGGCCAATCGCGTGTGAAACTTCTCGCGCATCTCTGAAATACACGCGCCCAACCCAATCGCGTGTGGAACTTCTCGCGCACCCCTGAAATACACGCGTCCAGGCCAATCGCGTGTGGAAATTCTCGCGCACCTCTGAAATACACGCACACGCTCCCCCAGGCCCGATCGCGTGTAGAACTTCTCGCGCACCTCTGAAATACACGCACACGCTCCCCCAGGCCCGATCGCGTGTGGAACTGCCCGCGCACCTCTGAAATACACGCACACGCTCCCCCAGGCCCGATCGCATGTGGAACTTCTCGCGCACCCCTGAAATACACGCGCCCAGGCCAATCGTGTGTGGAACTTCTCGCGCACCGCTGAAATACACGCACACAGGCCAATCGCGTGTGAAACTTCTCACACACCTCTTAAATACACGCACACGCTCCCACAGGCCCGATCGCGTGTGGAACTTCTCCCGCACCCCTGAAATACACGCACACGCTCCCCCTGGCCCGATCGCGTGTGAAACTTCTCGCGCACCTCTGAAATACACGCGCCCAGGCCAATCGCGTGTGAAACTTCTCGCGCACCTCTGAAATACACGTGCCCAAGCCAATCGCGTGTGGAACTTCTCGCGCACCCCTGAAAAACACACGCCCAGGCCAATCGCGTGTGGAACTTCTTGCGCGTGTATAACTTTGGCGCACATTTTTTTCCTGCGCAGGGACGCTACCGCCTGCTTTCGTGTGGCGGACATGTATGGGCCTGTGCGCGTCTTTGGCCGTGCGCTGTTTTTCCCTATTCCATTCCATGAATACGTGTTGTAGGCGAGCGTGTGGGCGTTCCGCGCACTTGCCTCCTGTACTTCCCCCATGACGCCCACATTTTCACGAGTTGTTCCCCATTCTGCGTGTAACGCCCCGTGTTATGCCTACTTTTGTTATGTGTGCCGCGCTATGTGCTAATTCGCTGTGGCCTTATCGCACGGCGTTCGATGACCTGTGCGCCAGCGTGCGCCGCGCACTTTTTCAGCGCACATCCCACATTTTGCACGTGCACGGACTTCCATGAATAGATGTGCTCTGTTTTCTGTGCGATAATCATACTTGCACTGCGATTTTCGCTCTTTCACTGCGAATCGCACGTTTTCGCACGCTTGCGCACATTAATTCCATGAATCGGCCTATAGATTTCTTATAGTTGAATGATGTGTTGATATCCTTTTGATATCATGGAAGGTAGTTTTGCAAGTAGGTCCTGTAATGCAGGCCAATTAATGTCCTTGTAGTCCTGTGTACTTGCGCACTGGACAGGTATCCATATTTTGAAGTAGTGTAATTTTGATTTTGTCTTTCCCATATTGATTGAGGAATTGGCGTAAAGACTTGAAAAATTGTTTGGGAATATTACACATTGACTTGCATGGCCATTTGTACACTAGACGTTCTGATTCAGTTGAGTGGAGGGGTAATTCTAAGTTGTCAGGGCATATTTTTGTAAGCAGTACTTCTTGTTCCATTATGGTATTATTAACTTTTTCATAACCTCGACCACTGCTATGTATGGCAATTGTATTTGTTTGCTTTTGTTTGTATGCTTCTTCATAAAAGTATGGTTCTGTGCTTGTAGTGTGACTCCATTCACCTCCGCAGATATTTAAGAAGTTCTTTCTGTTGACATTTCGTTTATTGAGAAGTCTTTTTTGTAATTTAGTCATTAGTTTTGTTAGTGGTTTCATTTTGTTTAACACTAAAATAAATAACTTTCTTTTGAGAAGAATTGCACTGTCTATCAATGCTTCTAAGATTAATTTCCTACGATAGGTTTTACGGGTTGAACCTGGTTTCCCTCCTGTTTTTATAAGATTTTGAAGGACTCTGTGATGGAACATTTTGGCTAAAATACTTTTCTTGGTATGCTTACTTTGCACTATGTCAAGATTTATAGAAGCAGTTTTATCTTTAGTGATAGCTAAATTCTAAAAAATTCTAGCGGCTGAGTTGGGTAATTTGTGTGTCGAAAAATAGGAATTTGTGGGCCATTCTGGCTGTAAATCGCTGTTTAAGAAATGGGGATTTTTGGACAGAATGGTGCACAATCTCTATTTTTAGGCACAGAAATAGCATGAATTAACCTTACAGTGTGTTTGAGTAATAATACAAATATTATGGTAGTATTCAACTTACTTTTTTTCTAAAATGAGCAGGTTACTTCTTAGTTGTTCTTTGTACTTCAAATTCGGCTGCTTCTTTTCAGGAGAATGGTCTTCACTGCAATTTTAAAAGAAACAAATTAGTAATTATGTTTGTATATAGCACTGTTTTTAATTTAGACATCGATTGTTTTAATTGACATCCTCAGCACCTTCCTCAAAACCATTAAAACTATCTTATTCACATGAGATACGTTGCACCAGTTGAATACATATCATATGTTCTTAATGAATAAACTGTATTGCAATGACTAACTGTAGCAAACAAAATATCTTTACTATGCCTTGTGAAATTCATAATGTACCACAGAATACCACTATTCCTGTAACTAAGCTCTTGCAAGTAATAGTGCCTCAATGTCATGGGCTGCTTGCGCTATATAAATATAAATAAATAAATAAATAAATAAATAAATGTTTATGTTATTGTACAAGTATTGTTGTTTGAGATTTGAACATAGTGTGTGCATGCAAATTTGTTTGACTATATGCAGTCTATATATTTTATTTAAAAATTTTTACTTCAACATGATTTGAATATGTTTGTGTAAAAAGAAATTAAATAGTATAAAGGTTTGTATGTGACAGTTGATTTTAGGAGATGGAAAAAAAGACAGTAAATTCATTTTACAGATTATACAAGCTAAAAGTCAGTTAATCCCTTTATATGAAACTAGAAGAATTGTACATGTACTTTACAGAAAATATGCATACCTGTAGTTTGTGTTCATGCATATGGATATGCATGGAGCTGCAAGTAGAAATCTTGGAGACTTGTACAGTATTTCTTGTAGAAGGTGCTTTCGAATGAAATGACACTTGTACTCAGAGAGATTCACAGTACATTTGCAGTGCTGATCTATGATGATGCAGTTAGATGTAGAGGTCTTCTATGTGATTGGTAGATGGTCATGTGACTTCTTAGCTACACCCAATGAGGCAATGGCACAGAGAGTGAAGTGGAAATGGTCGAAGGGCTGTCCATGTTATGATATGTCCTCAGACATGGCAGTAGTTCGCGGACATCGGGTGTTACATCCAGGGATTTTTGGGTTGGGAAGCCATGCAAATTAGAATGAGCATAGAAAGGGATTGGTCAGGAAAGTTTAGTGGGTGTGTTGTGCCATGAGAGAGTTTCTCAGATACTCTTTTTGCTCAGAGAAGAACAGATAGCTATGGCTGTCTTTGCCTTTCACATACTGATTGAGGAACTGGCATAAAGATTTGAAAGATTTTTTGGCAATGTTACACATTGACGTGCACAGCCATTTGTATACTGGACGTTCTGGATCAGTCGAATGGAGAGGTGATACTGACTTTTCTGGGGACATTTTTGTAAGCAGCATTTCTTGTTGCATTATGGTATTATTAAGTTTTTCATTCCCTCGTCCACTGCTATGTATGGCAATTGTGTTTGTTTGATTTTGTTTGTATGCTTCTTCATTGAAATATGGTTCTGTGCTCGTGGTGTGACTCCATTCACCAGAGATATTTAAGAAGTTATTTTTGTTGACATTACATTTATTGAGAAGTCTTTTTTGTAATTTAGTAGTTAGTCTTCTTAGTGCTTTCATTCTGTTTAACACTGAAATAAATAACTTTGTTTTGAGAAGGATTGCACTGTCTATCAAAGCATCTAATTTTCTATGGTAGGTTGTAAGGGGTGTGCATGATTTGTCTCCTGTTTTTTTAAGATTCTGAAGGACTCTGTGGCGGAACATTTTTTCTAAAATACTTTTTTTGGTATGGTTACTTGCCACTACATCAAGATTTATAGGAGCAGTGTTAGCAGTAGTGGTAGCTGAATTCTTGTTAATCACTTTCTGTTTCGTTTTACATTTTGAAAGAGGAGGGAAATGTTTTGTATTGGAAGCTTGTTTTATTTCACTTAATGACTCTATTAGATCTTTTATTTGAACTTTTTGTAACCATTCTGCTAGAGATGAATGATTATTTTGGACACTTTTATTTTCATTTGCTCTACTTCTGCGTTGCTTTCTATGGACTTGCTTCTTGGTAGGCATTCTTTGGGGTCTGTTGGAAAAAAAATAAGATATGTGTTGGGCTATTCTGCAATGTATGTGTACTGTGTGCATGAGTGTCTGAGTATGATGGTGAGGATGTATGTGATGGTGTGTGATTGTGCATTGGGCAGCTACAAGAAATTGCGAAGGCTATTCTTGTATTTGTGTGTTACTATACTGGGGTTCAGATGACAGTACAAAGTAAGCTAGTGGTGAGGAGAAGCACTAATACTAAATGTAATGTTATAGAATTAAAACAGTTTTTTGTTCTGTAATACTAACTTTTTAGGACCTGAGTCATGTCGTTTGTGTGCCGAAAAACAGAGATTTGTGCGCCGTTCTGCCTGCTAATCCTTGTTTAACAAATGGGGATTTGTGGGCAGAATGGCACACATATCTCATTTTTCAACGCACAAATTACATGAATCAACCCCACAGTGTGTTTGAGTAAGAGTGGCAATATTATGGTAGTATTGTACTTACTTGTTTTGTTTGGAATGAACAGGTAGGTTTCTTCTGAGTTATTGTTTGTCTTTCAGATGCTGCTGCTTTTCAGGAGAGTGTTCTTCACTGAAATTGTAATAGAAACAAGTTAGCAATTTTGTGTTTTTACAGCACTGATGTTAATTTAGATGTTGATTTTTATGTTTTTGTAGTAGTATTCTTGTTTGATAACTGAACATAGTATGTGAATGCAGTTTTCTTTGACTATGTGCAGGCTTTATATTTTACTTAAAATATGTTAGTTCAACATGCTTTGCAAATAAGTAGAATACTAAATGTATGAAACTCACTTGTTTTGTTAAGGCTGTGTTATTGAATGTTAGGAGATAGAAGAAATAATGATATACTTATTTTGCAATTTTTATAAGATAAATGGCAGAACGTGTATAGAAAAGCATGGAATGTATGCATTTGTGAAGGTATGGGTAATAAAGCAGAAGGATGTGATTTACAGGCAGTGGTGTTTTTTCAGCGTGGAGGTTTTCAATGCTACAGTCTGTGTGAGTGTATGAAGATGCATGGCCTTATCCTGGTTGCGTGTAATTTTATAATAAACTACTAAGTGTTTTTTCTACAATTATACTGTTATTTCTCCCATCTTTTAATATTATAATTTTTTAGATAGCTGTGTAGATAGCTGTGTAAAAAAAATAAAAATAGATAGCAGTCAGGTTTGGAAGTGACAGTTGATTATAGCAGATGGGAACAATGACAGTAAGTTCATTTTATAGGTTATACAGGTTAAGTGGCAGTTACTCTGTTTATGTGCATCCATAAGAGTTGTACATGTACTGAGCAGAAAGTATGCATACCTGTAGTTTGTATTCATGCATGTGGATATGCATGCAGCTGTAAGTAAAAATCTTGGAGACGTGTACAACAGTTTTTGTAGAAGGTGCTTTCCAATAATGTGAGACTTGTACTCAGAGTGATCAACAGTACATTTCAAGTGCTGAACTCTGATGATGGAGTTAGATGTAGAGGTCTTGGATGTGATTGCTGGATAGTTGTGTGACTGCTTAGCTGTATCCAGAGAGGAAATGACACAGAGAGTGAAGTGGAAAGGGTAGAAGGGCTGTGCAAGAGTTACGAGGTCTGCGGACAACATGGCTGTCCACGGACAGGGCGTGCCACGTCCGGGGTTTTCCAGCAAATCCAGCATGGAAAGAGGACTGTATGGATCAGGCAATCAGGTGTTGAGGTTGTGGATTTGTGTTGAAAGAAACTGTGTGTAGTGGAGATGGCAGAGGTGGAGAAAGTCAGGGTGTTGGTGCTTGGAGATATGTTTGTGCATGGTTTACAGCAGTATGCTCAATGTAGGCATGTGGCAAACAATTTTGATGTTAAAGGGGTGGAGGTCTTGTGGAGCACTGTGCCTGATTACAATGCACAGGGAATTGTACAAGTTTGTGAAAAAATGGGTAAGTGAACAGTCCACATGTGGTAGTCTTGCACTATGGTGCTTTCTATTTGGGCTTTGTCAGTGCCCCTACTTTGTTGGCAGATTTGGAATACTTGGTTCAAGCAGTAATGAACATCCTTCCAAATGCCAAAGTACTTTTTTCTGGATTAATACCTAGGGCAATATGGGACAATAGTTCTGATTTTTGTCCTCAGCAAAACATTGCTAGGTGTGCAATCAACCGAGGCATGTGTGCTTTCTTGCTTAGAGCTGGTATGTTCTTCTGTAATAATGAGAATATTGATTCCAGTAATGCTGTTTATTTTAGAGAAGATGGCATTTCTTCATCTTTTATGGGAAATGCCATGCTGTTCTGGAATGTAAGGGTTGCTTTGGAGAAGGTAATGTGAAGATTTTAGGAGTAAAGTAAGAAAAAAAAAGAAAATAAAATAGAAAATAACAGGTGTCTCTCAAGCATCTGCAAATAAAACCCCAAAAACTGCTATTTTCAGAGCCAACCTCAAAGGGGAAATGGGGCACACTATTTAAATTTAAATACACTATGCTTAGATTTTCGATATGTCCGCGGGCATGACAATAGTCCGCGGACACTGCGTATCACATATGGGGATTTTGGGGTGGAGACGCATGCAAATGAGAATGAGCAAAGCAAGGGATTGGTAAGTAACGTTTACTGGGTGTGTTGTGTAAGGAGAGAGTTTGTCAGAAAGTATTTCTCCTGAGAGAAGAACAGATCGCTATGTCTGTGTGTTTCAGAAAAAAGATTATATGGATTTTGGGAGACTAATGGATACATTGGTTGGAGGTGCATGCAGAACGCTGTGGAGTAACTTCAGATCTTGGATTCCCTCATGTGGAAGAGCACTGGCATGGATTGCGTGGAATGAAGTGGCTGGACTTGGTAATTCTCTCTGTGCGTTTGGAGACAGAGCTTCATCCAGACATAATTATAATTCATTGTGGAGGGAACAGTTTAGGACATGTGTCTGGAATGTCATTGCAATTTGCAATGAAAGAAGGATTTGGGAAGGTTATGGACATGTTTCCAAATTCTCAACTAATTTGTCCTCGTATTGCGCAGAGACAAATGTGGCTGCATTCTTCTTCATTTGGTCCACAAATGGAGAAAGCTAGGCACAATGTCAATAAGGCTGTTTGCACCTTTCTAAGATATCTTGGCATGTCCTCATTTCACAATGAAAATATTATGTTTCATAGCACATACATTTTTCGCAGAGATGGAGTCGATCTTCCTTAAGCTGGCAATCAGATTTTTCTGAGAAATGTAAAAAATGCATTGCAACCTTTTATGGAATTATAGCCATCCATTTTGCAGTAGGTGTTGACTATTTCAAGTTTTTCAAACACAAAAAACACCACCAAAAGGCTCTTTTCAGAGTCACCACTTCCTTCCAGAGAAAAGTGCAATGGTTATGATAGGACAGCACCCCAAAATTTTAGATGTCCGTGAACTGTCCGCAGACTTCTGCAAAATGCACAGGGCCGTGCTCCATTTGTTTGCCACTTCTATTTTTAGACTGTGAAAGGTGGCTCTGAAAAGAGCCTTTTTTGGGGTATTTTTGTTTTATTTTTTTTGTTTTTTTACACACGACACATTAGGAGAGGAGGGGAAAGGAGGGTAAGGAAGGGACACCAACCACAGGGATAAGAAAGGGCAGGTGGAGAGAGGAAGATGTAGGGTGGGCCTTATTTAGGCAGTGGGCAGACCTTCTCATGCTCCTTGACCATAGCCTCGAAAGTACTCTGAAGACTCTCCCCCGGCAGAGTACTGCATCGCATTACATACACAAAACTGTGACCCTCGAAACGTAAGGGTCAACAGCATCATGGATGGCCTGTGACGCAGCTGGAGGGATGCGCTGTCCCACAGGAGTGTCTCTTGTGGTGACAGGAGCAGAAACGGAAGATGTGGTAGAGGAACTCAACCTTCTACGTTGCTCACAAGGTACAACCTTGCAAATGGCCCCACCATGGAACGACCTTAGGTGTCGCTTCATGGATGTCGTACCAAAGCTTTACGAACCAAGCCTCCCACGACTCAGCACCATTTTGCACTGGTTACAGATGACCTTGTTCGCACATGCTTTTGGTACGTCACCCTGAATGGTAAATAACCGCCACACCCAAGACGCAAAGCGAGTGCTGGTAGTAGGGACTTCCACTACCTCATCCTCATCATCCTCTTCATCCTCCTCCTCTACATCCTCACGTCTGTTCCCTATGCAGGCCCTTGGCGAGGTGTTGGTGGTGGAGGGGGTGGGGGTGGTGCTGATGCAGAAGCAAGTCAATCTTCAATAGTAGAAAGACAGAATGAAGATGAGCTCTGGGGTGTGGCCTTTTATAGGGGTGCAGGTGCATGCACCACAGACAGCCGTGCTGTCTGTGGACAGATACAACACCCTAGAAAGGTTTTAAAAGTTCCAAAATGTGTGTAGAAAGCCAGGGTCATAGTCTGGGACATGTGTAATGTTGAATTTTTACTGAAAAAGTACTTCTAAAATGTTCTGGGACCCGGACAGTGTCCGTAAATCAGGACACACCCTCAGCGTGGGTGCAGTCATATGATGACGTCCGTGAAGGAAACGGGTGTCCGCAGGACACCAAATGCACAGGAACAGTCATGCGCATGCATGCGGGCATTCTACAGACAGTGTTCAGGTCCTCAAACTAATTAAAAGTGCAACACAAATGAGACAGACAGTTACGGACAGGCACGATGTTCGTAGGATTTATGGGTGTGGTGCGCATGTGCGTAGATGTTCTAAAGACAGTACGGACAGGCATAGTGTCCTTAGAACACCTCCATTTGGGTTAATTGCGAACATTCCGGACACCAGGTGTGTCCTAAGGACACCTCCATTTTGGTTCATTACGGACATCCCGGACACCGCGTGTGTTCTAAGAACAGTTCGATTTTGATTGCCGACAGTACGGACAGGTATAGTGTCCTGAGGACACCTCCATTTTGGTTAATTACGGACATCCCAGACACCGCGTGTGTTCTAAGAACAGTTCCATCTTGCTTGCGAACAGTACGGGCAGGTATAATGTCCTTAGGACACCTCCATTTTGGTTAATTATGGATATCCCGGACACCGCGCATGTTCTAAGAATAGTTCCATCTTGCTTGCGAACAGTACGGACAGGTATAGTGTCCTTAGGACACCTCCATTTTGGTTAATTACGGACAACCCGGGCACCTGTTGTGTTCTAAGAACAGTTTCTTCTTGCCTGCGGACAGTATGGACAGGTATAGTGTCCTTAGGACACCTCCATTTTGGTTAATTACGGACATCCCGGACACCTGTTGTGTTCTAAGAACAGTTTCACCTTGCCTGCGGACAGTACGGACAGTTATAGTGTCCTTAGAACACCCCCATTTTGGTTAATTGTGGACATTCCGGACACCCGAGCTGTCTGCGGACTCCCCAACTGCCTTTTAAAAAAAATAAGACACAAAGGAATGAAGTAACAACACATATAATATTTTATTATTATATAAAAGTATAACATTTATGAAAGAAAGGGGGCAAGCATAAAATGACACAAATACAGGGGAATTAGGAGTTTGGAGAGGATTGATGGGAGGGGATGAAGGGATGGAAGTCTCATCATAACGTTTTTCTTGGTGATAAGGGTTTGGGGATAGTTGCCTGGGAAATGGAGAGGGGGAACAGGTGCATGTAGGACAATGATATATTTTTTTTCTTTTATGTGGTCCTCTACAAAATGTTTCAAAAGATTGACATTTTCCATAAGCATATTCATCTTTTGTTCCATGCTCTGTACAGTATTTTCTAATGTCTCTTTTGCTGTATTATTTTCAATGTTTATATGGTCTGTTAAAAATATATATATATATGTTAAGTACACATAAATTAATGATTATTAATTTTGTTATATAGAGAAGTGTCTACCATTAGTATCACTGTCTTCAGACATTTCCTCACGTGGAACATTTTCGTCAAGCCATTCCAAAGTACTGGACATTTCTGTGTAAAAAAATATATATATATTACTTTTAGTGTACCAAATACAGAAAGTTTAGAAATATATAAGAAAAATGAAGTTTACTTACTAGTTTCCAGTAAGCTGTGTTATTACTGTTGTGTAGGTCTGCTGTTGCTCCTAGCTGTGCAGTTTCTGTGAGGTAATTATGCTGGAAGTATATCTTTTTTGTTTTGGTATATTTCATTTTAATACACATGGTATTTAAATGGACCGTTGATATTTTACATATATAGGTTGCACTACTTATTGTTATATATAATGTGTTCATGTGCTGCTTTTTCAACTTGTTCAGTGTTCCTATGGGATGATAGAACAATCTAAGATACCACCTGAGTTTTTGGGTAGTGTTGATGTTGTCCGTGTCCATCCGCCGACATGCGCACTGTCCGCGGACATCAAAATCACTAACAGTGGGTTCAGCATGTTATATGTGTATAAAGTAAGGGAATCCTAGTAAACATCTGTCAAATTCCTAGTATGTATATGTGTATTCAGTAATAAAAAAAAACTTTGATAAAGTGACATTATGATTAAGTTGCACTACTAAAAACCTATGCAATTCAGTAAAAAAACTTTGTTAAAAGGACATTGTGGTTAAGTTGCACTTCTAAAAACCTATGAAATTCAGTAAAAAACTTTGTTAAAGGGAAGTTATGGTTCCAAGTAAAATCGAAACCCCCCTGAAATTCGCCAGTTATGGTAAGCTAAGCAACCATAACTCGTGCCACCACCGTGCATTGCTAAGACTAATGTCATAAGACTGATGACATCACATGTCTGGCTTTCTCTTTTTTCTTTTAGTGATATATATTAGCCAGTAATATTTAGGAACAAAGAAACTATATTTGTAAACTTATACTTCAAATATGTTCTTACAGTAATTCATTTGGAGTTCACTCACAGCATATGAAACATATACATAAGGAGAATAAACATGTGAAAAATACTAATGCTTTCTACGTATGAAGACAATCAGTAAAGTTATCAACACTTTTTTATTGTTTTGCTGGTTTTTTATTACTGTACTTTATCTGGATATGCTTATATTTATGTTCACATCACTTTCTTTAGGGTGCAGTCACATCATGTGATAGTTATTCATAGGGAAGTAGTAAGTTTTAATCAGCACTCTCATTTCTGTACATAAAGATAATTAGGTAGGTTATGAATAATTTCTTTTTCTACTGCTACTTTTTTGCATACTTCACTTTCCCTGTATAGACTCATATTTGTATGTGTTGTTGTGTTTGTTTGTTTGTTTGTTTGTTTCTTTCTTTCTTTCTTTATTTATAATGCACACCAGACCCAGAGGTAGCAGGGCGCAGCAGTAAGAATATCCAAGGCTTTCAAAGTTACAGAAATGTGCAGTTTGCATAGTTACAGATTTGTACAGATAGCAAGGAAAACATTAATGTACATAAACACAGAATAATTTACAAGTTTACCACATAACATTGCAAGGCAATTGAGCTTTGTTCAGCTAAAAATCTAAAAATACAGGTTATATACAGGTTATATACAGTGCAGTTGGCAGGGGCTGTGGTGCAAGATATCTTAGTCAGAGGTCGACAAGGAGACTAGAGGTTGTTGCAGTTGATATATTTAATGTAGTTCCTTCTGAAGTGTAGGTAAGGTTGGTCTACTCTCAAGGTATGTGGCAAGGAATTCCACAGTTTAGCGGCTTTCACAGGAAAGCTGTTGCCACCAATATTGGACAATTTGAATCTTGGTACTACGAGGCAGTTGGAATTGGCAGCTCTTGTCTGTCTGATGGATATTTTTCTCTTTATTTTATCCAAAAGGGAACAAGGGGCAGCATTGTTAAGAGCTTTATGTGTCAATGAAATTATTTTTAACTGAACTTTGTTGTCAGTGGAGAGCCATTTGTGTTGGCATCTAATGGAGGAGATATGTACTCTTTTGTTTATGCTGAGCACAGCTCTTAAGGCATTGCTTTGAAGAATTTGATGCCTTTGAATAATGGCTTTGTTTGCACCGCTGTACAGAGCATTGCAATAATCGAGCCTGGAGAGTGTTAAGTCTCTTACCAGGATCATGCAGCTGTCAATCGAAAGGAAAGGCTTACCAGCTCTTATCAGCTTACAGGAATAAGCAGTGGTAGATGCCAGGGAATTAACTTGTTTGGTGAAAGACATGGTAGAATAAAGGTAAAAACCAAGAGTGTTTACTTCCCTAGATACCTTGATGATATTTCCGTCTATACTGAAAGAAGAATATTCCTGGCCTAGTTTATTGATATTAGAGTGCATGCCCAGGATAATCAACTCTGTCTTATCATCATTCAGGCAAAGACCGTGTGATGCATCCATGCCTGAATGATAAGAAACACCCTATTCACCAGCTCCTGGTCCTTGCTGTGATCCCCAGAAAGCGGGAGGAGAATCTGTGTATCATCTGCATAGTTAGTGTAGGTGATACCCAGATGGTCCAAATCATCGAACAAGGGTTTGGTGAAGATGTTGTATAGAGTTGGGGAGATACATGAACCCTGAGGGACATCGCATATGATAGGTGTAGGGTCTGCTGCTGCCGAGGGGGAAAACACTCTCATAGTTCTCTCGCTCAGGAAAGATTCTATGCATCTGATGGAGAAGTGAGCTGCTGAATCCAAATGTCTGCAGAGAAACTTGTGGTCCACGAGATCGAATGCAGCTGAGAGATCAAGTAGGAGGAGGAGAGCTGTCTTTCCTTCATCTCTCAGCTCATCAATGTGGGTCTTTAAATCAATAAGGGCTGTTTCAGTCCCATGTAGTGGACGGAAGCCAGATTGTCTAGCTCCTAGGAGCTTATGCAGTTCAAGGTATTTTTGAATCTGGGTGTATGCAACTTTGTCCAGTATTTTCAGTAAAAATGGTACTGTAGTGATGGGACGGTAATTAGTGGGGATAAGAGGATCTATTGTCTGCTTCTTAAGGAGTGGGAGCACCCAGGATTCTTTTAAATTAGCGGGAATATTGCCTGTGGAGAATGAAGCATTAATCAATTTAGAAATAAAAGGTAATAGGGCTCTGGCAGCGTCTTTTGTTTTCTGAGCTGCACAAATATCGCCCTTGCAATTTGAAGGTTTGAGAGATAGGATAATTTTCTCTACCTCTAGGGTAGATGTTTTGGTGAAGTAAAATTTGTTAGACTGGGTATTAGGTGTAGCATTAGGCAGTGAATTGGACAGGTGTTCTAGGTTCAGAGAGTCTTTTTTTAGCTGGATTTTGTTTTGTAGTGTATTTATTTTATTTGCTAACGCATGTTGGATGTCTGCACACTAAGTCTGATCCTTGATACATGTATCTGGTGTGGCAATAGGTGACTCTAGTTCTTTCAGTATGGAAAAGAGTTCCTTCATGCTTGAGTTAGAGTTGGCAATGCGTTCATCATAGGAGTTCTGTTTTGCCAGGCAAACTTGCTTTTTATAATGCTGAAATAGAGGTTAAGTTTACTTTGTTCTCATTAGATGGGCAAAGTCTCCAGGCGGATTCACATTTTCTCTTTGTAAGGAGTAAGGCCTTGAGTTCCGGCGTGAACCATTTATTTAGATGGGCTTTTGGTTTACTTCTTCTAAGTTTAAGTGGGGCAATTATGTCCATAGTATCAAGCATGATAATATTGTATTCATGGACTAATGTGCTAGGGTCTAAATTGTCTGGCAGTGCATTCAAGGTTGGGAGGATGGCTGGAATAACTTTGTCCACTGTCATATTCTTTTTATTTCTAGTTAGGCATGGTGGTGCTCTGAGTGAAGCAGTGGGAGATGGTCTGGTAGTTAATTGCTGGTAGGCTACTGTACCTCCACTCTTGATTAATGTACTTACCATTGCTATTGAATTGCCACATCTGCTGTTCAGCCCTACCAAGGCTTACTGATGGTTGATTTCCATTATTGATTATTGTATCCACTATCGCCCCTGTTCTAGAGCACAATGTTAGTTTGTAATTATTACCATTACCTGCACCAGAGTGCGTTGTTGCCTAAATGTACTTAGTCCTATGGGCAATATAGTCTATGGGTAGTGCGCCACTGATCACTGCCCTTGATTTACTGAACTTGTGCGATCACTGCCCTTTGTTGTGCTCCCCCAGGCCCGATCGCGTGTGGAACTTCTTGCACACCTCTGAAATACACGCACCCGCTCCCCCAGGCCCGATCGCGTGTGGAACTTCTCGCGCACCTCTGAAATACATGCACACGCTCCCCCAGGCCCGATCGCGTGTGGAACTTCTTGTGCACCCCTGAAATACACGCGCCCAGGCCAATCACGTGTGGAACTTCTCGCGCACCCCTGAAATACACGCGCCCAGGCCAATCGCATGTGGAACTTCTTGCGCACCCCTGAAATACACGCGCACAGGCCAATCGCGTGTGAAACTTCTCGCGCACCTCTGAAATACACGCACATGCTCCCCCAGGCCCGATCGCATGTGGAACTTCTCGCGCACCCCTGAAATACACGCATACGCTCCCGCAGGCCCGATCGCGTGTGAAACTTCTCGCGCACCTCTGAAATACACACGCCCAGGCCAATCGCGTGTGAAACTTCTCGCGCATCTCTGAAATACACGCGCCCAACCCAATCGCGTGTGGAACTTCTCGCGCACCCCTGAAATACACGCGTCCAGGCCAATCGCGTGTGGAAATTCTCGCGCACCTCTGAAATACACGCACACGCTCCCCCAGGCCCGATCGCGTGTAGAACTTCTCGCGCACCTCTGAAATACACGCACACGCTCCCCCAGGCCCGATCGCGTGTGGAACTGCCCGCGCACCTCTGAAATACACGCACACGCTCCCCCAGGCCCGATCGCGTGTGGAACTTCTCGCGCACCCCTGAAATACACGCGCCCAGGCCAATCGTGTGTGGAACTTCTCGCGCACCCCTGAAATACACGCGCACAGGCCAATCGCGTGTGAAACTTCTCACACACCTCTTAAATACACGCACACGCTCCCACAGGCCCGATCGCGTGTGGAACTTCTCCCGCACCCCCGAAATACACGCACACGCTCCCCCTGGCCCGATCGCGTGTGAAACTTCTCGCGCACCTCTGAAATACACGCGCCCAGGCCAATCGCGTGTGAAACTTCTCGCGCACCTCTGAAATACACGTGCCCAAGCCAATCGCGTGTGGAACTTCTCGCGCACCCCTGAAAAACACACGCCCAGGCCAATCGCGTGTGGAACTTCTTGCGCGTGTATAACTTTGGCGCACATTTTTTTCCTGCGCAGGGACGCTACCGCCTGCTTTCGTGTGGCGGACATGTATGGGCCTGTGCGCGTCTTTGGCCGTGCGCTGTTTTTCCCTATTCCATTCCATGAATACGTGTTGTAGGCGAGCGTGTGGGCGTTCCGCGCACTTGCCTCCTGTACTTCCCCCATGACGCCCACATTTTCACGAGTTGTTCCCCATTCTGCGTGTAACGCCCCGTGTTATGCCTACTTTTGTTATGTGTGCCGCGCTATGTGCTAATTCGCTGTGGCCTTATCGCACGGCGTTCGATGACCTGTGCGCCAGCGTGCGCCGCGCACTTTTTCAGCGCACATCCCACATTTTGCACGTGCACGGACTTCCATGAATAGATGTGCTCTGTTTTCTGTGCGATAATCATACTTGCACTGCGATTTTCGCTCTTTCACTGCGAATCGCACGTTTTCGCACGCTTGCGCACATTAATTCCATGAATCGGCCTATAGATTTCTTATAGTTGAATGATGTGTTGATATCCTTTTGATATCATGGAAGGTGGTTTTGCAAGTAGGTCCTGTAATGCAGGCCAATTAATGTCCTTGTAGTCCTGTGTACTTGCGCACTGGACAGGTATCCATATTTTGAAGTAGTGTAATTTTGATTTTGTCTTTCCCATATTGATTGAGGAATTGGCGTAAAGACTTGAAAAATTGTTTGGGAATATTACACATTGACTTGCATGGCCATTTGTACACTAGACGTTCTGATTCAGTTGAGTGGAGGGGTAATTCTAAGTTGTCAGGGCATATTTTTGTAAGCAGTACTTCTTGTTCCATTATGGTATTATTAACTTTTTCATAACCTCGACCACTGCTATGTATGGCAATTGTATTTGTTTGCTTTTGTTTGTATGCTTCTTCATAAAAGTATGGTTCTGTGCTTGTAGTGTGACTCCATTCACCTCCGCAGATATTTAAGAAGTTCTTTCTGTTGACATTTCGTTTATTGAGAAGTCTTTTTTGTAATTTAGTCATTAGTTTTGTTAGTGGTTTCATTTTGTTTAACACTAAAATAAATAACTTTCTTTTGAGAAGAATTGCACTGTCTATCAATGCTTCTAAGATTAATTTCCTACGATAGGTTTTACGGGTTGAACCTGGTTTCCCTCCTGTTTTTATAAGATTTTGAAGGACTCTGTGATGGAACATTTTGGCTAAAATACTTTTCTTGGTATGCTTACTTTGCACTATGTCAAGATTTATAGAAGCAGTTTTATCTTTAGTGATAGCTAAATTCTAAAAAATTCTAGCGGCTGAGTTGGGTAATTTGTGTGTCGAAAAATAGGAATTTGTGGGCCATTCTGGCTGTAAATCGCTGTTTAAGAAATGGGGATTTTTGGACAGAATGGTGCACAATCTCTATTTTTAGGCACAGAAATAGCATGAATTAACCTTACAGTGTGTTTGAGTAATAATACAAATATTATGGTAGTATTCAACTTACTTTTTTTCTAAAATGAGCAGGTTACTTCTTAGTTGTTCTTTGTACTTCAAATTCGGCTGCTTCTTTTCAGGAGAATGGTCTTCACTGCAATTTTAAAAGAAACAAATTAGTAATTATGTTTGTATATAGCACTGTTTTTAATTTAGACATCGATTGTTTTAATTGACATCCTCAGCACCTTCCTCAAAACCATTAAAACTATCTTATTCACATGAGATACGTTGCACCAGTTGAATACATATCATATGTTCTTAATGAATAAACTGTATTGCAATGACTAACTGTAGCAAACAAAATATCTTTACTATGCCTTGTGAAATTCATAATGTACCACAGAATACCACTATTCCTGTAACTAAGCTCTTGCAAGTAATAGTGCCTCAATGTCATGGGCTGCTTGCGCTATATAAATATAAATAAATAAATAAATAAATAAATAAATAAATAAATGTTTATGTTATTGTACAAGTATTGTTGTTTGAGATTTGAACATAGTGTGTGCATGCAAATTTGTTTGACTATATGCAGTCTATATATTTTATTTAAAAAATTTTACTTCAACATGATTTGAATATGTTTGTGTAAAAAGAAATTAAATAGTATAAAGGTTTGTATGTGACAGTTGATTTTAGGAGATGGAAAAAAAGACAGTAAATTCATTTTACAGATTATACAAACTAAAAGTCAGTTAATCCCTTTATATGAAACTAGAAGAATTGTACATGTACTTTACAGAAAATATGCATACCTGTAGTTTGTGTTCATGCATATGGATATGCATGGAGCTGCAAGTAGAAATCTTGGAGACTTGTACAGTATTTCTTGTAGAAGGTGCTTTCGAATGAAATGACACTTGTACTCAGAGAGATTCACAGTACATTTGCAGTGCTGATCTATGATGATGCAGTTAGATGTAGAGGTCTTCTATGTGATTGGTAGATGGTCATGTGACTTCTTAGCTACACCCAATGAGGCAATGGCACAGAGAGTGAAGTGGAAATGGTAGAAGGGCTGTCCATGTTATGATATGTCCTCAGACATGGCAGTAGTTCGCGGACATCGGGTGTTACATCCAGGGATTTTTGGGTTGGGAAGCCATGCAAATTAGAATGAGCATAGAAAGGGATTGGTCAGGAAAGTTTAGTGGGTGTGTTGTGCCATGAGAGAGTTTCTCAGATACTCTTTTTGCTCAGAGAAGAACAGATAGCTATGGCTGTCTTTGCCTTTCACATACTGATTGAGGAACTGGCGTAAAGATTTGAAAGATTTTTTGGCAATGTTACACATTGACGTGCACAGCCATTTGTATACTGGACGTTCTGGATCAGTCGAATGGAGAGGTGATACTGACTTTTCTGGGGACATTTTTGTAAGCAGCATTTCTTGTTGCATTATGGTATTATTAAGTTTTTCATTCCCTCGTCCACCTCTATGTATGGCAATTGTGTTTGTTTGATTTTGTTTGTATGCTTCTTCATTGAAATATGGTTCTGTGCTCGTGGTGTGACTCCATTCACCTCCAGAGATATTTAAGAAGTTATTTTTGTTGACATTACATTTATTGAGAAGTCTTTTTTGTAATTTAGTAGTTAGTCTTCTTAGTGCTTTCATTCTGTTTAACACTGAAATAAATAACTTTGTTTTGAGAAGGATTGCACTGTCTATCAAAGCATCTAATTTTCTATGGTAGGTTGTAAGGGGTGTGCATGATTTGTCTCCTGTTTTTTTAAGATTCTGAAGGACTCTGTGGCGGAACATTTTTTCTAAAATACTTTTTTTTGTATGGTTACTTGCCACTACATCAAGATTTATAGGAGCAGTGTTAGCAGTAGTGGTAGCTGAATTCTTGTTAATCACTTTCTGTTTCGTTTTACATTTTGAAAGAGGAGGGAAATGTTTTGTATTGGAAGCTTGTTTTATTTCACTTAATGACTCTATTAGATCTTTTATTTGAACTTTTTGTAACCATTCTGCTAGAGATGAATGATTATTTTGGACACTTTTATTTTCATTTGCTCTACTTCTGCGTTGCTTTCTATGGACTTGCTTCTTGGTAGGCATTCTTTGGGGTCTGTTGGAAAAAAAATAAGATATGTGTTGGGCTATTCTGCAATGTATGTGTACTGTGTGCATGAGTGTCTGAGTATGATGGTGAGGATGTATGTGATGGTGTGTGATTGTGCATTGGGCAGCTACAAGAAATTGCGAAGGCTATTCTTGTATTTGTGTGTTACTATACTGGGGTTCAGATGACAGTACAAAGTAAGCTAGTGGTGAGGAGAAGCACTAATACTAAATGTAATGTTATAGAATTAAAACAGTTTTTTGTTCTGTAATACTAACTTTTTAGGACCTGAGTCATGTCGTTTGTGTGCCGAAAAACGGAGATTTGTGCGCCGTTCTGCCTGCTAATCCTTGTTTAACAAATGGGGATTTGTGGGCAGAATGGCACACATATCTCATTTTTCAACGCACAAATTACATGAATCAACCCCACAGTGTGTTTGAGTAAGAGTGGCAATATTATGGTAGTATTGTACTTACTTGTTTTGTTTGGAATGAACAGGTAGGTTTCTTCTGAGTTATTGTTTGTCTTTCAGATGCTGCTGCTTTTCAGGAGAGTGTTCTTCACTGAAATTGTAATAGAAACAAGTTAGCAATTTTGTGTTTTTACAGCACTGATGTTAATTTAGATGTTGATTTTTATGTTTTTGTAGTAGTATTCTTGTTTGATAACTGAACATAGTATGTGAATGCAGTTTTCTTTGACTATGTGCAGGCTTTATATTTTACTTAAAATATGTTAGTTCAACATGCTTTGCAAATAAGTAGAATACTAAATGTATGAAACTCACTTGTTTTGTTAAGGCTGTGTTATTGAATGTTAGGAGATAGAAGAAATAATGATATACTTATTTTGCAATTTTTATAAGATAAATGGCAGAACGTGTATAGAAAAGCATGGAATGTATGCATTTGTGAAGGTATGGGTAATAAAGCAGAAGGATGTGATTTACAGGCAGTGGTGTTTTTTCAGCGTGGAGGTTTTCAATGCTACAGTCTGTGTGAGTGTATGAAGATGCATGGCCTTATCCTGGTTGCGTGTAATTTTATAATAAACTACTAAGTGTTTTTTCTACAATTATACTGTTATTTCTCCCATCTTTTAATATTATAATTTTTTAGATAGCTGTGTAGATAGCTGTGTAAAAAAAAAAAAATTAGATAGCAGTCAGGTTTGGAAGTGACAGTTGATTATAGCAGATGGGAACAATGACAGTAAGTTCATTTTATAGGTTATACAGGTTAAGTGGCAGTTACTCTGTTTATGTGCATCCATAAGAGTTGTACATGTACTGAGCAGAAAGTATGCATACCTGTAGTTTGTATTCATGCATGTGGATATGCATGCAGCTGTAAGTAAAAATCTTGGAGACGTGTACAACAGTTTTTGTAGAAGGTGCTTTCCAATAATGTGAGACTTGTACTCAGAGTGATCAACAGTACATTTCAAGTGCTGAACTCTGATGATGGAGTTAGATGTAGAGGTCTTGGATGTGATTGCTGGATAGTTGTGTGACTGCTTAGCTGTATCCAGAGAGGAAATGACACAGAGAGTGAAGTGGAAATGGTAGAAGGGCTGTGCAAGAGTTACGAGGTCTGCGGACAACATGGCTGTCCACGGACAGGGCGTGCCACGTCCAGGGTTTTCCAGCAAATCCAGCATGGAAAGAGGACTGTATGGATCAGGCAATCAGGTGTTGAGGTTGTGGATTTGTGTTGAAAGAAACTGTGTGTAGTGAAGATGGCAGAGGTGGAGAAAGTCAGGGTGTTGGTGCTTGGAGATATGTTTGTGCATGGTTTACAGCAGTATGCTCAATGTAGGCATGTGGCAAACAATTTTGATGTTAAAGGGGTGGAGGTCTTGTGGAGCACTGTGCCTGATTACAATGCACAGGGAATTGTACAAGTTTGGGAAAAAATGGGCTAGTGAACAGTCCACATGTGGTAGTTTTGCACTATGGTGCTTTCTATTTGGGCTTTGTCAGTGCCCCTACTTTGTTGGCAGATTTGGAATACTTGGTTCAAGCAGTAATGAACATCCTTCCAAATGCCAAAGTACTTTTTTCTGGATTAATACCTAGGGCAATATGGGACAATAGTTCTGATTTTTGTCCTCAGCAAAACATTGCTAGGTGTGCAATCAACCGAGGCATGTGTGCTTTCTTGCTTAGAGCTGGTATGTTCTTCTGTAATAATGAGAATATTTATTCCAGTAATGCTGTTTATTTTAGAGAAGATGGCATTTCTTCATCTTTTATGGGAAATGCCATGCTGTTCTGGAATGTAAGGGTTGCTTTGGAGAAGGTAATGTGAAGATTTTAGGAGTAAAGTAAGAAAAAAAAAGAAAATAAAATAGAAAATAACAGGTGTCTCTCAAGCATCTGCAAATAAAACCCCAAAAACTGCTATTTTCAGAGCCAACCTCAAAGGGGAAATGGGGCACACTATTTAAATTTAAATACACTATGCTTAGATTTTCGATATGTCCGCGGGCATGACAATAGTCAGCGGACACTGCGTATCACATATGGGGATTTTGGGGTGGAGACGCATGCAAATGAGAATGAGCAAAGCAAGGGATTGGTAAGTAACGTTTACTGGGTGTGTTGTGTAAGGAGAGAGTTTGTCAGAAAGTATTTCTCCTGAGAGAAGAACAGATCGCTATGTCTGTGTGTTTCAGAAAAAAGATTATATGGATTTTGGGAGACTAATGGATACATTGGTTGGAGGTGCATGCAGAACGCTGTGGAGTAACTTCAGATCTTGGATTCCCTCATGTGGAAGAGCACTGGCATGGATTGCGTGGAATGAAGTGGCTGGACTTGGTAATTCTCTCTGTGCGTTTGGAGACAGAGCTTCATCCAGACATAATTATAATTCATTGTGGAGGGAACAGTTTAGGACATGTGTCTGGAATGTCATTGCAATTTGCAATGAAAGAAGGATTTGGGAAGGTTATGGACATGTTTCCAAATTCTCAACTAATTTGTCCTCGTATTGTGCAGAGACAAATGTGGCTGCATTCTTCTTCATTTGGTCCACAAATGGAGAAAGCTAGGCACAATGTCAATAAGGCTGTTTGCACCTTTCTAAGATATATTGGCATGTCCTCATTTCACAATGAAAATATTATGTTTCATAGCACATACATTTTTCGCAGAGATGGAGTCGATCTTCCTTAAGCTGGCAATCAGATTTTTCTGAGAAATGTAAAAAATGCATTGCAACCTTTTATGGAATTATAGCCATCCATTTTGCAGTAGGTGTTGACTATTTCAAGTTTTTCAAACACAAAAAACACCACCAAAAGGCTCTTTTCAGAGTCACCACTTCCTTCCAGAGAAAAGTGCAATGGTTATGATAGGACAGCACCCCAAAATTTTAGATGTCCGTGAACTGTCCGCAGACTTCTGCAAAATGCACAGGGCCGTGCTCCATTTGTTTGCCACTTCTATTTTTAGACTGTGAAAGGTGGCTCTGAAAAGAGCCTTTTTTGGGGTATTTTTGTTTTATTTTTTTTGTTTTTTTACACACGACACATTAGGAGAGGAGGGGAAAGGAGGGTAAGGAAGGGACACCAACCACAGGGATAAGAAAGGGCAGGTGGAGAGAGGAAGATGTAGGGTGGGCCTTATTTAGGCAGTGGGCAGACCTTCTCATGCTCCTTGACCATAGCCTCGAAAGTACTCTGAAGACTCTCCCCCGGCAGAGTACTGCATCGCATTACATACACAAAACTGTGACCCTCGAAACGTAAGGGTCAACAGCATCATGGATGGCCTGTGACGCAGCTGGAGGGATGCGCTGTCCCACAGGAGTGTCTCTTGTGGTGACAGGAGCAGAAACGGAAGATGTGGTAGAGGAACTCAACCTTCTACGTTGATCACAAGGTACAACCTTGCAAATGGCCCCACCATGGAACGACCTTAGGTGTCGCTTCATGGATGTCGTACCAAAGCTTTACGAACCAAGCCTCCCACGACTCAGCACCATTTTGCACTGGTTACAGATGACCTTGTTCGCACATGCTTTTGGTACGTCACCCTGAATGGTAAATAACCGCCACACCCAAGACGCAAAGCGAGTGCTGGTAGTAGGGACTTCCACTACCTCATCCTCATCATCCTCTTCATCCTCCTCCTCTACATCCTCACGTCTGTTCCCTATGCAGGCCCTTGGCGAGGTGTTGGTGGTGGAGGGGGTGGGGGTGGTGCTGATGCAGAAGCAAGTCAATCTTCAATAGTAGAAAGACAGAATGAAGATGAGCTCTGGGGTGTGGCCTTTTATAGGGGTGCAGGTGCATGCACCACAGACAGCCGTGCTGTCTGTGGACAGATACAACACCCTAGAAAGGTTTTAAAAGTTCCAAAATGTGTGTAGAAAGCCAGGGTCATAGTCTGGGACATGTGTAATGTTGAATTTTTACTGAAAAAGTACTTCTAAAATGTTCTGGGACCCGGACAGTGTCCGTAAATCAGGACACACCCTCAGCGTGGGTGCAGTCATATGATGACGTCCGTGAAGGAAACGGGTGTCCGCAGGACACCAAATGCACCGGAACAGTCATGCGCATGCGTGCGGGCATTCTACAGACAGTGTTCAGGTCCTCAAACTAATTAAAAGTGCAACACAAATGAGACAGACAGTTACGGACAGGCACGATGTTCGTAGGATTTATGGGTGTGGTGCGCATGTGCGTAGATGTTCTAAAGACAGTACGGACAGGCATAGTGTCCTTAGAACACCTCCATTTGGGTTAATTGCGAACATTCCGGACACCAGGTGTGTCCTAAGGACACCTCCATTTTGGTTCATTACGGACATCCCGGACACCGCGTGTGTTCTAAGAACAGTTCGATTTTGATTGCCGACAGTACGGACAGGTATAGTGTCCTGAGGACACCTCCATTTTGGTTAATTACGGACATCCCAGACACCGCGTGTGTTCTAAGAACAGTTCCATCTTGCTTGCGAACAGTACGGGCAGGTATAATGTCCTTAGGACACCTCCATTTTGGTTAATTATGGATATCCCGGACACCGCGCATGTTCTAAGAATAGTTCCATCTTGCTTGCGAACAGTACGGACAGGTATAGTGTCCATAGGACACCTCCATTTTGGTTAATTACGGACAACCCGGGCACCTGTTTTGTTCTAAGAACAGTTTCTTCTTGCCTGCGGACAGTATGGACAGGTATAGTGTCCTTAGGACACCTCCATTTTGGTTAATTACGGACATCCCGGACACCTGTTGTGTTCTAAGAACAGTTTCACCTTGCCTGCGGACAGTACGGACAGTTATAGTGTCCTTAGAACACCCCCATTTTGGTTAATTGTGGACATTCCGGACACCCGAGCTGTCTGCGGACTCCCCAACTGCCTTTTAAAAAAAATAAGACACAAAGGAATGAAGTAACAACACATATAATATTTTATTATTATATAAAAGTATAACATTTGTGAAAGAAAGGGGGCAAGCATAAAATGACACAAATACAGGGGAATTAGGAGTTTGGAGAGGATTGATGGGAGGGGATGAAGGGATGGAAGTCTCATCATAACGTTTTTCTTGGTGATAAGGGTTTGGGGATAGTTGCCTGGGAAATGGAGAGGGGGAACAGGTGCATGTAGGACAATGATATATTTTTTTTCCTTTATGTGGTCCTCTACAAAATGTTTCAAAAGATTGACATTTTCCATAAGCATATTCATCTTTTGTTCCATGCTCTGTACAGTATTTTCTAATGTCTCTTTTGCTGTATTATTTTCAATGTTTATATGGTCTGTTAAAAATATATATATATATGTTAAGTACACATAAATTAATGATTATTAATTTTGTTATATAGAGAAGTGTCTACCATTAGTATCACTGTCTTCAGACATTTCCTCACGTGGAACATTTTCGTCAAGCCATTCCAAAGTACTGGACATTTCTGTGTAAAAAAATATATATATATTACTTTTAGTGTACCAAATACAGAAAGTTTAGAAATATATAAGAAAAATGAAGTTTACTTACTAGTTTCCAGTAAGCTGTGTTATTACTGTTGTGTAGGTCTGCTGTTGCTCCTAGCTGTGCAGTTTCTGTGAGGTAATTATGCTGGAAGTATATCTTTTTTGTTTTGGTATATTTCATTTTAATACACATGGTATTTAAATGGACCGTTGATATTTTACATATATAGGTTGCACTACTTATTGTTATATATAATGTGTTCATGTGCTGCTTTTTCAACTTGTTCAGTGTTCCTATGGGATGATAGAACAATCTAAGATACCACCTGAGTTTTTGGGTAGTGTTGATGTTGTCCGTGTCCATCCGCGGACATGCGCACTGTCCGCGGACATCAAAATCACTAACAGTGGGTTCAGCATGTTATATGTGTATAAAGTAAGGGAATCCTAGTAAACATCTGTCAAATTCCTAGTATGTATATGTGTATTCAGTAATAAAAAAAAAACTTTGATAAAGTGACATTATGATTAAGTTGCACTACTAAAAACCTATGCAATTCAGTAAAAAAACTTTGTTAAAAGGACATTGTGGTTAAGTTGCACTTCTAAAAACCTATGAAATTCAGTAAAAAACTTTGTTAAAGGGAAGTTATGGTTCCAAGTAAAACCGAAACCCCCCTGAAATTCGCCAGTTATGGTAAGCTAAGCAACCATAACTCGTGCCACCACCGTGCATTGCTAAGACTAATGTCATAAGACTGATGACATCACATGTCTGGCTTTCTCTTTTTTCTTTTAGTGATATATATTAGCCAGTAATATTTAGGAACAAAGAAACTATATTTGTAAACTTATACTTCAAATATGTTCTTACAGTAATTCATTTGGAGTTCACTCACAGCATATGAAACATATACATAAGGAGAATAAACATGTGAAAAATACTAATGCTTTCTACGTATGAAGACAATCAGTAAAGTTATCAACACTTTTTTATTGTTTTGCTGGTTTTTTATTACTGTACTTTATCTGGATATGCTTATATTTATGTTCACATCACTTTCTTTAGGGTGCAGTCACATCATGTGATAGTTATTCATAGGGAAGTAGTAAGTTTTAATCAGCACTCTCATTTCTGTACATAAAGATAATTAGGTAGGTTATGAATAATTTCTTTTTCTACTGCTACTTTTTTGCATACTTCACTTTCCCTGTATAGACTCATATTTGTATGTGTTGTTGTGTTTGTTTGTTTGTTTGTTTGTTTGTTTGTTTGTTTCTTTCTTTATTTATAATGCACACCAGACCCAGAGGTAGCAGGGCGCAGCAGTAAGAATATCCAAGGCTTTCAAAGTTACAGAAATGTGCAGTTTGCATAGTTACAGATTTGTACAGATAGCAAGGAAAACATTAATGTACATAAACACAGAATAATTTACAAGTTTACCACATAACATTGCAAGGCAATTGAGCTTTGTTCAGCTAAAAATCTAAAAATACAGGTTATATACAGGTTATATACAGTGCAGTTGGCAGGGGCTGTGGTGCAAGATATCTTAGTCAGAGGTCGACAAGGAGACTAGAGGTTGTTGCAGTTGATATATTTAATGTAGTTCCTTCTGAAGTGTAGGTAAGGTTGGTCTACTCTCAAGGTATGTGGCAAGGAATTCCACAGTTTAGCGGCTTTCACAGGAAAGCTGTTGCCACCAATATTGGACAATTTGAATCTTGGTACTACGAGGCAGTTGGAATTGGCAGCTCTTGTCTGTCTGATGGATATTTTTCTCTTTATTTTATCCAAAAGGGAACAAGGGGCAGCATTGTTAAGAGCTTTATGTGTCAATGAAATTATTTTTAACTGAACTTTGTTGTCAGTGGAGAGCCATTTGTGTTGGCATCTAATGGAGGAGATATGTACTCTTTTGTTTATGCTGAGCACAGCTCTTAAGGCATTGCTTTGAAGAATTTGATGCCTTTGAATAATGGCTTTGTTTGCACCGCTGTACAGAGCATTGCAATAATCGAGCCTGGAGAGTGTTAAGGCTCTAGCCAGGATCATGCAGCTGTCAATCGAAAGGAAAGGCTTACCAGCTCTTATCAGCTTACAGGAATAAGCAGTGGTAGATGCCAGGGAATTAACTTGTTTGGTGAAAGACATGGTAGAATAAAGGTAAAAACCAAGAGTGTTTACTTCCCTAGATACCTTGATGATATTTCCGTCTATACTGAAAGAAGAATATTCCTGGCCTAGTTTATTGATATTAGAGTGCATGCCCAGGATAATCAACTCTGTCTTATCATCATTCAGGCAAAGACCGTGTGATGCATCCATGCCTGAATGATAAGAAACACCCTATTCACCAGCTCCTGGTCCTTGCTGTGATCCCCAGAAAGCGGGAGGAGAATCTGTGTATCATCTGCATAGTTAGTGTAGGTGATACCCAGATGGTCCAAATCATCGAACAAGGGTTTGGTGAAGATGTTGTATAGAGTTGGGGAGATACATGAACCCTGAGGGACATCGCATATGATAGGTGTAGGGTCTGCTGCTGCCGAGGGGGAAAACACTCTCATAGTTCTCTCGCTCAGGAAAGATTCTATGCATCTGATGGAGAAGTGAGCTGCTGAATCCAAATGTCTGCAGAGAAACTTGTGGTCCACGAGATCGAATGCAGCTGAGAGATCAAGTAGGAGGAGGAGAGCTGTCTTTCCTTCATCTCTCAGCTCATCAATGTGGGTCTTTAAATCAATAAGGGCTGTTTCAGTCCCATGTAGTGGACGGAAGCCAGATTGTCTAGCTCCTAGGAGCTTATGCAGTTCAAGGTATTTTTGAATCTGGGTGTATGCAACTTTGTCCAGTATTTTCAGTAAAAATGGTACTGTAGTGATGGGACGGTAATTAGTGGGGATAAGAGGATCTATTGTCTGCTTCTTAAGGAGTGGGAGCACCCAGGATTCTTTTAAATTAGCGGGAATATTGCCTGTGGAGAATGAAGCATTAATCAATTTAGAAATAAAAGGTAATAGGGCTCTGGCAGCGTCTTTTGTTTTCTGAGCTGCACAAATATCGCCCTTGCAATTTGAAGGTTTGAGAGATAGGATAATTTTCTCTACCTCTAGGGTAGAAGTTTTGGTGAAGTAAAATTTGTTAGACTGGGTATTAGGTGTAGCATTAGGCAGTGAATTGGACAGGTGTTCTAGGTTCAGAGAGTCTTTTTTTAGCTGGATTTTGTTTTGTAGTGTATTTATTTTATTTGCTAACGCATGTTGGATGTCTGCACACTAAGTCTGATCCTTGATACATGTATCTGGTGTGGCAATAGGTGACTCTAGTTCTTTCAGTATGGAAAAGAGTTCCTTCATGCTTGAGTTAGAGTTGGCAATGCGTTCATCATAGGAGTTCTGTTTTGCCAGGCAAACTTGCTTTTTATAATGCTGAAATAGAGGTTAAGTTTACTTTGTTCTCATTAGATGGGCAAAGTCTCCAGGCGGATTCACATTTTCTCTTTGTAAGGAGTAAGGCCTTGAGTTCCGGCGTGAACCATTTATTTAGATGGGCTTTTGGTTTACTTCTTCTAAGTTTAAGTGGGGCAATTATGTCCATAGTATCAAGCATGATAATATTGTATTCATGGACTAATGTGCTAGGGTCTAAATTGTCTGGCAGTGCATTCAAGGTTGGGAGGATGGCTGGAATAACTTTGTCCACTGTCATATTCTTTTTATTTCTAGTTAGGCATGGTGGTGCTCTGAGTGAAGCAGTGGGAGATGGTCTGGTAGTTAATAGATTAAAGGACACCAGGGAATGGTCTTTTCAGGGTTGTGGAGAGATGGAAGAAATGACAGCTGTGCAATTATAGTCGTCAACCCAATCTAATATTCTCCCCTTCAAATGGGTGGGATTGTTGACTTTTTGAGATAGTCCTAGTGAGTTGATAGTGGTGGCTATGACCAATGCGTGTTTATCCACTGCATCGTTAAAGCCTAGGTTAAAGTCACCTAGTAGCAGCAATTGTGAGGTACTGGTTAATAAGCTACGTAGATCCTCCTCAAAGGTCCCAAGAGGACCAGGCGGTCCGTAAATTAGATGAATAGTAAGTGATTGGGTGTTATTTATTGGGGGTTTGGTATTAAGGATTTCACATGATTGCATAGTTTGAGTGAGGGCTAGTCTTAGCGATAATCTCACTTTAGATATGCTGGCAATTCCACCGCCACGGGTGCATTCTCGGTCTTGCCTGGATATGGTGTAACCATCTGGGATGGCTAGCATGAGCGACGGCCCTGCAGTGTTATGTAGCCAGGACTCTTTTATATCGAGGAAGTCCAAATTACCTTCAGTGATTAGGTCAGCTATGTCTAAGGCATGGGCAGCTAACGATCTTGCGTCAAGGAGTGCTCCTTTGAAGGAATGTGCCTCCGTTTCCACTTTGAACTGGGCATTAGTGAGTATATTTCTAGCACTAGGCTTAGGCTTATGTCTAGGAATTTGGCAGGTATTAGTGGCTGGTACAGAGGAGAGGTGATTGGAATGGTTAGGTTCCCTACTACGTTGGCATTTTATTTTCAATTTGTTGATGGAAGAGATCTTTTGGGCAGCTCATGCAATTTAGTAAGTCTAGCACAGAGATTATTGTTTCTATCGCTTGTCGTGCAAGGCCGGGAGGCATGGGATCCTCACCCTAATTCGTAATGGTGATTCGGGCAGGTGAAAGCAAAGTTATATATGACTATATCTGACAGGTTAGGTAGGATACATTCTGTCTCTAATGGGGGGCCCCAAAGTAACAGTCCTGACTGCTAGTAGCAGAGTATGTAGAAGCAGCCATTATGCAATATGTAATGATTAGGCTTAGCATTTTGTGCATTTTGTGCATCTAAAGGTTGTAGGTGGATTGATAAAGGCAGTGCAAGATGGGTGCTTCCTAGACTTGGGGAGCGATGACCCTAGTCAATATGAGGTAGAGGTAACAGTATATAGTATACAGAGCAAGATATAGGTGGGGCAGTAAATTAATTACTTGGTGAGGCGCTCATGCATACCTGTAAAAAGGTCAGTAGTACCTTGGAATGTCAGGATGGCGCTGTATCAACACACACATGCAGGCAGTGGGCATGTAAATGGAAGCGCCAAGCATTAGTACGTACGTGCAGAATGCACACAGGTTCAGTACAACAAAGGGCAGTGATCGCACAAGTTCAGTAAATCAAGGGCAGTGATCAGTGGCGCACTACCCATAGACTATATTGCCCATAGGACTAAGTAAATTTAGGCAACAACGCACTCTGGTGCAGGTAATGGTAATAATTACAAACTAACATTGTGCTCTAGAACAGGGGCGATAGTGGATACAATAATCAATAGTGGAAATCAACCATCAGTAAGCCTTGGTAGGGCTGAACAGCAGATGTGGCAATTCAATAGCAATGGTAAGTACATTAATCAAGAGTGGAGGTACAGTAGCCTACCAGCAATAAGCCTTAATCAAGCTGTGCAGTGAGGTGTTCAGCGAGCAATAGTGGGTACAATAATCATCATAATCATCAACCATCAATAGAACAGAAAAAGCAATGGTGGGTACAGACTGGCGATGTACATAGGTGTAGGTGGGCAAGTTCATAGTACACATGCAGGGGTATAATGCACATACAGTGATAGGCTGATTAAATTACTAGGCAGATGCTGTATTTGCAGATATTTATGGTACTATGAGAGTTCAAATTACACGGGCCGTAGAGTAAAAGCACATGTCTATTGAAAAGTTATAAGTTATGTGTATAGTGGGAGGTACGCAAGCAAGGTTACAAATGAGGACAGATAGGGTGTGGCGATAGCGTTCTGAATGGCAGCCTGTTCTGACTGGCAGCCTTGGCGTATGTACATTTAACATAGTGGTAGTAGCTGGCTAGACAGGAAGAAGCCGAATGCGAGCAAGAAATCAACATATATAAGGAGTAGTGAAATTGCTACAGAGACCGGCTGAAGTCTAAAGGGAGTTTGGGCTTAGCAATCGTAAATTTCAGGGCTAGCAGAGTAGTACTTACAGTGTTAAAGACATAATGTCGGTTAGCGGCATGTAAACGGAGCAGAGTGGCGAGCAGCCCACGGCCCTGGCAGGCCCAAACAGGTGAAATCCTGATGTAGTAGTCCTTAGGTCAGTAGTCCGGCTTGTACCTTTCTGGTGCTGCACGTCAGGAAATATTCCCTGAATCAGCCAATCCTGGCGGGGCGTGAATCAGCTGATTTGGTTGCCTTGCAACCCTAATCAACACACGCGGCAGCAGCCATTTTACAGGCAGGCCTCACGTTGATCATGAAATTCGTTCGTAGAACGTTGTGGCGATGGCTCGAAACTGCACAAGTGTGCAAAAAGGGCTCAATATGAGAGCGCACAGCGGAATATAGTAGCAGTCAACTGCTATTGCTGGGGCTGCTCCTCAGGTGGTGCTGCTCCGGTGATGGTGTCTTGGAGGAGATGCAGGCCATGAGGCACGGAGAGTGAAGGGCTCCTGGCCTCACTCACAAAGCTGCTGGCAATGGGACAGGCCCAGACAGGTGAAATCCTTATGTACTAGTCCTTAGGTCAGTAGTCGGGCTTGTGCCTTTCCGGTGCTGCACGTCGGGAAATATTCCCTGAATCAGCCAATCCTGGCGGGGCGTGAACCAGCTGATTTGGTTGCCTCGCATCCCTAATCAACACACGCGGTGGCAGCCATCTTAGAGGCAGGCCTCACGTTGATCATGAAATTTGTTCGTAGAACGTTGCGGCGATGGCCCGACACCGCACAAGGGTGCAAAAAGGGCATAATATGTGAGTGCACGGCGGAATATTGTAGCGGTCAACTGGTATTGCTGGGGCTGTTTCTCGGGTGGTGCTGCTCCAGCGATGGTGTCTTGGAGGAGATGCAGGTCACGAGGCACATAGAGGGAAGGGCTCCTGCCCTCTCTCACAAAGCTGCTGTCAATGGGGTAGTCTTTGTGTTTTGTATGTAATAACGAAATTCGCCAGTTATGGTAAGCTAAGCAACCATAACTCGCACCACCACCGTGCATTGCTAAGACTAACACCCAGGACATCAAAGATGACATCACAAATGTCATTGATGACATCACTGAAGACATCACATGTGCATCTACTTTTCATGAAAACTCTGTGCAAGGGAATCTTATTATAATGTTCACAAAAAAGTGTCAAGGATCATTTGCATAAATATCATGAGCTACTTAGTACATTAATCAATACATTGATATAAATACATTCTATTATAAATTCTATCAACATCCGCATTGTGTGCAACATACATGATGGAAGTGTAATATACATAATTTTGCGATATTCAATACTGAAATGATAACTACTTTCTTAGTACAGTTTTTCATACTGTTACACATGTAATAAGTAGATGATAAAACCTACTTACTACAGACAAAACATAAATAAATAACAACACATACAAATATGAGTATATACATGAAAAGTGAAATAAGCAAAAAAAAACAATAGCAGTAGCAGAAAGTGTTCATAACCTAACTAATTATCTATTTGTAGAGAAATGAATATTCTGTTTCAAAGGTGCAATTTACCCTATGTATCACATATTGTGACTGCACCCTAAAGAAAGTAGTGTGAGTAAAATCTGTACAAATATGAATATATACTGGGAAAGTATATAAAAAAAAAAAGAAACATCAAAAGTGCTGATAACCCTAATGATTATCTTAATGCACAGAAACAATTGCTGTTTTTCAAGCCTATGTCTTCCATTATGTATATGTTTCATATGATATGACTGGACCCTAAGAGAATTACTGTAAAAAAAAACTTGAGGGATAACTCTACTAATATAGTACCTTTCAATTGTTATTTCCTGCCTCCTACTGAAGAAAACCATGTGCGCTAGATTTGTCAGTAAAGGAATAAAGGGGGAGCCAGACATGTGATGTCATCAGTGATGTCATCAATGACATTTGTAATGTCATCTTTGATGTCCCGGGTGTTAGTCTTAGCAGTGCACAGCGGTGGCGTGAGCTATGGTTGTTTAACTTACCATAACTGGCGAATTTCAGGGGTTTTTCGGTTTTACTTGGAACCATAACGTCCCTGTAACAAAGTTTTTTTACTGAATTTCATAGGTTTTTAGTAGTGCAACGTAACCATAACGTCCCTTTGACATTGTTTTTTTACTGAATTTCATAGGTTTTTAGTAGTGCAACTTAACCATAACGTCCCTTTAACAAAGTTTTTTTTTTTTACTGAATTCCATAGGTTTTTAGTAGCAGAGCTTAACAATAATATCTCTGACTTTATGTACATGTAACATGGAACATACTGAACCCCCTCTACTGAATTTGATGGCCGCAAACTCTTCTAATGTCCACAGACATTTGCGAACAACAGCTGCACTACCCAAAAAGTGTAGGGGGTATCTTTAATTGTTACATCATAACATATGAACACTGCACAAATTCACAAATCAGCGCACATACACATTATATGTAGTAATAAATAAGAAGTGTAACCCATATATATATAACACATCAACCATTCATTTAAATACAATATGTTCTGAAATGGAATATACCAAAAGAAGAACGATAGGCTTCCAACATGATTACCTCACAGAAACTCCACAACTAAGAGCAACAGCAGATGTACAGACCAGTAAGAACACACCTTACCAGAAGCTACTACGTGTACTTCATTTTACTCATATATTTCTAAAATTTCTGTATTAGATACAAAAAAAGTGATATTTTTTTTATCACAGAAATGTCTAGTTCTCTGGAGTGGCTAGAGGAGCATTTCCCACATGAGGAAATGTCTGAAGATAGTGAACCTAATGGTAGACACTTTTCTATATAAACCAATGAATAAATATTATTTTATATACATTTAACATATACTTTTTTTTGTACAGACCATACAAACATTGAAAATAGTAAACAAAAAGAAATATTGGATAAGACTCTCCAGCACATGGAAGAAAAAATTGACCTACTCATGGAAAATTTTAACAATTTAAAAAACTGTGTGGAGGATCACTTGAAACAAAAAACTAGATACAATTGTCCCACATGTACCTGCCCCCCCTCACCATATCCCAGTCAATTATCCCCAAACCCTCTCCATGAACAAAAACGTTTTGATGAGACTTCCATCCCTTCTTCACCTCATATGAATCCTCTTGAAACCCCCAATTCTCATGTGTTTGTCTCAGTTTCTGCTTCACCTTCTCTGTCATAAATTTGATATCCATATATAATAAAGTAAAATTATTATATTGTGTCCTAATTCATTTCTTGTTTTTTTTCAAAAAAGCAGTTGAGGTGTCCGCGGACAGCACGTGTGTCCGGAATGTCCGTGAAGAAACGAAAATTGAGGTGTCCTAAGAACACTATACCTGTCCGTACTGTTCGCTAGCAAGTTGAAACTATTCTAAGAACACACGAGATGTCCGGGATATCCACAATTAACCAAAATGGAGATGTTCTAAAAACATTATGCCTGTCTGTAATGTGAGCAAACAAGTCTAAACAGTTCTAAGAACACATTCGGTGTCCGGGATGTCCATGATCAAACTAACACATGCGGTGTCCTGAAAAGTTCGTAAATAAACAAAATGGGTTTGTCCTGAGGACGCTAGACCTGTCCGTGCTGTTCGTAGGCAGGTTGAAACTATTCTAAGAACACATCAAGTGTTCCGGGATGTTCGTAAATAAACAAAATGGGGGTGTCCTCAGGACACTATGTCTGTCGTATCATTCGCAGGCAAGTTGAAACTGTTCTAAGAACATAGGCAATATTGTGAAATGTTCGTATATAATCAAAATGGGGGTGTCCTGAGGACGCTGTCCGTATTGTTCGCAAGCAAGTTGAAACTATTCTAAGAACACACGCGGTGTCCTGACATGTTCGTAAATAAACAAAATGGTGGTGTCCTGAGGACGCTATTCCTATCCGTATTGTTCGCAAGCGGATTGAAACTGTTCTAAGAACAAACGCCTGTTCGTAACTGTTCGTTTAGCTTGTGTCGCACTTTTAATTAGTTTCAGAACCCGAACAGTGTCTGTAGAACACCAACGTGCATGCGCAAAACAGTTCCCGTGCATTTGGTGTCCTACAGACACCCGTTCCCTTCGCGGACATGTTCGCGAAGCTATCATGTGACCGCACCCATGCTGAGCGTGTGTTCTGACTGCGGACACTGTTCTTGTCCCCTAACAATTTAAAACTACCTTTTCAGGCAATCCACAATGTTTTAAAATAATAAATCAACATAGCACAAGTCCCAGACAGTAATCCTGACGATCTACATACTTTTTCGGACTTTTTGATCCTTTTCTTAGTGTTCAATCTGTTCGCGGACAGCGCGGGTGTCCGCGAACCGCGCACAAGCACCCCTATAAAAGGCCACACCCCAGAGCTCATCCTCATTGTGTTTCTGGCTATCTTACAGAACACAGTGCATTTCTGCTGCCAATTTTCCAGATTTATTTCTGAAACCTGATGGCATCCATGGCTTCACTACTGCCACCTGATGCTACATCTGCCTCAGCACCACCCCCACCCCCTCCACCACCACCACCTCCACAAGGGCCTGAAGAGGTGAACAGGCTTGAGGATGCAGAGGAGGATGAAGAGGATGATGAGAATGAGGTAGTAGAAGTCTCTACTACCAGCACTCGCCGTGAATCTTGGGTGTGGCAGTTATTTACCATTCATGGTAACGGACCTAAGGCACGTGCGAACCAATTCACCTGCAGAGAGTGCAAAATGGTGCTCAGTCGTGGGAGGCTTGGTTCGTACAGCTTTGGTACGACTACTATGAAGCGACACCTAAGGTCGTTCCACGCTGGGGCCATTCGCAAGGTTGTACCTTGCAAAGAGCGTAGTAGGTTGACTTCTTCTACTACATCCTCCATTTCTGATCCTTTCACCACAAGGAACACTCCTGTGAGACAGCGTATTCCTCCAGCTGCTTCACAGGCCATTCGCAATGCTGATGACCCTTACCTTTCGAGGGTCACAGTTATGTGTATGCACTGTGACGCAGTACTCTGCAGGGGGGAGGGACTTCAAAGTGCTTTTGAGACTCTGGTCTCAGAGCACGAGAAGACCTGCTCACTACCTAAGTAAGGCCCACCCTACATCTTCATCTCTCCACCCGCCCTTTCTTATCCCCGTGGTTGGTGTCCCCCCTTACCCTCTTTTTCCATCCTCTCCTAGTGTGTCATGTGTAAAATCTCCCAAATAAATATAAAAAACCAAAAATAAAAAAAGGCTCTTTTCAGGGCCGCCTTTCACAGTTTGAAAATAGAAGTGGAAGATAAATGGAGCAAAGCCTTGTGTATTTTTTAGAAGTCCGCGGACAGTTTGCAAACATCTAACATTTTGGGGTGCTGCCCTATCATAACCATTGCAGTTTTGTCTGGGAGGAAGTGGTGGCTCTGAAAAGAGCCTTTTGGTGGTGTTTGTTTGTGTTTAAAAAACTTGAAATGGTCAACACATACTACAAAAAGGATGCTGTAATTCCAAAAAAGGTTGCAATGCATTTTGTACATTTCTCAGAAAAATCTGATTGCCAGCATAAGTAAGATGGACTCCATCTCTGCGAAAAATGTATGTGCTACAATACATAATATTTTCATTGTGAAAAGAGGACATGCCAACATCTCTTAGAAAGGCATAAACAGCCTGATTGACATTGCGCATTGCTTTCTCCATTTGTGGACCAAATGAAGAAGAACGCAGCCACATTTGTCTCTGCGCAATCCGAGAAATCCGAGAAAAAATCCGAGAAATCCGAGAAAAAATTACTTGAGAATTTGGAAACATGTCCATGACCTTCCCAAGTCCTTCTTTCATTGCAAATTGCAAAGAAATTCCAGACACATGTCCTAAACTGTTCCCTCCACAATGAATTACAATTATGTCTGTGTGATGCTCTGTTTCCAAAGTAGCACAGAGAGGTAGCAAGTCCAACCACTTCATTCCACGTATTCCATGCCAGTGCACTTCCACATGTGGGAATCCAAGATCTACAGCTACTCCACAGCTTTCTGCATGTATCCATGAGTCTCCCAAAATCCAAACAATCTGTTTTCTGAAACACACAGCCATAGCTATCTGTTCTTCGCTCAGGAAAAAGAGTATCTGACAAACTCTCTCCTGGCACAACACACCCACTAAACTTTACTGACCAATCCCTTGCGATGTCTGCGTGGATATATCGTAACATGGACAGTTCTTCTACCATTTCCATTTCACTCTCTGTGCCATTCCCTCATTGGATATAGCTAAGCAGTCACGCAACATTCCACCAATCACATCCAAGACCTCTACATCTAACTCCATCATCATAAATCAGCACGTCAAATGTACTGTTAATCACTCTGAGTACAAGTGTCATATCATTGGAAAGCACCTCTACAAGAAATACTGTACAAATCTCCAAGATTTCTACTTGCAGCTGCATGCATATCCATATGCATGAACACAAACTGCAGGTGTGCATATTTTCTGTATAGTACATGTACAATTCTTATACATTCGTATAAACAGATTAACTGACTTTTAGCTTGTATAACCTATAAAATGAACTTACTGTCATTTTTCCCATCAGCTATAATCAACTGTCACTTCCAAACCTATCTGCTATTTCATTTATTTTTACACACACATTTTCAAAGCATGTTGAACTAACATATTTAAAGTAAAATATATAGAGTGCACATAGTCAAACAAAATTGCATGCACACACTATGTTCAAATATCAAACAACAATACTTGTACAAAAACATAAAACTCAATGTCTAAATTAACATCAGTGCTATATACAAACAAAATTACTAATTTGTTTCCTTTACAATTGCAGTGAAGACCACTCTCCAGAAAAGCAGCAGCAGAATTTGAAGTACGAACAACAACTAAGAAGAAACCTGTTCATTCCGCAAAAAAAGTAAGTTAAATACCACCATAATATTTGTACTATTACTCAAACACACTGTAGGGTTAATTCATGCTATTTCTGCACCTAAAAACAGAGATTGTGCACCATTCTGTCCACAAATCCCCATTTGTTAAACAGAGATTTACAGGCAGAATGGTGCAGAAATTCACATTTTTTGGCGCACAAATGACATAACTCAGCCCCTAGAATTTTAATATTATAGAACAAACAACTGTTTTAATTGTATACCATTAGATTTACTATTTGTGCTTCTCCTCACCACTAGCTTACTTTCTACTGTCATCTGAAACCCAGTTTAGTAGCACATAAATTCAAGAATACCCATCCCAAGTAGTCTAGTTGTAGTTGCCCAATGCACAATCACACACCATCACATACATCTTTATCATCATACTCAGACACTCATGCACACAGCACACATACATTGCAGAACACCCCAACCCATACCTTCTTTATTTTTTTCAACAGACCCTAAAGAATGCCTACCAAAAATCAAGTCCATAGAAAGCAACGCAAAAGTAGAGCAAATGCAAATAGAAGTGTCCAAAATAAGCATCCATCTTCAGCATAATTTGTAAAAGAAGTTCTAACAAAACAGCTAATATAGTCATTTAGTGAAACAAAACAAGCTTCAAGTACAGAAACTTTGCCTCCTCTATCAAAATGTAAAACAAAACAAAAAACAATTAACAAGAATTCAGCTACCACTACTGATAAAACTGCTCCTATATATCTTGATATAGTGTCAAGTAAGCATACCAAAAAAAGTATTTTAGCAAAAATGTTCCGCAACAGAGTCCTTCAAAATCTTATAAAAACAGCAGAGAAATCATGCACAACCCTTAAAACCTCCCGTAGGACATTAATCTTAGAAGCTTTGATAGACAGTGCAATCCTTCTCAAAAGAAAGTTATTTTGTTTTAGTGTTAAACAAAATGAAACCACTAACAAAACTAATGACTAAATTACAAAAAAAGACTTCTCAATAAACGAAATGTCAACAAAAATAAATATCTGTGGAGGTGAGGTGAGTGGAGTCACACTACAAGCATAGTACCATATTTTAATGAAGAAGCATACAAACAAAAGCAAACAAATACAATTGCCCTACATAGCAGTGGACAATGTTATAAAAAAGTTAATAATGCATTAATGGAACAAGAAATACTGCTTACAAAAATATCCCCAGAAAACTTAGAATTACCTCTCCATTCAACTGAATCAGAATGTCTAGTATACAAATGGCCATGCACATCAGGTCTTTACGCCAATTCCTCAATCAGTATGTGAAAGGCAAAGACAAAATCAAAATTAAACTACTGCAATATATGGATAGTTGTCCAGTGTGCAAGTACACAGGACTACAAGTACATTAATTGGCCTGCATTTCAGGACCTACTTGCAAAACCACCTTCCATCATATCAAAATGATATCAACACATCAATGAATTGTAAGAATTCTAGTCTATAAACTGTACTATGCTAAAAGTTGTGCTTTAGCACTAGCCAATTTAAATAACATTCTTCTACATAGTACAGCAAAAGACCTACTTGAAGAAATCGACTATATCAAGAAAAAATATTTTGGAAGTGAAAGCCACTTACAGAATGAAATAGCTTTAAAACAAATTAACAACAATTCTATGCATGGCATCCTTCTACTACACACATACAAAAAAGAAATACTGAAATTTAAAAGTACATCTGCTGAAGTACCAAACGATGTGTGTGTATGTTGCTGCAGAACTTTTTATAAAAGTAACACAAAAACTGTAGACCTAACATACAAAATAGAAGACAATGAAGATTCTAAATGGTTTGAATTAGCTCTCTACCTTATAGCAGAAAACAAATATAAAATAACTGACCCCTTAATACTTTGCAGTTACTGCACTACAAAACTTGACAACAACCAAACTCCTTCACGTGCTATCACAAATAATTTGGAATTATTCCCACTACCAAAACCCCTACAGCAACTCAATTTATATGAGAGCATCATAATTCAAACAGTGCACCCCTTTCAAGCAATAATACGCCTTCAACCAAAAACAGCAAAATTACCTCCCTCTGAATTGGTGAAAGGCATTTGTGGAAAAGTAGTGTATTTACCAATAGATCTAAAACAAAATGTGCACACTCTGGGAGTGCAACGTCCAATGGAACAATCTTTAATTATCTTAGTAAATGGTGTACCTACAAAAGACAAAATAATTTGGCAACAACTGGTAGATTTACACAAAGTTAGACAAGCCTTGCAATATCTAAAAGACAATAATGAATACTATAAAGAAATTAATATTGAAGAAAACCTGAAGGAAACCACTGAAATAATTCAAGAGTCACCAGAAGCTGGACAATTTGAGCTTCTAGATCCTGCTACAGTATCCAATACTTTAGACCATTATACAATCCATCCATTGCACTCTAATGACACCGTAGAAGATGCACTAGAAACGTACCAAATGCGACAAACAAAAGGATCACCATCAGCATATGGAAAAAAAGTATAGAAGCACAGTCTTTTCCTCTACTCTTTCCTACTGGCAAAGGAGGAAGGTACGATGATAGACCTATTCAAATAACAGCATCAGAATACTGCTCATTACGGATGTATTCTGAAGATCCTAGATTTAGTCAAAATGTGGAATACATATTCCACCTACTCTTTGAAAGTGAACTAGCAACTCTATGTTACGGTGTTGCACACACATTAAAATTAGAAACCCACTTTCAAAATATGTCAGCTACACAATTATTACAAAATGTGCAACAAATAGATCAGATTTTACAATCAAGTATTCCAAATCTATTCGCAAACATATGTGGTACTAAAGAGTACTTGTTCTGACTTCATGGAGATGTACGTTGTATGATAAGAAACCTTGCCCCACCCACTTGGTTTGTTACATTAAGTTGTGCAGAATATGCATGGGAAGATTTACATGATTTCCTACGCATATCAAACAAAAACAAAACAAACATAGATATGCTAACACCTGCAGAACTTTGTTCTCTAGATCCTGTTAATGTTTCAAGATATTTTCACCATCGCTTCATTGCTATGCTACACTTTATTTGTAATAAAACTGTTCCTGCCCTCGGAGAAGTGCAACACTTCTTTTGGAGAAAAGAATACCAAGCCAGAGGAGCACCACATATCCACATGCTTTTATGGATTAAAGATGCTCCTAAATGTGGTCAAGACAATGATGCCACTGTGTTACAGTTTATTGAAAAATATGTCACTTGTGAAATTCCATCCGAAGCAACAAATAGTGATCTTCATGCACAAACTTTACAATTTCAAAGACACAAATGTGGCAAATATTGTCGTCGCAAATACAAAAACAAAGGGAAATACTACACCAAACGCTGCTTTAGTTTCCTTAGACCAGTTACAAAAACAGGTCAAGTAAACAACTTCATGTCTTCAGATAGACATAGTGTGAAAGGTAAATCACCTAAAAATACATATTACATAAAAATAACAGAAGAAGAAAAATATATCAATGATTACAATGCAATCATTGCCCACTTATGGAATGCAAACATTGATGTGCAGTACATTTCAGACAATTCCACTGCAGTTGCACAATACGTTACAGCATACTTAACCAAAGCAGAAAAAACAGAGCTCCAAGACCTCTGGAAGGACCTGTCAACAGACAAAACACTGTCTCAGAAATTATACAGCTTGGGCATAAAAATGCTCTCCCATAGAGAATTTGGCTCCTATGAAGCAGCAGATTGTTTAACCGGTACTGCTTTGTATGGACAATCTGAAAATATAGTATGGCTAAGTCTTGGTCCTGCTAAATCTAGAAAAAAAGTTCTGAAATCATCTGATGGCATAGAAACAATAGCCAAACATGATCCCAACAACCAAGACATTTTAAAAAAAAACAATTTGCTGGACACATACTACCCAAACAGAAGTACCACTTTGGAAACTATGTGTCTATACCACATAGCCCAAAACTTCACATGCAAAATAATATAAAACCCGATGAAAAAAAAGGTAGATACAGAGTGTCAAATTATGAAGGCAGCTTAGTAAAACTCACCAAACAAATTTAATGAATCATATCAAATTGTCATTAGAGAATCCTCAACATAAAGAATTATATTACATGTTCCTGCTACAACTCTTTAAACCATGGAGAAAAGAAGAAGAAATACTAGATAACTATGACTCCTACGAAGACGCTTTCAAAGCAAATGAAAACACTATAACCAATGTAAACTTTACACACTACAAAGCATGTTGCACAATGGACAGCAACACGAAGAAGAACTCCAGGCCCAACTAGATAAGGACACTCCTGACAGTAGTCAACCTTCTGTGACAGGAAGCCAAGAACCACTGGGACAGCCACTAATAACAAATGAGGCAGAATTAGCTATGACAGAAGTAGAAAACACCATGTGTCAGTATGAAGATAAAGAAGACTTAACTATACTACAATCAAAACTAAACAATGAGCAACGTAGCATTTTTCAAGAAGTAACAAAAGAAATTGCACATGGTGTACAACATGAAAACAAAGAATGCAGCTGCCAAAATTACAAACCTATACTACGGTACGTCAGTGGTGAAGCTGGTTCTGGCAAAGCATTCTTAATCAAAATCAACAGCAAATTCCCTCAACAATTGACAAACAACAAACTGTCAGCTGTTGTCACTGCCCCCACAGGTTTAGCTGCCTACAACATAGGCGGTGTCACTTTACACCGATTACTACTCCTGCCAATAGAACACTAAAACAAATTAGACTATTACAAACTTTCTACAGAAGCTGCAATGACACTACGCAGAGTATTAATGCTACTAATAGAGAAGTGAGCATGGTCTCCAACCTAATGTTGGCTTTGATTCACTTCAGATTACAAGAAGTACTAAAAAAAAAAATTATGAGCTCTTTGGAGGAAAACACAGTATTGTTTTTGGAGATCTTCTTCAATTGACACCAGTGAAAGGTGTGCCTATTTTTAAAACCTTAGGACACAAACTGTGCCGTAAAACTGTTGGCAGCATAGGAAATGTCAACATTTTGCAACATTTCCAATACAGAGAATTAACAAAAAACATGCGGAAATCTGCAGATCTCACTTATGCCAACATTTTAAAAAGTATTAGAGTTGGTATACTATCTCAAGAAGCACAAGCAATATTGAAAACCCGGCACATTCATACACTTTATGGCAATAATGCATGTGCTACGGATGTCATGGAACAATTAGCCCAGAAAAATGTCAATTGTATGGCCTTAATGCCAACTCTTGCAAGCTGTTTCAAATTCAATGAAACAATGTTAAAAAAAGAAATGCAACCAATAATTGAAATTAGCGCCACAGACAAACTAGACAATCATGGTATAACACTACCCATGTGTTAACAAGCCACAACAAGACTAAAAGTTTAGAAAATTCAATCTCCAACACAGCTGGATTGGAAAACCATATTAAAATTATCCTTAAATTGCAGAGTAATGCTTAAACGTAACCTTCACGTGGATCAAGGACTAGTTAATGGAGCACTGGGTACAGTTGTTGGCTTTCAAACATACCCACGTGACAACAACATTCAGTTTGTCAATATTCTCTTTGACAAACTTTCAGAAATTAAAAGGATAGGACGCTCAACAGCTCGATTCCTTCTCTTCAAAGACATGTATGTATGCAGAGAACAATTTTCTCTAACTCTTGCATACGCAGTCACCATTCATAAAACACAAGGTCTTACCTTAGACAAAGCATTGATAGACATTGGTAACACAGTCTTTAAAGAAGGCATGAGCTACGTAGCACTATCACGCTTATGTGTACTCACGGTCTATTTCTAATCAACTCTGATGCAAGTAAAGTAAATGCTGATATTCCTTGCATTTTAGAATACAATAGACTTTGTTCACTATACACCCCATCTAAAAACATATCCTGTTCCACAAAAAGTAAAATGTTGTAAAAGAAAACTAAATAAAACAGAAATGCAACAGGATGTGACTGCAAATCAAGTACCACAAACAAAAAAGAAACTATAGGGGAAAGTAAACAAGGTACTTCTTCAAAGAAGGAAGACAAACTAAAAAAAAAAGCACTCAGATACAGAACTAGCTGCTCCATTTAAACGTTCAAATATAATTGGTGTAAGTTGCTACGCAAATGTAGCAATGAATATTCTATTTCAATTACCACCAATTCTTGACAACATTTACATGCACAGTACAGACCAATTGTGTTTGCAAATGTTAGTACTTCATAGAAACGCAACAAACAATCCTGACAACACGTACAGTGTTTATCGAATAAGACAACAATTGGACTACTGTGCTGGAATGGTGAAATTCACTATAAACTCACAGGAAGATACGCAAGAATTTCTAATGTACTTACTACAAGTACTGGAAAACAAAAACATACCTATAAATGATATCTTCCAGATTTCATAGATGTGGAAACATACATGCACTCTCTGCAACAATGTGACACAAGAACAAATCCCCAATGAGTGCTTCGTGTATGTATCAATACCTAATTGTGAATCCGTTCCATTTCTGCAATTTGTACAAAATGCAAACCATGGTAGATTATGTACTACCTGCAATTCAGATAATCGCTCCACCTTACTAATACAAACACATAGTAAATACGTAATACTAATGCTTCTATGTTACAATGCAGATGGTACCAAAAACAACTGCAAGCTGACTGGATTCACACATGGTCAAGTATCACTTGGTAAGAAAACCTTCACAACAGTAGGTATAATCTACCACACAGGAGCCACAACCAATGCAGGTCACTATACTGCATATATAAAAAAAATGTGGATGGTTTGAATGTAATGATAGTACCATTACTCTAAAGCAGAGATTACCAGCACATCTTACAAATGCTTATTTAATCTTCCTAAAACCAAAGTGTATTAACTAAACTGTACTTAAACATTAACAAAACTTCTATTAAAAAGCTATAAACTGTTAGAATATGCCAACAGCTATCTAAATGCCCCAAGATTCCACAACAACTAAACAGATAAATGAATACCACTAAATCATATAAAAAAATAGACAGTTAGAATACGCCAGCTGGTATCTAACTGCCCCAAGATTTTACAATAACCAAACAGATAAATCAATACCACTTTATTACAACAAAAAATAGACAGTTAGAATATGCCAACAGGTATCTAAATGCCCCAAGATTCTACAACAACTAAACAGATACATGAATACCACTAAATTATATAAAAAAATAAACAGTTAGAATACTGGGTGTTAGTCTTAGCAGTGCACGGTGGTGGCGCGAGTTATGGTTGATTAGCTTACCATAACATGTGATTTCATCAGTGATGTTATTAATGACATTTGTGATGCCATCTTTCATGTCCTGGGTGTTAGTGTTAGCAGAGGACAGTGGTGCGGGCAGTTATGGTCGCTTAGCCTACCATAACTGGCGAATGTCAGGGGTTTTTCGGTTTTACTTTGAACCATAATGGCACGTTTGAAAAGTTTTTTTAGTGAAGTAACACAGGTTTTTGGTAGGGTACCTTAACCATAATGTCCCTTAACAAAGTTTTTTTTTACTGAATTTCACAGGTTTTCAGCAGAGCAACTTAACCATACTGTCCCTCTTGCAAAGTTTTTTTTCTAAAGATGATCGGTTTACAGTAGTGCCACGTAACCATAATGTAAAGCAATTTCTGACTTATTTAAACACCTTGCGGAGAATACCACTTGACAATATGCTGGTGTACAGATGTAAAGGTGTCCCAGAATCCGTCAACACTTAACAGTAAGATGTTTGCGTCGTGGACAATGTGGAAACAGATTTCATATTGATAGAGGAACGTCCACCTGCAACATGTGCCTTGCACAGCGCCAACACGTATTGTTCATTATCCATTAACAATGCACATTGTATACTTTCAGCAACAGTTTTAGTTATATGAAAATGACATCAGCTAAGGCCATCCATCATCCCCAACAAACAAGAGCAAAACTGTAATGAAGGACCATGACAAACACTGTCCCAACCTTAGAAATACCCACTCCCCCATATCACTGTTTGAAACGTCTTTCCTAATTTCCATTCGCCAATGGCCTTATTAGCTGTCCTACCAAAAGAAAAAGCCATCTGTTAACAAAGCAAATGTTGCGTTAAGAGCCACCTTTCACAGTACAGGACATAAACGCAATAAGACTTGACAATAATAGTATAGATGTGCAAACCATTAGCGTGTGCTATGGAAAAATGGGATTTCTGGTTAAACAAAATCCTTTTTCAAGATGGCCACCATCGAAAGGAAAGGCGTTTGTTCCATACATAGCCCCTCTTCGCTTTCCATGACAGCAAGGAAAAAGCAACAGTATGCACCGTGACGCAGAACCTGTAAATAAACATACAGCGACATATAAGGTGGTACATTACATTTCGAAATGATGCACGTGATTTAAAAAGAAAACGGTAACATTTTAGAATGTGGAAGAGTATAGATGTGGAAAGTATTAACGTTTGCTATGGAAAAATAATTTTTCTGGATAAACAAAATCCTTTTTCAAGATGGCCACCATCGAAAGGAAAGGCAGTTGTTCTATACATAGCCCCTATTCGCTTTCCATGAAAGCAAAGAAAAAGTGACAGTATGTACCGTGACACAGAACCTGTAAATAAACATACAGCGACATATAACGTGGTACATTACATTTCGAAATGATGCACGTGATTTAAAAAGAAAACGGTTATATTTTAGAATTTGGAAAGTACTTTTATTTAACAAGCAACTGTCAGAGATGAACGGACTAATTGCATTTGCAAATAATTTGTAGCAATGAATCCAAGGGCCAACGGTGAAAAGGAGACGCACATGCAGTTAATTTCGTATACGCAAAGTATGTGTTTCTGTTGAAGCACTCCATTTGTTTGCACAGGTATTTCCAACACAGCGGCATTACTGTTGCTTTACACCACCTTAAATGATATGTCTATGGGAAAAAAAGATGTTTTGGGACCCCCCCATAACTCCCCCCCAGACCAAACCTCACCATACTTTGCAAGAAAATTCAGAGTGGCCCATATACTCTTTTTGCAAAGTTTGGTGAGGATGCGTCCAGGGGGAGCGGAGTTATATGCTGCCCAAAAGTGCTCTTCCTATGGAAAAAGCAACTTAACCATAACTACACGCCCACTACTGTGGCCGTGTAATATATATATATATATATATATATATATATATATATATATATATATATATATATATATATATATATATATATATATATATATATATATACAGTCACTGCTGCTGTCCCATTCCTGGAAATGCCAGGTTCAATCGAGCCTCTGTTAACGAGTCCACTTCCTGCTGGCGTGTCTCCATTGTGTCCTTGAGGGCCTGCAGGGCCTCACGAGTTGCCTGCTCTATCGGTTCTGCAGCCGTCCTGCTCCCAGCTGCAATCTCTGCTCGTAAGACCTCCGCCCATGCACATGCCGCAGCCCTGTCCCTGTCAGCTAACTCCTCCACAGCATGGGGCCTCTCCTCCTGCTGCCACATGCGCTGCAGTTGGCATGTTGTGGACACTACAATACGCTCCCTTGCCACCATCCTCCCCTGCCAGATCAAGTATTTCTGTTGGGCATGTCCTGCCTCCCACCGCCGGCATGCACGCCTCTGCTGGCACAACTCCTCCCTCTATTATGCAGCCGCCTCTGATTCTGGGCCTTCCTCCAGAGAGATGACCTATTCCTGGAGGGGTGTACTGGCCCACTATTCACCACATGTGCCATGTCCACCTGCAGAGTCTCATTATGCGTGTCTGATATGGCGGAGCCCAGTACAGGTGAAATGCCCCCCATGGGCACTTGCATCCCCAAATATTGCGTAGGTGGAACCAGGACAGCAAACTAGTGAATATGGACAGATGATCCTGTGCTGGTTGCCTGCATGGAGTCCACACCTGTGGGTGCCCGTGGCACAATAGTTGAGGAGGAGGTGGGTGTGACCTGTGATACTTGTACCATGTTGACCACACCCAGCAGTGCACCAATCATCTAGGACAGAATGTCGCTCACTTGCCTGTGATGGCTAACCAGTTGGCCACAGATGATGTCCAGGGCAGTGAGTGCAGCCATCTGCTGGCTATGGCCCAAGATGAGAATGGGCAGCATAGCATCCCTAATGGCATCCGCTCCACACACTGCCAGGGTAGTCTTTGTCATGGTGTCAACTTTGTCGTGTAAAACTGAAGAAGAATGTCCCTGGACATTGTGAGTGGCTGACCCTGCTACTGTGTCCTGAACACCCTCTTATCCCAGGTGCCTATGTGCAGCCTGCACACCAGATGTTGTAACACCACTTGACACCACCAACATGCCCACAAATGCCTCCAACACCTCCACCACATTGCACCCTACCCCTCTGCCCTGAGGACTCACCCTCCAGATTCATGGCAATGTCCTGTGCATCCAAAGATGAACCCTCAGCTGACATCTGTCCATCAGATGAAGTCTTCCATGCTTGATTCCGCAACTGCATGCAACACTGGTTAGAAAGGAAGAGAGTAGAGGCATTTCAGCATGTGTGTGCCCATGTGCAAGACCCAAGAACACAGTTGCAAAATGCTGCCACCACACATACAAAAGCCACGTCCCAATCACAACACGCATTTAATGATACATCATCAAGAGAAAGTCATGTGAGCACGGAACAAGACAACTAAATCATGCGTTGGCTCTGCAGTGAGTGAACAGTAGGGAGGATAGCTCAGGAACTACATGCTCGCCTTGGAAGCAAGGCGACACAGAGCACCACAGGTTTGATCCCTGGGTCCGTGTTTAGAAACCTCTATGTATTAAGCGCATTATAAATAACCAATCATATCATATCACATCATATCATATCATATCATATAATAACAGTTGCCAGTCCAAGCAAACACCATTCTGCATGGCCTACTGGCTAAATGGAAGGGGCACACTTGATAACAGGAACAAATCACTGAGACATGCAGCCATCAACATTACATCATCAACACAAAATTCCCTATCCACCAATGACCAAGGACCCTCTACCCACACCCATACATGGTACATGTCCATGGCCAAGGACAACATGGCAGACTCACTGATCCCCTCCGTAGACCACCACATCCACCTGGCAAGTCAACCATCCAACAGCCCAAAAAGATGCTAGTCCATCCTGGCCACGACACCCCCTCACATGCATCAAAACATCCAACATCCACCCATGCACTGGTGCCAGGAGGGTCAATCAAACACTCAAATTCACAAAAGGAGAATCCACATCCGACATCTCAGACAGTGGCCTGAGCCCTCACCCTCGTCCATGACCACATGTGGCTATCTGTAAACATACCACTGGGCACTGAGTGTGAAGGTGGAATAATATTCAGTCAGTGACACATGGCCCAACACCACTGACATTAACATGCACCCCTTGAGGCCATTGCTCTATGTAAGTACCCATTTTGCACATACTCCCGAGGTCCACAAGCCCATAGGACACACACACAGAGTAACCAGGCAGGTACCATGTACACACCACAAATGTGCCATGCCAAAGGCACTGGGACAACATTACATGCTACACTTGGTCACACTACACTGCTGTGTCCTGCGACCATCGACCACAACAAAATCCATACGCATCACATGCCATACACATCACATAACAAACACATCCAGACCCATTGAACTGACAGGGTCGACTCACCTGCAGCCTTGATCTGCTCCTGCAGTATGAGGACCTGGTCATGAAGTTCTGGGTTCACCCTCTGCAGGAACCTGAGGTGGAGTGCTGGAATCCTAAGGTGTCCGTCCAAATTTCCCTCTGATGTTGGTCCAGCATCGACGGCAGCCTTGACTTTCTTTTGGCACCAGATCCTCAGGTAATCCCATCTCTTCTTTATGTTGTTGGTGATCCGTTTGGCCACTCCTTCAACATTCACGACCATGGCAATGTCCTGCCATATCCGCCCCAAGCTGCTGCTCTGGGTGGAATAGGGCATCATAGTGCTCGAGTACCTTGTCGCACAGTATGGCAACCTCTGCCCCTGAAAAGTTGGCAGCCCTCATCTGTATGACCCTTGAGGGTGGATGTAGCCAACATGTTGGTGGTGATGCGGTTCGGCTGGCACAGGGCCTGCGATGCACCTGTAAGAGAGAAACAAGTCAAACAATCATTGTCGAAAGGACTGTACAACACTCAGTTTGAGCCCCACGTTGCCCACTCATATCACAGTGCCCCAAGTATGGTCAATGCACATTGTCCCCCCTGCCGGAGCCAATACCAATCCAGTAAATAAAGGACAATCGAACAGTTACAATGTTCCTAGTGTCACCTGGGCATGGACCAATACACTCACACATGCACACAACGTCCAGCTGGTCATTTCTCTGCTGCCCAACCAACCTAGGCACCTAAATATCACAAGTGCCAACGTGACTCACATGTGCATGATGGCCAAGTAGAACGCATTTCAACTGTGTCCATGCCACATGTGCCTGCCCATACATAGGTCGGCGCCCAGCTACAACACACCATGCCCCCATGATGTTACCCCCTCAACACGATTCCCAACATCTCACTACCCCTTGCATGCAGCTACAGATCAACAGGTTCACCCTTCAACATCCCCCCCCCCATTGAAATGATACCCTGTGAACGATTTAAAGTTATTATGTTTATGTAAATATGGTATTAACTGAGAATAACTTAACATTAACATTTGGTTATGAGATGTTAAGTTTTACTTTCTTTTGATTTAAAGTAGATTTCTCCTTTTTTGTTCCTTTTAGTACATGTATTTTACGGGTTGTTACGTTGCATTATACTTTTTAATGTGTAAATAACCAAATCATTGGCATAGGCCAGGACAATGTAGTGAGCAGATCCTATTTTAGGACGACAATTAAGGATAGATTTAAGTGATAGCGGGAGATCATAGACAAACAGATTATACAACAAAGGAGCTGTTACACATTCCTGTTTGACTCTGCAGTTTGTTTTCCCTTTGCGTCCAATTTTAGATGCACTGAGGTGCCAGTATGCAGTTGTCTAAGGTAGTATAGGATACCTGAAGGACTGCCCAATAACCTCAGCTTCTGCCAGAGCCGGTCCCTGCATACAGTGTCAAAGACAGCTTTGAAATGAATGAAAAGGGCATACAGGGGCAGGTTATTAGGCAGAACTACTCTGGCACTCAATTTGTCGATTACCAGCAGATTGTGTATGGTTGAGTAATTGTGCCTAAACCCGCTCTGAAAACTATCCAGAATATCCTTTTCATTAACCCAAGTCTGCAGTCCGTGAAGCAGAAATTAGGCAAACAGCTTCCCTGTGCAGTCCAGCATGGATAATAAACGAACATTACCTGGGTCAGTTTTAATCCCAATTTTAAATATCAGAATCAATATAGCTCTCTGACACGAAGGGGGAATCTGCCCCTCAGATAATACTTTGTCAAAGAGTATTTTAAGGAGGTTGGCCTAGAACTCTGGCTCTTTCATGAGGACCACATTTGCAAGCCTGTTTGGGCCAGGTGTCGTAGAGGATTTAAGATTCTTAATTCTGTGAACCAGATCCTCAACTTTCAAAACAAATGGGTTGTTTGGTGGGTGAGTTACTCTTACCAGAGAATCTACCAAACTCTCCGGGAGATTTTGTTTGGAAAGGAATGAGCACCAGGTCTATGCATTAATTGGATTAATGAGGGAATGCTGTTTATTACCTTTGGCTTCGCCCAGCATGGACCATATGTTACGATTATTCCTGCTGCAAAGTGTAGACACTGTTTGGTGCCAGAAGGTATCTCTACACGAGCGTCTCCAATATTTGAGCCAACAATGGTATTCGCTCTTACATTTCTGGGTAAGCCGGGCGAAAGTCACAAGTGATTGTGTTACCCTTTAGGCTTTCCTAATGTCTCTCCTTAGTTGGCGCTTACCATCCCTGATGATTCTATCGAAAACGTTACCCGCTGGGTTTCTCTGATAGCCAAATTGATCAATGATGTGGCATGGGAAATTGAAAAGTGTGTTAACCAACCCTCAATTTCCACCGGGGGAATTGCCTCAAATTGTTTAAAGTTGACAATGGCCAGACGGTATGTTGAGTTTGCTGCTTTTTCTATGTTGCTTTTGGACATGCTGCAGGTGAGTGATTTGTGTGACTGTATCTTTAGATGATGGCAACACTGCGCATATCAATGTGTGAGTGAATTAGTGGTGCACAATGGGATTTAAATCATGGGCATTATGTTACAGATGTACACATATGTGCGTCCAATACATGTGGTCTGTCATTTGGATGCATGGAGGACACTTCACTGCACCTTACAGTATTAGGTGGGAATGCCAATGTCAACATGGATGTGTGTCCATGTGCTACTTAGCAACATTAACAATTACTCCGCCATGTCTGTGTAGTGATTGATGTCAATGTTGCATTCACTCACATGGCTGATCCACTGGCAAAAGGTCATTCATGTCTATGTCATTCAATGCAAGGTCTTACATTGAAAATGGGAGGAGTATGTTGGCAGTGACATGTGGGGAGGGGGATCCGCTGCAGGAATCATGCCTGTAACCAGCGATATTGTCGTGTTGTCTGTGGATGCAGTTGTATTTGATGTTTGCATGCTCTGAAGTACATGTATGTGCACAACAATGTGACCACTGTATCGGCCACTTGCAATGCATGCCTGTGGTGCATTGTGTGCTTTTCTAGCGTGTTGCCAGGTCTACTATGAAATTTGCAGGTGTGATGACTTTGACCTTTACATTATCTGTCCAGACGGGTTTAGGTACTGGATTTTGCTGGCCACTGACTAATCCTGGCCACATGTTGGTGATTATTACTGTGTGTGCTGCTTGCTATTGCAGTGACACATGTGTGTTTGCAGATGTGGACATGATTTGTGTTGTCATGTTTTTTGAAGGTGCATCTGAGGGGGGGCGGTGCCAGTGGGCACGTCGGGATGCGCAGTCAGGTACCAGCAGTGGCAGGGAAGCAGTGCATGGTGTGAACCTGCTGCTGTTGCAGAGCATCATCAGCATGCCTACACAAGCTTCATCGCGGAGGAGGAGGAAGATGTTATGGCAGCCTTATTGAGGGAGATGGCAGATCAACAGAAACTCAGCAGACCCAACCCCATTTTCATCTTTGAATTTATAGGGGACGAGGAGCCTGATGGTAGACAGGAGACTGTGCCCCTGCCTGTGCTGAGTCATGCTGCTTCAAGTGGCACAGTGGCTGCAGCATTGCCCACCCCCGTTTTGAAGTCTGCAGTGGTGTGTGCAGGTGGTGGTTTTCATGCAGACTCAGAGGCCATGCCAGTGCAGACAACCAGACAGGCAGGGACTGCATCCTCGCACTTTCAGTGTCCTCACACAAGTGGTGGATATAAGCCTGCTGCAAGGTTTGACTTGGATGAAGAAGTGGTCCTCAGATTTATGCAGCAGGGTGAGGTGATGCAGGAGATTGGCAAGGACATGCATAGGCTTGCTGTCAAGATCATTGCATCCAAAGACACTGTGTGCACAAAATTCCAGCTGTTGCGTGGTGAGATATCTGCCTTGAGGGAATGCCTGAATGATGAGATGAAGGCCTCAAGGGAGACTCTATGCCTTCAGATGTCATTCCACACAAAAACCATCAACATCCCTGGATGCTTCGATGGCAGCTATGAAGCCGAACTTGAGTAAGACACTCAAAGAGACACACCAGAAGCTTGTAGCACTTGGCAGTTTGTTGCATGTATCAGTGTCACATAAGGCAGCTCGACATGAGGACAATGCACTGGCCTTGTGTGGCCAGGAAACCCCTTCACATGGGGAACCACAGAGTGGCTCTTAGTTTGGAATATGGCAAAATATGCTATGATTTGGTGCCCCTGCACTACATTATTGTTTTGATTCTCACCTCACCACTTCAATTCCTCAACACCCCCAATGACTATGTGGACCTTGATGAATGTACATTTTTTCATTTCCTATTTTGTGGCCAGGACAAGGTGGTCTTCTATTTTTCATTTTGGGTTGAACATTGTCATCTGGTGCCATGTGCTGCTGCTTCGCTCATGATGGTACTTTTGCATTTGTGATGACCGAGTCATCTTCAGGATATAATGTTCAATGGTGTCAACTGACATGCTGGTTTCCCGTGGAACATGATAGTACATACAGGTAGGAGGTGAATGTTGATCCAGGTAGTACTTTACATGTGGTATGTTTGTGACTGGTTACGTGCTCACTGATGTTCATGTATCTGTCGCCTTTTCAGGTCACTTTGCTCTGTCGGCTTAAAGCCACAATGTGAATGCTAACAGCACACTCTCCATTCACGTGTTTCCCCATGACCCAGACCCTCCTTTTGCAAATGAGGAGGCACAGTGTGGGTGTGGTGGGGATGCACAGCACAACAGCATTGACCTGATGTAAGGTAGGACGCGCAGGGGCTTCGCATGTGTGTTTGACACCATTAAAACGTTTGACTAAGGCGCCATCCCACTGCGCCCCTTGGTATACGCCAGAGCTCCAGGCATTGTGCTTGGAAACTTGGCAGGCAGAGCGGCTATGAGGAAAGGCTAAGAGGCTCATCTTTCTGAAGCATATAAACAGCAATGTGTGGCCTACCATAAGGCATTAAAAACAGCTAAATCCTTATATTTTGAGATTTCAGTCCAAGCTGCAGCTAATACTTCCAAATAATTATTTGAGATCATTAATAAATTGACTAAACCTGATAGTAATGCATGGACAGTCACTTTGCAATCTTTATGTGACAAGCTCTCTACATTCTTTGTTACTAAAATTGATGCGATCAGGAATGGCATTATAAGTAGTGGGAATCTTAAAGAAGGGAATAAGGACAATATGGATAGCGGTATGCCTACATTGGCATTTAGAATAAAGGCAGAACTGTGTTTCTCTAACTTCACTTTAACTAATAGGAAGGAGGTGCTGAAAATTGTAGCTAGGCTTAAATCGGCCTCACACCTTGACCCTATCTCACTGAAATTGTTTAAAGCAGTGCCAGCAGATTTTTATAATACGCTGGTTGCTGCTGTTAATTCTTCCTTGAAGTGGGGTCAAGTTCCATCTAAGCTCAAGGAAGCCCTGGTAATACCATTATTGAAGAAGCCAACACTGGATACCTCGACGCTGGCTAATTATCTCACTCCTGCCCTTTCTTATGAAAGTTTTAGAAGCAGTGGTGACTCCCCAACTGAGAACTTTTCTTGAAAGCCAAAACATCTTGGATAGTTGTCAAATGTGCTTTCGCCCTTTGATGGGAACCGAGTCAGTTTTGGTATCTGTGTTGGATGACCTTACCATGATCAGGGACGAGGACGGCACGTCAGGACTCATTTCACTGGACCTGTCGGCCGCCTTCGACACCATTGATCCTGGTATATTGCTGGCAAGGATAACGGGTGCAGGGTTTTCGGGGGCAGCACTGGACTGTTTTTGAGCATTTCTGACCTCACGTTCTCAAATAGTGTCCCTTCACCCTTATCGTTTATCTTCGGTATCAATCTCATGCGGAGTTCCGCAGGGATCAGCTCTCTCCCCCTTACTTTTGAATCTTTATTTTCACCCTCTGTTGATCGTCATTCACTTGTTTGGCTTCAGGGTCTTTTCGTATGTAGACGATACATAGATCCTGTTTAGACTTGATGCGGAGCAGGATGAGATAAAGGACAGGCTAAAAAACTGTTTGGAAGCCGTCCGGTTCTGGATGGAGTCAAATTGGCTCAAACTAAATGGTGGGAAGACAGATATTCAGATTTCAGGCCCGCCAGGGGCAGCTGACAGTTGGATGGATGCTCTCTGGCCAGAGTCACTCGGCCCACTGCCTAAACTGGCTAAAGTGGTGCGTAACTTAGGGATTAAGATATCTGAATCCCTTTCCATGGAGGCGGAGGTTAATGCTGTATATGGTTTGTTTGTTTGTTTGTTTATTTATTTCTATAGCGCTCCGGACCCGGGAGTATAAGGGCGCTTAGTACAAGTTACAGGCACAGTACATGAAATAACAATAATAGTAAGGCAGCAAGTATATACAGTATATACAGACAATGGAAGTGATAGCAACCAAAAATGACCAAATGAGACATGTGCAATATGTACAGTTTATAGCTGGGTCTAACTTAAAGGTTGACTTTTTGTCAGGAGCCACTCAATGGCATGTTTCCTGAATAACTGGAAGGATTTGGACGACTTAATATTCAGTGGCAAGGTATTCCAGAGTTGGGAGGCGAGGACAGTGAAGCTTGAGCCACCGGCTCTTTTAGCGGTAAATCTCGGTACTGTAAGACATAGGGTATTGGACGATCTTGTGGGTCTGATGGAGGTTCACATGGTGAATTTGTTAGTAAGGTCGGTGGGGGCTAGATGGTTGAGAGCTTTGTAAGTGAGGCAGAGGGATTTTAGATCGATTTTATGTTGGATGGTGAGCCATTTTCATGTAGTTCTAGTGGCAGAGATGTGCTCACGCCTGGGAATGTTTAGCGCTGCTCGTAGTGCATTATTTTAAAGGTCTTGGAGTTTGCTGATTATTGCTTGGTTGGCACCTAAGCAGAGGCTATTGCAGTAGTCTAACTTAGATTGTATAAGAGCTCTGGCTAGCGTGAGGCAGCTGTTACGGGAAAGAAATGGTCTACAGGCTCTGATTGGTTTTCCTGTATAGGCAGTGGCTGAGGCGTTTGAGTTGACTTGTTTAGTGAGGTTTATATTGGCATCGAGATAGAAGCCAAGTGTTTTCACGCTTTTGGCGATCGGGATTGTATTGCCATCAATTATGATAGTGGAATAGTTAGGACTTAGTTTTTGTAGGTTGTCCGGTGCGCCAACAATGAGCAGTTCAGTCTTCTCGTCATTCAGGCAGAGGCCGTGTGTGGCCATCCATGTCTGAATGACAGAGAAGATTTCATTGATCCTGGCTACATCAGTATTTTAGTTGCCCGAGATGGTGAGGAGTATCTGGGTGTCATCCGCGTAGTTTGTGTAGGTGACACCCAGACGGTCCAATTTATCAAAGAGGGCCTTTGTAAAGATGTAGTATAGGGTCGGTGAAACACATGAGCCTTCCGGGATACCGCAGGTGATAGGGATAGGGTCTGCTGCTGCCACTGGAGAGAAGACTCTCATGGTTCTATTGGCCAGGAAGGACTGTATCCATGCGACAGCAGAGGGAGAGAAGTGGGTGGCAGAAGAGAGGTGGTTGCAGAGTATCTTATGGTCGACCAGGTCGAAGGCTGCTGAGAGAGCTAAAAGGAGTAAGATGGCAGCCTTGCCCTTATCTTTAATTTCATCAATCTGACTTTTAAGATCAACAAGGGCAGTTTCTGTTCCATGTTGAGGCCGGAAGCCAGACTGACATAATCCGAGTAATTGGTTGGACTCTAGGTAATGCTGAATTTGCAAGTAAGCCACTCTGTCAAGGATTTTTAACAGGAAGGGAACGGTTGTGATAGGCCTGTAATTTGTAGGGATGGCTGGGTCCAAGGTTTGTTTTTTTAGTAGCAGGAGGACCCATGGCTGTTTCAGATTATTGGGTACCGAATTAGTAGAGAATGACACGTTTATGAGCTTAGAAATGAAGGGGGCGAGGTCTCTAGCTGCATCTTTTATAATCTGTGCTGGGCAACTGTCCCCTTTGCAGTTTGAAGGTTTGAGGGTGGTTATGATTTTTTGCACTTCTAATACGGTTACTTTTTTGAAGGTGAAGCCATGGTTAGTGTTGGGGGTAATGGGTAGGCTAAGGTTAGGGGGGCTAGGTGTGGGGCTGCTGTTGGAAAGTTGTAGTCTTTTGTTTTCAATTTTTGTTTGAAGGCCAGTGATTTTGTTCGCAAGGGCATCTTGGATGGTAGTGCACCAGCATTGGTCCTTCACAGACATGTCCGTAGGTGGATTGGGATTTTCTAACTCTTTCAGGATGTTGAATAATTCTTTGGTACTGGAACTAGCATTACGTATTCTTATATTGCCGGCTTCCTTTTTGGTGCGAATTATTTCTTTTTTATAATGGGAGGATGCATTAGTAAGATTAATTTTGTGTTCCTCGGGTGCAGGCATTGTTAAGCTCAAACTACAAAACAAAGTTCTCCTCATTATTCCAGACAAATTTCATGCTCAAATTGTGGCAGCTTGTGTAAATGGGAGCCTGGACTACTGTAACACCATCTACTTGGCGCAACCTTCTTTCCTCATCCAGCGCCTGAAAGTGCTACAAAATGCTGCAATGCAGCTGGTTACACACAAACATGTTGGAACAGGAATAACTAAGGCCAGACAATCTCTCCACTAGCTTCCAATTAAAGCTCGGCTAATATGTAAGGCACTGTGTATTATTCACTGTGCCCTAGGTAGGAACGGATGTTTAGCCATCTAAGAAAAATTGAACAGATATCTCCTGGCTCATTCTCTGAGATCCTCAAATGCAGCTTTGCTACGGATGCCTAAATATAAGAAAGAATGATTGGGAGGCCGTGATTTCTCAGTTGCAGGGCCTAGGCTTTGGAATTCATTGCCGGAAAGGTTGAGGAAAATCAAGGATTTCATATCTTTCAAAATAAATTTGAAAACTTTCCTTTTCAGATAAATTATGCCTCACACGGTTACCCCTGATTTTATACATCTATCTTGTTACCAGTTATTTTAAGCGCCATGATGCCTTGGGTGAAAGAGCGCTATATAAATAGCTGATTGATTAATTGATTGATTGATTGGTTATGGATTGCACGTCTGTCCTCATGTGCCAGTGGTATGGTGGTGCATGATTGTATCATAGTGGATGATATGTGTTGGTTTGTCACAGTCAGCAACTGAAATTCTGGTGATCTTTTGGTGCCGATTTTTGTTGTGTTGGTACTTTATAACGAAAGGAGTGTCCTAAAAGACTAATTCCTTGTGCATCAGGTGTGCATCTGTTTTTGAAGGAGTGCATCTGTTTCTAATGTACAAATCAGAAGAAAAAAAGCATACTCATATCAGCTTTTACCAGACCCCGTTCAGGAGGGTTTTTTATTTTCCCTCCTTTAGCATTGTCTTTATTCAATCAATCTTTCATTTCTTTTTCTTTATTACTGTTGAAGGACATAATTTTTTCCCTCCGTTTTTTCATAAAATGACAAGATACATCAAAACTAAACAAACATAGTGAAAGAAAAACATACAGGACTCCCTCGATGTTTACATACATATAGTTCTAAAAGACAAGTTTGAGCCAGATAAGACTCCTGGGGGCTCATTACAAGGGTGGCGCTCCCGTAATGAAGGGTGCCGGTATGGGAGCACCGATTATGAGGTACCCTTTGCGGGAACCGGACCAGATGGGTCCCGTGAGGGGAAGAGGGAGGTAATAATGGGCCATTCGTAATGTGCCCATTATTACCTCCCTCCCCATTCCCATTGAGCCCCATGAAGGCTCAAATGGGAATGGGGAATGGTGTGTTCAAGGAGGAATTACCGGGTCCTCCAATGTTGGAATGACCCGGTTATTCCTCATTGAAGGAACCCGGTAATGGAGCCCGGGTTTGGAGGCAGCTCTTAATGAGTCTGTATAACACACACAAAACAGAATGTAAACAATTAGACATTCAATATATCCACAAAAAAAAAAAATCAATGACACATCACAGATATGTATTGGTGTGTGACATAATCCGTTTGTCCAGGCTGGGAAATTGTGTGGACCTATCTTCCTGGTTTAGTCAGAGGTGAAAATAGATATTAGGTCAGAGTGGCCCGATCTTTGTACTTCACAGTTGGTATGTGGGTCACCTGACCAAATCTTGGACCAAGTTGCTTACATTCGTAAAGGTTTATTTCAGGCACACTTCAGGGGGTGGTCACTGATTTAGTCTGTTCTTAAACACCTCAAAAACACAATGCAGACACACACTTCCAAAAAGCATTTACAGAAGAATAAGCATCCATTTTGGGCTATGTATTTTGCTTTTCACAGGTTGCAGTTATAGCATGTTTTTTTCTGCCATTGGCTCTTTGACGTTCGTCACAAGACATTCCATCTCGGTGTCCTAGGTCACTTGACAAAATCCTAGTGCATAAAAGCTTTTGTACAGTGTAGAAATATTTGACCATAGCACATAAAGGGCCCTTGATTTTATTGTGCCACAAAAAAATATTATTTGTGTTAATGTGTCTGTCTTCTCTATCTGCATGGCATGTTGTTTCTGATGTTTGTTTAAATGTATGAGGTAACGAGGGCCCAGAGTACAGGATGTCGTGTGACTACACTGCTTTCCCTGTGCTACTCTAAATTCATTAATACACAGTTATGAACCCTGCCAATGGTATGGGCCTCATTACGATTTTGGTGGTAGCCATGCCGCTATTGGTGGCATGGCTGCCGCCAAAATCGGGTCTGAGTCCGGGTTCCCAGAATAAGGAATTACCGGGCATTCCGAGTTCGGAGGGCCCGGTAATTCCTCCCTCTGGGAACCCAGACCCGGGCTTTCCCCATTCCCATTTGAGCCCCCATAGGGCTGAATGGGAATAGGGGAGGGAGCAAACAACGGGCCCATTACAAGCGGCCCGTTGTTTGCTCCCTCTTCCACTCGCGGGACTCGCTCTGCACGTCTGGTTAGACCAGACGTGCAGACCGGGTCCCGTGAGGGGACCTCGTAATCAGGCGGTATAGGGTTGACGGCGCCGGCACCTTTACCGGCGCTGTTAACCCCTTACCTCCTGACTTGTAATGAGGCCCAATGTATTTTGCCAACCTCTGAAGCCTGAAACGTAGATTCAGGCAGGCTTGACATGTGGCCAACTTTGCACCAGACCTGCAGTTGAACTGGCCTGCTGTTAAATCTCAGTTACCAGTTTATTGGAATCCACTACAGAGTGCAATTTGCTTTCTGACTTTGCTTTCTGACTGCTCATTTTACAATAGCCGTTTAGATAGCTCTAGCCCGTAAAATAGCTCAGTGGGTTGAGTGTTTGCTGCTGCAATGTGTTTGTGTGTGATCGGCAGCTTGCAGCTTTGAATCCCGACAAGGCCACCTCAGCCTTTCACCCTTCTGAGGTTGATAAATGAGTACCGGTTGGGTGATATTGTATGTATATTTGTTCTATATGAAGCGCTTAAGCATAAGTGCTATATAATAACACATCATTATCATTTGGCCTTGGACGACTGCTTGCAGTCACAGTAATTTGGCAATATGGGCCCATACACACTGATATTAACGATACATATGGTGATCCATTCTTGTATGAAATGTACAGCATATTAAAGTGATATCGTAACCATATTTTTCGTAGTGTGCTTAGGAACAATGCTATGTGATGCCACTTCCTGTTTTGTCAAGGGGTAAAAGGTTCTGTTCCATCGCTTCCTGTGATGTCACTTTGGGTGGGGTCAAATGAAAACTTCCTGTGATGTCATCAGAGGTCAAGTGTCGTGTGATATCATGTGATATCACTTCCGCTACCCCTGGCATTTTGGTGAAATGACATCCCTGTACACGGCCCAGAATTCCAAGCAAAAGCTGGACTGGATAGACTTCTGACACATGGGCATGGCAAACATGAGAGCTCTGGTTAAAGTGGACTGCTGCCACAAGACATTCTTGTTTGACTCCATAGTAAACATGGATTGTCTTGCTTACAATAGCAGAGACAGCAAATTGACTGTACATTACCCGATCGATTTCTCAGTTATTTATCAGATTTGTGGGCCAACTTTAGTGGATACCTTTTTTATAGGATTTGTGGCCACTTATGCCACATGTGAATACGCAGACAAGCTAGCTGAATGTCATTTGATTACAGTTGAAATGCATGCCTTCACGATGTATGGCAATAGGTCCCTGAAGCTAATTGATGTTAAACAAAACTGCAAATCCCACAATGCAACACAATGCGTGATATTCTTAATATGACTCATGGAACTGGAAAGCTGCCAATCATCAATACCCTTACTTGAACAACCAAAATTTGAACGTAACAAAAAATCTTTATGAGTAAAGCGTGCTCCCTTGCACATTTTCATTTCGTGGGTAAACTTGTTTGCTCTATTATTCCTGAATGCTAGTCTAGCACTGACATTTTAAAAAAATCTCATTCGGCACCATTATTACATGGCTATCCTCTGCACAATCAAGCACAATGTGTAATCTTCTGTTCAGTTGATGACTGGCATTATAGAAGGGGTCACAACGCCACAATGTACTGTGAAACATGCAGAGACGAGGGGGTCCTCATTTGCGTGACAGGGTGACCCCTGCAAGAACGAGACTCCTGTTTCCTGTGCTCATGTATTCTATCAGCACACACCATAAAGGTTTCCGTGTGTGTCACTCACAACGTGATCACATGCAGACTCCAAGGTGGATTTTAAAAAGGGGAGAGGTGGGCCACTGACCGTCCAGTATGGCTCCCACAAGGAGGGCGGTCACAGGCTGCACCAGAGCTCTTCCAAACTACGTCCTGGTCAACAAGGTTAACTTTGAAATCGCATAATGATCTGGACTGTCACTCGCCCACCAGCTGCAACTTATTTGTCTGTGGGGCCTGTGCTCCCCGCGATCTGACAAATGAGCTGTATTCTGAAAGATCAATTGTTACGGAATAGGGTAAAAACCAGGACCTGAATAAACAAGCCATAGGCTCCTCTAGGGGCTTCCAAACAGGGGGAAATTGCCCCCCCATTTGCTGCTTTGCCCTCCCTAATTGGTGCCCCCCCTCCGGCCCTCTCAGCCTGCGTCTTGAAGGTTCTCCTTCAATCAGTAGTCTCATCCGCGTGTACAGTCACTTTGTTTGCTGAGACTGTTATTTCTTCTGGCCTGAAGCAGACAGTATGGAGTCAGATGGAACATGAATACCAATGGGGTGGGGGCCTCCTATGTTAAAAGCAGGCTTCCAAAATGATGGGCACACTATAGTTCTCCAAATGTGCATCTTGCAAGTCACAGAAACAGCAAAAAAGACATGTCCAAAGTGAAACATACTAACCTTAAATCCACCAGTTTTCTTTCAAATGTAGTTCTCTTTAAACTGTTGTTTTCTTTGCTTGTCAAACTGCTCCATCAACAAAAAAAAGACGCTTCCCTTATGCTAACAGCATTTATTAGGAAACTGCATTGTGTGCATGAGTGCTACATTTTGATTTTCACTAGGGGGACAGACATTCCCACAAATCTAACCTAAATTTGAACAAACATCCAGCACAACCAATCTTCTCCCGATCATCTTTTTTTTATTATAAGGAACTGCCATACGATTTACAGCCAGTTTTAAACATATAACATCTCAGAAACAGTCACTCAACCTGCTTAGCTACCGTGGTAGCTTTCTACTTAAGGACTTGTCACTCTACCTGCAAAGAATTCAAAATTCGATCTGTATCCTTTGTTGTGCTCTAAATCAATGCATTACAAACAGTGCAGTCCTTGAACATGAATGTAAAGCCAATAATTGTTGACCTCAGACACAATGTGCACAGGCTTATTCATGATGTACAGCCAGAAACTGAAAACTTTAAACATCTCTACAGGGCAAAGTGAGGTTTGTATCCTCATTGATAAATAAATAAGGTGGTAGTTGCCCAATTTCCCCCTGTACTCTGTGTTTTTGGGCATTATCTCATCTGTTAAACAGACTGCCTTTGAATAACTGTCATTTGAAACTGATATCAGTGATGTCTCTTCTGTTAAACTGACTATTTTGAATGGTAGATTATTTGAAGCTGAGGTGGGAGTGAAGCTCGGTCTGTTAAACAACAGCTATACCTATACATAATTTGAAGCTGAGTAGGGAGTGTTGTCTGTTTTAGTTAAAGCCATCCAGTCTTTTGCAGAGTGCATACTAATAGGTGGTTGAACAATGAGTGATGCCTTTTGATTAAAGGTATGCTGCCTCTTGCTTGCGTAACAACAAGCTGCATGCCTTCATCAAACAGCAACTAAAAGTAGATGACTGCCACATGTAAATGACTTAGGTGTGTGTAATAGCTAAAAGGCTTACTAAAATTGCAAGTTAATAGCTTAACAATAAAGAAAAGAGTAGGTGACTACCACGTGTATAAACCAGAGACAAGCTTAACGACATATCAAATTGTGAAAGCAAAAGGAAATATCGAGGCTGAGTACCACAAAAGGAAATACACCAAATGCGGGTTTACAAAGATACACAGATCTTTATTCTACAACTCAACAGTTTTCAAAGAAACAAAGTATCAGATAGCTATCAGGCCCTCAGTACATCACAGCAAATCCCAGCCTGTTCGGTGTGAGAAGTGAGTGGGGCTGTACATCAGAATGTTCGCTCTTTTAAACTATTCTTAACATGATGTCCAGCCCATTTGCAGGTTAACCGTTTCTTGGGCTAGGGGTTCATGCCGAGTTTGCTTCTAATTTATTCATCTATAGGCATATGGATTATTCCTAGTATATTCACAAATAGGTCACAATGGCAACAGTGTATTCTTTGGATTTAACATTAAGCCTTCGTACATGTTTTATACAATGTAGTCAAACAAGTGTTCACATTCAGTATTTAAACAACATTGTGCTTAATATATGCTCGTGGATCAGTTTCATTGGTACAGGTAATCCTTGATCTACAGGTCAACGAAGGACAAGGTCTCCTTACATGACCCTAATATTTGGCCTGTGGGCAGTTTAAGCATTAACCTGCATGCAGAGGTCAAGACGGCCATGTTACAAACAAAAGAACACTGTCCACCATTTTAGAACACAGGGTGACTTCGGAGCGAGAATCAAAATGGCGGATGAACCTAAAATGACGGCTTAATCGATCTAAGGTCAGAACCTTGCAACGCGGATTTCTTCACAGAGCAACTGGGCTTAGGCCAATATATATATGATAAAGGAGGCACAACATGATATCCCGTTCAATAAACCCTCCTTTTGGCCTAAGCCAAGCGCTAAACTACTTCTAGTCACTTCACGAGTAACTCCACGTCTCAATGTCCATACATCCTGAATCACTATCGGAGATGTCAATTGCCATAAGATCAGATACTAAGATTTCTTTCAGCATATATTCGTTGGAGTTTTTCTCTGTGGCGTATACTTTGTGTCCTAATGAACCCATCGCCTGTGCACAACATCCCCCTAGCAGCGAACACATACCAGGAAGACATTGTATGCAACAGCAAAGAAACAACAAAATACCTAAAATGATCAGCAAGACCGAAAGTAATTTCCATCCCCAGGATCGCAAGAAGTCCCAGAACCAAGCGCTAAGATCCCAATTTCCCTCGGGAACATGCACTTCTAAACTTAGGACGTGCAGATTCTATATTGCCTTGAAGATAGTTGGGGAGGAATCTGGCACGAAAACACAGCAAGCGGACCCCACTAATTTACATACTCCACCACGTTCAGCCAGGATGACATCTAATGCCATCCGGTTCTGAAGTGCTACTAACCTTATTGCTTTCTGTTCTAGAGTCATATTATAGAGTATGTCAGTGGTCCGGTTGATGGTCCTCTCCAGTACTCTCACTATTCTCCTGATATCTTCAGAGTTCATTATTTGTCCCCAAAATGGCACCAAGGATTTAGCTACATCACCCAGGACTTGTGCTGAAGTGTCACCATTCTCGTCCTGCCACGGACGAGCCTTTTAAATCTCTACAGTACTTGCAATGAATACCCCAGGTAACAGGATCCCTAAATAACAAGTTCCCTGCCAATCCCTGGGTAACCATGGAAATGCTACATTACCGCAAACAAAGTAGACAGGTTCGCCTACATACAAAGGTCTATCCTCACCAGTCAAATGCGCAACATTGGCGCAACCTTTGAAATCACCCATTAACTGAGTACCATTCCTTTGTATGGAGAAAGAAACTGAATCGGGGCTATGGTTAAAAATGTAAGAAGGAGGCGTGGCATCCTTATTGCCTATAGGAGCCATCTTAAAAGAGATCAATGATTGAAAAGGACGGGACAGTCTATCAGGCAGCCCAATAGTACCAACATTAAGCTTACTCCTATTTGCAAAAAACGAGCATCCCAGGGGCGTCAGAACACGTTTTTCGAACTCATTCAAATTGGTCCCATCTAAGAGAAGCATAGCATGCAGTTGTCAAAGGCAAAGGATGAATATACCAACCTAGCCCCTTATCCCCGTGTTGCGGTAAATGTAAACTGTCGCAACAATTGGATTTGTTAAAAATGGCATGTGTAGCATTCATGATGAGTAAAAGTGTGTTGTTGTGATAATTCTGTCTGTGCTGAGAGTCTCTAGGAGATAGAGTATGCAGATGCACGAAAGGAGTAGAAACAGTAGGTACATTTTCAGTAAGCAACACATTCTCAAACTGATGTACTTCTTTTAAATACCAGAAACCTAAAACAATGACTATTGTGAAACCAATTAACATTATCACAAGACAGCAATACATTTTTGGGGCCCACACAGTGGATTGTACATTCTCACAGCTGTTCACACGTTCTCTTATCAGTCCTGTACGAGCGGAAGCAGTTGCAGGCATTGTAGCATTCAAACAAAATCACCAGTGTTATTTGCTGGCGGCCTCCAGGCCGAGCGTGTTCTTAGTCCTTCCACAAACCCTAGCCAACAGAATCCCCTTCTGTGCAAATAATCAGGCCTAAAAGGACATGTCCTTTGATGATTTCCCTCGATAGCACAGCCGAACCGTGCAGTAAGTCTATTTCCTCGGACGCAGATCGTACCTTGTGCTTCCTGGTACTGAATGATCTGTGAACAACGGGTCGTCACTTCCCGTTGGAAGCAACAAATCCAAAGCAGGATCAGATGCAAGATCCGGAACAAATTCAAAAGACGAAACTGTTGGAGAATGTGGAGACAGGGAGAGTCTCTGATGCACTCTCGATGCTGGTTGCTGCTTCATGATCATTGGTTACAGCATTGGAGAGGGGTTCTGTATCTTCTGTATCGTATGGCTCTGGGTGTGGAATCCTCTTGGTGCGCGTCGTATGTATCCAATTCTTCCATCCTGCTACCCGCACTGCAGTCTGTGTGACCAGCAAAACTTGGAAGGGGCCCCGCCAACGAGGTGTGAGGCAAGAAGATTGCTCAAACGATTTCACGAGGATCCACTCCCCCGGTCGTATGCTGTGACTGGGGCCCTCGTACCATACAGGTAAAGCCTCTCGCACCTGGTGACAAATCAAATACAGATTTTTAGTTAACTGGCCACAGTAATCAGAGAGAAGTACATTTTCGACGTCTCGTAAAGAGCAAGACTTCGGGACATTCCAAATATTAGCTGTCCTCCTCATAACCACCTCAAAGGGAGAGAGCCCAGTCCTAGTTTGCGGGGTTGTTCGCATAGAAAACAACACGATCGGTAAGGCCTCCGGCCATTTTAGTTTGGTGCCGGCACACGTTTTAGCGAGCTTGTTCTTGATGATGCCGTTGTGTCTTTCCACTAGTCCAGCACTCTGAGCGTGTCTAGCCAAATGGAACCACTTATCGATCTGTAATCCTGCGCATATCTGCAGTATTACAGCAGCGATAAAGTGTGGACCATTGTCCGACCAGATGACTCTCGGTAACCCAAACCTTGGAAAATATTCCTTTAACATAGTCTTTGCCGTGGTCATAGCTGTGGCATTTTTAATGGGATAAGCCTCAACCCATTTGCTAAAAGCACAGATGACGACTAATACATACTTGAAATTGTTGCTACGCTCCATCTCAATAAAATCAAAATGAATAACCTCAAAGGGAACAGAAGGTGGACCAAAACTACCCCTAGGATTTGATGTGCCCTTTCCCACATTATGCTGCAAACAAATATGCATCCCTGAACGAAGCGTTCAGCTACTTTAGGGATTTTGTCATTTACCCATACTTTTTGCAACATTTTAGTAATTTGACGGGCACATATGTGTGTGGGATCATGAGCCATAACAACCATCATCATAATATATGCGTCAGGCAGTAACAACTTCCCTTCAACCTTGTCCACCCAACACCCATCATCATCCAGTTTCCCCAAGCCCTCAGCCCATTACTTAGACTCTTCTAATGTGGCATCGGCTTGGATATCCCTTACGGAATCAATACCCTCATCCAAAGTACAGGCATTTGTGGCTTCCCTTGAAGTGTACATTCCTGAAGAGAGATCAGGGCAGTCTGTTTGGCTATCTGGTCAGCAAAAGCGTTCCCTTTTCCTACATGATCTACAATCTTCTGATGCGCTGCACATCTTATAATAGCTAGCAGAGTAGGGAGTGCAAGTGCTGAGAGTAGCCGTACTATCAAGGACCCATGTTGGATCTTAGTGCCATGTAAGGTCAAGAAACCTCTTTCTGCCCAAAGTCTACCGAAGTTGTGAACCACCCAAAGGCGTACTGACTGTCAGTATATATGTTTACTGTAAGCCCTTCGGAAAGTTCACAAGCTCGGTCAATTCTATAATCTCTGCGGCCTGCACAGAGTTACGCGTGATTCTCTTGGTTTCCACAATCGTGCTCAATGTAGTGATTGCATAAGCAGCCGTGGATGTACCATCCTGGAGTTTGAAGCAGGCGCCATCACAAAACAGCTCACCTTGTGGATTGTTCAAAGGAGTGTCTTTCAGATCGATTCTACCCTTCATTTCTTGTTCAGTAGTGTAAAGGCAGTCATGTGACTCTTCGTCACTGCAAGCAGTACCTTGTGGGAAAGGTAAAAGTTGAGCCGGATTAAGAACACAACACCTCTTAATTTGTGTGTGTGCGGTGCAAACAAGATCAATTCATATCTCGTCAATTGTGCGGAAATGAGGTGTTGCATTTGAGTTCTGTTCAGTAGAACATCTACAGAGTGGGGTACCATTAGGGTTAAAGCATGGCCTAGGACCATTCACTGGCTCTGTTTTACAGACGCAGCAGCAGCAGCGACAGCTTGCAAACATCTTGGCAAAGTGCTTGCTACAGGGCATAAGAAAAGTTGCCGCACGGCCGATTCTTCCCTCCATGTTCCTGCATTAATACAGCCAAAGCACATCCATCACATTCATGCACATACAACACAAAGGCCAAAACCGGTGCCGAGCACAATGCAGTCTTGAGCAAATCAAATGCATACTGGTGTACCAAGTTCCACGGTAATGGCAAAGAAATGCCCTTCTTCGTCAAAGCCAACATTGGTTTAATCACTAGTGAGAAGTTGGGGATCCACTGCCTACATTAAGAAGACATTCCTATCAAGGCTCTAACTTCCTTCTGCGTATTTGGGACAGACATGCTAGAAATATGTTTTATCCGTTCAGGTGCCAACCTTCTTCCCTCCTTTGACAGGAGATAGCCTAAATAGGCGACCTCCTGATAACAGTATTGGAATTTTTTAAGCAAAGCTTTATGTCCATGTTTAGCCAAGTGAGTAAGCAACAACACAGAGCCCTCTTTACAAGCACTCTCTGAGTCAGCAGATAAAAGCAAGTCATCAACATATTGAAGCAGTGTACAAGTAGAGGGCAACTCAAAGGTATCAAGCTGCTCTTTCAAAGCCCTACTATAAATGCTAAGACTTTCTGTGTAACCTTGTGGTGCGCGAGTGAAGGTAAACGAACGTCCCCCTAAGGTGAACGCGGACAGGTATCTACTGTCTTTGTGTATAGGAATACTAAAGAAAGCATTCTTTAAATCCACTACACTAAAATGAGTAGCCGAAGCTGGGATCATAGTTAATATTGTCATCACATCAGGCACAATTGGAAATTGTGGAGCAACGATCTTATTGATGGCACATAGATCAATTATGAAACAAAAAGGAATTGCATTATCGCCTTTCTTGTACACGGGCAAAATCAGACTATTGCACAAACTACCTGCAATTTCCTCAATCACCCCTCGATGCACAAAATCGGAGACGATGCATTTCAAAGCTTGCTCACCATCAACCGAAATCTTATACTGTGGAATATGTGGTAGCTTTGCTCCATGTTTCAAGACAATTTTAACAGGCTCAATTTGCAAAACACCAACATCATTATCATCAACAGCCCACAAACACTCCGGAACATCACTGAATTCTGGAGGCAAAGGTCTAGTCAAGAATTGGGAGACAGAAAGTTGCTGTGGTGAAATCATCAAACGCACTCCATCAGGAGAACAATGAATTACCGCATTTAATTCCTTCAACAGATTCAACCCCAACAAATTTTCCCCACAGTTCGTAATCAAAAGGAATGGACAGTGGTCCGTAAATGGACCCAAAGTAATAGGTTCCGGCGACGAAACCGGACAAACAACTGGTGTGCCAGAAAACCCTACAGAAACATTGGTTTGCCCTTACAATGGAATTTTTGGAACCCGTGAATGGTCAATGGAACACTTCTGTGCCCCTGTATCTATCAACAATAGATGTTTCCTATTTTCCACTAACATCTCACCGTAGGGACCTTTCTGATTAACGGGAATAGGCGTTGGTTCCAAACCCTGCTTCGGGCAATCCTAACGAAATAGAATGTCGTCAAAAGGAAGTTCTTCAGAGAGGTAAGCAGCAGAAGGATGATCAAACATGTTTCTATTATCCACACTAGGTGTCTGATTGTCCTGTGAAAAAGGTTGCTGTGCATCCTGTGAAAAGGGACCTCTACCAGGACCCCCTACACCTGGGCGACCTCTGGATCGTCTCCCCATATTTCCAAATGTGTTCTTTGACCTCTGTTGGAGGACCGGGCATTGTGCACGCCAAAGACCCTCTTGTCTGCAATAAGCACACTGGTTAATGTTTACAGGACCCAAGGGCGCATTCCCCTGTGGAAAGTACTGACCTCTAAATTGCGAAGTACCCCCTCTAGGGCCTCTAACAATTTGCTGCAATAGAACTTTTGCCTTTAAGTCACCTTTTCTCTTCTCAACTCTTTCCTTTTCAATATTGAGCCATGTGCAATACTTCTGACTGAGACTTCGCTTGCCAAGCACTCTCGGAGGACATAATTTGCGACTGGATGTCAGGCAGCAATCCACGCACAAATTTGTCCACAAATAATCTTTTCCCAGACTCTGTGCCTAAATCTTGTCCACTGAAATCTGAAAATACCTGTTTGAACAGATTGAAGAACTTGGTAGCACCCTCAGACTTCCCTTGGACACAGGCAGTAAGCTTGTCCCAAATGATTCTCTTTTCGGGAATTATAGTTTTCAATTTTGTAACTATCCTGTCAGGCAAAGTTAGTATTACCTGACGCGGTCTTTCGCCAGCTGGCCTTTCTCCATCAAGTCTAATCATGTTAGTACATGTAACTCCTAGCCCTGGTACATCATCTACAGTTCTAATCTGTTTCCACAAGTCGACAGGCAGGAGCACTGGAAATAACAAATCGATATCACTTAAGGTGAATACCGATGATTGCAAGACAGACTCTATTTCTTTGTAGGACCCTGTCAGATTTTTCCTAATGTCGGGAATAGATTGTTTAATGGTGTTCACTTCCTGTCTTGAGAACGGGACTTGAACAAACTGTGACACATAATGTTCAGGAATTTCTCAAGCAACTGTACCTGCTGCAGCATCAGCGGGAATCTCAACTTTTGGGACAAATGTCGGAGGAACCTCTCTCATAGGCAACTAAGAAGTAGGCAACTCTGACCGCTTACTTAGCAACAGAGCCAAATCGAGTGTTAAAGCAGCCGAAGAAGTGTCAAACGAAAAATCTCTCTTATAAATACTCAATAACTCTGCGGGACAACACATCTGTCTTTTTACATACTCATCCTGTAGATACTCTACCATTACCTGTATCACTTTCCTCTGCATTTCTGGCGTATACTGACTATACGTGTCATATACTTCAACGGGAGTTATCGATGTGTCTGAGATCCATATAAACGCATCTTTTGCGCAAATTCGCGTTTCCTCAGTTATCGATTTACGACAAGGAAGGAACCGTTTCTGTACGAACATAACGTCCAAACTAACACCATCTTCATCATCATACCGTAACATTTCCAGCTCCCTTCTATACTCAAGAACCCTCTCAACATGCTCTTGTACCTTCTGCACAGTATCTCTAGAAAACGCTAAAGTATTCAGATCCCTCAACCCTTCTGGGAAATCTGTATTATTTAGCCTGTTCCACATTACACATAAATTAATTCCTAAGCCTTCAATAAAAATGTTTTTCTCAGGAGGATTGTCTATAATAGAAAGTGTGGCAAAAACATTAGCTTGTTCACCCTTCCCCATGCAATGCTTAGCCCACGCAGTTAACTCACATTTTTTCTCTGGAGAGACAGTATTACGAGAAACAACCCTCAATCCTGCTCCCTGATCTACTACAAGTGGTGTAGAACCCCTTGGAAGAGGGAGAACATGCAAGTTTTGAGCATCAGAGAACAGAGGTGCTATTACTGGTACAGCAGGCAAAGGTGGAAGAACGGGTGGGGGAGCAACGACAAGAGGAGGAACAATGACTGGAGGAAGAGGGACAGCAGGAGGAACAATAGGAGGAGCAGGAGGAACTATGCTAGGCGGAATAACAGCAGAAAGAGGCAAAGCAGCAGGAAGAGCAACATACGGAAGTGGCGCAGTGGCACCAGGACTTCGTTCATTTAACAATTTATCAATAAGTTCATCAGAAGATGAAAGTCTTTAGAAGGGTACATTTTCTGGATACCAAGTGAAAAAGCCCTATCCATATTCCTAACTGACTCAGACTGTTTATTCTGATCATACAACAACACTTTTTTAACGTTCATCATATGCTTTTCTCGACTCTTAAACTGCTGCAAAGCTTCTTTTTTCCAATCCTGTAATACATCGAATGCTGCAGGTCCAGCCTTTTGCTTCAATAATATAGATTCTAAGTATTCAATACGAGGGATTTCAAAACAACCATTGATTGGCCACTGAAGTTCGGAAGCATGTCTAGTTTGTCTGTGCCAAATATCATTAAATACTATACTACCAATGCATTGCTTACAGTACATAGTACACGCCGGCGACCCCTCCATTGGCGCCAGTTGTCCAAATTCCAAAGATTGTCTGTCCTTGCGGAATAATGCCCTGAAGCAGGCAGACAATTTCCCAGGCATATCAGAATACTGGTCTTACTTGGTCAATAATTGAACTCGCGAATGCAAAACACCAAAACAAATTATCAGGATACTTAAGAATCGGGTCACGACTCACCTGATCAAATCCTAAGGGGGTTCCGATCGGATTACACATTTTCTAACAAAGATTTCCTCGTGTTTGGTGATTTCGGCAAATCTGCCCGCCTCGATATATGGACCCTCATCAAGATGCCGACTCGGACCATGTGCTCACCGTACATGGATCAGGTCGTGCAGCGCTGCTGAGGTGTCGCTTCCTCATCATTACACCGTCCGATCCCAGTCCGATAGCCGTGTCAACCTTCAACGAGCTGGCATCAATCTTGAGGGTCCCTGTTCGGGCACCATCTGTGAAAGCAAAAGGAAATATCGAGGCTGAGTACCACAAAAGGAAATACACCAAACGCGGGTTTACAAAGATACACAGATCTTTATTCTACAACTCAACAGTTTTCAAAGAAACAAAGTATCAGATAGCTATCAGGCCCTCAGTACATCACAGCGAATACCAGACCATTCAGTGTGAGAAGTGAGTGGGGTTGTACATCAGAATGTTCGCTCTTTTATACTATTCTTAACATGATGTCCAGCCCATTTGCAGGTTAACCATTTCTCGGGCTAGGGGTTCATGCTGAGTTTGCTTCTAATTTATTCATCTATAGGCATATGGATTATTCCTAGTATATTCACAAATAAGTCACAATGGCAACAGTGTATTCTTTGGATTTAACATTAAGCCTTCGTATATGTTTTATACAATGTAGTCAAACAAGTGTTCATATTGAGTATTTAAACAACATTGTGCTTAATATATGCTCGCGGATCAGTTTCGTTGGTACAGGTAATCCTTGATCTACAGGTCAACGAAGGACAAGGTCTCCTTACATGACCCTAATATTTGGCCTGTGGGCAGTTTAAGCATTAACTTGCATGCAGAGGTCAAGACGGCCATGTTACAAACAAAAGAACACTGTCCACCATTTTAGAACACAGGGTGACTTTGGAGCGAGAATCAAAATGGCGGATGAACCTAAAATGGCAGCTTAATCGATCTAAGGTCAGAACCTTGCAATGCAGATTTCTTCGCAGAGCGACTGTGCTTAGGCCAATATATATATAATAAAGGAGGCACAACATGATATCCCGTTCAACAAAATTAGTGCATATCAAGTGTGAGATGCTAAACCATTTCCCATAATAGCATTGCATCCTGACTTTGTAGTCTGGAATTACAACTAAAATTGCAATGACATGAACATCTGAGCACTTTAGGCCACAACTCAAGCACTTTCGTCGGCATATATTAAATGCATCATGCAACGAAGCAGTAGTGTATTAGACCTGAGCACTCATAGCCATCCCTCAAGACGATTGGATATTTTCAGAAGTAAAAAGGGTCTGGGAAAAAAAAAGGTGTCACAGTGACTAGTATTTACTAGTCACAATAGTCGACTACAGCCCCCACTGACACACAACTACAAACCTTTAAGGGTAGTCTGGGTAGTCTGGCAGGTCTGGGGGTAGATGGGCCCGGCTAACAAAAGATAATAATCATTGCTTCATTGGCAGGATTATTGCCGGTAGCCCCATGCTCTCCACGCAGAAAACATGAGGTCTAGTGCAGCAAAGGGAGAATGGGTGCATGTTAGTAGAAGTGACCTCTTTTTTACAAAATTACAACAGTGCAAATGAACCATGTACTAAAGAAACTGCAAGCTACACCTAACCCTACACTTTTCCCTTCTGACCCGCTCTCTCCCTCTACTCCCGCTGACCTCCATCATCTCACCCACTATTATCACAAAGAAATGGTAAGAACAACAGTAACACGTTGCATTTATTTGAGAGTAACTTTAATTTACATTTATGTCAATGCATGGTTCATAAGCAACCTCCCCCTTGGCAGCCTCTCTCCAAATGAGATTCACTAGAATCTCCAAACCACCACATTCCAAATTCAAACCAGCTGTGGTGTCCCCCAGCTGGCTCCATCACCATGATACACTGCTGCCCTCATGCTGATTTTGATGCTCTCCTAACACCTTTATATCTTCCCCTGATGTTCTTAACATTTCTGACACCTCCCCCCTTCACCACAGCCATCCTTTCGTTATTCCACACACACCCACCTTTCACCAAGATGGGGATACCCATATCTTTGACCACCTCCATTTCTTCTGAAAATCCCAGTTCACCTTTTTTCACTTTGCCAGGCAATTCCATTTTTAGCTGATTTCCTGGATTCACATGAACCTCTCTTGATGACTGTTTGTCATCATATCTCATTTTACTCTTCCTCTCACTTTGCAGAATTCTCTCCTTTTTTTTGTTAACATCAACAAACCCACAACTCGACCTCCCCATCCATCCTGGGCACAAATTTGTATTTGGCTTCCTTCCCCTTAACACTTCAAATGGCAACACTCCTGTCACCATGGGGGGAGCCAACCTGTTTTGGAAAACCCTCTCTATCACTGATCTACCCAATCAACACACGTAGCCACTGCAATCCTTATGACATCCATCTAAGTGCGATCAAACCTTTCCACACCACCATTTCCATGTGGATGATAAAGTGCTGTTGTCACCTGCTGCACCCCATACCTGACCAAAAACTCCTTGAATTTCTTAGACACCAACTGGGGCGCATTGTCCAACACCCACCTGTATCATAATTTCAATATTTGGCAACTTATTTTTCCATGCAGCTTACACAACACCACCCAAGACGTTGCCTTATAAATGATTATGCTTGAATGATGGCTAGGTATTTTTTTCTGTAAACAGAAAGAGGATTCAACTTGGGAACCCTCCCGTCCCCTGCACACTTTCAAATGTTTGGATTAATCCAATACAGTTGTTTAAACTGCGTTATATGCATTGTACATACATTTGTTTCTAACACATATGGTCAGACACAGGAGTGTGAGATAAAAAAATATATATCTTTATAGTCAGGCTGTATTATTTTCAGCAAGAATTATAGTTCAGACAAAGATTATTTACAGTGCATAGAAACAGTATCGATAGATAAAGCTCAAATTGAAGAAAAATGGAGTCCAAATTGATTAGCGACGCGTTTCGAGGAAGTTCTCCTCTTCTTCATAAGGCCACACTTGGACTCTTGGACTCTTACAGAAACCTTCGCACACTAGGTTTCTGTACTGTATGAATTTTTTCCTTTTAATTTATTTAGTTACGCACCTTTACGCTTCCCGATTTAAGTTACTTCTTGTCATTGAATGCCTAGAGATCTACACCTTCATTACAATATAACCTCGTTCCAAGATGGCCGACCTTGAGGCCCATTTACTTCTTAGTCTTTTTTCTTTACCTATTACTTCAGTCCTCTATTTATCTCCATGGTCACATGTAGTCTCCATGGTTTGTGAACAACAAGCCACTCGGCTGAACAGACTCTGTTCAGGATTGCTCCCCTATGCTCCAGGTAAGCGTGAATGCATGTGCATTTATCCATCTAGGGACCAGGGAAATAGTTCCTTAGTCTCATGATTCTTTTTTTTCTGTTTTCCTTACACTTTCTTTAGTTGATACTCTAACTGACCTATTACTGCCGGATTCTTCAGCTGTTGACCGGCCACACAATCTTGACATCAGTTGCACATCAGCTTTGAGAATTATGCCATTTGCACATTCTTACCACGGTAATTCTTTACATTTTTTGCCTTGATTTAACACCATATTATGTTTCCATTACTTCATATCAGATTGCTAGGTATATTATACTAATCAGGACTTCATTCCTGTTCAGTTTTGCTATTCGTATGACAGAATTCCCACATACTGAGGCACCCCTGTAGCGACGGCGGGATACTTAAGTTCTACATCCTTATGTGGGCCGCTGTATTGATTATTTTCCGCCCTCCATATTTTGGTTAGGTATGTTACTCAATTTTTTTATCTCACACCTATAACTGTTACGTTTGAACATTGAGCTTGGCATTGATCAGGCTTTGTTTTCTTTAGATTTCTGGTATCTTTTTGGGAATTAGCCATGTTTTAAGGAACTAACTGATGTACGAAGACTGTCTATCTATTTTCACCGCTCCGTCCGGTTCTCTGTTTCCGGCACTTTCTACTCACAGAGGTAACGATTTTTGTATTTCTTCCATATTAGATTGATATAGCCTAAGAACTATCTGTGTGTTGTTTTACCTACATATTTAAATTTTCTTTAGCTTATGTTTCACCATCCACGTGATAGATCCCATTAGAGGTAGTACTCCACTAAATTACAGTATGATGGACGTTATACAGTTAATTTTGCAGGAAAAGATGCTTCAGTAGACCTTCAGCCCCTCTCTCGAGCAGGGGCAACCTAGTTAATCTAATAATGTTGCATGAATTACAATGCATATTAGAACATGTTACATTGTTTCAATTCCCTATTTTTTAGGGACAGATGAATGTTCTAAATACAATTAATGCCATTTATTTTTTAACTGTATACATTTAATATGACATGAACAGTCTATGCATTGTGCTTACAAAATTTTCTTTACTGAATTTATGCTTTCCTTTTACATTAAGAGTCCAAGTGTGGCCTTATGAAGAAGAGGAGAACTTCCTCGAAACGCGTCGCTAATCAATTTGGACTCCATTTTTCTTCAATTTGAGCTTTATCTATCGATACTGTTTCTATGCACTGTAAATAATCTTTGTCTGAACTATAATTCTTGCTGAAAATAATACAGCCTGACTATAAAGATATATATTTTTTTATCTCACACTCCTGTGTCTGACCATATGTGTTAGAAACAAATGTATGTACAATGCATATAACGCAGTTTAAACAACTGTATTGGATTAATCCAAACATTTGAAAGTGTGCAGGGGACGGGAGGGTTCCCAAGTTGAATCCTCTTTCTGTTTACTGTTTATTGTCGGGGTCTTGTGCCATGACCTCAGTTTTCCCCCCCGCACCTAAAAGTTTATACAACATAATCCTCGAATCTCTTTACTAATCTTACTTACTATAGGTGTGCACTTCTATCTAAACCCTTCGCTAGGTATTTTTTTCTTCCATATTGGAACTCAGTATTCCCTCAGTATTCCCTGTTAGTTAGTCAAGCCCAAAGTTTGACACTGACCCTTCTCTGTTTATCAGGAGCCCGTATTGGGATTGATGTGCAAGGGTAGTGTGGGCACATTTTTTCAAACCTGGAAGACGCCCAAGACCCTTCTCTTCAAGGAATGGTTACCCCCTGACACTCAGGTCTCCATGCCCTCCATTCCCCACCTAAGCAAAGCGACCTGTTCCCCCCTCTTTCCTCCCCTTGTTTCTTCTAGAGCCCTTGCTGCCAATTTGCCCACCCTCCACCTCTCCTGTTGTTACTACCGAGCCCCCTTGCAATGTTCCCTTGTTATCATCATCCCTTGCAATGCACTTCCCCCTATTTCTTATAAAGTGCTCTGTTGCTTTTGAAACCAAGTCTGTGTGCAATATATATCCTATTAGTAATAATAATAATAATAATAATAATAATAATAATAATAATAATAATAAATGAAGGATATCTGATGACATGATTTCAGACAAAGTAAGTGTTCACCTCTGACATCTGTGTACAACCAAAAGTCACACATTTGAATTCTGGCAGAGTCAACTTGTCCCTTCATCCTTCAGAATTTGATACTTTGAGCGCCTTAAAGATCCTCCTTCTCTTTCCTATCAAACAATCCGTGGAACTCAATCCACAGGTGACTCCCCAAAGATGACAATCATCTTTATTAAGACACTTTCTCAAACTATGGCTGTTCTGTAGGCGTAATAGACAAATGAGCATGACACCATTTATTGTCCGAACCTGGCAGAATTTTGAACATGTATCCATGCCAGGTTGTGGCTGTAAGACTCAACAGCACCACACAGATAAATCAGCATGGTCCTGCAACTGCCAAATGATGGATCACTCAGATTGTAACAACATAAAAGCCATCACAAATCTGTACACAAAGACTGATCAAAGCATCACCCTTGCGAACAGTACACAATAGAGACTGACATATCTGGATCAGCTACACTGACAAGTGAAATATGACTGTGCACAACAATTAAAACACTTTGCAGATTGGAGCCCAAGTCAGTTTCCCCAATGTTTTTTCCCATCACACATAAGACACTGACAACTCCCCACAGTCATACAATGGAATTAAGACCTCTAACAATACCTGACCCAGATGGATAACAACACAGCTTGAACTCTACTGATTTAGTATGAACCTAAACTTTTAATATGACTCTGGAGGAGCCCCAAATCACCACCCCCTTACTCACCCTTTCAATCTACTATCACCCCTAAACTATACACAAGGACTGCAACACACATGGCACATGTATGGCTGCTAACACCATCCCAACCACTGGAATCTTGGGGTGGAGTTCAGAGCTCATTGTACAGCCTCCTACTTCTTTAGTTCTATCACATAATATGCTCTGTCAGGGGCTCTTCCAGTGTCCCAGCACTTTCATCTAATAGATCTTGAGTGTTTCCTTATAGATTGAAGACATACCCAAGTGTCAATGCCACAAAACATAAAGCCATAACAGGACTTGGGACTCTGGTGCCTCCGTCCAACACTCATCAATTCCACATGTTTAGTATCTGTCTCTCACGTATTACCACCCTCTCTTTTATTTTGGTAAAACCACATGTCATAAGGTCACCACACATTTTAGTGACCTGCTATACAAGACCACTTTATATTATATTACATTAACATACATTATTCCAAGATGGCCGCCGACACCAGATAGACGATTGTCGACGGCGCTCTGGAGCCCCTCTGCCTGATAATGGTTCCACAACCCCAATCAGGGAACAGGGAATTCAAAAACAGAAAGAAAGAGCCCCACTCTGAGGGGGGCATACCAGGTTTCACCCTCGGAAGGGAGCTCCTAGGTTTTTTGGTGCCGGACGAACTGGAGCTGGGGGAAGCGGGGGCCTGGCCCAGAATCCTGAGGAAGGATCCGCAGCCCACTGAGAGGACGGGGCAAGCCCAGACAGGTATCCGGAGATCGGGCCACCTCGGGCTGAGCAACAGCCAGGAATGCGATTCGCTGACCCCATAACGGCAAGTACTGCTGGGGTCGGCGCGGGAGGAAACAAACCCAAGGAGGCGAGCGGATCAACAACAGCATCCACTCCAGGGAGACAGAGGCGAGGACGGAGGCGCCGGGATCCACTGCACGCTCCCTGTCACCTACCAGCACAGTTCCAGACAACGCCGATGGAAAGCGGACAAATCCAGCTCCAAGGCGAGTCCCAGAAGGAACGTATATATGGAGACCCGGAGCCTCCCAGCGCCAGGGCCAGCAAGGTATGCCCGGGAGTCTGGGAGGAGTGGGGAGCCCCGGGCCTGCTCCCCCTAGCTCAAAACAGGGACAAGGCAAACCGCCAAGCGAAAAGTTGCATCCCAGGGGGGGGCCCCAGCCCGAGGAGAGCCATACGGGTGGACACTAGCCCAGGGGACACTAAAATCCGGCCCCCTCCTGCACACAGAGGGGGTATCCCATAAGAACAGCCTCCAACCCCTCAACGAGGGAGAAGAAGCTGCCAAACAGATGGACCGGACCCCGACTCATCTGGCAACAAGCCCAGAGGGCGAGAGCCATGCCTCCTTGTCGAACTTGCCTTCCCTCCATCACTCGACATCCACAGATACGTTCAAAGGGGGGAAACCCCAGGTCCTAGGAAACAGGACTGGATATCCTGGAACTAAGCACGTGGGGAGCCCACAAAGGCATTCACTGGGCACAACGGCGGAAGGGAGGAATAGTCTGGGCATACAGCAAAAAGGAAGGAGGTGAGAGACTTGGATCTCCGACTAAGAATGCTAAAGCAGCCGAGAGGAAAGGGGAGATAGGACCCCCCGGCCCAGATAAAATCTGACACCTCGCCTACCACGAACGATTAGTACACAGCGCACCAGACCCAGACGAAAGGCTCAGAGGAAAATTAAGGCCAAGGCCCAAACTCCGTACACACCGATAACTGACAAACGACTATACACCAGGCCTCGCAAGTATGGCCACCAAAAACAAGAGCAGAACAAATAAGAGTGGAATGCCACAGGGAGACATCTCGGGCTCCCTTATTACAATGTGGGCGAGCAAAGACACCGGCGATGAGCGAAGGGATCAACAACTAGGAGCCCTGAGCCAAGACCAGGCGTCTGAGGTAGGACCGGCATCACAAATCTCCCGCCAAGCCTTACATGGGGAGATGCTCTCCCTGAAAAACACGCTGGCAAGAACATTCCAGGACCAGTTCCAATTAATAAGAACAGATATAAACCAGGCCTTAGCTGACATCAAGCAGGAGGTGGGCCAGTTGGGGGAGAGGACTGACATCATAGTAAAAGGCCTACAAGAGGTGGGCAGAGAAACAATGGAGAATAGTGAAGCAATCGGAAGCCTAGATATGGCAATGCGAAATCTAGAAATCAGCATGGAAGACCTGGAAAACCAGTCCCGAAGGATCAACATTAGGGTGAAGATGTTGACGGAAACAGTGTCAGACAGAGACTTAAAGGAGACAATCCAGGAACTATATGCGGATCTGCTAGGGGAAGGTATCCCAGACCAGATAGAGATGACAGGGTACATAGAGTTGGCCGCCTCAACAAGAATCAGAACAGCAGACCTAGGGATGTCCTAACTGCCTTTGCGAGGTATGCACAGAAAGAGGCAGTCCTGAGGGCAGCTAGACAGAAAGAACTGATATTTCATAAAGACCAACAGATTGAGCTGTACCAAGACCTATCTAAAAGCACCCTACTAAAGCGACGTCAGATGAGCCCAGTGACTGCAAAACTTACAGAACAACGGACAAAATATAAGTGGACCTTCTTGTTTGGCCTACTTTTTGAGTGGGCCGGTACGCAGAGGAGAATAACTACGCTGCAAGAAGGGGCAGACATCCTGCACATTGAGCTGGAACAAGAATGAGGGACGGTTAGTCCAGAGAAATTACCGAATGCAGGAAGGGAAACAAGACCTAGGCCATAGGAATGGTCAGTGATGGGCAAGGGGTGAAGAAGGAGACCTACACTATGGGGCCCTTCCGGGAAGGAAAGGGGCAAAGAAACAGCCGCGAAAGAGAGGGCAGGGACCGAAGGGGAATAGCCCGGAGCAAATATGAGAAATAAGGGGTGGTGGACAAAAAGGTGTATAAAGAGGAATAAAGGGGTGAGGAGCAAATATCTTCGGATCGAAGATGCCTGAGAGGAGGCAGTCGGTGGGAAGCTCCAAGAATAGGGTCTTCAGGGTTGGTGGGGCGGGAAGGGTGTCACGAGGGGGAAAGGTGCCTATCAGGGATCAAAGCGGGCAAGGATACTCAGAGCCAGGGCCCGAGAGCGGCACGGTAAAGGAAGGAAAACAGTCATAAGGGGCACACGGAGAGGGGGGAAGGAGAGACATCCATATTCAAGTGGGTAACCCATAAGGTTCTAAAGAGGAAATAGTTGGAGCTCTTCATGAAAAGAGGAAAACCAGACTTCCTGGGTTTACAAGAGATGCACTTACTCCACAAGGACCTGAACTGGCTCATGTTAAGGAGATTTGATAAAATACTCCACGGAGCAAGGGTGACAAAATCAGGGTGGGTGGCCTTGGCTATCAGGAACACAGTGAACTTCAGAATTGAGGAGACCATAAGGGATAAAGAGGGCAGATATATAATAGTAAAAAGCAAAATGGGAGACGGAATATACACAATAGCGGTCATCTATGCACCCTACTCAGGACAGGAGGCCTTCCTGCGGAGCATATTGGGAAAAATAGAGGAGCAGGCACGGGGACATATAGTTATAATGGGAGACCTGAACATAGCTTGGGACAGAGCCAGAGATAGATCGGGAAATAAAAACTTGGAAGGGGCACTGTGGCCTCGTCAGAGCTAAGGGAGAGAATGTCCGGCATGAGTTTAAGGGATGTTTGGAGGGAACTCAAAAAAAAAAAGAGGGCTACACCTTTCTTTCAGAAGTTCATGGAATGCAATCACAAATAGATTATATTTGGATCTCAGCTGAATTGGTGGTAAGGGTCATGGAGATAGAGGTTGGCCCCATGGGAATTGCAGACCATAAGATAATATCAATGCAATTAGAACTGAGGATCGGGACGAGGGGAGTTTAGGGATGGAAATACCCAGAATACCTAATGAGGGACCCTGTCCTTAGGGAGGAAATGGAGGAAAAGATGTGTCACTTCTTTGAGAACAACAAGAGGGGGAAACAGGGGAAGACACTAGATGGGACGCGTTTAAGGCGTCAATGAGTGGAGAAATCATAGCAGCCAAGGCACACAGACAAAAACAGCTCAAGACCTTTGAGAAACAGCTGGAGGCAGAAGTAGAAGAGGCAAGGGAAAAGGTGGCGAAGACACCCAACAGATATAACCAGAGGGAATACAGAAGGGCAATAGGTCAATTAGGGATCCTGCAGACTAAAAAGGCGGAGTCTCCTTAGGAGGGCTCAGTCGAGAAACATATTCACGGCCCTAAAACCTGAGACTGGACAAAGAACCATACAAATAGAGGACATCCAGGAAAGCTTGGTCAAATTCTACGAGACACTATACACATCACATGTCCCCCATGTACAGGAGGAATTCCTGGAAAAGATAGGGTTACAGGGAATAAGCAGGGAAGCCCAAAACACCTTACACCAAGAGATAACGGAGGACGAGGTAAGGGGGGGTCATAGTGAAGCTGCCCACGGGCAAAGTTCCATGCCCCGATGGCTATACGGCATCATTCTATAAAACCTTTGCTGGGATACTGTTACCAGAACTAACTCACCTTTTTCACACCTTCAAAGACAAAGGCCAAATAGCTACCTCAATGAAGGAAGCCAAAATCACTCCAATATTGGAACCAGTCAAGGACCCTGAGGAAAGATCGTCTTACAGACTAATAGCGCTCATTAATGTGGATGCTAAAATATACACAAGAATCGTGGCCAACAGATTGGAGGGGGTCCTGCCAGACCTGATACATCAGGACCAGGCAGGCTTTATAAAAGGCAGGCAAATGGCAGACAACATAAGGAGGGTAGCACACCTCATAGAAAAAGTAAACAAAACAAACACCCCAGCGGTCCTGTTATCATTAGACCCCGAAAAAGCGTTTGACCGGGTGAAGTGGTCGTTCCTCTTTAAGACTATGGAAAGGATGGGGCTCGAGGGCACCTATCTACAGATGGTTAAGGCAAATTAAAAGGGCCCCCAAGTGCGGATAGTAGTAAATTGCATAACATCACAAACATTTACGGTACAAAGGGGAACAAAACAGGGTCTCCCCCTATCCCTGCTACTGTACGCACTTTACCTGGAACCCCTACTCCAAGCCTTAAGAGGGGCAGATGAGATTCAGGGAATTCCATTTTCAGGCAAACAACACAAGGTGGCGGCTTTCGCTGATGACATGCTGCTTACCCTCACCAGCACCTTTGACTCAAGCAGGGCCAGCATGACACTGCTGAAGGAATATGGGGAGGCATCGGGACTAAGTATTAACATGGGGAAATCCGAACTACTGAACCTGACATTGGGGACAGAGGAAAGGGAACATCTAAAAAGAACACCACCATTCGCCTGGCGACCAGCAGGGATCACATATCTGGGGGTAAAGATAACGCCAGCACTCACAGGGTGGTGCACAGCAAACTATCCTCCTCTGTTAAGGAGCATTAAAAAGGATCTCATTAAGTGGTGGAATCTCCGAATCTCATGGCTTGGGAGGATGGCAGCTATAAAAATGGTAGTACTTCTACGGCTGCTTTACCTATTCCAAGCTGGTCCCTGCGAGCTTCTTTAAGGAGCTTCAAACCATAACAAATTGAGTTTATATGGGAGGGCAAAAGAGCAAGGGTAAGCAAGCAACAAATTACAGCCCCAAGGAGAGAGGGGGTATAGCACTTCCCAACTTCAGACAATATTGGCTCCACGATGGGGAAGAGAATCACTGGGTAATAATGGACAGGGCGGGAATAAAACATGACCTAAGAGAGGTCTTGTGGATACCAAAGCAACATCGACCAAAACACATGTACAAGAGCTCTAATACTAAATTAGTGGCAGATAACTGGGACAGGTTGGTACAACTAAGGGAAATCACAACGTTCCCATCTCCCTTTACACCCCTATTTAACAACAAGGAATTCACGCCGGGTTTGGAGAGAGGAGCATTCAAGAAATGGCAACAGGGGGGTTGCCAGAGGATGCAAGACATGTTTATGGGGGAGGAGATTAGTACCTTTATGGACTGTAAAAGGGACTTCGCATTGGGAGAGGGGGAGAGGATGAGGTGCTCTAAATTGCGCCACTGGCTCGTACACACATTGAACAAAGGAGCGGCCACCAGAACAACAACCTCCTTCGAGAATTTTTTAATAATGAATGATGGCTCCAGTTGGCTAATTTCACAGCTGTATAAAATATTGGATGGGGCTACACAGAGGCAAACCTGGGCCTACATGGGGAGGTGGGAACAAATACTGGGAAGAGACATAGACAAGAGGGAATGGGAGAAAATATGGAGGAAAATTCCCAAAATTGCGAGATCGTCCCAAACGCAGGATCCTAGTACAACATTCTTTATGGGTGGCACTACACGCCAGCTCGCCTACCCTGGAATATCGGGGGTCTGTTGGAGAGACTTTGGGAAAGAAGGCACAGCAGAGCATATTTGGTGGAAATGCCCAAAAATAGAGCCATTCTGGAAGGAAATTCAGCAAACGCAAGAACAGGCATTCGGAACAGGGGGTAATAGGGCCCCAGAATGGATTCTACTGGGCCTCAGTATTGAGGACGAGTCAAGGGAACCGAGAGCCAGAGAAAGAGCACAGGTGATGCTGACTATAGAAGGCATGACAATTATTGCTTAGAGGTGGAAAAGTTCAAATATTCCAACGTTCCAAGACTGGTTGCGAAAAGTGTTGTAGATGGTTGCAATGGCATCGGCATCATATGCCATGAACAACACACTACAGAACTTTGCGAGCGAATGGGGGGAAGTCTTAACATTTCCCAGGGACGATTACAGGATTGGATAGCGTCCGCAACTCCTTAGACCTTTGAACTTACATTGAGCCCCTGGAGGCAGACAAGTTACAAATGAAAGAGAAAAATCTGAGCTGGCACCGAGGGGGTAGGGGGAGAAGGGGGGATTGTTGGGAATGTACTACTTGTTAAAAAACTTAATGAAAAGAAGAAGAGAAAGAGTAGGGTGAATTTGCAGACTGTAATTTTCTTTTTTTCCTGTTGAATTCTTGAAAGTTAAAGGAACACATTATGGTGAATTGTCTACAACTAAAAACTTGTATCACTAAATGCCCAAGGATATTTTTTATTGGCCTTATTGCAACAGGAGTTCAATGTTTAAGTTGTTTATTAACTTGATGCAACACGTTTATGTCTTAAACCTACTCTGAACTTGCATAATGTCACTTTTCCCATGAGCTTGATAAAATATATGCTTACTTAGACCAGTTTGCCCTCTTGACCTGTATATGATGTGGCACCACACTTCCCACCTTCTTCTATTTGTTCCCCTTAGATAACCCCCACCTCCTAATATTGATTTCTAGAGATGCCACTGAATTAGACCTGCCCTGCAAAATTTGCATATTCTTCTCTTCTTGTATGTTTCAATGTATTCCTTCATTTCCATGAATATGCCTCTGCCCAAAGTAAATTGCTTCTCTGTAATATTTTGAATAGCCAGTAGTCATATCCACATGTTCCAATTTTACAGGCGCCCAATGTCTCAGTTATGAGACTCCTGTGTGATCTATGCCATCAATGGTTAGCCGTGGGAGGTGCTGCAACTAAAGATTGGCGCAAGTTAATAGCCGAACACCAGATTAACTGTCAAAATTAGCTTTTTAAGCAGCATTTCTATCTTTTTTTCACTAAAAAATAAAAAAATACAAAAAAATACCAAACAAAATATATGTTCCTTTTTTATTTTAATTACCTTTGTTATATGTTTCATCCCTATGTGTTTTCTTCCCTATTCCAACCCCCTCTTTCCTTCCCACAAAATAGCCTTTTAAGGGCCACTCTTTGCGTTAGAAAAATAGATGAAATTAAACACAGACTGCAGAAATATATTACACTATCTATTATCATTTATTTTATGCAGTTTGAGTGACTAAAATCCCACAAATGTTTACTTTATCCGCTGTTACAATGCTGCCAGGTGAACCAGTATACGTGGATAGAATGGTTACCAGTCATTTGGTCGAAAACCAAATGATCGAATGCCATTTGGTCGAATGCCAAGTGGTCGAAAAAATGGTTGATTTTTTTATTTTATTTTTTATTTTATTTTTTATTTTATTTTTAACCCCCTTTTTTCTTTATTATTATTTTTTTTTAAAAATCGACCTTTTTTTTCGACCAATTGGTATTCGACCAAATGGTCATTCGATCTTTTATTTTCGGCGAAATGACTGGACACCGGATAGAATCACCCCAGTCATTGCTCACCTTAGCCGTGCCTACAAATTCTCGCATCTCATTGGGTGGTGTTTTAGCCATGGTTATATATATTTATATGCATAAAATATACAAATCTTTGTGTATACAGATGTAGATTGTACATATAAATTATATTTAAATAATGTCTTACCTCATGCCTATTTTATATTGTCATCGTCTATGTTTAAAAATAGTAATTCTGAAACAGAATGAAATGTATTTTATGTTATGTTATGTTATGTTATGTTATGTTATGTTAGCGGTACTTGTATAGCGCACCGTCACCAACGGAATTGGTCCCCAGGTGCTCTGGCAAATCTGTAAACAGGAAGGGTGGGTAGGGTTAGTCGGGAGGAGTGGAGAAGGAGAGTGTGAGAAGTGGTGTACTGTTGGCAGCTTCAGCTCGGTATACACCGAGTGCTGGGCTTTGGTGCTAGTATCGGATCGGATGAAGGCCTCTAGAGCTGAGTTGAAGTTTCTGTGTTGTTGATGCGGTGTGGTAAAGTGTGTGCGGATTGCTGGGAGAGAGATGGTTGTGTGGTTTTGTGTGGGTTTAAGTATGCAGAAGATTGAGGGTTGTGTTAGTGGGGTCTGTATCCTGGTTCATGTACTTATGATTCTGTTAGAGTTATAGACCTGTGGGTTCAGATGTTGCTGGTTCTTCGAGGGGGCGACTTGTTTTGGTGGTGATGCGCTGATCCACCTGTATCCTATTGAGAATAGTTTGGATTGGTGGGTGTGTCTGAACCTAATCTTGAGGTGTGGCACTTGGTGGTTGATATTTGTTCTCAGGTGATCTAGTGTGACCCTGGTCGGTTAAGGCTTTGAATGGTTCAGGGTCGGGCTCGTGTTGCAGTGTTGTCCTTCTGTCCTGACCGGTTCTTTGATTTTCGTGGGGTGAACATCCTTGGGACTATTGTTTAGTTGCAGTTTTGTGTGGTGGGGCATTGTGCTTCCTGCTTTGTATTGGTGGGCAGTGTGTAGCGATGAAACATTCTGTTTGTGATGCAGTGCTTCCTTTCTCTCTCTATGTTTCGTTCTTATGACTGTTGGGTAAGGTCATAGTTAAGATCATGGTTCTCTTGATGATTTGTTCTAGTCTTTCTGTCATAGTTTGCTATGTTTACTGTCTTTGGTCATATTGCGACTGTATCCCATTTGGTCCTTTAGTATGTCTTGGGATATTTACCTCAGTTTTTCCCACTGATTGATCGGTGTGTATCGCGGTCGCTCTACGTTCATTGATGTTTTTAGTTATGTCAGTGCCCCTGTGGCTAGTCTTTTGAATTATGACATGAAGAGCCAGGTTTTGAGTAGTTTCTGAATAATAGGTGGGTTCTTGTGATGCGTTTGTACTTTGGAAGGTTGTTCCAGGTTTTAGGGGCTTGGTGAGAGAAGGAGGATCCTCCAAGTTTTCTTTTGTTGTAGGGCTTCGGTTCCAGGCGGATGTCCATGCTTGATCTGAGCGTTCTTGTTGGTTGATGTAGGTGCAGTTTGTCTCTTAGGAACTAAGCACCTTCGTTGTGTACTGCTCTGTGCGTAATGCATATTATTTTGAATTTTATTCGTTGTTTATTGGTAGCCAATGTAGTGTTTTCAGCGCTGGTGCAGTGTGTTCTCTTCGGGGTAGTTTCAGAAGTAGTCTGGCTGCCGCGTTTTGAATGCGTTGTAGTTTTTTTAGGAGTTGTTCAGGCATGCCTAGGTATAGGCTATTGGCGTAGTCTACTTTGGACATGACAAGGGCGATGAAGGTGGTTGTTTTGTTGGCGAACGATAAGAATGGTAAGATTCTCTTTGCCGCTCGCAGGAGGAAGAAGCATTTCTTTAAGAGAGCATTTACTTGTGGCTCAAGCGTGAGATTATTGTCCATCAGAACCCCCCGATTTTTTACAATCGCTGAGGGTGCTGGGGTTGTCTCGAGTTCCCTTGGCCAAGGGATGAATTGGTTTTCTCCTCCATATTTTGTGACAATCATTATTTCAGTTTTGCCTGGGTTGATTTTGAGGGAATTGGAGTTCATCCAGAAGAATACATGGCGGAGGCAGTTTTCTAGCATTGAGTTTCTTTCCAGTTGTCTTGTATTTTGAAGATTATTTGTGTATCACCAGCGTAGTTTTAGCAAGTGAGGCCGTGTCTTTTGATGATTCTGATCAGTAGGTACAGGTAGATCTTGAATAGTAGCGGGAGAAGGATGATACTTGTGGTACTCCACAGGTGGAATCTCACGGGCTGGATTTGAAGGGTTTCATCTATACAGTTTCTGTTCTCTTTGTTAGGAAAGATTTGATCCATAGTAGGGTGGTGTCTGTTATTCCAAGTCCTTCTAATCTCCTTATGTGGGTGTCATGGTCGACTGTGTCAAATGCTGCCAATAGGTCTAAGAGTATCGAGGCAGTGCTGTTGTCTGAGTCTGTGTTGATTTTTAGATCGTCCCATATTGAGAGTAGAGCTGATTCCATTCTTCTCAGTGGTCTGAAGCCAACTTGTGCTTGGTCCGTGCTCTTCTATAAACTCTTGGGTCATTTTGTATGTGTACGTTTCGAGCAGCTTGGCTGTAAACGGGATGTTGGAGATGGGTCTGTAGTTGGAGAGGTCCTCTAATAAATTAAAAAGAAGACTATTGATGTGCTTTATCTTCCATTCATTAATCATGCTACAGAGGAAAACTACTTCTCGTTGGAGAGAAAAACAAACTCTTTCACATGTCTAAATTATTTAATAATAAACATATAATAAACATATATATTTATATATAAGGTACACTAAGGTACACTCTACTATTTCTTATTGTACTGGGAATGTGGTTATCATATCTGTATTATGCCTGTTCATTGACTGTATCCCATTGCTCCAATCCCTGCTTCATTGTACTTCCTCGCCTGCTTACTATTATTCCAATTACTGCTTCATTGTATTTTGCTGTAACTTATGATCATGCCTACTATGCAATCATTGTAACTGTTCCAATGCGCCCAGATACATCCGGGTTCGGTGTGCTATAGAAATAAATGAATCAAACAAAAAATATACAAATTATCTCACTTTATATATGACAACTTAAAAGAATAACAGTTTCAAAGAGAAGCAGAATCTAGAGTGTACTATAGATAAAGTAAACGCTGTATGATTCTCTCAACTACACTAACCCTTTTGTTAACTAGGAACCTGGTTTTGCATCAGCAAATTCTAAATAGAATTGACCACAATGTCAATAGTGTGTACACCTAGAAAGTCATTTACTACAATGAAGCTATGTTTCAAATCTGATCAAAAATTATTAAATATTAAATGATGAAAAGTGTGCAGAATATTTTATGCAACCTTCACCATGAAACACAGACATATAACCTAAGTATGTCTTCAGTTTTACAAATAATTGTATAAAGACATGGCAACATTGGAACATTATATTGAGTATAAATATCTTTAAAGTCTAATCGTACCTATATCTCAAATAATAGACAATAAAAACTTTTGTGTGTGTAAATGTATAAACACTTAGCACAATATACACTAAGAACTTAACACATGCCATTTTCATACTTCTTGTTACATCTGTGTGCATTGTTTGTTTGGCCACATGCACACATAAGGAGTTAAACTGATATCTGAAAATGTACACATCATATTTGAAATCTTAAAAAAATGGGAATTGTTAATTTGCACAGATAAATGTGTACAATGTGGAATACTTTTTATGAAATCAAAGTTGTTTTTAAAAATATAATAAATATCTCTACATTGTCATCAGAATATTTCTTTTCAAATCGTTGTCCTTTTTTGGCCACCTTCACACACAAGAAGCTAATGACAATGTTGCATAAACTACTATAAAAAACAAATCACGTCCATGATTTAAAGACACAACAAGTGCACAACTTTTCTGAACATTTCCACACTGCAAATAACACATTAAACAGACTTACAATTAAACCAGGCTATTTTCATTGTTTAATTGAATTGGAATACTGTTTTAACATGATGTGTGTGTCCTTAATCTGGTAACCTACACACATAACAAGTAAGACATAATGGGCCTCATTAGGAGGCTGGCATTAGCCGTGCCTGTAATACAGGCATGGCTGCCACCTGTCTTATTTTTTTCCCGGCACCCAGGAATGGGCAATAACTGGGTCATTACGGCATTGCCGGACCCAGTATTTGCACATTCCCGGGCACCTGAACATTTTCTTCCCATTCCCATATGAGCTCCATATGTCTCAATGGGAATGGAGAAGCCGGATGTACTGGCACCGTTATAAACGGTGCCGATGCATCTGACATGCTATGCTTGCAGGTACCGCTCTGCCCGCCAGGTCAGACCTGGCAGGCAGAAAGGCACCCGGAAGTACAACTTTTAGTTTGCTGGTCTGGGAACTACGGTACAGGCAGGCTCACCGGTACCGTACTTCCCGGACCGGCAAATTTATAATGAGGCCCAATATATCTAAATCCCTCCCTAAAACTCTTATTAGTAGTTAGATATCATTTATTTTAGAAACATTATATTTCATTGTTTTCATCTACATCCTACTGTTTACTTGTTTCATATGTAAACAGTCATGAACTTCTAGACTCCTTAACACTCAAAATAATATACATGGAACGACTTACATAACCAATTAATTACTTATAGTGAACACTTGTACAAATTAGAATATAGACTGTTTTACAATAACACAGATGTAGATTGCAGAATGCTGTTTTTTCTTCTAATGTATGTAATCTTCAGAATGTAATATCTACATTTCTTTCATACTAATTTTAAAATAAATCCTAGTAACAATCTATCTTGTACTTTACATAAAACACTTATTACCCTATTCTCCAATTTTAAAGTTTTATTGTGCATGTTTATATTCACAAATAATACAAAATAAATGTGTTAAATCTTTGGTTCTAACAACATTGGGCCTCATTACGACCCAGGCGGTAATCTGCCGACATTACTGCCATGGCGTAATGAGCGTTTACGCCGTGGGCCGATGGCGTAAAGAGCGCCACATTACGACCCATCACGCATGAGCATTACGCCATGGCGGTAATGTAAATAACGCCATGGCGGAAAAGGCCCCTACCGGCATCGTAGGGCGAGCAAGGTGCACTTCCGCCACCGTAAGTAGCGGCCACCGTAATTAGCGGCCACCGTAATTAGCGGTGGCCGCAATTAGCGGTCACTGTAAAAAGCAGAACCGGAAATAGCGTCATCGCGGCGGAACGGGAAACAGCACGTCGGCCATCTTTAAAAACACAATCCATTGCCATCCTTCCGAACAACACCAGATCCAACCCTGACACCTGTCCCAACCCATCACCCACCCATCCAACCACCCAAAAATGCCTAAAGTTGTTAAGAAGGCATGTGACTGCCAGCGCCAGGAAAGATTTACCCGGGAGGAACTCTGCATGCTTGCGGAGACCCTGCAAGACAATGCAGCTGTCGTTTTCTCGCCGGAAATGACCAGGCCAGCGGTAGCAAAAAAGAAGGCTATATGGGCCCTGGTGGCCGAGCGCGTCAGCGCGGTGGGGACCGTACCCCGCACCCCACAGCAGTGCAGGAAGCGCTGGGATGACCTTTGCATTCGGGTCAGAGCCGTCATCTCTGCGAACTGCAACCTTGCCCTGGGTACCGGTGGAGGTTCGGAATCCCCACTGAAACTCCAACCGTGGGAGGAGATTTGTGCAACCACGATTGGCATGGAAGGCATTGAAGGCGTCGGAGGGATGGAAAGGGGAGTTCCGACATCAGGCGATGAAGGTAGGTGCCTCAAACAAGACATGCCATAGTCACTGCAGTCCATTCATGTGTAGCACAATGTTGCCCTAGAGTGTAAATGCAACACATTAGCTCGACACTGCCCATAGCCACATGCGAGCTCCACCCTGTATACACTGCTGGCACCCACATACCTGCATCCACATTCCACACAAAAAGGAGACAACCTGCATGGCCCTGCCTGAAATCTGCCTCATCTACTGACCAGATTCATGTCAATCATTGTCATTCCAAAGTCCGCAGACCCATCAATAACGCCCTCCCTCCTTTGCTCCACCACAGGCACAGATTCACACCCCGAGGACCAGGACACCCCTGCGACGAAGAGAGCCAAGAAGGCCAATAATACCATCCCCACACCCTCAACCTCAGCTGCAGTGAGGCAGACCCCACAACAAGCAGAATCTACTGCAAGCAAACCGGACGGCCCACCGGCAAGCACCCCAGTAGGCAGCAGGCCAGCAGCAGCAGCTCCACCTGTACCAACATTGCCTGCCACAGAAGGCACCGGGTCTGCGGCCAGCAGCAACATGGGTGAAACAGCTGCTATTGCTGCATGTTCAGACTCTGACATTGAGGAGCACGAAGTCAGAAGCCCCACTGACCTTCTACATTCCCCCTGTTTGTCAAATGCCAGCCCCCATGAGGATCACACACAGGGGCACACAGAGGAAGAGGAGTGGCCTTCTACCCCATGCCCAGTCCTCAGTCCACAGGAGGGGAGCAGCCCCTCCATCACACCACCAGCACTGGGCATGGCCCAGCAGGGGCAGCAGTCCCTCGAGGACATCATACAACGGCAGCAAACATCTGTCCACGATGCTGACTGAGCATGCTGCGGAATGTGTGGGGGCTAGGGCAACCATTGAACAGGCCACGGAGACCCTAAGGGCCAAAATAGCGCAGAGCACTGCCACCCTGAGGGATGCTATGCACGCCAGGCCTAGGGACATTTGTGGTGAACTTGCCGGGTTGCGTCGTGCGCTCACTGAGCTCACCCACACCCTACAGGGCGTGCATGCACGGGGGCAGGCAGGGACATCCTCCGCTGCCAGTTCTGCACAGAGCAGCCCCGTCCGACGTTCCGGACGGAACCTGCGCTCCACAGCCAGGGGTGCCCCGGGGGCCGGGAGAGGGGGCTTGTAACAGCCTGTGGCCACTGTCACAGGCATCTGTTGACACTTACATGGGGTGTGTTGGGGTGTGCAGGGGGGAGGGGGGAGGTGGGAGGGGGTGTGTTGGGGTGTGCAGGGGGGAGGGGGGAGGTGGGAGGGGGTGTGTCACGACGTTTTATGATTGAAATACACTTTTTGCTTTTCCGAAATGAAATGTGTGGACATTTTCATTGCATATGTGTGCTTTATTGGTGTACAGTCCACAGTGTGCATGTCCCAGAGACACACAGTGCCCCAAGTGCAGTCTCCATGTGATACACACCAGCCGTGTGTGCTAGAAGCAGTGGTCGATGATATTTTGGCGCATTGCACGCACCTCCTGTGCATCGCCTCCTCCATGGGGTGCCGCCCCATCTGCACCCTCCTCATCCGCATCGTCAGGTGGTTGCAGTTCTGCGTCAGGGGGCAGGGGCACATTCCGTCTGACGCACATATTGTGTAGCATGACACATGCCATGACGATCTTTGCCACCTTCTCATGGCGGTACAGGAGTGCCCCACGAGACCTGCTGATAGGCCGAATGTCTGCTCTATGACCACACGGGTACGTGTATGTGCACGGTTGAAGTCCTCCTCGTGCTGGTTCTGCGGGTTCCATACTGGTGTAAGGAGCCACCTCTTCAGGGGATAGCTTGCATCACCTGTATGTAGGCGAGAATGTATGTGTCAGTCATGACGTCTGATCAAGAACATGATGTGCCACCATGGCTTGCATCCAACTGTTACTTTGGCTCACTTCTACATGCACTAATTGATTCACACAATGCAACCAGTATATGCTCATGGCTCCCATGGCCTGTTTTGCATGCCATCACCCAATGTATGCAGAGGGGTGGAGTGCATTGTGAGTGCCCATCCACTGTGTCAGTTCATGCCGTTTGGTTAGTTGGCCTGGCACATGTCCTGTGATGGCAATGCGCACATCATTGCAACATTGCTGTGGGCCTCATCATGACCCCAGTGAGCAATGCTGATGTAGACAGGGACATTTTGGGGGCCCTGCTGTCTGTGTAATGGTGTGTTGATGTTTCTGTCCATCATGTATCTCCTTCGTGGGCAGTTATGGGGGACAGGCCTATCGGTTGATGGTGTTTGGTGACGTGCATGTAGGTGCTTTTCATTGTTGACAATGTGGTCTGAATTGGTAGAATGCACTTGCAGATGGTTGTGTCATGGTTGGGACACAACCTCATTCACATGGTAGGGCTGCATACATTGGGTATTGGCTTTACTGGTGTTGGGTGGAGTTTGGGTTGCTTTAGGGTATCATCTGTCTCCGTTCTCTCTGCTACTCACAGCCAATTGGAGTATGCATCATTCCCCCCCCTTTCAGCCAGGTGGAGTATGCATCATTCCCCCTCCCCTTTCAGCCAGGTGGAGTATGCATCATCACCCCCCTTTCAGCCAGGTGGAGTATGCATCATCCCCCCCCCCTTCAGCCAGGTGGAGTATGCATCATTCCCCCCCCCTTTCAGCCAGGTGGAGTATGCATCGGTACGTCATTCACCTACCCACTTCACATTTCCATGGTCATGACATTGGACTCACCGAGTAGCCAGGATCTTGGGCCTGCATGTCGCTCCATGTAGCGTGGTATTGTGGAGTTCCTCCGGACCATAGAATCATGGGTTGATCCGGGGAATCGGGCACAACAATGTGTGATGATCTTGTTGGAGTCACAGACCATTTGCACGTTGATTGAGTGGAACTGTTTCCGGTTGCGGTACGGTACCTCCATGGCACGTGGAACCACCAATTCCACATGGGTGCAGTCGATGGCACCAATGCAACCAGGTATGCCGGCTAGTGCATGGAAACCCACTTTGGTGTTTGCAATCTCCTGGGCAGTCCGTGGTAATGAGATGTGGTTGTCTGTGTGCTTGAGGAGGGCATCGAGAACTTGGATGAGTGTTCGTGAGAATAATGGTTGTGAAATGCCATGCAAGTGCCCCACTGTGTGCTGGTAGGTGCCTGTGGCCAGGAAGTGGAGTACAGACACTACCTTCAGTCGGGGTGGGATGGCGGTTGGAGTTTCTATCATGCTGACAATGTCGTTGTGTGTCATGTCTACGATGGCGGTGATGGTGTCCCGGTCCAAACGGTACAGGGTGTGGATCTGCTCAGCAGTGAGGTTGAATGGATTGGCTCTGATGCGTGGGATTGGGGGCTGCCTGCGTGGTGGCACTGGCTGTGCTGGTGGGGCTTGCTGGGCCTGCCTTGCCCTCCTTCTCCTCCTGCGTCTCCTCTGTGCTGCCTGTTGTTGTTGTTGCTGTTGTAGCACTTGCATTGCTATCAGGTCCTCCAGCCCCAACATTGCTAGTCGTATTGGTATCATTGTGGAGTGTGACTGGGTGTGGGAAGGGGTGGGGTGTGCTCTTTTTGTACTTCCTGAGTCTGTATTGCCTTCACCTGTGCTGTTTCTGTGCACCTGTGGCAGCTGCATTCACTTTACCTGGCCATTTACGGTTGGTTCGCGATGGCGTAATTAGCACCATGGCGGTAAGGTACTTAACGGGCTGGGTGATGGCGTTAGGTGCATGTCCGCTTGGGTCGGCATTCGCGTACCTTTCCGCCATGGCGCTAAGTACGGTGTGGGAGGTCGCGTGCGCGCGCCCTTGGCTCAGTTAGCGGCAGCGTTAACTACGATGCCGCTAATGGCATCGTAGTTAACGGTCACGGGTCATGATCGGACCTAGCGGAAAACGATGGCGGTAACCATTTACCGCCATCGTTTTTCACTTAGCGCCAGGGTCGTAATGAGGCCCATTAAGTAAACATTCTTTAAACCAATTGGCAATCTTACTTTCATTACAGACAAGCCAATCTAATTTGGTATACATCCTTTTTCTGAAAAATATTTGCAAACATCATAAAGTTTTCTTAATAATAGAAACGTGACTATTTACAAAATTCATTGCTGACGTGTTCAATTTTCTACCATCTATACTGTATCTTTGAACCATAATCAATAGATACTTATTAAAAACTAGATTTTGCAGTGTAGATTGTAAATTACAACCACAGTCACTGAATTGTATGCCATCAAATGCTTTAAGTTAAAAGATCATACATATTTACACTTTTCTGATCTGGAATAGGAACACATAGGAATCTTTCAGAAATATCCTGAGTACTGTAATCTTTCTTACATTGTGGACACATATGATTCCACTCATAACTAAATCCTACATATTGATCTACACTAACAGTTTCCTGCAGTAATGAATCAAAATCAGTCATTAACAATGTGTTGCTATCTTCCTTGATTTCCACTTGCTACAGCTACTAAATTCTGGATTGACACTGCAAAAGGTGTACTGTATGGATGTTCCCATTTTAAGAAATGAAAGTTCCACACATGGCACTTGTCTGATCTGTAAGCTATTTCTTGCATCAATGGAGTCATTTGAAATATCATACACAAAGCTGCATTAGAATAGCATTCAACTCCTGTTTCATCACTAAATCTACAATTGGAGTATGTCATACTGAAATGACTTTCCAACTCCGGTATATTGTCTTGTTTTTTAGTCTTAAGAGGAATGATTTTATTTGAATGTAGTTTTACTGATTCCTTATGTTTCCTGGCTAAGTACTTAGCAAGTACATGTATAAGGATCAGGTGACGAGCATACAGTACCTATTATATTTTTCAGTGCAAGACATTTCAGCTGTCACGTTTCTTTCATCAAAGTTTATTCAAAATAAACCTTCAATATTTTTCACATGCAAAGGTCCAAGGAATCAAATTAGTTTCTTCTACATGATAAAACTTAATTTCAACATGTTCAATATTTGTACTCTGAGGAAATGTGTGAAATGCAATCACTCTTCCCATTGTTCCATAGACTAGAACAATTTCTACATTCAAATCCTCTTTAACTTAACCTGTGCATTGATGCACAGTTTTAAAGCTGCTTCTAGACCTGCTGTTTTAGAAATTAAATTCTCTAGTTGAACTATTTGAGTTTTTGCTCTTTTATCCAACTGTAATGGCATAACATGACCATCTAACACATCACACGATTTTTAGGGTAATTCTTGGAATAAATGTGTGCCGAAAATGGGGCGCAAGCGTGAAAAACGCAGTGCATGCGTGCAAAAAACAGGTGCAAGCGCATGTTCAATGATTCATGGAACACATTGCATGTGGCTTACCCGCGGCCAGCGCCGAACCCGTGCAAGGTCCTACCTATCATTGCGCCATCAGGAACGCTCTACCCGAGACACCCAGAGAAGGAGTTCACCGTCCAGTGCACACACCTAAAAAGGGGGCGGAACACGTGGAATGGAGAACAACAGGCGAAAATGTGGGCGTAACGGGGAAGTTTTGCAGTGAGATTTTCGCAAAGCCCACACGTGGGCTAAGAACATGTATTCATGGAATCAAACAGGGCTAACCGGCCTGCAGCAAAAGACGCACAAACCCGGAAACACGTACGCCAGGCGAAAGCTGACGTAAGCACCACTGCACAGCATAAAAGTGCACACAAACAACAAATGCACGTATACAGCTACGATGAGTGTACCATTCCTCACAGCAGTGATTGTGGGACACAGCAGGAGGAGGAGGATAGCCAGGCCCTGCATTTTATTACCCAGCACCAGCCTTTTTGGGATGCCTGATGACCAGGTCTATAGCAGGTATAGGTTTCCACCTCATATCATCCTAGACCTGGTCACTGAGTGGGAGTATGACATCACATCACTCACCCTGTGCTCCCAAGCACTAAACCCATTGGAAAAGGTACTCAGTGTACTGCATTTCTTGGTCACTGGGTCATTTCAGCAGACAACTGCCATAGTTGGGGTGTCTCACAGCCCGTGGCGTCACACTGCCTAGACAAGGTGTTGGCAATCATGACTGCACACCCCTCAGTCCGCAGGCACATATACATGCCCAGAACACCTGCAGAAAGGCAGGCCGTGGTCCAGGACTTTTACAGGTTGGCACACTTCCCAAAAGTGCTTGGTGCCATTGATTGCACCCATGCGGCCCTACGTCCACCTAGGGCCACTGAGCACATCTATCACAATTGCAAGCACTGGCATTCCATCAGCATGCAGGTTGTATGCGATTCCAAGGGAATAATCACATCTGTCTATGCAAACTATCCAGGGTCCACCCATGTAGTTTCATATTCAGAATGTCACCCCTAAACTGGGCCTTGGAAGCTGGGAGGCATGGCAACACATGGCTCATTGGTGAGTACAAAACCTGTGCACATGCATGCATGTCACACACGGACAAATAGACAAACCCAACTAATGAAAACCGTTATCACGGCCGCAGGGGACAGAGCCTACTCTATGAGCACCTGCATGATGACGCCAATACAGAACCCCACTACACCACCCCAGGTAAGATACAACGCAGCTCATATTGCAACCAGGGCCATATGAAGCACACATTCGGAGTGCTCAGGTCGCGTTTCCGCTCCCTTGACCGCTCTGGTAGACAGCTAGTATATGCATCCCCAGTAGTGTGCAGGGTCATTGTGGCAGCATGTGTCCTGCACAACGTTGCAACACCGCAGGGCGTACCGGTGGAAATGGTGATGCCCCCACATCCCCAACCACATGCACGGCTGCTGCGCATGGGAGGGGAAAGGACACCTGGCGAGGCAGCCCGTACCCAGCTTGTGGCACAATTTCTCTCCTGAAATCCCACCCCTCCAGAGTGCACACAGGCCTGGCACATTCCAGGTGAAAATTGATGATGACAAAGGGACAGTGATCTGTCACAACCTTACCACCCTGGGAATGTGTCCTTGGAAGTGCTACATTGTGCGCATCTCTAGCTACTTAAACAAACCCAATCCTGTGTGACCAAAAGGCACACATTCAAGGTTCAGAACCCACTACCCCCTTGCAAAACAGCACATCCAAATACTGGTATGTCACCTAAACCCTCCCAAACCCCATGCCACCCGCCTGACACACCATGCCATGGCATGCAATGTGAAAACTCCAAAATGAATGCACAACACATGAAACGACTGTCACAAAGTGCACTTGGTCAAATGGAAATAGGCCAGAGACAACTCCCCCTGCCACATCAAAATCAAACGGTACACATGAACACCTATTTACCATCATAACATATCATGAACACAGGACCCAAGAGTGACAATGTCAGACAGTTACCAATCACAATAGCATAAGAGTCCCAATGTGACACAGCCACCACATGGACCCCTCCCATCCTGAGTGTGTGACTGCAAGCAAAATGTGGGTGGGTGCCGCATACATCATGAAGTGCATCAACAATGGAGACATGCAAGGTAATACATGAAGATGTAACATGTAAATATGCACATTTACCAATATACAAACGAAAATGCATGTCAACGATGCACTGGAGAAACCAACATGAATCCCCACTAGGGGTGTATACACAGGATTTCAGACTTGCCTCAGAAATGATGGAAGCCCAATGCCTCTGTGTAAGTTACTGTCACACGCTGACATCCTTCCGAGCCCACAGAAAGGGGAAGCAGGAGTGGCATATGTGTCCGGACCCCAAGCCACAAACACCAACATGAGACAAGCCTGTATGACCCAGCCCAAACACACAGTGGATGCCTTTCGGATGTCACAAAGCAACACACTGTTACATGAATGCACAATAGACAAAAAAAAGGAAAAAAAAATACAAATGGCCATGGTCGACAGGGGGTGGTGGGAGTAGTTACCCAGGAGGGAGTAGATGCATGGTGCACCTCAATACCCACATGCGTGGTTGCTGAGAATAAAATAAAAAAACCTCCATGGGCTCATGGCCTGCACGGCTATTCTATATTGGGAGTACTGTTGTCGCTGTCGTCATCCTCTGGTGGGATATCAGAAGATGTGCATGGTAAGGGTGCCTGACCACGCATAGCCCTGGCATGCTCCTCCATGGCAGCAAGCATGCACGTCTGGAAGGTTTGGTTCTGTAGGATGATGGTACAGAGGTCCCCATGCAGCACCTCACATGTAGCACAGAGTTCAGCCTGCAAGGTCTCATGTGTAGCACAGAGTTCTGTCTGCAAGCCCTTACATGACACACTGACCTCCTCACGGCTTGCATGGAGTTTAGCCGAGAGGTTGCGTGTCAGCTGCTCCATCTGCTGTTCCGCCAGTGCACTCTGGGCCATCATAAGTGCAGCCAGAGTAGTTCTGAGGGAAGTGTTCTCTTCCCTCAGGGCATCCCTGTGGGCCACTGCCTCAGCAGCAATGGCTGTGCACAGAGCCCCCAGTTCAGCCCGTTGGTCTCTGTTGGTGGCCAATGTGTCCTGCCTGTGTGAGAGGCACGTGGACCAAGTTGCCTGCTGCTAGAGCTCCACCTGCCTTTCTGGGAGGAGAATGGAATGGGCCCCCTTTCCACGCCCTGAGCCAACATCTCACATGATGCCCCCTGTTGCTATGCAATGGCATACATGGAATTCTCCCACACAGTATTACCTGGTGGCGCACGGCCACTGCGTTGCCGGACACCACACCTGTCGGGCCCAAGAAGATCTGGTCTTTGCTGTGCTGGCGCTACCTGTGGCTGCAGGACTGCATTCTTCCTTTGATCTGCTGCTCCAGGACCAAGAGCAAATTGTGTGGAGCGTGTCCCTGCATTCATAACCGCCACAGGCGAACATACCAACACTGACTGGCCCCTTGAGGGGTCTACATCCACTGCAGGTGGGTGGGGGCAGAACAGCATCCATGCCAGAATCACTCACCTGCGACAGCACATATCAGAGGCGTAGCCAGGATTGTCTAGCAAATGGGGCCTGATGCCAATGTAGCTGGGCCCACTGCACTGACAAAAATATCTGTAAATTCCCACGCAGCGCTGTGAGTGGACATTTACAGATTTTGGGTGGGCCTTGCCCCTCAGGCCCTACCCTGCCTACGCCTCTGGCACATATGATTCCACATCAGAGAAAAAGAGATCCTCAGAGGTGTACTCAGGGATACCCTTAGCGAGGATGGTCTGGAGTACCAATGGATGTTCATGGCCTACCACACCACAGCCTCCACTGGTGCCTGGTTGGGGACCTGAACACTCCACCCCCTCCGCCATCACCTCTTCCTCCTCTGCTTTTGTTGCCTCATCACCTGCGCAAAATGAAAAGAAGACATGAGCACACATGTTAACAGCATATACCACACACGTAAACAGCCAACACATGAAGCAGCCATGTCACACATAACACACACTCAGGCATGCATGCAGTGACAATAAAATGGAAGGGGGCACTGAAAGCAGACATGGACACTTGTCGAATGTAAAGCCAACACATGTACTGCATGGTGCATAGTACCTGCATCACACATAAACCTGGCCTGTCATAGACTTTCCACAAACATGACCAATGGCAACACACAGATGGCACGTAGCATAGCCATGTCAGTACTGTCAACCAGACCCAGATGGAACTCAAATACTACTGTCCATAATCCATGTGAAATGCATGCCATTAGACAGCACATGGATATCACTAAGACAAACACAAACGCGTCCCAGGATGCAACAACCCTAGGGTGTTGAAATACACTGAAGGAAGGCACATGCTGGGTCACTTTGATATCACACAAGTGAATAGGCATGTTGAAGGGAGAAACAGGGCTCAGAAGTGTGTGGGTGCAGTGCAGTACATGTGTAAGACCTCAACAATCAATAAAAACACAAAGCAAGTAATGTCAACGTGGTGTCATGATGGCAGTGTAAGGGCAAGTGCAGTCATAATGTGCAAAGTTCTGGCAGTGGGTTGTAGGGATACAGTAACCACACCCCCCGTCCCCCAAGGGTGGGGAATGGCTTGGTTGCAGTGCATGGCTTGAAATGGTGGATCAGAGTACTGTGTAGTAGTAGGCAGTGTGGGCAGGTGTCAATTGCATTATCTGAGTCATCTGGGACTACAGCAGGGGATAGGAGTACAGAAAGCAGAACACATGAGGGAGCATCAGAAGTTCAACCAGACACAGAGAAGCTACACCAGCAGTTGCATAGAGGCAGGGAGGCTGTACCAGAGGGAGCCTCATGCTTGACAGCTCGACACAGATGCAAATAAATGGGCATGAGGATCAACTGACCCTGAGGGAGCAGGAAAGGGATGATCAAATACCATGAGAAGGATGAGGGCCTTGCCCCGGACCCATAGGGGCTTGCCTGAAATGCACATGACCCATGAATGAGCACTCATGGCCACTGTGAGCCTGTGCCATCAGCACAGTCCGAGTGGAAGACCCTGCACAAAGGCCAAAGAACGTCCCACGGCAGAGTTGCAGAGGGAAGAGTGTGTATATTCACAGAATATCAGGAACAGGCCATTGCAGTAGTCTGCAATGATAATCACCAGTCCCATGGAGACAGTGAGCTGCTGGGAGATAGAGAGGCAAGAAAGGATGCCCCTGAGGAGGATCAGCTTGCAGGGTGACCTCACAGAGACTTCAGTCATGTAACGACAGAGGGTGAGATTTGAGTGGAAGCTCATCACAGGCTATCCACAAACATATATTGGTGCAAGAACATGGACAAGAGAGGCTGGCCAGTGATTGACATGGAAGGAGGGTACAGGTGTGGTGATGAGGATTGCCTCCGTGTGCAGCACATAGACTGTATGCAGTCTGTATGACAACAAGCACGTACATGGCATTCTTGGATATATAGCCTGAACTGGCATTCAATCACAGCACATCACCCAAGCAAAATACACATGGTCTGGATACACACACATGAACACTCACTGGACATTGGGGTTCATTCCGACCCTGGCGGTAGGGGGTTAACGGCACCGGTAAGGATGCTGGTGCCGTTAACCCCCTACCGCCCTATTATGAGGTCCCTTAGCGGGTCCCACCAGGTTTTACCAGCCGGCCTTAGTGGGACCCGTTAAGGGACCAGGGAGCTAATAATGGGCCCGCAATTTGCGAGCCCGTTATTAGCTCCTTCCCCATTCCCAATGAGCCCTATGGGGGCTCAAATGGGAATGGGGAATGGTTTACGAAATGGGGATTTACCGGGTCTGCATAGGTTGGAATGTCCCGGTAAGTCCCCATTCGACACCACGGACCCGGACCCAAGTTTGGAGGCAGCCATGGTGCTAATAGCACCATGGCTGCCTCCAAACTCGGAATGACCCCCACTGTCTTATAGTTCGGCATGCCTCCCATGCCTTGGATCTGACTCTCATCAATGAATCCTCCAGCGATCTCCTCATGTAGAGTGAGTTCATTGTCCTCTAGTGGTGACCCACTGCCACTCACCAGAGAAGAGGCATAATTAGCAGCACGCTTGTTTTTTGCTTGGCGTCAGAGGTCATGCTAACGCTTCGAGCAATCATCAGCTGTGTGCTTCTTACATTCCAAAGCACTAATACAGTCCGCGATGCACTGCCAATGAGCCCTACACTGAGCAGATGCAGTTCTGCACCCTGCCGTCACCAGCATTTCACGGCCATGTGCCGACACATAGCCCACAAGTGCGTCCAGTTCCATTTCATTGACACTCTTCTTCCTTGACGCGCCAGAGGCCTGAGCTGTGCCTAGGGTCCCAGCCTGTACCAATGGAGCACGCTTCTTCCTCTTGGGAGGTGGTGCGGACCTTGAGTGGCTTCTGCTGCTCCAGTCAGTAGGGGCTGAAGTGCAGGTTGACTGGCCACTGGAAGCAGGCAATGGCATGACGACTGAAGGTCTGACTGCAGGCATTGGCTGCTGGGTGCTGTCGCCAGGACCCAGTGCCACAGCAGCCTCAGTGGCAAGGTCTGGGACCAACACAGTCCTGGTCAGGTGACTAAGAGCCAGTGTGGTGTCAGGTGCAGTAGCGCCTGCATCTTCCACACCCTGACTGGCCGGAGCAGCAGATGGCTGTGCTCCCACAGAACCAGGTGACCTGGTGTTTGCAACCTTCACCACACGTGCCTTGGACTTCCTGACATGGATGTCGGCCTGTGAGTCATCCCCTGCCTGCTCGTCACCAATCCGGGCCAGGCTAGCAGACCCTGAGCTGGGATGGTGTCAGCTGCAGCTGCCCCTGCAGCTTCCACTCCCTGCTTGCTCTTTACAGCTGATGGAACTGCTTGTCGGGCCTGAAGGGTGCTGGGGATGGAAACATTAGCTGCTTCTCCCTGACCCGCGGGGGGGAGCATAGATGTCCCTGGATGGGCCTGGACACACTGCCCTTGTGGGTCACCCTCCCCACATTGCCCACGTCCCCCACCTTGGCCACCCTGGCTACCCTGGCCACGCCTGCCACCGCGACCACCTCTGGGAGGTCGCCCAGCTTTGCCTCCCTTACCACTTGGTGGCCTCCCAACCATGGCACTGATGGACTAGTGCGAATGAGAGGTGCACACAACAATTGTCCTGGGCAATTGGGGTGAAGGGGGCAGGGTACATGATGGTAAATATACCCCTGTGCTCCTGCAAGGCTGTCTGTGACCCTTGGGGAAAAATGACAGGTCACGCAACGCTCAGGCACCCCAAAAAAAAGAAAGCATGCATGCGATCCCTCGGTAGCCCATGGGCATGGAATTAACGTCCTGCAGTATGCTATGGCACCCAGAAACACAAAAAATGCATACACATGGATCAAGCAGTCTATTATGTCCTCGAAAATGGGTTACACGGCACACAGGGGCAACCGCAATGCGAAAAATGTGTGTGCAACTCACCGTCTGTCTTGAAAAATGAAGAAAAACACATGCACGTGTTCGTGTAGGTAACTCCCCCGCCAAAACAAGAAGTATGCACTGCAACCGTAGTGAAGTAATCGCGTGTGAACCCACTAAAGAACAGAATCTCACACGTCGGTCCTCATGAAAAGCAAGTACAGCACACTGGTGTCCTACACGGACCTTTAACTGGTACTGAAGAGCAATGCCCATGCGCGTCACATCACTTATGCGCTTACGCACTAAGGGCCTTTTCTCTGATTCCACGTTAATACGCTGTTTTTGCACATGCAGTGTCACTGTGCATCCGGCTGGCCATGCGAAAGCACATGGGAGACCCACGCTCCTGCCCACAAGACAATTTACCTTCCCCAGACACCATGAGCTGCCTCCTACAAGCCATCTGCTGCTGCCAGCCAACTAACTGCCTACGTGCCCTGCAATTTGGTGCCTGTACTGAAGCCATTTCCAGAGATAATGGTGCTGAGACCATCTCTGCTGACACAGAAGACTCCTGACTGCTGTTCCATCGCTCCACAGCCCAGTCCCAGGACCCAGTTGCCCACCCACACCTGCCTCAGGGGTTCCCATGTCAGACAAAGCAACATCTGGGGCAAGTGGTAACCCCCTGGCAGAGAGGCAGAGGGCTGCCACCTTCACTTCCAAAGCATCTTGGTGGAGCAAGTCCTGGGGCATTATGATGCCCTCTTCACTGTGATATTGCGCCTTGACAAGGATGGACCGAGTAAGATCTTGGTGGACATTGTGGGTGCCATCAACGCGGAAGGGGTGGAACCCTGTGACTACAAATACGTCCGGAAGCGTGGGGAGGACTTCAGGTCCAGGACCCTCAGCAAGGCCCAGCACCTCATCACGTCTGGTGATGAAGTGGGGTGCCGGGGCAGGTTGACCAACAATGAGATGAGGGTCCTGGAGCACATACACCCAGCACTTCACGCCCAGGTCATGGCATTGGAGCTCTGTCCGGAGTCGAGTGGTAAGTGTCCATGTGTTCTACATCAGCGTAGTGCACGTTGAGGTGTGGCTGGAGTGTGCACCTTGGACTCATGTGCTGATATGTGTGTGCATGTCCATGACAGTGTTGCATGTGAGTCCGATCAGGCATGTACTACATCAATGGTGTCTGTGTTGCAATGCGTGATGTGCACCAGCATTTGTCGATGTATACATGTTTGCATACCTGTGTCTGGACTTGGCGATGTGAGAGGTGTGAGACATGGATGCTTATGTCACCATCATGGACATGCATGTTGTAGATGTGCGTGTGTCTGAGTGGTGAGTGTGTGACTGGCCAACACCAGGGATTCATGACACATGATCATCGCAATGCATGATTGACTGATGCAGCCCAGTTGTCCACAAGTGCACTGTGATGGGAGGTTTACATGACCTGATGCATGTCTGTCAGGTGACGTGTGCATATGTGATGTGCATGTGCCATGATGCATGTGATGTTCAGACCCTCTACTGATGTGACCACAGTGCCTTGTACATGGAGGTGAATATTTATTGCACATGGCATGCATGTGTGTGCATGTGTGTTGCTTACAGTGACCTCTGTGTTGTGGAGGATGAAGATGATTGTGACGTTTGACGTGCCACTCATGTGCATTTGCTTTGTGTCAAGCATACATTTGTTCGGTACACTGATGTCTGTGTTCAATGTCTCCCTATCCACAGCAGCAATGGTGGAAGAGGGCAGAGATGGCGCTGTGGAGCATCGCAGCGGGTATGCCTCCACCAGGTGGAGACGCAGGGCCCAGTCATCCTCCTAGGTTACAACATCTTCCAGGTGCGAGGAGACTGGTGCTGCATCCACAAGAATGGTTGCAGCTGCTGAGGGGAAGCCCAAGAAGCTGAAGTTGGATGTGGGCTCCTTGGCAGCCGGAGGGATGGGTGAGCCCCTACAGGGGCAATCCGATGTTGAAGACATCTCGGAGTCAACTAGGTTGGTGGTGGACAAGGAGGATGAGGAGGCTGCATCTGACGAGCACATGGGGCCTAGCCTTGGTGATGAGCGAGGTGCAATTGGTGCAGTCCAGGGGCAAGGGCAGGAGACAGTGCAGGTCACTGTGGAGGGGCCTGTGCCTAATCCTGTCCTTGATCCTGCGCCTGCATCTGTGGGCACCTCCAGACAGGCCTCAGTCCAGGCCGGTCCGCAGGTAGAGGATGAGTCCACGTCAACTGACCTTCCTCTACCTGTGGACCCTGCAATCCATGACAGGGTTGAGCCCATGCTAGCCGGTATCTCGAGGCACACTGGCGGCATTTGTGATGATCTGCAGGCTTCCTGGTGGACGCTTGCACATCATCACAAAGAGGTCTGTTCCCTCCTGAACTGGCTAGCACAGCTCATTGTCGCTGCTTTGCTATGTCTGCTGGGCACTGCTGCAACCCCCTCTCCTCTTCCTCCACTATGCACCGGTCGTCCTCCCTGCCGTCTTCCAGCCCAGCGGGCACCAGGGCCCCCTGGCAACCTGTCCCAACCACGGCGGCAAATCTGGTGGAGACCACATCCATGCCACAGTCGGTAGTTGGAGGTTCAGCAGAGGTGGCCACCCCAGTAATAGGACCACTGGCAATGGAGGTTGTGCAGGCACCTTGCAGCAGGCCATGTGCGTGACTGGTCTGGGGGTTGTCATCATCCCAGAGGCAGTCCTGGAGGCACAGGCACAGGGCTTATTGGCAGCAGCAGACTCAACGTAGGAGGCCTCAGGACTTGGGCTAACCACATCACTGGGGCAGGTATCGGCCATCGGGCAGGAGGACCTTGGAACAAGGAAGTCTTCCGCGTGGCAGCGGATGGGCCAGCACATCGATGCAGAGCGGCAGCGGGCATGGGGGGGCACTACTCACCATGGCCAAGGCGGAGAACACCTTGCGATGGGCAAAGAGGCGGGCAGAGTTCCTCAAGGAGACTCGCATGGAGTTTGAGAGGAGCATGACGGAGTCCCTGCGAGCCTGCACTAGAACTTCAAAATGTAAATAACATTCTCCTACATGGAACAGTCAAAGGACTCCTTCGAGAAATAGGGAACATCCAACATTAAATACTTTGGAGCTGAAGTTGACTTCTACTGAAATCAGCCAACTTGCCTCCATCTAAGTTATTGAAAGGCATCCATGACAAAGTAGTATATTTGCCATTAGATCTCAAAGAAAATGTCAAAACTCTAGGAGTGCAATGGCCAATAGAACAATCTTTGATTGTACTAGTTAATGGTGTACCAACAATAGACAAAACAATTTGGCAACAACTAGTCAACTTAAACAATGTTAGACAAGCCCTAAAATATCTGAAAGAAAACACTGAATACCTGAATACTACAAAGATATAAACATAGAGGAAAACTTAAGAGAAACCACCCAAAAAAATTCAGGATTCCCACCCAACTGGCCAATTTGAACGTGTAGATCCTGTTACTGAAGCCAACAATTTAGACCAGTATACAATGCACCCACTACACTCCAAAGACACCATTGAAGATGCATTAGAAACATATCAAATGTGTCAAGCTAAAGGAACCCCAATGAGCATATGGAAAAAAAGTGTAGAAGGACGTTCTTTTCTGCTACTCTTTTCTACAGTAAGGAAGAGGAATATATGACGAAAGATCCAAAAAAATGTGTTCATCAGCATATCACTCTTTTAATGTTTCTGAAGACCCCAGATTCAGATCAAATGTAGAATACATGTTCCCACTCCTGTTCGAAAGTGAACTAGCAACTCTATTTTATGGAGTTGCACACACATTAAAACATGCTCTATCTTATTAAACATGTCCACTACACAACTGCTTCAAAAGATAAAAGACAAAGATGAGGTTTTGCAGTCAAGTATCACAAATCTCTTGGCAAACATGTGTGGTACAAAAGAATACTGATTCCAATGTCACACTGATGTACATTGTATGCTAAGGAACCTACGCCCACCCACATAGTTTGTTACTTTAAGCTGTGCAGAGTACGCATGGGATGGCTTGCACGTCTTCTTACGCACTGTAAACCAAAATAAAGATGGAATAGATAAAAAAAACACCAGGAGTACTCTGTTCTCTTGACCCTGTCAGTGTATCAAGGTACTTTCACCATTGCTTCATTGTCATGCAGCACTTCATCAGCCATAAAACTACCCCTCCGCTCTGAGAAGTGCAACACTTATTTTGCAGAAAAGAATATCAATCCAGAGGAGCACCACACTTAGACATGCTTTTGTGGATAAAAGATGCTCCCAAATTTGGCCATGACAGTGATGGCATTGTTTTACAGTTTATTGAAGAATACCACACCCTTTTACATCCCTTCAGAAACCACACATAGTCACCTACATACACAAATCGTATGCTTCCTAAAAAAACAAGTGTGGCAAATTCTGTCGACGTAGATATAAAAACAAAGGTAAATACTATACTAAATGTCACTTTGGCTTCCTTAGGCCAGTTTGCAAAAAAAGACAAGTAAATAGCTTGATGTCTTCTTTTAGACACATTGCAAAAGGCAAATCTTGTAAAAACATTGAACATTAAAAGGGACGAAGCATCCAAGTATAATTATGGTTACAATACAGTCATTGCCCTCTTGTGGAATTCAAACATAGACATACAATACATTGTAGACAATTCCAATGCAGTCACAAGATATGTCCCAGCCTATCTCACCAAAGCTGATAAAGCACAGCCAAAAGACCTCTGGGATAACATAACATCTGACAACACATTGTCACAAAAATTGTACAGCTTCATATTAAAAGTGTTTTCCCATAGATAATGCAGGTGCTGCAAAGCTGCACACTGTTTAGCAGTTACAGCCTTATATAGTGAATCTGAACACATGGTCTGGCTAAACCGTGGTCCAGCTTCATCCCGAAAAAGAGTACTACAATCCTACCAAGAGATAGAAACAATAGCCACAAATGATCCCAACAGCCAGGACATTTTAAAAATATATATCATTGACACAAATTACCCAAATAGAAGTACTGCTTTGGAAAACATGTGCCTGTATGACATAGCCCAAAATTAATCCTATAAAAACAATGTCACACCATATGAGACACCTGGCAAATATTCACTCTCAACTTGTGAATGAAGCCTAGTGAAACTTACCAAACCCAGCCTAATTAATTGTATAAAGTTATCATGTAAATCTCAGCAACATAGAGAACATTATTACATGGCCCCACTGCAAGTTTTTAAACCTTGGAGAAAAGAAGAAGAATTATTAGGTGACTATGACTCATTTGAAGCTGCATTCAAAGCCAATGAAAGCTATATAACAAATATCAATTTCAAACAGTACAAAGAAACGTTGGACAATGAACGCCAACAAGAAGAAGAAATTGAAGCTCATCTAGATAAAGACACTACTGAGGGCAGTCAACCTTCTCTTACAGGAAGCCAAGAACCACTTAAAGAACCACTATATAGAGGTATATGTTCTTTATGTGTTTACAATATGATGTGTCAATCTAAACATCAAAAGAAGACTTGTCAGTGCTGAAGTCACAGCTAAATGATGAACACCTCACCATTTATCTGGGAGTCACTGAAAAAAATCTTGTAGCTGTAAAAATGATAAACCTCTGCTACTGTGTGTCAGTGGTGAAGCTGGTCCTGGTAAAATGTTCTTAGTTAAAATAATCACCAAATTTCTACAACACTTTACACCAACAACCTTTTCGACTGTTGTAACAACCCCACAGATTTTGCTGCCTACAACATAGGAGGTGTAACTTTACACCGACTACTGCTCCTCCCAGTAGAACACCTAACTGAAGCTGCTACTGAAGTATGCAGAATTCTGAACCAAATGAAAGTGCTCCTGATACAGGAAGTAAGCATGATTTCTAACCTAATGTTGGCTTTAATTCAGCTAGTCCTAAATAACGACTACGAAGAACTGATTGGAGGGAAACATGTTATTGTTTTTGGAGACCTGCTACAGTTAACACCAGTAACATTTCAAACTATTTTCAAAACATTAGGACACAAACAATGCAGTAACACACTCAGCATGGAAAAGTAAATCTCTTGCAACACTTTCACTACAGAGAACTAACGCAAAACATGCATCCGTCTGCATCAGTCTGCAGATCTCACCTATGCTAACATTTTAAAAGCATTAGAACTGGTCTGCTTACTTAAGATGCAAAATCCATCTTAAATAGTAGACTAATCCATGAGCTATATGGGAGACACACATATGTTCTTGATGTCATGGAACAAGTAACTCAACAAAATACAAAATGCATGTCCTTAATGCCAACCTTTGCAAGCTATAGTGAATTCAACAAGACAATTAAAAAAAAGAAATGCAACCCATACTGCATATCAGTTCCACAGACAAACTAGAAGTGCACAGCATGACACTTCCTATGTGTCAACATGCAACAACACTACTAAATAGCCGAGAAATATGCATCTCCAACACAGGTGCATTAGAAAAAGCATTCATTCTTTGTCTAAACAGCAGAATAATTCTCAAATGTAACTTTGACATAGAACAAGGTTTTCTTAATGGAGCAATTGGTAAAGTTGTTGACTTCCAATCATATCCATATGACAACAACATTCATTTTGACATCATCCACTTTGACAAACTTGCAGAAGTTACAAAAATTGTCCGAACTATAGCATGTTTCCTTCTTTTCAAAGACATCACGTAGGCAGATTACAATTCTCTCTATCTCTTTCATATGCTATTACTATTCACACACCGCAAGGTCTAACCCTAGATCATGCATTGCTTGACATTGGCAGCACAGTCTTTAAAGAAGGTATGAATTAGGTAGCACTTTCATGTCTGCGTACACTCAATGGTCTTTTCATAGTTAACTTCGATGCAAACAAAGTCAACGCTGACATTCCTTGCATCCTAGGATATAACAGACTATGTGCACTGTACACCCCCATCTAGATATGTACCCTGTACCTCAAACAAGAAAACCTTTAAAATAAAAGTAATACAAACTGAATGTATAACAGATCCCCAACAATACTACTAAAGAAACAATGGCCAACTGATTCTCCATCAAATAATACAATCACAAACCTGTCTACTACAAATTCAACTGCATGTCCATTAGAAGACAACAAGACAAATATCTCGTCTCAAAAAGCAACTGCAGGCCCATCAAAGGGTGCAGATGCACAACTCTCTGGTCCATTCAAATTCAACAAAACAACTGGAGTAATTTGCTATGCAAATGGAACAATCAATTTTCTCTTACAATTGCCACCAATTGTTCACAATATTTACTTAAACGGCTCAGACCGGTTGTGTTTACAATTGCTCGTCCTTCATAGAAATGCCACAAATAATCCTGACAGCACTTACAGTGTCTCAGGTATAAGGAAAGAATTAGACTACTGTGCAGGAATGGTAAAATTTACCATAAACACACAGGAGGATCCCCAATAATTCCTAATGTACTTACTATAAGTACTAGAAATCAAAAAAATCCCTATAAATGAAATATTCCTGATTTCATACACATGGAAACAAAACTGCACTCTCTGCAACCATGTGTCACAAGTGCACATCCCTAATGACAGATTTCTATATATATCCATACCAAATTGTAAATCCATTCCATTTCACCAGCTTCTGCAGAATGCAAATCATGCCATATTATGTCAATTTTTCAATTCAGGCAATCGTTCCAGCGTACAAATAAACTCACATATCCAATATTTATTTATTTATTAACAATTCTTGTATCATCGAACCACAGGGGGTGCACAAAAACGACACAAACAGACGATGACAACAGATAGCATTAAAACGATGTGAGCAGAGAATCCAGGGCAGAACTCTGAGCCAGTTAAAAGCGCATTAAAATTCCTGGAAGCAGGCCATTATCCATAATCAAGAGGAAGATTAAACAGAAATGTCTTTAGCTCCCTTTTAAACTTGACTGTTGTATACATAGCTCTGAGCTCCAGCGGAAGCAGATTCCAGAGATTCCAGAGATCAGGACCTTGCACGCTTAAGCTGCATCCGCCAGCCTTTACAAGTTTGAATCTGGGTTTATCCAGCCTCATACGGTAGTGGGGCCTGAGAACAAGGGAAGAAGTCTGGAATTGAAGTCAGGCTCCCAGGTACCGGGGTGCTGTGTTCATCACACATTTATGTGTGAAAGTCAGAACTTTGTGCCTCATTCTAAGTCTTACAGGCAGCCAGTATAGGTTTTGCCTTGCTGCTGTGACATGTGCTCGCCTAGCAAGCCCTGAGACTGCCCTCACTTCCCTGTTGTGGGTGACCCGCAAGGCTGCTATGGAAGGGTGAGCACAGCCACTAAGCAGACTGTTGCAGTAATCCAATCGTTTGTTGATGAGGACAGAGGCCAATGTGGCTAGGTTCTTGTATGTAAGAAAGGGCCGTTGCTGCAGAGAAGCTTTGTGATCAACCCACAAGAGGATTGGATCAGCGCAAAATGGTGTGCCATGGACAGTTGGACATCCAGGACCATGCCAAGGGTTTTTACCCTCTCTGCCACTGGGATCAACGTGCCCGGAAGCAGAAAGTGGCCATGCTCAGATGGCAAGGACCTCAGCCTTGATGCGGTAGCAACAATTAGAAGCTTGTTTTTTGGCATTTAAAGCTAAAGAGTTTACTGCCATCCAAGAGTGGATGGCTTTTTAGATGGCATTCAACTTTGCTGCATCCTCATTGTATGAGCCTGACAATTTAACAGTCACCTGTGTGTCATGAGCATAATTAGCCACTTAGACACCAAGACTGATTGACAAAATTAAAAAGGGGATAGAAAAAAACATTAAAGAAAGTGGGCAAGATACAAGATCCCTGTGGCACCCCACAGGTGACGGGTCCGAACAAACTTCACCTAAGTTCACCCTGGAGTTTGTGGAGCCCAAAAAGGATAAAAACCAGCCGGCAGCTTTTGAGGAACACCCGACCAGGGACTGTAGTCTGCTTTTGAGTAAACCATGGTCCACAAGGTCAAAAACTGATGATTAATTTAACAACATGAGAATTGATGATTGGCCCTGGTCCATATTCAACAGTAGTTAGTAGTAGTAGGTTAGTCTTTAAATCGAGCATTGTGATTTATATACCGCGCCCCTTTCGAAAATCAGATTGACAGGGCCCAGAAAGGATAAAAACCAGCCGGCAGCTTTTGAGGAACACCCGACCAGGGACTGTAGTCTGCTTTTGAGTAAACCATGGTCCACAAGGTCAAAAACTGATGATTAATTTAACAACATGAGAATTGATGATTGTCCCTGGTCCATATTCAACAGTAGTTAGTAGTAGCAGGTTAGTCTTTAAATCGAGCATTGTGATTTATATACCGCGCCCCTTTCGAAAATCAGATTAACAGGGCCCAGAAAGGATAAAAACCAGCCGGCAGCTTTTGAGGAACACCCGACCAGGGACTGTAGTCTGCTTTTGAGTAAACCATGGTCCACAAGGTCAAAAACTGATGATTAATTTAACAACATGAGAATTGATGATTGTCCCTGGTCCATATTCAACAGTAGTTAGTAGTAGTAGGTTAGTCTTTAAATCGAGCATTGTGATTTATATACCGTGCCCCTTTCGAAAATCAGATTGACAGGGCCCAGAAAGGATAAAAACCAGCCGGCAGCTTTTGAGGAACACCCGACCAGGGACTGTAGTCTGCTTTTGTGTAAACCATGGTCCACAAGGTCAAAAACTGATGATTAATTTAACAACATGAAAATTGATGATTGTCCCTGGTCCATATTCAACAGTAGGTTAGTCTTTAAATCGAGCATTGTGATTTATATACTGTGCCCCTTTCGAAAATCAGATTGAAAAAGCAATAGAATACTAAGAGTCCCACGTCAGTACATCAACGGTATCCTTGATCCTTTGGATGTTAGACTGATGAGTCCCCACCTGGTTTGAAAAAGAATTATAAATGGACTAGCACCATTCCTTATCCTTAACGGGGCCAACTAGGGTGGAGGGTTTACTTTTAAACTCCTGTAGAATTGAGAACTATTTCTTGTAACCATATTTAGCATTCTGGATCCGGCAATTGTAGATCTCTGATTTTATTTTAATTATCGCCTCCTTATACTTTTTTGCCAGGAATTTATATTTGGTCAACAATGCACTAGAAGGATCTATTGTGCCAGCGGCGTTCTGCTGAAAGCTTTTCCCTTCTGATTGCTAAAATGTCATCGCTTAACCAAGATTTATGGGTGGTTTCTGTTTTTAGGAGACACATGTTGAGGGGAGACAGTTGGTTGGTAGTATCTGTCAAGGATTTAGTAATATGAAGTGCAAGATTGTTAGCTGCATCAACGTCCTCTAAGGCACCCAAGTGTTGTACTAAGATGGGAGAGACATTTTCAAATGTCAACGTTTTTCGTGTTGGGCATACAAACCTCCATTCTGGGGTTCAGATCTAATCTAGCGGGAGGGATCGGAAGGATAAGGTCAAATATGAGTCCTGAGTGATCCGACCAGACACAGGGTGTAACTGATAAATTATTCAAGGTAAAATGATGAACCAGCAACCAGTCCAGGGTGTGACCAGCACTATGGGTGAGAGAGTCCACCATTTGTGCATAACCAATGGCATTAATGGCATTTATGAGGGACTTCGTAGTAGCGTCCGGCAGTGCATCGAACCAACAGTTGAAGTCCCCCATAGCAAATATCGGCACATTCAACTTAGTGATCATATTCATTAAGTTGATGAACTGCTATTCAAATCAGGGCGGAGGCCTCAGGGGTCTATGAAGAAGAACTAAGGTGACAGAGGTGTTATCAGTTAATTTTTGTTTCAGTACCAAACTTTGACATTTAGAGGGAGATTCATGTATCAAGATATGATACTACAAAGATGTTTTCAGAAGCATGGCAACTCTCCCCCCTCTCCCACTATAAGTAGAGAAAAGCCAGCTGGAATGGTGGTAAGGGCATCTGATGGGACGTAGAGTCCAGCCAAGATTCAGTGAGTGCCAGAATATCTAATTTAGGAACTAGTAACAGGTCCATGACCTCTGAGTCATGCAGGCGCAGAGACCGTGTATTTAAAAATCCTATACGCAGCACTCCCGGCAAGGTATGAATATCCTCTGATGGTGGTTGAACACTGATATAATCTAGGGTGACAGTAGCCAGCAAACTACAATCCTGCTGGGGACTGTTTACGCAATCAGAGTGAGTGGGTGGCATGTGTGTTACATTGACAACCGACGGGACCACAGGAGTTCCAGTACATGTCATCCTTATGGTACAATGCAGATGGTAACAAAAATAACTGTAATCTCACTAGCTTTACACACACCAAGTATCTCTTTGCAAGAAAACCTTCCCAACAGTAGGCATAATATACCACAATGGTGCCACAACCACTTCAGGTAGCTATACTGCACATATCCAAAAAAAAGATGTGGTTGTGTGAAAACAAAATCAAAATATCGAGGCTGAGTACCCGGAAAGGAAATACACCGAACACGGGTTACAAAGGAACATACAAAGTACTTTATTTTATACTGAATCCAGTTACAAAAACAGAGCAAAATCAGATAGCTATCGGCCCACAGTACAACACAACGAACTCCAGCGTGGTTCAGTGTGTTCAGTGAGAGACGTTGTACATTGGAATGCATTTGCTTTTTAAACACATGGAGGGCACGATGTCCAGCCCCACTTTGGGTTAATATTCCATTTAATACATCACCGATCTAGGGTTCGTGCCAAGTCTCGAACAACCGCATATAACCGGTTTGCCTTTAATACATGTATCAACAAGCCTATGCAATAACTGTGCATTCTAAGATTTTCCATGCAGGCCTTCTTAAACATTAATACAATGTGGTTAAACAGGTGTTCTACGTTCAGTATTTGAATACATTGTTTCAAAATATGCTCGTGTATTAGTTTCATTGCACGAGTAATCCATTTACACACAGGTCAACGATGGACAAGGTCTCAGTTCACGACCTCAACAAGTGGCCTGCAGGCAAGTTACATATTAGCTATGTACAGAGGTCAAGCCGGCCATGTTGTATTCTGGAATGACATCGTCCACCATTTTAACTCACAGGGTGACTTTTGCAAAGCAAATCCTAAAATAGCGGATTGACCTAAAATGGCGGCTTACATTGATTTAAGGTCAGGACCTTGCAACACGGATTCTTTCACAAGCGACTTTCGAGCAGCTTGGCGTAGGCCAATATTCATATATTTATTGCAATAGGAGACACGTTATGATTTCCCTTTTGACAAACCCTCCTTTTGGTATATGCCAAGTGCTAAAAACTACTTTGGATCTCCTTGCAAATAACTCCATGCATTATCATCCATGCACTTTGAATCACTATCGGAAATATCTATTGCCATTAGGTCATTTGCTAAAATATTTTCAACACATATTCTTTGGAAGTTTTATCCGGGTCATACACTTTATGTCCTATCGAACCTATCGCTTGTGCGCAACATCCCCCTAGCATCGAACACATACCAGGTAGATACTGAATACAGCAACAAAGAAACAACAGGATTCCCAAAATAATTAGCAAGACCGGAAGTACCTTCCAACCCCAAGATCACAAGTCCCAGAACCAAGCGCTTAGATCCCAGTTTCCCTCGGGAACATGCACGTCGGAACTAAGGATGTGCAGATTTTGTATTGCCTTGAAGATAGTTGGGGAGGAATCTGGTAGGAAAACACAGCAAGCGGACCCCACTTATTTACACACTCCACCACGCTCAGCCAGAATGACATTTAATGCCATTCGGTTTTGAAGTGCTACTAATCTTATCGCCTTTTTTTCTAACGTCATATTATAGAGTATGTCTGTGGTCCGGTTGATGGTTCTCTCCAGTACTCTCGCCAGTTTTCTGATATCTTCTGAATTCGCAATCTGCCCTCAAAATGGCACAACTGATTTAGCTATATCTCCCAAGATTTGCGCTGGGGTGTCACCATTCTCGTCCCGCCATGGATGAGCCTTCGAAACCTCTCTTGTACTAGCTATAAACACCCCAAGCAACAGGATCCCTAAATAACAGGCTCCCTGCCAATCCCTGGGTAACCATGGGAATGCTACATTACCGCTGACAAAGTAGACATGTTCGCCTACATACAAAGGTCTGTTTTCCCCAGTCAAATTTGCAACATTGGCACAACCTAGAAAATTTCCCATCGACTGAGTTCCATTCCTCTGTATGCAAAAAGAAACCGAATCGGGGCTATGGTTAACAGTGTAAGAAGGAGGCATGGCATCCTTATTGCCTATTGGAGCCATCTTAAAGGAAATCAAAGATTGGAAAGGATGAGACAGTTTATCAGAAGGCCTAATAGAAGCAACATTCGGTTTACTCCTGTTTGCGAAAAGCGAGCATCCCAGGGGAGTCAAAACACGTTTCTCAAAACTATTCAAATTGGTGCCATCAAAATTCCCTGAGATCCTATCATTCCACCGGCCAAAGAAAAGTGCTCTAACAGAGGCATAGCAAGCAGTTGTCAAAGGTAAAGGATGAATATACCAACCTAGCCCCTTATCCCTGTGTTGCGGTACATGTGAGCAGACCCAACAGTTAGATTTATTAAAAATGGCATGCGTAGCATTCATGATAAGCAGTAGAGTATTATTGTGGTACCTTTGTCTGTGCTGAGAATCCCTAGGGGATAGAGTATGCAAATGTACAAAGGGAGTAGGAAAAATAGGTGCACTTTCAGTAGGCAACAAACGTTCTAAAGAATGAGTTTCCTCGAGGTATCACGATCCTAAGGCAGCGACTATTAAAAACCCAAATATCATTATAAAAATACAGCAATATATTTTTGGGGCCCAGGCGTTTTGTCCATTGTTCCGGTTGGTCACCCCCTTATTTACAAGTCCCATATGAGCGGTAGCAGGCATTGTAGGCTTCAAATGGATACCCCAAAGTTTGTTGCTGGCGATCTCCTTGTAGAGCGACTTCTTAATCCTTCCACAACCCTAGCCAACAGAATCCCCTTTTTCAGATTTGGGCAAAAACAAGCCCTCGATGATCCTTTTCTTCTTCAGATGCACAGCCGAACCATGCCGTAAGTCTATCAGACGCACAGCAAAACCATGCCGTAAGTCTATTTTTGTGGACGTAGATTGTACCTTACTTTTCCTGGTACTGATTGATCCGGAAACAATATGTCGCCACTTCCTGCTGGAAGCAACGTGTCGGAAGCAGATGCTGAAGTCGAAATAGCAGTTTCCGGATGCAAAATTTTTGGAGAGTGTGGAGACAAAATGGCAGCTTCCCCAAGCCTCACGGGCTCAGAGAGATTCTCCGACACACTTGTCAGTCTAGAGAAATGGATACCTCTTATGATTGATGGCAAACGTATTTTGGTGGCCGTGGGCCAACCGTCTCATGCACGATACGATAGAAATACAGATTTCCGAGGCTACCAATGAACGGCCATTTTGATGTAACAAGGATCGCCATTTTGTTTCCTAACAATTGTTCATTGCTTTCTGTTCTTATTGCTTTGCAGCACAGTTTCTGCTTACACTGCACGACTGTTAACATTGTTGTCTGAAACGTGAAAGGTCAAGGCCGCAGGGCCACGAGGCTAATAAGAGTTCATTGAAAAACAACATAGTCAGCGCCAGGAAGGAATGCCCGGCTCCCTCCCGAATGTAGCCTTGAAGCAGAGCCGCAGGGCATTTAATCATTTCACAGCTGCCAGCCAGTCTCGTTATATGGTAGAATATGTTTGAATAAAGGCTTGAATTATGCTCTTCTTACGGCCCCCCTTTACCGAGCCCTGTAGTGCGTGTCAGCTCCCAGGACACAAATAGCACCTCATAGATAGCAAGGTCTGGAATGTGACTCTTCCCCTGTATGTAGCTCGCTTCCAAGAACAGAAGCACTGTGTTCTGTTCAACAACTAAAAGATGCCTCCGCACTTGCAAATTGCATATTGTTACTAGAATAGATATTCAAAGTTGTCATAATTGTCGAAAGTGTCCATCATCACACCGAGTTCAAGGAAACCCAATAAAGGGGGGTGTTAAACTTGTCATAGCTGATTATATGATATGCATTTCGTATATATGTAACTGATGTACGTAATTCACTCTCTTGCGTCCCTCGAGGTCTAGAGATACACGTTGCTTTGCGTGAGACCGAGTTGACCAACTGAGACTATTTGCTTTGCAATAAACCCTAGCTTTGGGAATACAACCTCGTGTCTGGCGTATCTATCGTGTGTGGTGACTTGCCCTGTTTCCATAGACGTAAGGGACCCCTAGGGGCCCCTTTCAAGATGGCGCCTGAACAGGGACCCTCCCCCACATGTTCCATCGTATATGTTGTAATTGAGTAAAGGCGGAGAACGGCGAGGACGGGACGATCGAGCTGGGATCAAGAGGTGTTCGGGGCACCCTGTAGAAGAGATTAGAGATTCCTTTGCAGATCTGCACACATCTGATCCCTGATCGACGCTCCCGGCTAGAGAACAAGGAGGCGAGGGTCCCGAAACGAGGCGGAAGCCAAGAAACACAGACACAACGTCATTAGTTGCGTCAGTATACAGACGACTTGTGTCCTGAAGGACAAATTGATTTATCAGGTGAGTCATTCCCCAATTCAAAGTAATCCTGATATTGGTTGAGAGTTGACTTTGCAAAATCAAACGCCCTAGGTAAGGTTGATTAACCAGGGGGAAGGTTGAAACATGCCTGGGGTATTGTCCACCCTAGCAGGGTTTTTCCGCTGTGGTAGACAATCTTTGGAAGATGGCCAAATTGCACCACCTGGGGGAACGCCAGCATATGAGATGTATGTGAAGTATGGAGTGGGTACAATAATATTCTGTGAGACTTGGCATAGGCAAACCAGAAAGCAACACGACCATCAGTGGCCGATTAATGGTAGCTTTGAGATAGCGAGAATAGACAACCTGGAAAGGGTGTTGATAAGAAAGAAAGCGCGTCCTGCAGCATTTGATATTGTTAAGGACTGGAGAAGGGAAGCAATGCTCTGACTTAGAAGTAGAGCGAAGCATGCGCACAGGCATAAATCGAAAGGTGAAGTAACAGAGGAAAAAGAGGAGGAGGAGTGGACTGAGAGTCTAAGGAGGTCAGGTAGACGTGACCAGTTGAATATAGAAAAAATATATCCACAACGAGAATTGCACATAGCCGAGGAATTGATAGAAAACATATTGATCCATACAAAACAGGGCCCAAGATCAGTAGAGAGGCCGAGCACGTCAGTAAATGTAGCCCAATCTCTCCCTCCCATAGCTCAAGCCCTCCCACAGCCACAGACCGCGCACCTAACACTTCCTATTAGCCAACCAGGCCCACAGCAGACACTCTGCGCTTCTGTTGTCCCATCCGCACCTCCCACCTTAGATACAGACTCGGTACCGTCCGTCCCTCCCGGGGGTGAAATAGAAACCACGGGGGCGAGAGGCGGGACTGAACAAAGTAGATGCACGAGGGTAACTTGCAGTGCGATCAGCAAAGAAAGGAAGGTGGAATTACAGCAACAGGCAGAAATGTATATAGACGGGAATAATGGGACGACAACATTGGCTTCGATATATGACTTCCGAAGAAGCAACGAAAGACAGGTAGTGTTGGAAGGTATGGGTGAATATTTGGTGGAGAGATGGAAACAGTTAATTGGGAAATTACCACTGCAGCTATTGTTAGATTTGAATGCATTAGCACGATCTAGAGAGAGAAATGAAGAAGTGAGAGAAAATGTATATGGACTTTTTGAACTTAAAAATGAATTAGTTAATGATTATGCTGAAATGTTTACTGCACCATGGTACAGGGGTAATGATATCGGGAGGCTTAGGAAGGAAGCGGTAGAGCCATATATACAACAACGACATTCAATGTCGTCAGTACAGAGGGGCGACAAATTGAAAGTATGTATACAAGAAGCGTTTAGATGGATGTCGGATCCCAGTATCCCCACAATGGAGATACATGAGATATTTGATGAATATTTCATGCCCATAAAAAGAAAGGCACTGCAGTCGATGGCTGAACATTTACTAGACAAAGATATAAAAAACAACAAAGCCAGCCCACCCGAAATAATGGCAGTATATAAGAGAGCACTAGAGCGAGGGACAGGAGAGACAGCCCTATCGCTTGATCTGGGAATATTATTGCACATGAGACAAGGGGGAGGAACAGTAAGTGCAGCATTTCCTATGAGAGAGGTCCCACCTACCTTTGTGCCCAAGCAGAGGTTCCCGCAACGGGAAACATAGCGGCGCAGGTTACACCAGCCCATTATACCGCCCAATATGTGCATGTCCCCTTTTCCAGACAGGAGGTGAACAAGATAAAACAGACGATTCCCGATATAAGAAAGAATCCTGCAGCGTTTTACAAGGAAGTAGAGTCCTGCCTACAATAATCCGTGCTTACCATGGGTGACATAGACCTAATATTCCCAGTGATCCTGCCAACAGACATATGGAAGCAAATAAGAACGGTGGATGACGTAACGACCTTTGGCGCCACATGGGCGGATTTGATAATAGAAGACATGAATAAAGCGGTTGGAGGAACACCGGGAGCGAACCTGGTAGCATTACCAGCACGCATAGTACAGAAATTAAAATAAATTGTTCCACAGAAAAGAATTCAATGGGACAAATTGACTGCATGTGTACAAGGCAAGGATGAGTTAACTACAGATTATTTTAATAGGTTTGAAAAAGTATTTACAGACTTCAGTGCGCAGGATGTGAGCTCGGAAGTGGGAAAGAGGTTATTTGTTGACAAATATGTAAGGGGGTTAAAACTTCCAATCCAGAACCTAATAATGACATCAGAGAGTGCATGGCAAGCAAAAACGCTGGGTGAAGTATTGCACATGGCCCAATATTATGAGAACAGAGTGACGGCGGAGAAAGAAAAAGAGGAGAAGGATAGGGTAAATCTGAAGACACAGGTGCTACTGCAGCAAGTAGCAGGACATAATAGAGGGAGAGGGAATGCACAAGGAAGGAGTAATTTGAATATGCTTGGGGGGTCATTGGGACCAAATCAGTGTGCGTACTGTAAGGATGAAGGACACTGGCGAGTGCAATGTCCACATCTGCAGAATAGAAATGGGTCTGGTCAGAGAAGACAGCACAGAGGGCACCAAGGAGCGAATGGACCAAATAGGAATAGTATGCATCAGCACCACAATAATGGAGGTAATCAAAACCAAGCCCAAAACCAAAGTGCTCCTAACCAGAGTCAGGGTCAACAAAACCAACAGTATAATGGAAATCAGAGTGGGGGAAATAGAGGGAAGAGTGGGAATGTTTTCGATACATAGACAAATACGTATTACAGTAATAGTAGTGATTACACATCGGACGATGTGTTATTTCCCCAATAGGACAGCCCAGGACAGGGGTCGGAACCAGTGTCCATTCCCGTGAATAAGAGAGGACCCTACGTAGAAATGAGAGTCGGGAATGAGGAGCACCGCTTCCTTGTAGATACAGGAGCGCAAAAGTGTTCAATAAACCTTCACTTGGTTCCGGAGATACCACTGTCAGGGCAAAAGAATGTTTCCATAGGGTTCGCAGGTACACCAGGCATAAACCCAGTGTCCCAACCAGTCCCAATTACCATAGGACCATTTACTGAACATTGTCCTTTCCTTTTAACATAAAATTGTGGGGAGAACCTATTGGGATTAAATTTGTTGAAAAAGTTAGATGTAGTTATACATTGCACGGCAGACGGGGTGTTCCTGATGATTTGGCCACAGGATGTCCCTGTGTCAGAATTTACGTCTGAAACTTTACCAGGAGAGCTAAGTAAAGTGCCAACCTGTATATGGGCAATGCATGACAACGATGTAGGATGTTTGAAAATAGAGCCAGTAAAGATCCTTTTGAAAAAGGGTGTTACACTACCACAAATTCCCCAATACAGAATTTCGGCTGTAGGTGAGATAGGATTGAAGAGTATTGTTACAGATTCGGTGAACGTAGGGGTGATTGAAGAAATTACAGGCAGTACATGCAACAGCCCGATTCTTCCAGTTTATAAAAAAGGAGGCAATGAAGTACCATACCGTTTCATAATTGATTTGCGCGCACTAAACAAAGTAGTAGATCCACAAATTCCTTTAGTTCCAGATGTCACTACAATATTGACAATGATACCTGTCTCAGCAGAATACTTTAGTGTAGTTGATCTAAAATATGCGTTCTTTAGCATTCCGGTGGACAAAGACAGCAGATATTTGTTCACGTTCACATTAGGAGGATGATCATTTACATTTACGCGGATTCCGCAAGGAAATACGGAAAGTCCGAGTATTTACAGTAGAGCATTGAAAGAGCAGCTAGACATGCTAGAATTACCAGTGGGTTGCGTACTCTTGCAATACATAGATGATCTATTGTTAGCTGCTGACACAGAGGAGATTTGTAAAGAAAGCACTGTATTACTACTGTCACACCTAGCGGCACATGGCCATAAAGCTAGTTTGAAGAAGTTTCAATATAATCGAAAGGAGGTAGCTTATTTGGGCTACCTACTTTCGAAAGAGGGGAGAAGGCTAACGCCAGAACGTATAGAAAGTATTTCTTGTATGCCTATTCCAAAGACACAGAAAGGAGTCAGAGCCATAATAGGCATGGCTTCATATTGCTGACAATGGATCGGTCATTTTGAGTTAATTGTGAAACCGATGGTGAATTTGACTAGATAGGATGCGGTTATGTCTTTGCAGTGGGATGAGGAATGTCAGAGAGTATTTGATCAATTGAAAACTGCATTATGTTCTGCTCCAGTTTTGGGCACACCAAATTATGAAAAGGTTTTTAGACTGTGTGTGAAAATGAAGGATGTGCATTGGCGGTTTTGATGCAGGAACAAGGTGGAAGAAATAGGCCGTGTGGCTATTTCTCTTCCACGCTGGACCCTGTAGCGCGCGCACTACCACGATGTTTGCGATCTGTTGCGGCGGCTGCTGCGTCGGTGAAACAAACGGAAGGGATGGTATTGGGGCATACTTTAATTCTGATGGTGCCACATGCCATAGACGTCCTATTAAATAGGACACAGACGCAACACCTCACCTCTGCTAGATTGACAAGATATGAGATTATCTTGTTCGTGCCCCATATCCAAATTCTGAGGTGTAGCGCTTTGAATCCTGCAGAATTAATGCCACTGCCCATAGAAGAAATTGGGGACAACTAATCACCCCCCCATGATTGCTTGATGGTCACTGAGGAAGAAACGAAGGGGAGAGTTGATTTAAGTGACACCCCACAGAAAGAGCCAGATGGAGAGTTATTTTGTGACAGCTCTTGTTTTAAATTACCTGATGACACAACAACTGCCGCCTATGCTATCACTACCCTAGAGAGCATTGTAGAAAGCAAAAGAATCCTCTACAATTCGGCACAAGCCGCAGCAATAATAGCATTGACCAGAGCCTGCGAGATTTCTGAAAATTTGCAGAAATTGTGTTTGATTCATCAGCAGGTGCAGGAGGCTCTACCAGTGAGATACACCGGTCCGGGGCACGTGCTGGAGCCAGGCGACTGGGTGCTGCTAAAAATTTTTGAAAGAAAATCATCATTAGAACCCAGGTGGCGCGACCCCTATCAAGTACTCTTGGCAACGCAGACGGCGATACAGGTGGATGGACGGATGTCGTGGATCCATGCCACCCATGCCAAAAAGATCCCATCTTTACTGAAAGACTTGCCTGACCCAGACGACCAGAAAGAGACAGCGGTCCCAGAAACGAAAGAAACTGTTGCCAGTAAGCTGCCACCAAATCTGTCCGCACGAGAAGTGAAACTCGAAACAAAGCCCGAAATGATTGCCAAAAAGAGGGAGGGGCAAAGAGTGCCCCAACGTTGCCCAACAGAATCTACATCAGTGTTGGCTGACACAAAATCTGCATTGCAAATACCGGCAGACACTAAACGTGTACCCCTTTGGCGCCCACCAGCACTTGCCAGCAGGCCAAAGACCGAATCTGCATCACTGCCGCGGCGCACACCAGCACCTGCAGTAGCGCCACAGGCTGACTTTTAGCCTGAATCTGGAAGTGCACCGGCACTGTTCACGGATCACACAATACCAGGAGTGAGGCGATATCATTTACGGCCTCGAAAGACAAAGTGATGCACAATTCTTTGGTGTTCATGCTAACCTCTGGTTCCGCTCATGGACGGAGAAGGAACTAGAGGTGTAGAGGAGAGAAGCGTGAGAATTGTGCAAATCGGACAATTCAAGACTCACAGCTCCTCGATGCAATCATAAAAAGTACATGTGTCTGGAACCAGAGCGGACAAGCTGGTCGCACATGGTACTAAGGCAATCGATAACTGATCAAAAGTCCTCTGAGCAGTATGAGAAAGGACAAGTGATCTTGCCTAAAAACAAATAAGCAAATCCAGGCTATAAAGGACTGGCAGAACTGAACTGTGACAATTCCGTTGAACTTATTGACATCAGAACAAGTGCAACGAAGAGAGATATCCACGACGAACTCTGATAAGGAAGAAGAAGGACGATGAGAAACATGTCGGGACCGGTTTCAGCCTCCTCCTGCACCGCTGCTGAGAATAAGTTGATTGTAAACACTGTAAGCTTAAGGAAAACGCATGGTAAAAAGAATTGTATGCTGGCACTGGCAATAATCATGTGCTTTATGAGTGTGGAAGCACCAATAACAACAGCCTTAGTGCTATGGTATGTGGAATCGATACACCCATTCGGAATGTTTTTTCCAATAGTTAATATATCCACTACTGAAAGCCCGGTTCAGGTGATTACTTATACCTTGTCCCCGATGGAAGAAAGACACAGGGAAGGGTATGGGAACAATATGCTGTTATTGATCATGAATATGACACATGCAATTCTAAAGAAAACAAATTGCTGGGTATGTGCCCATTTACAGCAGCATGCTGGGAAAGGAATAGGTTGGTATGTACAACCATTACCATTAAGTTCTGCATGTAGTGCATCTTTAGGCGCAATGTTCTATGGGAAATGGAATAAGAGTGGTACGGGTCAATTAGACAGAACAAACATGAATGAGTTTGAGGAAATAATTATGAGGCCTGTGGGTTGTTCCATATTCCATAAAGCACAAGTGATGACCCCAGAACCCACACGAAAAACTATGCAAAAAATAACACGACTGAATAGACAAGATAGATTGTCCCCACCAGTTAAAACATCTGTGATGACGTTTCGTGTAAGAACAGACGGGAACAAAGATGCAGGTCCCCCTTCTTACACAGTGAATTATAACCTAAGAACTGTCCCTTTTTGTCTAAAAAAGAAAGGCTCCTATTCAGTCAGAACATTTACTGGATGCATAAATACAGTGGTATTAAAATGGGAAATAGAACCAGTGTATGTGGGAGATCCAGTTTATTTTATATGTGGTGCAAAGGCATATCCTTGGTTGCCCAGAAACTGGGGAGGTACATGTTACCTAGGTCTACTGTTCCCAGGGGTGTTCCTCTTAGAAACAGCAGACATGGCCAGATTATCCAGATCTAGAACCAAAAGGAGTAGCGAAGGTGTTTTGATAGCGACTGACGTAGCAAAATCATTTATTCCATTTGTCAGGTGTATTGACCCGCGTTTGAGTCATTAAGCTGCAACATTTGGTGCTGTGGGCTTTGAAAATCCAAGATGGCCAAAAAGCCCACATGTGCGCCAGAATCCAGGAGAACGGCGCAGTTTGTGCGCACACCAAAATGGTCGCCTAACCTTCCACCCACCAGTGCGAGCGTGATGGGCCAGGGGTGCCATGAGTGGAATGTGTGCCAAAGGAAAAACAGCAGTGCCTGTTAGCTTAAAAAGCCCTTTGAAATCGCCTTGGTTTCTCTGAATGCAAGCTAAAAATGCCTATGTCAAACATTGCAGGATATTCAGAAATCTCACTGAACACCAGCAGACATTTGTCAGAATGAAGTTTTGTGTGCATACAAAATCTGGAAAGAAAAAGAGCCCAAAACAATGTTCATAACAAAACTGGCTGAGCTGTGGAGGTCCGCAGCTTAAGTTAAACTGAACTGAAAACCACTAAAATCGAAATGCTTAAATTAAATGAGGGACCTACTTTTGAGTGTCACATAGTTTGTAACTGTTGAAATGTCATAGTTTTGAACTTAGACTCAGCACTCTAGCTGCATGTGTAAAAATTGTCAGTTTGATTTGAATGTAGAAAACTGGGAACTAAAGTGACATTTAGCTGAATTCTGCCTGACAACTACCCCCGACAGGAGAAACCTGCTCAGCCACTCTTCCCAGGCCTAGCTGCATCCTGCTTCCCCACCAAAAGGAGTTGACACCTCTCTGATTGAATTACCTGGGGACTGCAGGAAACTGAACAATGGACTCAGGCAAATGTTATATTGGGGGGGGCGTAAAGTGGCTTCCTCTTGGGAGAAGTGGGAGGAGAAGTGCCTAAGGAGACACCCGAGCTGGAGGCGGGGGCAGACAGAAGCTTCCCCCATGTGCTTTGGAACCTAAACCACACCCATCTGGGCCAGAGCATAATTTTAAAAAGATAGATAACTCATAGTGCAGACTTGTCAGAACTATATAAGTAATATCATTATTCTTGTGATTTTTCTGTGCATGTTTTAAGAGGCGTTAGGACCCTGTGGTGTATTCTGGGGGGTTGCTAGCGGAAAATAGGGTCTCACTCCAAATGTCTGCATGTTAAAAATCTGACACTTCATCAATTAATGTCCATACTCCTTGCGCACATGTGTGTAAAGTTTGGTAAATGTCCGATATTGGTAAACCAGTCAAAAAGCGCAAAATGTTGACATTTTTTAATGCAAGCCCCCGGAAGATCAGAGGCGGACAAGCATGGACCATAAGGAATATATAATGTGTACACGTAATTTCAACAAATTGTGTATCTGGGAAATATGTATTTGAATAAAATATAGATTTGTGGGCAAATTGACCAAGGGAGGATCCTCTGACCCATAAACAGACCTCATCATGATGACAATCCATTTCCTTCCCTCAATCATGGGAGAGGGGAGAATTGGGCCAATGACAAGTAGAGAGGGGCAGGCTCAGTTATGCCACGCACACACCCACTTCCAAAACACATAAAAAGAGACTGCTGGGACAGGTAGGGACATTCAATTCCATTTTCTGTGGGACGCTCTGCCGGGAGACACCAGACTTCACATCCATCAATCTTCAGAGACCAGAAATTTACTTCAGAACTTAAAGCAAGGGCCTAAACCCACAAACTGAGAACTCTTCTCAGCAGGCCTCAGCATCCTTAAAATCATTTGCAAACTATTCCAGAGCCGGGCGAGCTGTCTGAATTCTTTTGCCAAGAACTTTTGCCAGTACCCAGAAAGCAGTGTTACATCCAGAATCCACTTGATCCGGACCGGAAAGCAGAGCAGTATCCACAACCAGAGGCCGCTGTATCCAGAGAGGCTAGACCAGCAGAGCAGAGCTGACCCAGACCGCTGTGAGCAGAACCAGAGATCCAGATCGCTGTGAGCAGAACCGGTGCCTGATTGACCCGCCGAGCAGACAGAACCGCCGCTGGACGTGTTGACCAGATCTGTGACGAGGCCCATTCATTTCAAATTTAAGAGTGAGTATCCGCCAGAGCTGTGCAGAACCCAATCTCTTAGTTAAAATAATCTAATCCAAACTATTTTAACCTAATTAGAACAGCCTCCTAGAAATCATGTCATCTGTCATTTTTAAAGCTGCACAACTGTCACCTGTCAATTCTGCAGCTGCAAGCTGTCGCCTGTCATTTTGAGTTTTACTTTAAATCCGAAAATCTACCTTTATTAAATCGTCCGTATCTCTGGAACCGTTTGTCCTAGGAACCTGGTTTAACTTTTAATTTAAAGCTGTGATTCTAGGCTTTCCAACGAACCTAGTAGTCTTCCTACTCCCTATACTTTTTCCGCAATCGCGATTTACACACTCGCGAAAATTACCGCGATTTGCGATTTTGGCTCAATTTCTCCACTTGTCAAAATAGCAGCTCCATTCTTTCCTTTGTTAAAATCCGTTTGCAACCTGGTAATAACTCATAGAGCATTGCTAAAGTGAGCCTGAACTAATACCAACAAGCATCTCTCACTCACCCTGAATCTCTAGAGGGAATTAAAATCAGTTAGCACATTTTCCCATCCATTGCCATCACATTTAAAAGCATTTTGGGCCTGTGTTTCAAACTTCTGCCTGTTTCCTCTAAGCTTGCTGGGGGCGAACTGCATTTCGTATTGCATTTTGTTGGGATTCTTGAAGACTGTGTGCTCTCCTTCCATTTCTTACATTGCATAGGGGGGGGGGAGTGAATTGTCAAGGAAGAGTGATTACATTGTCTTTTGTTGAAGCCATATTAAGTTATTTTCTGTACTGCATTTCATTCATCATTGCGTTTCCTTGAACCATATAAAGCATTCTTTCCCACCTTATTCTTCTGTTCCTATTCATAAGTTACCTCTTGCTGATTACTGCTCAGATTCACAAGTGTAATATCCATTATCAATTTATTTATAGAAGTGTGAGATATATATATATATATTGTTTACATTTTCAAATAAACCTTTTAATTTTCAAAACAAACCTACTTCTTGGCTCAGCGGGGTCAGGGGGATTCTAAGAGGGGGGTGTTATACAAGTATTGTCATCCAGAGTACTGAACTGGACCTAAAAATATATCAATAAGGGTTTACCTCAGCATCCCAGACTAGGCATTGACTTAGCTGTAGTGTTGAAGGGAAGCCGCTTAACACATTCTTGTCCCAGATATTGAACTACTATAACATAAGGCAGCTGTCCAGAATACTAAAAGATACCATAAACACAACGACAGATATACTATTTAACATGACGTTGGAAGAAAAAGGAATTAGGTTAATGACACTGCAAAATAGAATGGCTCTCAATGTGATCCTGGTTGATCATGGGGGAATTTGCAAGATTGTGGGATCAGCGTGCTGTGTATTTGTAGATGACTATTCCCCTACGATTTTTGAAGCAATAAAGAAAATGCATGTCCTAAGCTCCGAACTCCCTACTGGAGAAGAGGGCTGGGGAATAGAGTCCTGGTTCTGGGGAATATTGCGTTCTTGGGGGTGGAAGTTGATCTCGATATTAGTAGTGGTGTTTGGAATATTCATAACGTACTGTTGTTGCATACACTCCTACCGTTAGTTTGCACTGAGGTAACTGAGGGATGTACAAAGGGATGTATGCACATGATGACAAGAAGAAAACAAACTTATGGTCGGGATGACAGAGACACAAATGATAATGGCTATAGATATAGATGGAGATGATGATGCTTATAGTAGCATGCAAAACTCAGACATAAGTGCTTTAGACTTATCGTCATCAGAGGAGGATGCAATACATGAATGAGACATTTGGCATACGGCCAAAGGAGGGTTTGTCAGTCTAGAAAAATGGATACCTCTCATGATTGATGGCAAACGTATTTTGGTGGCCTTGGGCCAACCGTCTCATGCACGATACGATAGAAATACAGGTTTCCGAGGCTACCAATGAACGGCCATTTTGATGTTACAAGGATCCCCATTTTGTTTCCTAACAATTGCTCATTGCTTTCTGTTCTTATTGCTTCGCAGCACATTTTCTGCTTACACTGCTCGACTGTTAACATTGTTGTCTGAAACGTGAAAGGACAAGGCCGCAGGGCCGCGAGGCTATTAAGAGTTTGTTGAAACACAACATAGGCAGCGCCAGGAAGGAATGCCCGGCTCCCTCCCGAATGTAGCCTTGAAGCAGAGCCGCAGGGCATTTAATCATTTCACAGCTGCCAGCCAGTCTCGTTATATGGTAGAATATGTTAGAATAAAGCAGCTAAAGGCTTGAATTATGCTCTTCTTACGGCCCCCATTTACCGAGCCCTGTAGAGCGTGTCGGCTCCCAGGACACGAATAGCACCTCATAGATAGCAAGGTCTGGAATGTGACTCTTCCCCCGTATGTAGCTCGCTTCCAAGAACAGAAGCACTGTGTTCTGTTCAACAACTAAAAGATGTCTCTGCACTTGCAAATTGCATATTGTTACTACAATAGATATTCGAAGGTGTCATAATTGTCGAAAGTGTCCATCATCACACCGAGTTCAAAGAAACCCAATAAAGGGGGGTGTTAAACATGTCATAGCTGATTGTATGATATGCATTTTGTATATATGTAACTGATGTACGTAATTCACTCTCTTGTGTCCCTCGAGGACTATAGATACACGTCGCGGGGCGTGAGACCGAGTTGGCCAACTGAGACTATTTGCTTTGCAATAAACCCTAGCTTTGGGAATACAACCTTGTGTCTGCCGTATCTATCGTGTGTGGTGACTTGCCTTGTTTCCATAGACATAAGGGACCCCTAGGGGCCCCTTTCACACTCTCAGTGCTACTTACTGCTTTGGGATCGTTGGTTGCAGTATCAGCAAGGGGTTCTGTTTCTTCTGTAACGTATGGCACAGGGTAAGGAAGTTTCTTGACGTGGGACACGTGGATCCAGTTCTTTCTCCCAGCGACCCACACCGCTGTCTGGGTGACCAACATGACTTGGAATGGCCCAAGGCGCAAGGCAAGAGGAGCGCTCAAAAGATTTGACGAGCACCCAGCTTCCAGGCCGTATGCTGTGGCCCGGGCCCTCGTATCGCACAGTTAAAGCTTCTCATACCTGGTGATAAATCAAATACAGGTTTTTAGTCAACTGGCGACAATAATCTGAAAGTAATACATTTTCAACATTTCTTAATGAGTTACATTTAGGAAGGTTCCAAATATTGACAGGTCTCCCCATTACCACCTCAAATTGAGAGAGCCCAGTCTTAGTTTGAGGGGTTGTGTGCATGGATAACAACACGATCGGTAAGGCGTCTGGCCATTTTAGTTTGGTGCCAGCAAACGTCTTAACGAGCTTGTTCTTGATGATACCATTGTGTCTTTATACTAGTCCGGCGCTCTGAGCATGTCTGGCCGAAATGAATCGTTTGTCAATTTGCAATGCCGCACATATCTGTAGAATTACAGCAGCGATAAAATGTGGACCATTGTCCGACCAGATAACTCTCGGCAAACCGAACCGTGGGAAGTACTCTTTTAACATGGTTTTCGCAGTGGTCATGGCTGTAGCATCTTTGACAGGAAATTCCTCAACCCATTTACTAAAAGCGCAGATAACCACCAGTACATATTTTTTATTATCGCATCATTCCATTTCAATAAAGTCAAAGTGGATCACTTCAAAGGAGACAGAGGGTGGACCAAAACTACCCCTTGGAGTTACTGTCCCCTTTCCCACGTTGTCTTGTAGGCAAATCATGCATTCCTGGACGTAGCGCGGGGTCAATTTTCGAAATGTTGTCATTTGCCCAAACTTTCTCTAACATTTTTGTCATCTTCTGGGCACATACATGCGTAGGACCATGGGCCATGATGACCATCATCATAACATACGCGTCAGGGAGTATCCATTTTCCTTCTACTATGTCCACCCAACACCCGTCATCATCAAGTTTCCCCAAGCCTTCAGCCCACCTTTTGGATTCTTCTAACGTGGCATCAGCTTGGACATCCCACACAGACCCAACACCCTCATCCATTGCATAAGCATTTACAGACTCCCTTGAAACATACATCTCCGTATGGGGATCGGTAGCAGTTTGTCTAGCTATCTGATCAGCGAAAGCTTTCCCTTTCCCTATATCATCTGTAATCTTTCGATGTGCCGCACATTTCATAACTGCTAACTGAGTAGGGAGCGCAAGCGCTGAGAGTAGTTGTACTATTAGGGAGCCATGTTGAACTTTGGTGCCATGCGAAGTTAGGAACCCTCTCTCTGACCAAAGTCTCCCAAAGTTGTGAACCACCCTAAAGGCATACTGACTATCAGTATATATATTTACTGCAAGCCCTTCGGAAAGTTCACAAGCTCGGGGCAATGCTATAATCTCTGCGGCCTGCGCAGAATTATGCGCAATTCTCTTAGTTTCCACAACCGTGCTCAATGTAGTGATCGCATAAGCAGCTGTGGATGTACCATCCGGAAGTTTGAAGCAGGAGCCATCACAAAACATCTCTCCTTATGGATTATCCAAGGGAGTATCTTTCAAATCAATTCTACCCTTTGTCTCTTGTTCGGTTGTATACAAACAATCATGTGGCACTTCGTTGCCGCAAGTAGTATCTTGCGGGAAAGGTAGGAGTTCAGCCAGATTAAGAACACAACACCTCTTAATTTGAATGTGAGGAGAAAACAAGATCAATTCATATCTTGTCAACCGTGCAGAAGTGAGGTGTTGCGTTTGAGTTCGGTTCAGTAGAATATCTACAGAGTGAGGCACCTTCAGGGTTAGATCATGGCCTAGGACCATTCCCTCACTCTGTTTTACAGACGCAGCAGCAGCAGCGATAGCTCTCAAAAATCTTGGCAAAGCGCATGCTACAGGATCATGGGTGGAAGAAAAGTAACCGCACAGCCTATTCTTCCCTCCATGTTCCTGCGTCAATACAGCCAAAGCACATCCATCACATTCATGCACAAACAACACAAAGGCCTTTTTTCGTAGTTTGGTGTGCCCAAAACTGGCGCAGAGCATAATGCAGTCTTAAGCAAGTCAAACAAATGCTGGTGTACTGCGTTCCATGGCAATGGCGAAGAAATTCCCTTCTTTGTCAAAGCCAACATCGGTTTGATCACTAGTGGAAAATTTGGGATCCACAAACTACAGTAAGAAGCCATACCTATCAAGGCTCTAACTTCCTTCAGTGTATTTGGGACAGACATGCCAGAAATGTGTTTTATTCTTTCAGGTGTCAATCTTCTTCCCTCCTTTGACAGGCGATAGCCTAAATAGGCGACCTCCTGACAACAATATTGAAATTTTTTTAAGCGAAGCTTTGTGACCATGCTTAGCTAGATGGATAAGCAATAACACAGTGCCCTCCTTACAGGCACTCTCAGAGTCAGCAGCTAGAAGCAAATCAAGGGTATCAAGTTGTTCTTTCAAAGCCCTACTATAAATGCTAGGACTCTCTTTGTACCCTTGAGGTGCACGAGTAAATGTGAACGAGCGTCCCCCTAAGGTGAAGGTGAACAAATAATTACTATCCTTGTGTATAGGAATACTAAAGAAAGCATTCTTTAGGTCCACAACACTAAAGTAAGTAGCTGTAGCTGGAATTATGGTTAGGATTGTCGTTACATCAGGTACAATTGGAAATTGTGGTGCGACGACTTTATTAATGGCATGTAAATCAATTATGAAACGGAATGGAATTGCATTATCGCCTTTCTTGTACACAGGTAAAATCGGACTGTTACATAAACTTCCTGAAATTTCTTCAATCACCCTGCGATGCACAAAATCGGAAACAATGCATTTCAAAGCTTGCTCGCCCGCAACTGAAATCTTATACTGGGGAATGCGTGGCAGCTAAATTCCATGTTTCAAAACTATCTTGACAGGTTCAATCTGTAAAACACCGACATCATTGTCGTCAACAGCCCACAAGCTCTCTGGTACATTAATGAATTCTGGAGGCAAAGGTCTAGTCAATAATTGCGAGACAGAAAATTGCTGTGGTGAAATCGTCAAGCGTACTGCATCAGAAGAACAATAAATCACTGCATTTATTTCTTTTAACAGATTCAACCTCAGCAAGTTCTCTCCACAATCCGAAGTCAACAGAAATGGACAATTGTCTGTAAAGGGACCCAAAGAAATAGGTACCGGCAAAGAAACCGGACAAACAACTGGTGTACCAGAAAACACTACAGAAACATTGGTTTGCCCTGACAGTGGAATGTTTGGAACCTGTGAATGATCAATGGAACACTTCTGTGCTCCAGTGTCTATCAAAAACTGATGTTTCCTATTTCCCACCACCATTTCAACATAGGGACTTTTCTGATTGACGGGAATAGGTGTAGGTTCCAAACCCTCTATCGGGCAATCCTAAAAAAACAGAATATCATCAAAAGGAAGCTCTTGAGATAAATATGCAGCTGAAGGATGATCAAATATGTTCCTGGTGTCCACACTTGGAGTCTGATTGTCCTGCGAGAAAGGTTGCTGAGGGTCCTGTGTAAACTGACCTCTACCAGGGCCCCCTACACCCGGGTGACCTCTGGATCGCCTACCGATATTTCCAAATGTATTATTTGACCTTTGTTGAAGGACGGGGCATTGTGCTCGCCAATGACCCTCTCGACGACAATAAGCGCACTGGTTAATGTTCACAGGACCCAAGGGCACATTCCCCTGCGGGACATACTGACCTCTAACCTGAGAACTACCCCCTCTGGGGCCTCTAACAATTTGCTGCAATAGCACTTTAGTTTTCAAATCGCCTTTTCGTTTTTCAATCCTATCTTTTTCATTATTGACACGGTTCTCGTACTACTGAGCCATGTGTAGTACTTCTGATTGTGATTTCGCCTGCCAAGCGCTCTCAAAAGACATAATTTGCGACTGGATGTCAGGCAGCAATCCACGTACAAATCTGTCCACAAATAATCTTTTCCCAGACTCTGTGACTAAGTCTTGTCCACTGAAATCTGAGAATACTTGTTCGAACCGATTAAAGAACTCGGTAGCACCCTCAGACTTTCCTTGGACACAGGCCCTCAGTTTGTCCCATATAATTCTTTTTTCTGGAATGATAGTTTTTAATTTTGCAATAATTCTATCAGGCAAAGTTAGTATCACCTGAGGCGGTCTTTCACCAGCTGGCCTTTCTCCATCGAGTCTAGTTATATTCACCCATGTATCTCCCAACCCAGGTACGTCGTCTATAGTTCTAACCTGTTTCCATAAATCTACGGGCAGGAGTACAGGAAACAACAAATCAATGTCGCCTAGGGTGAACACTGAGGACTGCAAAATGGACTCTATATCTTTATAGAACCCTGTCGGATTTTTCCTAATGTCAGGAATGGATTGTCTAATAGTGTTCACTTCCTGTCGTGAAAACGGGACGTGAACGAACTGCGATACATAATGTGCGGGAATGTCCACAGCAGGTGTACCTGTTGCAACATTAGTAGGAATCTCAACCTTTGGGACAAATGTCGGGGGTACCTCTCTCATAGGCAACTGAGATATAGGCAACTCTGAATGCTTATTAAACAACAGAGCTAAGTCGAGCGCTAAAGCAGTCGAAGAAGTGTCAAGTGAAAAATCTCTCTTGTAAATACTCAATAACTCTGTGGGACAACTAATCTTTCTTTTTACACAATCATCCTGTAGGTACTCTATCATTACCTGTATCACTTTCCTCTGCATTTCTGGCGTATACTGACTATACGTGTCATATACTTCAACAGGAGTTATCGACATATCCGAAATCCATCTAAGTGCATTTTTCGTACGAATTCGTGCTTCCTCAGATATTGATTTACGACAAGGAAGGAACCGTTTCTGTACAATCATATTTTCCTCCTCGTCATCCTCATTCTGTAACTTTTCTAACTCCTTTCTATACCTAAAAAATAACCTCTCGACATGCTCATTTACCTTCTCCACAGTGTCTCTAGGAAACGCTAGAGTATTTAGATCCCTTAACCCTTGCAGGAGATCAGCATAATTTAATCTTCCCCACATTATACATAACTGAATCCCTAAACCTTCAATAAAAACATTTTTCTCAGGAAAGTTATCCATATTACAAGCTCTGTTGTTTAATAATAATGCGTGGCTCAGTTAACAACTCTGAGGAAAAACTCTGTGGAACTTCTGGTAAGTATGTGCGTATAAATGTCTTTCACTTAAAACTCTGTAATGTTCATTTTAGCTAAATATCTTTTGTTTCTGCAGGTCTTTGTAGTGCTGAGAAAAACCCTCGGAAGATGCTGCAGCTGCAAGCGAAAACTGAGGACTGAAGAGGCACTGTGACAAAAGAATATTCTTCAACTAAATGACTGCGGCGAGGGAAAACTTCAGTCAGGTAATTCTTATCTGTGGTCTATGGACATTCTGCATCCCAAGTAATAATATTTCTTTTATTTTATTTCTTCAGGTTCTGTGAGCAGAAGCGCTGGTAGCATTGCACCGCTGTCAGCAGAGAAAATGCAAAGCGCGCTTTCCAGCGGAGGCAGAGCTTAAGTAGCTCTCTATGACAAATGACTAGTTCAATGCTGCTGCTTGTCGGTTGACCCTCTAAGCGGCCATTTTATGAGTATTGAACCGCTATTGGAACCTATGGAATTTTAAGTGATTTCAATGATGTGAAATGGTGTAAATGCCATATGTGCCAAGCTAACACCCACCTTTGACCCGCTGATTCATGTAATGTATCATGCCTCGTCTGAATGCCTGAATCAAAACTATGAACCTTGGCTGTGATCATGACACGCGAATATCGGAGAAACAGACACAACAATTATTTCCTGCTCCCAAGACCCTCACCAAGTGGCCCCCTTATCTCTGCCAGCTCCCCCCACCTGCCTGCCATCCCTATTTCCCCCCATTGATGCATTTTGCTATGAGATGTAGGCTATTGGATGCTATAGCCATGGCTATAAAAAGCTTTGTGTTGCAAACTCAGCCCCTTAACCTCCTATAACTTCAGAATTTTACTTGGTGTCCTCCAGCAACCTCCCCACCTCTAGACTAATGTTATTTGGAATTATTGTAACCTGCAAACAGCTTTTTAACTACTTTTCTTTTCCTGTTATCCTCGACTATAACCGTGGTTACCAATCGCATTGAGAGAAAAACAGGATGGCAGTCGTTTCATTTCTAAAAACCCTGTCTCTGGTATTATAGTGATCTATTTTTGAGAACGGGGCACTGCCTCTCAATCAAATATTGAAATAATTCTGGCACAGAATAACCCTAGACCATACATGGATTGCGAGTCAATGCATCATGGCCAAGTTATTTCTGACCTGCTCCAAAACCGTCCAGAGGTTTGGGCTGTGCACTTTGGCAAACATTGACTGTGTTTGTCTATCAGAAAATGAATGGGAAGTAGGCCGCAACTTTGGAAAAAAAGGTTTTTGACTTCTTAATGTTATGTTACGTTATGTTACGTTATGTTACGTTATGTTAATTTGCATTTATATAGCTCCTTATGTATCATTGGTATGACATCAAAGCGCTGGTAGGTTGAACGCCCTTGGGAACCGTAGTTCAGGTCAGTAGAGAGAGAGAGAGAGTGTGTCGTATGGTGCGTGGGTGCACTGGATATGTGTGCAGCTGGTGTAGTTGCTGGATGATAGCTGCTTCTTAGTGATAGGTGTGGTGCTGAGGAAGTCTGTTGGATGTGTTCAGTCTGGTGGGTGGACGCCCAGACTGGGTTCTGGCTGCGTTAGGCCTGAGGCACGCCTAGGAAGAGAGGGCAAGGTAGCCAAGGAGGAGGCAGCAGGGGGAGGTGAGGAAGCCGTGGAAGGGAGAGAGGGGACAGCAGGAGAAGAAAGGAAATTGATGAGGTGCAGGAAGCGTCTATCAAAGAGAAGGTTAGCCTGAGGGCCTTGGACCAACACGATACCATTCACATAAACATTAATGATGACCTATAATGATGAATATAGTGTGGGGGACACCCCAGAAACCTGAGTCCTCACCCTCCTGTGACACTGACTCTAACCTCAGTACCATGCCTTCCTCCCCAACAACACCTTCCGTACAGCAACCAAACATCCCCCACTTTTTCTGCCCCATCCTGCTCTATGACTTCCTTGACTAAAGTCGTTTCCTGGCAAAACATTTTACGTGTGCTTATCCTGCCATTTTTTAAAAGTTGGCATTTCAAAGTGGGTAGAAGGATATTCATCACAAAGAGCGCCACCACCGGTACACACCCACACACATATGAACAAACAACCATAGTCAAACATGCACACATACAGCCACAATGGAATCTGGCCTTGAAACGCTTACTGGATTTCATTGGAATCTACTATTACTGTGCCTTCTGGACATAAGGAACCTACTTTATATGAAAATTGGTCTGTGTCATGACTGTATTAACAGGGCATCACTGAATCTGGCACTGGAGTCGTAACTACGCTTGCTATTATCTGGTCTTATTGAGCTAAGTGGTCAAAATGGAACATTGATGTCTTCATTGAACATAATGGAATCAGGTGATGCTATGACACTTGTGCACAGCTTTTTCAGGTTGTTCTTAGCTAATTGAAAACAAAAGAATAATTTAGCACTGCTATGCTTACTAGCCACAGAGGAACCTCCTGCCACATGACTGCTATCTACACATATCCTAGTTAATGATGTTGGTTCCTGAGAATCGAATGAGAAAGGCTCAGATACTTGACTTTGAACTCAAATCATGACAAGGATGTGTGTCTGTGAGATATTCAGACTAACACCTGGAAATTGCATGAATACCTTGAATACCTAGACCTTTGATGGTATTGCATGTTATATACCAGCCATGCAGGACATATACGAATCAGAGCATGCCATGTCATTACCTCACACATGATTTTCCTCCCTGTGTATATGATGGAAATATCTAGGGAATGGTGTGAGTACCTGGAGAGAAATGACACCAATTCCTGTATAGCAGCCAAAACTATAGGGTTTGTCAAAGCATGTTTTTTCTTCTCATTGAACTCATTAAAATTGTTCTTTGCGCAAAATGTAAAGGACATTTTGAATCCAAACGGAAGTACTAAATATTATCCTGCTCATCATTGAAATGAACTTGCTCTCTGACACTAACATGATACTGTGGAATTATTATGCATGCCTCCTCTCGTAATACTTAATCAATCATTAATGCTAATTTGGTTCATTTGAAGTATGAAAAGTAACATTAATAACATGTGTGTTGTTTCACTGATTACATCAGAACATTCTGTGTACATCACATGGTCAGAGGGTAAACAGCTTCTAATGGAATGCTCCAGAAATCGCAAGAAAACACTGTGGTTGTTTGTCAGTGGTGGCTGTTGATTTATTTAATTGACTTGGCTTAAATATTCTCCACAAATCTGAAAGTGTGACCAAGCACTATGGAGCCCGAACCAACTGCGAGAGGTACAGTGGGCATTTTTTGAATACTGGTTAAAATGGTGCATTATATAGTACACTTTCTCTGAAAGATTGGGTTAAATGTCAGGCAGCTTGTAATCAGTAGATCAGTAATCAGTAGATGGAAGTCACCTAAAGAGCACTGGAGCCATTCTCAATACACTTTTATGATGCTTAGCCCCACATTATATGTCAGTATAAAAACAATGTCCACACTGTCTCTACATTACATGTCCATGCAGGCTTCACCCTATCCCCTTGTAAGAACATACTCATGTTGGCTTAACCATTAACAATGCTAATCCAAAATAAACTAAGACCCAACCTGGTTTCACCAATGTAGGCCGGTCTAGGCATGTAATAACACTTACAATGCTTGCTTTACCATTGATGCCCAGTAAAAAAATATCATGCCACTGTAAGAAATCATACCAATCTGGCTGCACCATAATATATCAGCCTAGCCACGTAATAGCACTTATCATGTTTGCTTTATCATAAGTGCCCAGAAGAAAATGCCATGCCACAGTAAGAGGTATAGCTAAAGTGGTTGCAGCAAAACATGCAAATGTGGCCTTGTAATAACACTTATCAAGCTTACTGTCTCATAGATGGCCAGACAAAAATAGGTTACCTTGGTATTGCCCTGCATCAATGGACCCTACAAGACCCATCCACTCCCACACACAAACTCACAGATTCCTATACAAATTCACACATGCAGTCGTGCAACCATACAGCTTCTTAATCATTCACACATCACCCACCAGAACACTCAATCAAGCAGATACCCGCATTCATATACACATGCACACAAGTAGTGCAGCACCCAGGCAGCTTTTCTCAATCATTCACAATGCACCCACCAGAACAAAAAACAATTGCACTCTGTGACTCAAAACTTAAAGAAACCCTCTCTCACACACACATACACTCTCACAAGCATATGCATGCATAACATCCTGTATTCATTTTTTGAAAACTTACCACAGTGGTGATCTTCTCTCTACATCTTGAGTTGCCTCCCTTCACATTGGAGGAAATTTGGTCAGAGGTCAGGAAACACCCTTCACACCTCCTCCTGCCTATTTATGCCACAGGCAGATGGAGAACTGAAATCCATTCAGTATGCATCATGCGCCGAATTTCCCAGTGGCAGCATTCAGAATGGTGTGATGTCACCCGGGATCTCCCTACTAAGTTTCATGGGGCTGTACGTGAGTGAAGGCCTGAGCCTTTGATTTGCTTGCTTTCACCCATCTAAAGTGCTGTGTGGGAATAAGGGCCATGGGCAATTATCTAAATAGAGCCCGACGTCCAGAGGATTAAGGAAGGGGTGTATTTTAGCCCCTGCCTTATTCAATACTTATATAGCAGACATTGGGATTCATTTGAGAAAGGCGAGAACTTTTCCACCTAAACTGGGGGGTTTCCAGTCCAATGGCTCTTGTATGCAGATTACTTGTCCTAATGGACCAACCCTCCGTGGGCATGCAAAGGCAACTAACAATGCTTGACTCTTACTGCCAAGAAAACGGGGTTACAATTAATATGAACAAATCAAACATGATGATTCTAAAGCCAAAATCGATGAAGAAAATAAAAACATCAACTATGAGAGTATATACGTCTCCTCTAGGGATATTCCATGAGTATAAAGACCTGGGAATCCAGGAAAGGGATAAATGGGCAGAAAACCGCCATAGAGATGAACTAAGATTGAAGATGACTAAAGCAGCTACCAAGGAGTGATTTTACATAAATAATTTGGACCAATTTCATATGAACCATTATTGCTGTTCTATAAACAGAAAGTGGAGCAGAATGGAGTAGAAGTAAAATTACTTTTGGGAAACCTGGACTGGAATAAGCTAGATCGTCAATTCTTGAAGAAGGATTTAGGATTAACGGGAGGGGGGTCTTGTTTCAGATCATACGTTATGACGTTATGAGTTGGGACTGCTTTCTTTGTCAGTGATTGTAAATTGACGTTTTTAACTTTATTTAGAAAATTCATGATGGGAAACCAGACTCCATTCTTCTACTGATAAGACCCCTAATAAAGGACCACCAAATCGGGCTCATGTCAGGATCAAAGGGGGAATGTCTTAACCGGTTAAACACGGCAACTATTTCACTTGAAACCCTAATTGACAGACCCGAGAGAGTAAAAATTAAGTTGTGGAGATCTGATTGGTGTATGACCAAAGAGGAGTGCCATAAATATAAGATTTTTTAGAATTATGTTTACGAATACAGAGCAATTCATTAATTGCAGATATATTTAAGTTGCATCGCAGGTGATAAAATTCGAAGAGGCTTCTTAAAATGTGCCTACATTTGCAGCTAACAAGAGAGATAACTGGGATTGGAGCAAAAGGTATGATGGCATCAACAAGTTGTCAATTTTATGGAAAGGATATCGAAACACTAAGACACTTGATCACAATGTGCCCAAAATTGAAAGCACCAAGGCATTGGTACATAAACAAGTATTTTGTGAATCTTAAAGATTTATTAGAGGATAACGCCTGGGCAATGATTTTTAGTGGGGAATATGTCCCATTGGTGTTAACACTGTTAGATTGTTTGGAAGCAATTGAGATAGGAATACTAAATTAATTGTAATGAAGTACATACGGTTGTCATCTAAAGGGCCCAAAGCCTGTGAATTATTGAATGATAACTAATGTAAGGAATGCATTGGTATTTATGTATTAGTTTATCTTATTGGTGAGAAATGTTGTATCCAAGGATTAAGGATCAGGTTTACCTGAAATGTTGAATAATTGTATTTTATTTATGTTGGGAGGTTTAAATGTGTTTAGATTTTTTGCAAATACAAATACTACATGTGCATTGCTCTGGAGGAACCTAAAACCACTCTCTGCATAATGAAAGAGAATTAAAGGGTCCAAAACAATTATGGTGAGCACCGCCCTCGCACCAAATATGAGTGAGCCTCCTCTGTTGCTTGGTCTATAAGCCCTGGAAGTGTTCAATAATAATGTTATACCACATACCAAACACTTTCTTTGAAATGCAAATTAATGACATTGTATTAAAATAACCAGGGCGAGTATATATTAGCCACAATGAAAACTAACAATGACCAATTTAAAAAGGTGGCTCATATAAGTTGGAAAAATAAATGTTTGAGGGGTTACAGTGATACAGTACAGGGATACAGAGCACACCCAAATTATTTGTGTCTAGAGAATCATGTTGCTTTCCGGGACTGAGCGGCGTTGTGCAAAGTGCATTTCTGAATGTAGTTGTTGGTTCAAAGAGGTTTGTGCTTAACGACCTGCTCCCTCATCACAGACTCATGTTGCATCTGGTTGAACTAGGTGCATGCTGGTCACAAAAGAATGTGAAACTCAGACTTGAAGCAGTTTGGAATGCTTCCTGGCATGCCATGCCCTAGAGCGAAGCCCGCATACACAACATGAGTATTTCTGTGTACCTGCTACATTTTGACTTCTAAATTAGGGACACATGCAGTAAAGTATTTTTTTAAAAAAAACATGGCTCATTAAGTGTCATGAGCCAAAGACTACTGTCCATCTACTCATTGGTCAATTAGTGCATTGTATGAAGACCACAGGTTAATATATGGTTCAGTGCACCTCATTCCATGAAGAAATGCACCACCCTTGAAGTCGAATGCAGGATGTAGCTTCCCTAGATACTCCATATATAGGTGCACATTGGCTGATTTAAATTGCTGGGCACCATTTTATTAGGGCTGGCCCTGAATGCAATATCAATGCCATTGAGATGGGATCCAACAAAGGTAGAGAGAAACTGAAATGCATTTTAAATGCTCTATCTGTATGATTCTTGCTCAGTGCATTATTGAATTAACATATGGTTCTGCATTCTCACATTTGGTTTGGGCACATTTTGGTGGTGCATAGCTTTTGTAAGTATAATTGCACAGCACCATCGCAATGCCAAAACCATTTCTACAGTGAAAAAATAAATATATGGAGTTTGGAAAACAGAGTATGAAGGGGCCCCTGAGGGACTCTCGTTTGTGGAAACAAGGCACAATCACCACACACAAACTGGTACGCCAGACACAAGGTTGTATTCCCAAAATCTAGGGTTTATTGCACAGCAAATAGTCTCAGTTGGCCAACTGGTCCCACGCCCAGCGACGTGTGTCCATCAGACCTTGGGGGACGCAAGAGTGCGAAATTCATACAACAGTTACATATATACAAAACAAGCATCTAGTAATCAGTAGTGTCAGAACTTATACCACCCCTATTGCATTTCCTTTGAACTAGGCACAATGACTGACAATGGTGACAAGTTTGACACCTTCAAACATTCATTGTGTAACAGTTTGCAATTTTATAAGCCCACAGACATTAAGTCTGTGTTTTAAAGAACACAATGCTTCTGTTTTCTGCAAGCAAGCTGTGCGTAGGGAGAGACACATTCCTTGCCTTGCTATCTCCTAGTTGCTATTTGTGTGCCGTGGGGTCAACTTGCTCTCCAGGGCTATACCGGGCTCAGAGAAGGGGGGCCGCAAAGAAGAGCATAATTCAAGTCATTTAATGTTTGCTCTGGCGTTTCTACTGTGCTTACCGAGACTAGGTGGCATCTGCTGTACTGATTAAAATGCCTTGTTGCTCGCTCTCCAAGTATATGCGAGGGAGGGGACCAGACATTTCTGTCTGAGTTACTGCATTATGTTTCAACATGCCACTCGCGGCCTTGCATTGTACACCAGTGAAGCAGAATAACATTTCAGCAAAGCAGTTTTACATGAGGCAAAAAGCAAATGTTAGAGAGAAAACAAAATGGCGATTTCAGTTGCTTCAAAATGGCCGCACCTCAGTCAAGCTTATGGCTATCTATTTTTAATACTAGATGCATGAGACGGTTGGTCTTCGACCAACATAATACATAGCCTTATGATCGAGGGGTGTCTATTTTTCTAGATCGACAAACCCTCTTTTGGCCGTATGCCAAACGTCTCATCCGTAAATTGCATCCTCTTCTGACTAAGTATCTGATTCAGATTCTGATTCTGAATCGTGTACATTTTTAGTTTCCTCCTCATTGTTGTCTACCTTGATAGACATGAATTGTTTGACCGTCTTTGTTTCCTCATTACCATGGGTACTCGATCTAATATTGCTCTTTTTTTCTATCATCTGCACACACCCTTCACTAATTTCGGTGCATATTACAGGTAAGCAGTGTATGCAACACCAACATGTCATGAATATTCCTACTACTGCTACTAGGATTGCGAATAGTTTCCATCCCCATGAATATAATAACTCCCAGAACCAAGAGCCTATATCCCAACCTCGTTCTTGGGTATGGAGTTCAGAGCTTAAGACATGTAGCTTTCTTATCGCTTCAAATATCATAGGAGAGGAGTCGTTTACAAATACACAGCACGCTGATCCCACGATTTTGCAAACACTGCCACGATCAATCAGGACTACATCCAGAGCCATCCTGTTCTGAAGTGTCATTAAACTAATTCCTTTCTCCTCTAATGTCATGTTGTACAACATATCTGTTGTTCCATTTATTGTTTTTTCTAAGATTCTGGATAGTTGTCGTATATTATAAGAGTTTATTGCTTGGGCCAGAAATGGTACAAATGATTTTGCTACATCTTCTACTATTATCCATCCTCATTACTCCTTTGTGGCTTGGATCTAGATAGTTTGGCTATATTCGTTGTTTTTAAAAGAAACACTTCTGGGAACAAAAGCCCAAAATTCAAATACCTCCCCAATTTCTAGGCAACCAAGGATACGCTCTTTCTCCACATATAAAATATACAGGGTCACCTACATATACTGGTTCTCCTGCCTTTGCAAGAATTGCTATATTCATACATCTAGTGAAGGTCCCTACTGAATAAGAGCCCTTCTTATTTAAACAGAAAGGAACAGAACGTGGGCTGTAGTTTACTGTATAGGAGGGAGGCACTGCATCTTTATTTCCCTCTGATCTCATACGAAATATGATTACTGATGATTTCTCCGGCACAAACAATCTATCTTGTGGCATTGGTGTGGGCGTAGCATTTGGCATTATCATTTGTGCTCTATGTAATAAGGAGCAACCTATGGGTCTCATAATTATCTCCTCAAATTCATCATGTTTGTGCTATCTAATTGACCCGTTTCACTTTTATTCCATTTTCCATAATATAATGTACTCAGAGATGCACTACATGCAGAACTTAAAGTTAGTGGCTGTACGTACCAACCTATTCCTTTGCCACCATGTTGTGGCAAATGAGCACACACCCAACAGTTATTCTTTTTCAAAATTCAATGTGTCATGTTCATTATTTGCAGTAACGTGTTATTCCCATAACCTTCTCTATGTCTTTCTTCCATTGGGGACAGAGTGTAAGTAATTACATGAACAGGGCTTTCAGTGGTGGAGTTGTTTCTTATGGGCAATAGAATTTGTAATGGGTGCATTTCTTCCAGGTACCATAATACCAGTGCTGTCGTTACTGGGGCTATTATGCTCATTACGCACATTATTATTGTTAGAATTAGCATACAATTTTTTCGATAACTCTTTTTGCGTAATTTTTCAGTTTTTATGTTTAATTCTTTATCAGCAGTGGTGCAGGAGGAGGCAACAGCTAGTTCCGGCATTTTCTCTAGCGGTCCTTCTTCTTCTGCATGAATGTCTATCATTGTTGCACTCGTTGGAATGTCAATAAGTTCGATAATGTCAACAGTCTTTCCTGCCAGTTCTTAGCAGCCTGGATTTCTACACGTTGGGCAAGATCTCTGTGCGTCTGTACCTTTGCTAAAAAGAATTCCGGAGCAGTTATCAATTGCCTTCGTACCATGTGCGCCCCGTTTGTCTGTACGGGTTCAGGACACATAGATTTTGTGTTAGCACCGACGAGTCTCGATTATTGGGCTGTCCAATTTGCACAACCCTCACAACGCTCTCCTCTAGGCCTCCGGTTCCTACTTCATCCGAGAATAGGAAACAGAGGCAACAAAAAGAAAATAAACAGGAATGCAGGTTTGATCACTCCTTTTCCCTGGGCTGCAAATTGTATCGCCTTGCTCCTGGTATCGTGTGATCAACGAACAGTGCGGATGCACTTCCAGACTCAAACTCGGAGTCTGCCTGTGGCACTCTGACAGATGATGGCGGGTGCCCATGTGATGATGCAAATTTCGTTTCAGGCTGTGGTGCGGCAATAGATGGTGGGCGCCAATGCTGTACACGCTTGGTGTCGGCCAGCAGTGATGCAGGATCTGCTGGACAATGCTGGGCCGCTCCTTGTCTTTCCTCTTTCACAGCAATTTCCTCAGGCTTTGTTTCAGGATCAGGCAGTTTTTGTGGCAGAGAACTGGCAATCGTGTCTTTCATTGCTGGGACCGCTGTCTCTTTCTGGTCGTCTCGATCAGTCAGTTTTTCAAGCAGTGGTGGGACCTTCTTGGCATATGTCGCGTGTATCCACGGCTTTCTCCCATTCACCCGAATTGCCGTCTGCGTAGTTAGGAGGATCAGATAGGGTCCACGCCATCTGGGTGCTAATGATGTCTTCCGCTCAAAATGTTTGATTAGCACCCAGTTTCCTGGCTCCAGTGCGTGTCCCGGTCCAGTGTATTTATTTATTTATTTAAATTTGTATAGCCCACATGCAGCCCTCGGGCATTGTGGCGCTGTTACTTGAAGGGATCTTAGTTACAGGGAGGGGTAACAGGGATACATGACAGCAATGCTGTTTTGGTTACATCGCATGAATGAATACTTTCTTAGTTACAGGACAGGAATACTTTTCATTGACGTTATGATAATGGTCAGTTTGTTACATTTACAAGAATACTTTTATAATTGCACGGCAGGCATTCTTTCTTAGTTACATCATAGGACAGCTTACTTAGTTACATTATGGTAGTAGATTTTAGCTATATCACAGGAATCATGGTTACGTTGCAAGAACATTGGTGGTTTGCAAGGTGGCGGCCTTACCGGAGGAATATGTACATGAAGGAGAAAGAGGGAGGGAGGGTGGCTACATCCTCTCAGGCGGCTGTAGAGTTAAATCCTGTAGTGGGAGAGATAGAGGTCAGTAAAACAAGTGGTAGTATAGTGCGGAATTGCATAGTGTTTGTGGTGTGTCGCTAGGCAATGCCTCCTGCACTTGCTGATGAATCAAACACAGTTTTTCCATTAACAGATTACAATAGATACTGAGTACAGGATATTCCAGTTCCCTCAGCCTCTTTGGCTGAGATGCACACCAAACATTCGCTGGTCTCCCCATGACGATTTCATACGGGGAGAGCCCAGTTCTCGCCTGCACAGATGTGCGCATGCACAGTAGCGCTAGCGATAATGCATCTACCCAGCTTAACTTGTTTCCTGCACATATCTTGCTAATCTTAGATTTTAAGATACCGTTATGGCGTTCAATAAGACCGGCAGACAAGGGGTGCCTAGAACAATGGAATCGCTTTTCAATTTGCAGACCTGCACACATCTGTAGTATTACTGCGCCCACAAAATGTAGACCGTTATCTGACCATATGACACGGGGCAAGCCAAAACGAGAAAAGTATTCTTTTAATATTACTTTCGCCAAGCTCATAGCAGTGCAGTCTTTCAATGGATATGCTTCCACCCATTTGCTAAATGCACATATGACCACTAGGACATATTTCAAGTGTTGGCATCTCTCCATTTCTATGAAATCAAAATGGATTACCTCAAACGGCATAGAGGGAGGACCAAAACTGCCTGTTGGAGTCACCGTTCCCTTCCCCACATTGTGATGTAGACACGTGGTACAATTTTGCACCAACCTCTCAGCATTTTTCTTTATGTGCGCATTCTACCACACTGTGGCTAAATGTTGGACTATCTTTTTGGCACAAATATGAGTAGGGCTGTGGGCCATTGTGACCATTGCAGTTACATAGGAATTGGGCAGCATCCAGTTCCTACTCTTCTTGTCTACCCAGCAACCCTCCGGATCTAATTTAGCAGAGCCCTTAGCCCACCCTTGTATTTCATCTACAGTGGCTTCTGCCTGCATTTCTTTGACTGTGGCAATTCCATTCTCTATCATGCAGGGCACTTCCTCTGACTGTACTGTGAACATTCTGGCATTCAGGTCAGTGGCAGTTTGTTTCGCAATCCTGTCTGCAAATGTGTTTCCCTCTCCCACTTTGCATGTTACTTTTTTATGCGTCTTGCATTTTATTATTGCCAGGCGCTTTGGACACGTAAGTGCAGACAACAATCATACAATCAAAGGGCCGTTGTATTCTAGTCCCATGTGATGTTAAAAAAACCTCTCTCAGCCCAAAGTCGGCCAAAGTTATGAACCACGCCGAAGGCATATTGACAGTCAGTATATATGTTTACACTCAAATTTTCAGAAATCTCACAAGCTCTAGTCAAGGCTATTATCTCTGCTGCTTGTGCGGAGTTGTAGGGGATTCTTTGCTTTCCACAATCCTTTTTAATGTGGTGATAGCATAGGCAGCAGTTGATGTGCCATCCGGCAATTTAAAACAGGAGCCATCACAAAACAACTCTCCATCTGGCTCTTTTTGTGGGGTGTCTGTCAAATCAATTCTCCTCTTCGTTTCTTCCTCAGTAACCATTAAACAATCATGGGGAGGTGATTCATTTTCATCAAGTTTTTCAATGGGCAGTGGCATTAATTCCGCAGGATTCAAAGCGCTACACCTCATAATTTGGATGTGTGGTGTGAACAGGATAATTTCATATCTAGTCAATCTAGCAGAGGTGAGGTGTTGCATTTGTGTTCTATTTAATAGAACGTCTATGGCCTGTGGCACCATCAAACTTAAAGTGTGCCCCAGTACCATTCCTTCCATTTGTTTCACTGACGCAACTGCCGCTGCAACAGCTCGCAAACATTGTGGTAATGCGTCTGCTACAGGGTCCAGCGCAGAAGAAAAATTGCTGCACGGCCTATTTCTTCCACCTTGTTCCTGTGTTAGAACAGCCAGCACGCAACCGTCATTCTCATGCACGAATATTTTTTTTTTTAAATCATACTTTGGTGTGCCCAAAACTGGAGCGGAACACAACGCAGTTTTGAGCAACCCAAATGCTCTCTGACATTCTTCACTCCACTGCAAAGGCATCACAACATCCTACCTTGTCAACTACACCATTGGCTTCACAATTAGAGCAAAATTCACTATCCACTGCCGACAATAAGAAGCCATGCCTATTATAGCTCTGACTCCTTTTTGTTTTTTTGGAATAGGCATACCAGAAATACTCTCTATTATCTCTGGCTTTAGTCTTCTCCCTTCTCTCGAAAGTAGGTAACCCAAATAAGCCACCTCCTTTCGACAATACTGAAACTTCTTCAAGCTTGCTTTGTGGCCATGTGCTGCCAAATGTGTTAACAATAAAACAGTACCCTCTTTACAAATCTCTTCTGTGTCTGCAGCGATCAACAGGTCGTCTATATATTGTAACAATACACAACCTGTTGGTAACTCTAACATGTCTAGTTGTTCTTTCAATGCTCTGCTGTAAATACTCGGGCTCTCTGTGTAGCCTTGTGGAATGCGCGTAAATGTGAATGATCGTCCTCCTAATGTGAAGGTGAACAAATATCTACTTTCTTGGTGCACTGGAATACTGAAGAAAGCATTCTTCAAATCAATAATGCTAAAGTATTCTGCTGAAGCAGGAATCATTGTCAAAATTGTGGTAACATCTGGGACCAATGGAAATTGAGGATCTACTACTTTGTTTAATGCATGCAGATCAATTATGAAATGATACGGTACCTCATTACCGCCTTTCTTCTATGCTGGGAGAATGGGACTGGTACACGTGCTGCCTGTAATTTCTTCAATCACTCCCAGTTTTACCAAATCAGACACAATACTTTTCAATTCTTTTTCTCCTTCCGCTGAGATCTTGTACTGTGGAATATGTGGTAATGTTACTCCTTCTCTTAGTGTAATTTTCACTGGCTCTATCTTCAAGCATCCCACATCATTGTCATTTACCGCCCATATACAGGTTGGCATTTCACTTAATTCCCCTGCCAAAGGTTTAGACAAAAATTCAGATACTGGCACATCCTGCGGAGAAAAGCTCAAAAATACTCCATCTGGCGTACAGTGGATTACTGCACTTTGTTTTTTCAATAAATTCAATCCCAACAGATTCTCCCCACAGTTTTCTTTTAAAAGGAATGGAGAGTATTCAGTGAATGGGCCCAATGTTACTGCTATTGGTTGAGACACTGGATTAATCACTGGGGTACCTGTGAACCCTACTGAAATATTTCTTTGCCCTGACAGCGGTATCTCTGGAACCAAGTGATGGTCTGTCGAACACTTTTGTGCCCTTGTATCCACGAGGAATCTGTGCTCCCTATCCCCGACTTTCATTTCTAATTAGGGTCCTTTCTGATTCACGGGAATAGACACCGGTTCCAACCCCTGTCTTGGGCTGTCCTATTGGGGAAACAACACATCATCCGATGTGTAATCGCTGCTGTTATTATAGTACGCATTCGCATGGGTATCAAAAATGTTCCCACCCCTTCCTCTATTTCCATTTTGCATATTCTGCTGGCTCTGATTCTGAGTAGAGGTTTGATTCTGGTTCTGGGCACCATTGCCTTGACTATTTTGGTGTTACTGCATGTTATTCCTGTTATGCCCATTTGCTCCTGGATGCCCTCTATGCTGTCTTCTCTGGACATACCCATTCCTATTTTGCAAATGTGGACATTGTGCTCGCCAGTGACCTTCCTCTCTGCAATACGCACACTGATTCAATCCCAGGGGCCCTCCATGCATGTTCGGATTACCTCTACCTTGGGCGTTTCCTCTACCTCTATTGTGTCCCGCTACTTGCTGGAGTAGCACCCTTGTCTTTAAATGTGTTCAATCCTTCTCCTCTTTCTCCTTCTCGGCGTTTACTCTGTTCTCATAATATTGAGCCATATGTAGCACTTCACTCAATGTTTTTGCTTGCCATGCACTTTCCGATGTCATTATTACGTTTTGAATGGGAAGTATTAACCCTCTCACATATTTATCAACAAATAGCCTTTTTCCCGCCTCTGTACTTACATCCTGTCGACTAAAATCAGTAAAAACTTCCTCGAATTTATTAAAATAATCCATGGCTAGTTCATCCTTGCCGTGGGCACATGCAGTCAGTTTGTCCCATGGAATTCTTTTCTCTGGAACAATTTCTTTCAATTTCTGTATTAACATGCTGGTAATGCCACCATTTTTGGGCCTGGTTTCCCTCCCACCTCTTTAGTCCTATATTCTAGTACCAACTCCGCCTATGTGGCACCAAAGGCCATTGCATCATCCACTTTCCTTATTTGCTTCCATATATCTGCTGGTAATATTACTGGGAATATTAAATCTACGTCACCCATGGTAAGCACGGATGATTGCAAGCAGGACTCTACTTCTTTATAAAATACCCTGGGATTCTTTCTTATATCGGGAATCATCTGTTTTATGCTGTTCACTTCTTGTCTGGAAAAGGGGACATGTACGTATTGGGCGGTATAATGGGCTGGCGTTACCTGCGCTGCTTCGGTACCTGTTGCAGGAATCTCTACTTCCGGACTTCTCTCATAGGAAATACTGCACTCACTGTTCCTCCCCCCTCTCTCATATGTAGTAGTATTCCCAAGTCAAGTGATAAGGCTGATTCTCCTGTTCTGCGTTCAAATGCCCTCTTATATACTGTTATTATTTCGGGGGGGGTCTAGCTTTCTTCTCACATATATCTTTGTCTATCAAATTTTCAGCCATTATCTGCAATGCTTTTCTTTCCATGGGCAAATATCTCATGTATCTCCATTGCGGGAATACTAGGGTCTGAAATCCATTTTAATGCCTCTCGTATACACACTCTTAGTCGGTCACCTGTCGGTCTTGCTGACGATAAATATCGCTGCTGTATATATGGCTCTACCGCTTCAGTTCCATCTCTCCTAATATCTCTACTCCTATACCAAGGTGTGGCAAACATTTCAGCATACTCATTGTCAAGTTCATTCTTCAGTTCAAAAAGCCGATCTACATGTTCCCTCATCTCTTCCTCTCTCCTTCTACAACGTGCCAATGCATTCAAATCTAACAATCGTTATGGTGGTAACTTCCCAGTCAACTTTTTCTATCCAGCCACTAAATATTGACTGATGCATTCCAACACTACCTGTCTTTCGTTGCTCCTCCTGAAGTCAAATATTGAAGCCATTGCCTCTGTTTCATCATTCCCATCTATATACATTTTGCCCTGTTCTTGCAACTCTCGCTTCCTTTCCTTGCTAATCGCACTCCGAGTCACTCTCACATATCCACTCTGTCCAGCCCCTTCTTCTGTTTCAACAGCTTCAAGTCCAATCACGGGAGGGGCAGATAGGACAGAAACGATCTCTAGAGAGGGGGGTGCGGATGGGATCATGGGAACGGGCTGTATCTGTTGCGATGTTGATTGGCTACCAGGAGGCACTGCATGTGCAGTCTGTGGCTGTGCTAGTATCTGAACAGATGGGAGGGGCTGAGCAACAGGAGGGGGTTGAGCAATAGCCATTAACACTGTCTTTTGAGTCTCTCTCCTTGGGCCTTGTTTCGTATCAGTCAATATTTTTTCTATCTATTCATCTGATGAATGCAATTCTCGTTGTGGATATATTTTTTCTATTCTCAAAAGGTCACGTCTATTTGATCTTCTCAAACTATTACTCCACTCCTCCTCCTCTTTTTCTTCCGTCCTTTCTGACTTCGATTTATGCCTGCGCGCATGTTTCTCTCTGCTTCTGAAATGAAGCATAGCTTCCCTTCTCCAGTCCCTAAGGACATCAAATGCCGCAGGGCGTGTTTTCTTTTTTATTAAAACCTTCTCCAAATTATCTATCCTCGTCATCTCAAAACTCCCATGATTCGGCCACTGAAGATCTTCCTGCTTTCTGGTTTGCCTATGCTAAATCTCACAAAACATTATCGCTCCCACACCATATTTCACATACATCTCATATGCCGGCATTCCCACCGGTGGCGCGACCTGTCCAGTTTCCGAAGATTGTCCGCCGCAGTGGAAAAACCCTGCTAGGTTGGACAATACCCCAGGCATGTTTTAACCTTACCCTTGGCTAATCAAACTTACTCTGGGTGTTTGATTTTGCAAAATCAACTCTCAACCAATATCAGGATTACTTACGAATCGGGGCACGACTCACCTGATCAATCAATTTGTCTTTTCAAGACACAATTCGTCTGTATAAGCAACCAATAACGTTGTGTCTGCGTATCTTGGCTCACTCTGCCTCGTTTCGGGACCCTCGCCTCCTTGTTCTCTGGCCGGGCACGTTGATCAGGGATCAGATGTGTGCAGATCTGCATCAGAGTCTCATCGCTTACGCAGGGGTGCCCCGAACACCTCTTGATCCCGGCTTGATCGTCCCGTCCTCGCTGTTCTTTCCGCCTTCCTTATCTCTCAACGTACACGATGGAACAAGTGGGGGAGGGTCCCTATTCGGGAGCCATCTTGAAGGGGCTCCTGAGGGACCCTCGTTTGTTGAAACAAGGCACAATTACCACACACGAACTGATACGCCAGACACAAGGTTGTATTCCCAAAATCTAGGGTTTATTGCAAAGCAAATAGTCTCAGTTGGCCAACTGGTCCCACGCCCAGCGACATGTGTCTATCAGACCTCAGGGGACGCAAGCGAGCGAAATTCATACAGTAGTTACATATATACAAAACAAGCATCTAATAATCAGTAGTGTCACAACTTATACCGCCCCTATTGCATTTCCTTTGAACTAGGCACGATGATTGACAATGGTGACAAGTTTGACACCTTCAAACATTCATTGTGTAACAGTTTGCAATTTTATAAGCCCACAGACATTAAGTCTGTGTTTTAAAGAACACAATGCTTCTGTTTTCTGCAAGCAAGCTGTGTGTAGCGAGAGACATATTCCTGGCCTTGCTATCTCCTAGTTGCTATTCGTGTGCCGGGTGGGTCAACTTGCTCTCCAGGGCTGTACCGGGCTCAGAGAAGGGGGGCCGCAAATAAGAGCATAATTCAAGTCATTTAATGTTTGATCCGGCGTTTCTACTGTGCTTACCAAGACTAGCTGGCACCTGCTGTACTAATTAAAATGCATTGTTGCTCGCTCTCCAAGGATATGCGAGGGAGGGGACTGGACATTTCTGTCTGAGTTATTGCATTATGTTTGCATTATGACCACTCGCGGTCTTGCATCGTACACCAGTGAAGCAGAATAACATTTCAGGAAAACAGTTTTACATGAGGCGAAAAGCAAATGTTAGAGAGAAAACAAAATGGCGATTTCAGTTGCTTCAAAATGGCCACACCTCAGTCAAGCTTATGGCTATCTACTTTTAATACTAGATGCATGAGACAGTGGGTCTTCGGCCAACATAATACATAGCCTTATGATCGAGGGGTGTCTATTTTTCTAGATCGGCAAGTATCTGGTTGGCATGGCAACTACAAATGGTCTTCACATGCACAGGACAATGCACACTTTGTTACTGTGAAAGGCCTACTGCCATTCAAACCAATGATTGTGGGTTTTACATGAATATTGATAATAGGGAGTTAGGTTTTCTAGCATGTGTTTACTTCTTCAGCAGCATGAAGGGGCATGCCTTTGTTACATGCTCAGATGCACCCCCACCCATGTTTGCCTCCAGTTGCTCTGTTCATGGCAGGCAGAGGCAGATCGTCTGTTGGCACCAAAGGCTTCAATTATACATACAACTTACATATGTCCCACAGCATAGTTGATTGGCTAGGTGCAGTGCCAGAGGCAACACACATACATACTATTAAGAAGTCACAATGAGATCAACACTACGAAATAGAACAAACACGACCAAAGGCTGCAATTATACATACAACTGACAGATTTTCTCACAATGTATTGCATTGGAGAGGTGCAGTAGCACTGACAGCATACAGATGTCCTCATAGGAAATCAAATTGAGATCAACATTACAAACAGGACAGCTAGGACCAATGTCTGTAATAGTACTTACAGCAGAAATATGTCTTCCACAACATAATTAATTGGAAAGGTGCAGTCCCACTGACAATATACATATGTCCTTATAAGAAATCACAATGATATCAACACTGCAATATAGGGCAACAATGACCAATTTGCTTTATATATTTGATTTATGTTGGTACTGTATGTCCACAGTCTGTTGTTTTATGTTGAATTCGTGTAATTTCAAATTGCACTAAACAACTAAACAATGTTATAATTTTTCTGTTTGAATTCTTTATTCTGTACACACAAAACTGTGACCTAGAACTCCACATTATCCAACATACTCATACCTCTGGGGAGGGAATAGTAGTCATTAAATACAAACTCCTCGGTGGTGCTTTTGTGTACCTGAACAGAATGTTCCCACACAAAAAGCACAGGATATAGCACAACAGAAGGTCACCTGTTACAAATGGAGTGAACAACACGCTTAGCATTTATTTAAATGTGCAAGGAGCAGCCTGCATAACTTCAGGAGAGATCTGTGGAATTCTGTCAGATCATGTAGGTCCATCTTTGTGATCTTTTTTCTTAATGTACAATATACAATACAGCATATACGCATTTAGATGAGACTGTACTAAAGCTGCACGCACATTCAGGGATTCAGAACAAGTTTCTGCACACTGCTGTGTGCAAATCGGTTTCTTGATTTCATGCTGTTGAAAAGGTTAAGAAGCAGTCCTGCCAAACATTTTAAGAAAAGTGCTCAATTTAACAAAATACGTGCACACGAGTAGCATAAAAGAAGAACAGTTTAATTATAAACCTCACATGGAGTTTGAAAATAAAAGCTATTCATGGGTTTTGGCCTTATAACTTACAACAGAAAAAATAAATAAAAGTGATCTTTCATGGACCAAGGAGACAACACAAATCAAAATGCAGTTGTGTTTTCCCTGTTGTGAATAGAGCATCACTACGAGCTCTGGCTGCCCAGGTGTGCGGTCTCCATACAGCTATGAACTCAGATGAACTGTAGGGACTCATGTTACCAGGACTGTGGCTACTCCGACGAGCTGTTCTGGAGCATACTCATATGGGAATGTTTGTACAATTAGCAATTCTCTATTTCAAATTAAATACTCGCCAATTTGGAGCTGTTCTTATTGTCAGTGAATGTGACGAAGGTGCTAGAACTAGCAGAAGAAGCACATCGCTATACAGAGCTGGTGCCCCTTTGCGACAAGTATGAAAAGTATGACATCACCACTATTACAATGATGAAGCATCTGCCAGATGCAAGGAAAGAAGGCCAGTTCAAAGATATTAGCACTAAGGTTGCCAATGTTGTGCTGCATTATAGAGATCACCAGTTCTACCGGGAACAGAGGCAGCTTTTACTCAATGAACTTCTTATAATACATGGCAGGCAGCCTGCAATATCTGTATAATAGCCTGGAAATAATGTTCTTATGACAAGCTGGTTGTGACATCACAAGTGACTGGTGATAAGAACATGACATCACTCTGTAATCAGTTATTACACAACGATTGTGGCATTACAGTGCCTCCTGCTTGAGCCTGCATCGAGCATTTCATCTGTCACTGCAGCACTTTCTTAAAGGCATGAAAAGCTTTTCAGATTCCTACCTTGCAGAGTAGATTTCGGAGACATATTGCAGCCAGTAATTGACAAGGAACTTTTTATGGAAGAATGTTTCATTTGTGCACGTTTGGAATTTAACTCATGTATACAAGAATCTGCATGTTATTGCTTACTTTTAAGCACAGAATTAACGTTTTTTTCAATGCATGTTATTAAACTTCTGGCACTAGGAACACAGTGAAAAAATATCAGTCGTTCAGAGTCCTTAATTTCTGAGACAATAACGGTCTGCACAGGCAGATTAAGTCAATATGATACTTTTAACAGTTTAGATATAGCAAATAGGCCTGCCGGCGATTCTGCGTTTTTTAAAGTGCGCATTAAGGGGTGTAGACAAGGGAGAACAGGCAGAACGATCTTCCGGCAGGGCTGTATACAGATAGTGCAAGTGCAGGAGGGCTAGGGAGGGGCATTTGACCAAGGGCGTCCAGTCAGTAGAGACTGGTGAAGTGCAGAGAGAGAAGCTCTCAATGTTTTATTACAAGTGCAGTGGGGTGTAGGGCCTTGCAGCAAGTGCAGAAGGACTGGCAGGGGTGCCAGGGACCTGTGAGACTCTGAGGTACACCATGAGGCCCATCAATAAGCTGTGTGGAAGGAGGGAGAGAAGGAAGAGCAGAGTGCTAGGTAAGCAGGGTAGGGTGAGAGAGAAGGAAGAGGAGAAGAGGAAGGTCTTGAGGAGTTTCCGGAACTTGAGAATATCAGGCTCAAGATAGAGAGTGGCAGGAAGGCTGTTCCAGAGGGAGGCACCTGCTGAAGGAAAGGGATCTCCCTCCAAATCTCTGCTTGGAGAACCAGCTCACTCGCAGAAGGTTGGAGGTAGATGAGTGGATGGCTCGAGAGGGATAGTATTTAGGAAGGCAATGTTGAAGGTAAGTAGGTCCCAGGCCCCAGAAAGCCTTGTGCACAATGCAGATGGTATTGAATGTGATCCTTGCAGCCATGGGGAGCCAGTGAAGGGATTATATTACATTATATTAAGCAAGAGATGAAGTACTAAATGGAATGACGGTATGTGACCATGCATTATAAGAAATGCAATACACCCTACATACATAAAAAGGATATTGCAAGTCACCTTGAAATTGCGTGACCTTATGAAGAAACTTTACTTTCCGCCTCTTTCCTCTATTTGGTCACTAAGTTCCCCAGTGACTTACACTATCCTTATAATGTACGGTAGGGGGAACATTATCTCAAATATCGTGCTCTCCCTTTGATTACATCACAGCCATCCACTCAACTACTTCAGTAAGGTTAAGGTGCTGGCATTGGTTAAACCACACCTACAATCAGCCATTAACCACAACATGAAGCCAGTGAATCAGTCACTCTACATGATATTCATCGCAAAATGGGACTAACTGACAATTTGAACATCCATCGATGACTGTGATAACTTTCATATTATCTCACTGGCTCCACGTTTGAAGAATCAAGAGCTCATTGAATTACATACGGCTGCATAACTTTTCAAAGGCAACTGTCGAAAACAGGGTGTGGAAAAGATAGGTTATATGCAGCTTCTCTGCAGCATTGCATAGAATGCAAGAACAAAAAATGTGCAGAGGAATTACCGCAGTGGTTTTTGCAGCTTGACTCTTTACTCGTTACAATCTTCTCTGGCATTGCGTTGTTTTGGAAACTGCATGGAGGCACAGTTCCATGGACAAGGTGTATAAAATAGAGCTCTTTGAATCTAAACGATCAGGAGCATGCAGTAGAGACTCAGCCCATTGAATATGGCCAGCTACAGCTGATGTAGACGGCAGGCCACACAGTCGCAAACCCCAACAGCCAGTTTTCTGCTACAGATACACTGCACCTCCTTATGGTCAGCCCCGGCCTTGATTTGGGTACATCATGTGAGGTCAGTGGTCCAAGTTTACTAACAGAAGTAGAGGAACTATGTTCCCTACTGGCCTGCCCCCGCTTCCCACAAACCCCATCACCACTCCCTCTCCCACGTGCAATACAAACCCCCAAACACATGTGCCTGCTGTTTAAGGGACCGTCCAGTGCAGTGCACTGAAATGCAAGCTTCAACTCCTTCCTACACTTTTATTTTAAAACAAAACCATTCCAGAACGTTTTTTATTTTTTTTAAAGTATAGAAACACAACAACTTTAAATAAAAATAGTAGAGGAGCACCTCTCACAACCACTTCCACCCACTTCGACCACTGTGTGAGGTGGAATAGCGTTGCTTCCAACATGACATATTTTCTCACTGCTCCATGTATTTTTTGTCATTACATGAATAGAGTTCCTAACACAGTGCAAACATATCTAAATGTTTCTCATAATGACATTTTGTTCAACCATATGCACCTGCCTTGTGGTCGTTTTAAAAAATAGGTATGCATTTTCTTTTGTAGAATGTTGTCCACTTCCTATGTATGTGGGTTGCTTGTTTTATAATCAGTTTGTAACATTGTGTGACCAATTGTGTGGCATTTTTAAAATTTAAGGATGTTATTTGAAGTGAGTTTGGCTTTTTGCATCAGGGTCGTGAATGTAGAGCAGTGAGGTTAGTTATCAGTGAACAGACACCTAGCAAAATAATTAGGCCAGATGAGGATCCGACCTTCCCATAATCATTTAGACTATTTTACTATACCTACAATGGTTTGTACTATATCCAAATACCTAAATAGCTTTAAACAATATCTGAACAGTCCAGTCTGTATGTATGTTTCATTTTCATGAGAAAAAGAAAAACCTTATGCAGTGAAATATGGAGTTCTTTGGACCAGTCGTAAATGTATTGTAATCTGGAGATGTATTCTTACACCATTGCTGTATTTTGTGCTGGAGGTGTTCAATGATCTGGTGATATTACTATGGCAGAAACCTGCAGACTATATATAGGTTGTATATAGGTTGACTAATGACATTTTGTTGGGCTTCTGTTTAGGTAGAGGTCTGTGACAGTGCACCTAGGAAAAACAATATATATAAGGTGGTGATTTTTAATCCAAAACGAGGCATACCTAGTATCTATATTTTAGTTTTTGTTGAGTGTCACCTACAACCTAAAACACATTGGAGTACAGCTAGGAGTGACAATGATGTGATCGGACACACACATACTGCATATGTGTTTCGCATATGTACCCACCTGGTGAACACCTCTGACCATTCTTACCCAATACTTGCCTCTTCCAGCCCAAAGTGCATTCCCTGTGATCTCTTTGCGATAGCTGTGGGATGTATTAACCCTGCGGCATCACTGTGCGCTGATGGCGCCAGAATTATCAAAATGGCTGCGAAAACCCTTGTGCGCGCCAAAACCTTTGAAAATTGCACTCTACAAAGTACAAAGAGATGGCTGCCAAATCTACCATGCATGTTGTCAGTGGTGGAACAGAGAGCACACTCCTGAAACATGTCACTGGGCTTCACAACAAGTGAAAATGAAGCCTGCATGAATAGCAGTGATTTGCTGAAAGAAATCCAAAATCATGTTTTAAATCTTTTTCTGCAGAATGCCGGCACAAAACACCCACAAACATCCCATATACTTGCTGGGTGCTACAAGTCACTTAGTTCAAGAGATCATTACGAACAGACAATGTTCTGAAAAGCTTGAATTTGTCATCAAAACATTCACAGCAAAAATGTGCCTGCCTGTGAAATCTGTCAAAATCTGGGTGCAGTACCCGTGGCCGCCTGTATGACAGCTGTCAGTAGATTGCATCATAAGGATTTAAACTTGTACAACTGAAATCTCATGTCTGAAAGCTAAGTGACCTGTTATTGAGGGTAACTTAGGTTGTAACTATTTAAATCCCATGGTTTAGAATCTGGAATAAGTGTTCTGCTGCTTGTTTTGAAATTACAAGTTTGTTTTAAACCAAAAAAAAATGTAACAGAATGACATTGAATTTAGGCCTGCCTAAAGCAATTTAACCAGTCCAACAGCTTCCCCCACGGAGGCCAGGCATCTCCCTTTTGCTCACTCCACCAGAAAATCACACCTGTGTGATGATTAGATGAGGGGAGGAGAATTTGGTCTGCCAGGGGAAGAAGACAATGGACTTCCTCCAGTCAAAGGAAGGCTAAGTGAGAAGGGTTGTAACTGGCCTGGGCCTCTGGAGGAAATGGGAGGAGACTGCTTCTAACTGCAGAGAGCCAGAAGGAGGCAGAGACAAACATCCATTTGAGGCTGGACATTCACAAAGAAACATTTTTTTAAAGACATATAACTTACCACTTAAAATTGTTTAAATTACAAAAATCACATATGTATGTATCTAAATTCTGACTGTACATTTAAAGAGGCAGCAAAACCGTGTGACATGTTCTAGAAGGAAACAGCGGAAAAGGTGGTTTTACACCAAATGTATTTGTGCCAGAAGTATGAAATGTTATACCCTTATGGCCATGTTCAACGCACATATTTGTAAAAGTTTTCGGATAAACTGGACATTGTGTTCTGGACAAAAGGGGTGAAATTCTGTCAAAAGCGTACCCAAGATCCAACAGGGACGGGGCTTGGAGGAGTATCTGCTCCACAAAAAATGTTATCTATATATGTTATTGTTAGAAAGGTTGCACATTTGTAAATATGTATTGTACTAAAAGTAGATTTTATGTTCAAAAGCCAAGGGGAGGATTCTCTGACTCATAAAACCACATCATCATGGTGACACCCTGTTTTCTCCTCCAATCAAGGGAGAGAGGAGACTCTAGCCAATAGCCTGCCTAGGGGAAGCGCTTAGGATAATCCAGCATACACACCTCCTTACAATAAGCATAAATAGAGACAGCTGAGGATTTAGAGGGACACACAGATTCACCCACTAACCGATTGCTGGTGGAGCACCCTGTTCGAGAACTTGACATCCTCCTTGCTCCAGACTCCAGAAACTTGTCAAGCAGAAATGCCCATTCTAAAGCTGAACCATTTTCAGCTAGGCCTCCACATCCCAGAAACCAGAATTCATCCAGAAACCTAAGGGGGACAAAAGAAACAGCCGGGCTGTGCTGTAACTGCTTTCCTGCTAAAAGAATTATGACCAGAATCAAAAGATCCAATCCAGTTGTGCCGTGCTGTTCAAATCCTGTCCAATTCTGTTGTGCAGTGACCAGAGTGCCTTGCTGATTGCAGACCCAGTCCAGTCCAGTCTGCCCAGCCGTCTGTCCCAGAACCAGAATCCCTGAACAGAATCCCTGACGGTTCCATTTGAAACCCATATAGTGAGTATCCATAGATAGGACTGTGTCACTAGCATATGTACGGTCCATAGTAATCCCTGTCTTAAACCCATCCTCTCTTGTCTTTAGTACCTGATATTGTTAGGAGTAGTTTGAATTGTCAGAGCGTTTTCTTGTGCAGAGTTTCTCTTATTTGTATTCTAAAATCATAAATCAATTGTGTTGTGAATAAATAAATTGAATCCCAGAAAGAAATTGATTATCCACCACATGAAGAGTCCCTGGCCAGGATTGATGGAGATTCATTTGTGGCATTCTCTTTTTCTATAGTCATAACCTAGTGTCTTTCATTTGTCTTTGAAAAGTGCATCCCTGTTTTCCCATTCTTGCGCCTATCTTAGAAAAAGGACCTCCACCAAAACATCCATAACTTTCTTAAATTCTATGGTAGAAAACAATTTCAACTTCTGCCTGCTTGTAACTAATATCCACAGCTTTCCATACAACCTAAAACTGCATTCCAAATCCATATAGTTCATCTGCAATCGTGATTACCGCGCATGGAAAAGTTTGCCGTGAATTTTGTTTTAGGAAAATTCTGTCACGTGTAAAACAGCTTCTGATTGCACCCGACCCCAATTTTAAGATTTCACATTGCTTATTAGTATTGAATCATTGCTAGTGTTTGTCTGCAACTATCTAAAGCGGCTCCCATTAGAATTTGAACAACTTAAACCATATTTAGGGTTTTACCCAATCCATTCTCAGATAACTTTAAAACGATTTTGCCAGTTTGCCAATCAACTCTGTTTCTCTCTTGTGTTTTCTGGGGGGAAATTGGGATTGACATTTTGTTTGAAATCTGCATTCCTGAAAACCTGTTCTCTCCTCCTATCTCTTTACATTGTCTACTGGGGGATTGAGGGGTGTGCAGGGGGAAATAGTAACCATACTGCTATTTGATGTGAACACACACAAAAGTATTATTTCTGTGCTGAATTGTTTTGTTCACTATTACTCCTTATGATTAAAGAGATTGCTTAGTGTGGCATCACCCCATTGGTGATTATTGTATACCCAAAAACATAGTGTGATTATATTGTAACTACATAATACATATTTTAACTTTGCAAACCACCCTGGTTCAGTGTGACCAGGGGGCGGGAGGGGTTCCAAGAGAGGGGCGTGATATGAGTGGTACATCGTTCAGAGTAAAAGAACTTTAAGACACAAAATAAATAAGGATTTCAGTTGTGCATTACATGCTAGGCGTTGACTTAGGTGAAGTGCCGGATTCAAATCACTTACATAGCTTTAAAATAATAATTAATGACAATGGCCCTCATTACGACCCTGGCGGAGTGGGTTTACGCCAGCCTTATTCGCGGCGGACCCGTCCGCCCTACTACGAGTTCCCGTAGCGCCATGGAGCGTTTTCCGCCTGGTTTTTCCGGGCGGAGAAATCCATGGCGCTACGGGACCTTGTTGTTAATTACGCCACCGTATTTTACGGTGGCGTAATTAACGCCTTCCCCACTCCCATTATACCCTATGGGGCAAAAATGGGAATGGGGAAGGGTAAAATGGGGGATGGGGATTTACCGCCCCGCCAAGGTCGGCATGGGGCGGAAAATCCGCCAACCCCCATGGCGCTATCGGCAGCTTTCCGCCGTGCTCCGCGGTGCATTTAGCACCGCGATTTCCGCCAGGGTCGTAATGAGGGCCAATGTATTTCTTATATAGTGCTACACACCCATAGGTCTCAGAGCACTAACATAAAAGAAGACATTACTATCCCACAGAGTGATACTCAATTTATCAACCTCTGAAGGATGAAAGGCTGAGCATCTGAACCAGTCAGAGTGGACTTCACACAGATATCAGGGGTGATGTCTAGCTGGGAAATTAAAAACAACAAACCAAAACATGAACTGGAAAGATCCAGCCCACCAAAGTCCCCCATGTAATTTGTACAATGGCGATTTATTTAAGTTTGACAAGTACTCCAAGGGAGTTGTGGGGGTTGAGTCATCCTGACCAAAGGGTAGAATGGCAGCCATCATTTTAAGGGAAAGTTTGCAAAAAAGTGTGTGCCTTTGTGTTAAGAATGACATTTGTGTGTGAGAGAGTTGTTTGTGTGTGTCAATGTGGTAGGGGGACAGCAGAATGTGTAGCTCCATGGAACATAAAGGTTCACCTTAATGCATGCAGCTCGCCCCATATCTTTTATGGAACACCCAGTTATGGTTTGTGGTTGGCTCTGCATCTATGTAGAATTCTTTCACACTATACCTGGCTCTCATGTGTTTGATAACCTAAAATAATGTGCACTTTAAAATGTTGCTACAAGACAGTGAGTGTTTGCCTGCTTTTGTCTGTTTCCACAGTCATTCGTCAGTCTTGCTTAGGTTTGAATGATTGACTCTGAACTTGTACTAATATCTCTGGGGAACAATTGCCTGGCTTTGCAAGCGCACAAAACAGACATTTTAACAAAGTGCACAGGAGTGATGAACACATAAAGCACATTTTTGGTTATGTTATTATTAGTTCACTTATTATTAGATTGTTTTTAATTTACTATATTTTATTGAGTGATAAAATGGAACAATCATAGAATCATGCAAGTCTACATGAATAGTATACACCTTATTGATATTTTATTTTATTTCTATCGCGCTCATACACAAGTGTTTTAGAGCGCGACAACATCATTTGATAACAAAAATTCAACATCATTTGATAACAAGCATAGTAACAATAATTCAAAAGATAAACAGTTTAAGAAATACCAATTACATTCCAATTGGTGAAGTTTATCTAATGAAACATAAAAGTATATACACCCACACAGATCGGAGGGGGGATGTGAACATATACATAAAGAGTTAATGGCACAGTACAGTGAATAATGTATAGCTAGCCAATAAATCATGTGCTTTACCAGTTTTGATTCATAACATAAGTAAACATCTAAAACAACTAATTTAGAGAAGAGAAGAAGCCATTTCAATTCACCTTTAGAGACTAAAGTAGGATTTCCATTCTATGATCATTACAAATATGATTCCACCACCCTGTTATTTTGATATTTTGAAATGTTTTCAAGTTTGAGGTTATCATACGTATAACACTTACAATAAACAGATCAAAAACAATTAAAGAATGATTGCTAAACATACAATTAAAGGATACACTTCATTAAGGTAAGTGGACATTAACATAAACAATGTCAGTTAGATCGTTCCAAACTAGAATCCAGAACTTTTTAATATACTTGCAATCATAAAAGATTTGCTTGAAGGATCCCACATGATCATGATATGAACAACATTTCCCATCTGGAGTACATTTTCTTTCAAATAATATTAATGGTGTGAGGAGGTCTCTGTACATGAAAAAGAATAAGGTTTGAGATATATTAGCTGACAAAGATACCTTACTAATTTTCTTCCAAAAAGCAGACCAGTCTTGAGATCGAAATACTGAACACAATACATTCCTCTTAGTTGTTCTGATCGCATTTCATTTCTGGTGATCCAATATTAACTATTGTTCTGTAGAAATTAGACTCTTAGAGCTCTTTAACTCCAATGTAGACAGGAAAATGGCACACCACCTACTCTTGCGAAGCAAAAGGTCGCTTTCATACTTTCTTGCCATATACCATAGGGCTTTCATTAAGGCTAAGAAAACCTATTTTACCCAGACGGTAGAAGAAGCACTGAACAAGCCTAAGCCACTATTTGATTTAGTTCAAACACTCTCAACCCCAACATCGAGTTGTCCTTTGGTGCCCCCTCCCAGGCACTATGTGACTCCCTGTCCTTGTTTTTTGTGGATAAAATATCAACCACTTGAAATACTATAAATGCGAAGGCCATGACTCGGATTCCTCCTATTACAACTTCTGTAGAACCCCCCCCCCCCACGCCACTGCTACTTGGTCCTCCTTCCCTGTCTTCTCACACTCTGATATTATCTTAGCTATTCAGCACTTAAAATCTGCCTACCCTGCAGATGCCATACCTCTGACCCTTTTCAAGGAAACTTCTGGCGACCTAATCGCCCATATTACTTCCGCCGTTAATCTCTACTTCTCCACTGGAATGATTCCTACATCACTCAAACATGCCTTTGTTATTCCTTTATTGAAGAAGCCCTCATCTGACCCTGAGGTGCTCACCAACTACCGACCTATCTCCTTATTGCTGTTTCTTTTGAAGGCACTGGAAATCTTGGTATCTCCCCTCAATCGAATTTTTCTTCTCAATACTTTGATGAGTTTCAATCTGGATTCCATCCAGGAAGAGGCACGGAATCCATTTTGAACTCTATACTTTATGATCTTACTTGTCTGGTTAACCAGGGCAGTGTCAGAGCCGTCTTGTTATTGGATCATTCGGTGGCATTCCACACTGTCGATCACCCTACCCTGATCACCCGGCTTTCTGACACTGGTCTGTCCGGCCAAGTGCTCAACTGGTTTTCTGCCTTCCAGGCCGTCCGTTCTCAGTCAGTATCTCTTCCCCCTTTCTGCTCAGCCCCTGTTTCTAATTTATGTGGGGTCCCTCAGGGCTCTGCATTGTCCCCCATTTTGTTTAATGTTTATATTAGACTTCTGTTGGTCCTCCTTCAGTCCCATGGATTCCATTTTTATTCATACGCGGACAACACCCAGATTCTGGTGTGTCTGTACCTATCACAGGATGAGACTGCAGCCTGTCTAAGGAAATGCCTAGTGAACTAGGAGGGTGTATGACCTCTAACTGGCTTAAGCTCAATGCCAGTAAGACTGAGGTCCTAGTGGTGGGTACCACCTCCCCCCACTTGTTTTGGACACTGGACTTCTGGCCCTCCTCCCTGGTCCCTGTTTCCACCCTGTCCTCTCAGTAAGAAATCTGGGAATAAAAATCTCTGCTTCCCTGAATATGGACGAACAGGTGGCAGCAGTTTGTAAGTCCGGTCATTTCAAACTTTTGGTTTTAAGGAAGGTTCTTCCATATATATCCACTGATGCCCAATCGCTGGTGGTGGCCACCCTAATTCTGAGTGGAGTTGACAATTCCAACTCACTTTACTTAGGGCAACCCCTATATCTTCTCAGGAGGCTGCATCTATTCCAGAATGCCGCCACTAGAGCTATTCTCCATCCTCCTTTTGGCACACATATGCCCCCCCTGCTGAGGAAACTCCATTGGCTCCCCGTGTCAGCTCGGATTGTATTTAAATCCATGTGTCTGGTTCACCGAGCCTACTATGGTAAAGGAGCGCCCTCCGTTCTCTGTCCGCCTCTCTGATAGTTGTTTGGCGGTTTAGGCACACCTGCACTGGGGGTCGCGCCTTCTTCATTGTAGCAGCCAGGGCATGGAATGACCTCCATCTCGAACTGCGGAAGATGGCAGATCACCTTGCTTTTAGGCGTAAACTGAAAACCTTACTATTCTAATGCACATCCTTGTTACTAAACTATTCAGGCTTCCTCAGCACCATGATGCCTTCGGGCGTACAAGCGCTTTATAAACCCTGCTAACATACCATAACACAACAATCAGCCTTAATTGCACTGGCACTGAAGCATCAAAATTCCCCTCTGTAAAACTGAGGTTTTTATGAGGATCCTCAAAGGAGCCAGTCATCAGAGCAACAGAAAAAGGACCAGGTACAGCCATATTTAAAGGATGATTGTGTTGTAAAGAATACAAATGACATTATAGACCACCAGGAGTAGCTCTGGATTGGAAGACGCTGAGAAATTGTGGGAGGCAGTCATCAGACGCATACTAAAATTAGGAAGAGCAAAGGAGAACGGAGCATACCTCAGCAAGCCACCAACAAATTATTCCTGCAGCGCCCATCGCCGCTAATGTCAAAGACATCCACTCATCTACCACATTTATCGAGGATAAAATGATGCATTCGTAAGCGGGCGGGAGAATGGCAGGTATGCGACCATGTTTTTGGTGCCAAGCCACGCTTCCAACTTATTTTATTTTATGTGTATTCCCATAGTAACATGTTAATAAGCAGTAATATCACACAGCAGTCTTTCTACCAACTTGAGGGTAAAAAGCTGAGTCTGCTATGCTGCAATATGAGCCTTTACTCAGAAAGCTTAATTCAGTCATCCACAAAAGTATTAACCAAACATCACTGCCTGTCTTATAGGCAGACAAGGCACGTCAAAGGTGTTCAACAATCAGACACATAAGTGGATAGAATTTCACGTTTCTCTCTCCATTTACGTGCAGTGAGCCTGCCTATCCACTTGTCACGCTTTCTCATGTGTGTCTTCTCTTGAAGTTCAAGTTTCATTCACTACTTTCTGATTAAGTGGTAACATTTTATCTTTGCTCTGATGAATTCCTTTTTACTCCATCAAATACAGTTCTATTATGTTTTAGTAATGTCATTCAAAAGCTCCCCTCCCGCCCAATACTGAACACAAGGCTGCCAAGTCACCGCCTTCATCTGTTGTGATGTGTACCGGCAGGAACAGTGACATTCTTTTGCAACCTGTAGGCACCAAGCTCACATGTTGGAATCTCAGCACCTTGTGTGGATCAGTTCACATTGTTTAATGTACAGCTTAAAATTCTCACTGCAATCAGCGTTGGCAAAATTAAGATGTTAATTGTATCTAGTAATTGTCTTGGAGGGTAGATCTATACTAACATTGAATTTCACTTTAACATCAATATTTGTAAGTGGTGTCTCTAGGAAAAGCAGCGTGCATTCTCCTGTTAGCAGTTCAGTCTTTGTTATTGTGTAACACCTCAGTGCTGCACACTATTTCGCACAAGACTGCATGCAAAGTGTCACTCATCCCCCTTGCACTGTCATTCCTTCCTCCCCTTGTCCCTTCATGTATTGCCTGTTGCGCTTTGATTCCTTCCCACCTTACACTCTCATTTCTTCCCCTGTGTGCTCTGATGTTTCCCCTTTCTGATGTCACTCCTTCCCCTTTAACACTTTCATGTTTTCCCCTTGCTCTTTCATTCCTTTCCCCTTGGGCCGTTATTATTTCCCCCTTTCTGATATCACTCCTTCCCCTTTAACACTCTCATTTCTTCCCCTTCCACTCTCATTCCTTCCTTCCCTTGCACTGTCATTTCTTCCTTCAAATGCTGTGCAATGGTCCCATTTGCTGTTGCTGGCCTTGCTTTCATTTATTGGATGTATTTTATATTCCCTGATGTTGACATGTATTCCTTATTCCTCCTGAGTGCTTCCCTCACCCTCCTGCATATGCCATAATTTCTTCCTCACTACAATGCCATTTCTCATTCCTTCCCTCCATGCTAATTGTACAGTGCAATAAACAACACAAAATGCCAAAACGATTGCCTTTGTCAATGCTTGTTGCTAATGCAAAGTCTTTCATAGTTTAAAGTTTAAAGGGCGTTTGCAACGAGTAACAGATGTTCTCTCCTCTGGGTAAATGTTTTCGTGCACTGTAATTGATATTCCAAAGTAATCTGCATAATGAAAATCATATAATTCTGTGGAATTCTCTTATGCGGAATACGCAGTATATTAAAATACTGCCGTTAATTGGGGCAAAACTTTCAATTTGAAACCGGGAAGAGTGCAATTCAATTCGGCGGGATTGCTGATTTCACTGGCCTCGGCGACCTAGGTAAGTAAGCTCGGGACCAAAAATAGAAGTCTGCAACAACAAAAAAAAAAGCAAAACAAAATGCACAGAACACGTTTCCAGTTGCTGAAACATGAATATCAAGTAAGGAAGGATTTACGTAGCTGGCCCCAGTGGAATCACACATTGGGATGAGAGCTACTTCGTCTGACCTCTGTAGGAAAGGCGCAATAATGATGGCTGTCATACTGTTGTGGTTCATTGCATATCTCTGTTTCTTTGCTCCAGTAGTGCTGAGCTGCACAGCGCAGTATTACATGCAGAAGGGAACCGTTGAGAATGGGGACATGTTGCCCTTGTTATGGGATGTTCTTAGTTTCCTTTTTCATGATTTTTAGTCGATTTACGATAACATTAAATATACATTAAAAAAAGCAAAAAAATCCCATATAGGTGGAGAATTGACATAATTGCAAATTACAAAAGAATATGCAATTTTTTCTGTGCAATTTTACATGAATACATGAAGTCAAGTATATACATTTATCACATACCAAGTTAATAAACGGACCCTCTCATGTGCACCTTTCATAATTACTATTGCACAGCCCTATAGGTTCTAATGCCTAGTAATTCAGAGAACCACATTCACTTAATTTGGTACATATCAGGTTTCGACAGAACAATGAGTATCACTTGTATATACTAACTGCAAGTGCAAGTGTCCTTTTTTAGACTTCATGTTTTTTTATCATTTGTTCTTTGGGGTCGATTGCCTGCTTTTTGCCCTTGGATTTCTGTTTGTACAACATTGTTTATGCCGTATAGTTATGTTATGTTATGGATATTTTTGAGCGCACGTACGCCCGAAGGCACCATGGCGCTAAACCAGCAGGAGGACTAATGAAGGACTAGAACAGAAAGGTTTTCAGGAAATGACGGAAAGAGAGGTGGTGTAGGTCTGACTAAGGTAGAGTGAATTTCAGTAATCAATTGTATTAAGTACAAGCTCTGCAACAACTGGGGTTTGAAATTGAGCCAGAATGAAAGGAAGACATTTCCGCAAATTGTTCAATTTAAAATGGCCGGACCTGCAGACGGATGCAACCTGGTCAGCCACAGATAAGGATGACACAATCTTAACACCTAGGTTTTTTACAGAAGAGGCAGGCATAGGAAAAGGGCCAAAGCAGTGGGCCAGAAATCAGCTGCCCAGAAAGAAAAGGGGTTGGAGGTGCCAACAACCAGAACCTCAGTTTTGTCACCATTAAGTTTAATCCAGTTTTCCACCATCCAGGATCCCAGGTCCTTAATGCAGCCCCTCAGCTGTGCGACAGTATCAGGCCAAGTAAGATCAATGCAGACCAAGATCTGCGTGTCGTCGGCATAGGAGTAGTACCTGAAACCATGGGACTGAATAAGGCGGAGAAGTGGCCTAATATAGATGTTGAACAATGTTGGTGACAGTGCAGAGCCCTGTGGGACACCACAAGATAGCAGAACAGACATAGAGAAAAAGGGGGGAAGAGAAACCATTGGGAGGCGGAGAACCATGCCAGAACTTGGCCAGACAAGCCATCCAGCGACAGCCAGAAGATCAGAGTAGGAATGGCAACCGTGTCGAACGCAGCTGAGAGATATAACAAAATCACTGCTCCGACACCGCCCTAGTCAGCAAGGCGGACAACATCATCCAGCACAGAGATAAGGACTGACTCAGGGCCCCACCCAGGACACAAGCCAGACTGGAAGGAATCAAGGAACCCAAAGGATTCCAGAAAAGAAGAAAGCAGTGGTGAAACAAGGGACTCCAACAGCTTCATAAGGAAGGGGAGAAGTGAGATAGGCCAGAAATTAGAGAGCTCAGTGGGCTCCAAAGAAGGCTTCTTAAGCAGGGGGATCACGAGCGCATGCTTTAGGACAGGACATTAGGAATGCATCCATCACGGAAAGATGCATTAACTGCCATTGTAATCCATGAAATAATGTCACCAGAGATTTCCTAAAGGAGAACAAGAGGAAAAGACTCAGCAGGTGAGGCAGATTTAAGCCGATGAATCGCCATAAGAAAATCTTGGTCAGAAAAATTAGGAAAAACAAATCAAGTGGAATTAGGTAAAGGAGACGAATGGGAAGGAAGCACAGTAGCAGACTGCCCTTGGTATTGCTAATATTATGGCAAATAGTCTCAAGCTTGCTTTGAAAAATAACAGGAGAGAGATTCGCAGAGATCCTGGGAAGGCACACCCTGAGAGCCTGATTTAGCAGGGTTGGAGAGGAAGTGAACCAAGTTTTAAAGAGAACCTACGGTTGATTAACAGCTATCTCAACCTTCCGGTTAAAAAAAGATTGTTTTGAAGAAATGATAGCCTTATGAAAGGCTACCATAGTGCGGCTGCAGGAAGTTGACCAAACTATTTTGACACTAGTGCGTCTCAGCACATCAGTGTCATGTTTTTGGCACGGTCTGTTGGGTAGAGGCATCCAGCCCATCCAGCAACTAATGAATCTCTATGCACCAGGTTAGGTGAATATGTCATAATCACACGGCCCTCCCTTGCCAGTCCACAATTGATAGACGATCAGCACACAATTATGTATAGGTTCATTCATGTTCCACGTTTACAATTGGGAGATGGTCAGCACGTAATTATGTGTAGGTTCATTTATGTTCTACGCCCAGGGACGTCATTTAGGGGTCGCCAGAGGTCGCAACTAAGACCCCTGAGGTCTCCCTTGCGACCTCTGTGGTCACCCTTGCGACCTCTAGAAAAACAAACGAAGAATCACGTTTTTTTTCTTTTTTTTTGGTAATGCAAGCTCATGGGCTGTGGCCAGCACCATGCGGCTCTTTACTTCTGGAGTGACTGGATTTCTTGTTAAAGCCCCTTAAAAAAAAAGAAGAAAAATAAGAAAAGGAGTGCCACAAGTCTAACACGTTCAGCACTGACCCTAAATATGAAAGATTCGGAATACCAAATAATGTGTCTTTCTGGAATTCTATACAATAATTGCTAGACTCATTAAAGGTTTATTTCAGGCTTACTTCAGGGGGTAAGTCACTGATTTAGTCTGTTCTGCCTCAACTTAGCCTTTTCATCCTTCTGAGGTCGATAAATGAGTACCAACACAGGTTGGGTGATATTGGGTGATATTGGGTTCATATTTTTTCTATATAAAGCGCTTAAGTGTAGTTGCTCTATAATAACACATCATTATCATTTGGTCATGGACGTCTGCTTGCATTCACAGTAATTTGGTAATCTGGACCTATACACACTGATCTTAACGATACATATGGTGATCCATTCTTGTATGAAATGTACATCACATTATAGTGATATCGTAACCATATTTTTTGTAGTGTACAATGCTATGTGATAGCACTTCCTGTTTTGTCAACGGTTGAAAGGTCGTGTTCCATCGCATCCTGCGATATCACTTCGGGGTGGGGTCAAATGACATTACTTCCTGTGATGTCACGAGGGGTCAAGGGTCATGTGATGTCACTTCCGCTACCCCTGGCATTTTGGTGAAATGACGCCCCTGTCTACGCCAAGAATGTTTTCGAGTGGTTTTTAGAAATAAACCTACCGTTGAAGATTAGTTGTGGCATTCATTGAGTGGTTTAGTTGATCGTGCCTAGACTGTAAAGATTACAGGAGACGTTGTGTTAGAGAGTAATCAGCCGGGATAAGTCCAGTTTCGATGTCCATGGTGCTTATTGCAGACACAGAGCATAAGTAGGATGTCTTTCTAACGCCCCCGAGCTCACTACGTGAGATGAGACTAGGACGCATTTTTGTCTTTCCCTGGTAAGCATCTTAGTGTGAGATTTGATTGCGCGAGATTGCTCTTCCTTGAGTGAGCCGTTTGCGGATTGTTGCATATGGTACCCGCATCTACTGTCTTTGTGCGCTCGTGCAACATTGTGTTGATTCTCCTGTACATGCGGCCGTGCTAACAGTGATGTACCACAGACGTTGTGAAGTCATTGAAGTATACCATTTGCAAAGGTGTGGCCCACGCAATTGACAGGGTATTTTTTAATATGTTTTCATGCAGACTGGATGGCACTATTTACTGGGTCATTTCAAGCAGACTGAGGTCATCAATCGGACCCGCCTACACACACCTTTTTGTTTGAATGTAGCTGTGTGTGTTAAAGAACTACACCAACAGTGAGTTTTGGAATTGTTAACTGTTGGTGTAGTTCGGGAATGGGCCGATGCCGTAATACTAGAAAGGCTCTGTTTTATCCATTTGACCTACATGAGGCTTTGATAATTTGGTATGCTAGGAATAATACATAACATTCTGTGATTGTTTTGCAGAGTGTGGTGATATCATCATTTGGTGATTGACTTGATCCTTGCATATGGTCTCTAAACCAAGCGTTCTATGGGAAGGCGGTCTTGGGCACTTGCATTAAAGTGCATATGCACAATTATAAATAAGTCCTGCCATTGCAGTAATAGATTGAGGTGAGTGGTGTGAGTCAAGCAGTAGGTTTACTCTGTGCCTATGTCACTTACAGGCTTTGTGGTAGTTTCACTCTGGAGCACTCTGGATTAATTCCTGAGTTTGCGTCACCCCCACTAATATAAGTATTGGAGGTGAGTGTGAGCTTATATAATCATATATGATTTACAAGCATAATTGAAATGTGCCTATTATGAAAGAAATAAGGATGGATTGTAATTTTTTTTCTGTTTCATGTAGAGAGAATATTGGAAGACATCTTCCACCAAAGTATTTTGTGATTGTGAGCGAAGATTCACACCTCATTGTTTGTCCTGAAGAAGGTCGGAACCACGTCTGGCTGCAATCGGGAGGCTTTGTTTAGCCGATTGAAACATACGTAGACGCTGTGCTATTGTGCATGTATACAGATCAACGGGAGCCATGGGTGTAATGTAAATAATAGATTTTGTGTAGGAATATAGGAAGGCTTCCAGTGATAGGGTGATGTTTTCTTTGTATTATTGTGTGAATATCGGCATTGGATGTGTGAAAAAATGCATGGGTATGAAATAGATGTCAAGAGTACGATTTGTTTTCAATATTTGTGTGTTTTCTTAAGAATGTGGTATTTTTTTAAATAAATTGATGTTTTTGTATTGAATAATAGTGTGAATTTTATCAGTCCAACCTTAATACCAAGGTCCATTTTCTGAATAATTTGAATCCTGCCACTTCTGCTCAGCTGCTCTGGACTAGCATTTCAGAGCGGCCAAGTCAATGTCATACCAGGCGTTGCACTTTGAGGCAGGCATCATGCAGATCCTCATGCAACATGTAGAGTGTGCAAAGCTGAAGGCTGTGGCCACCGGTCATGGCTAAAGGCCAGGGCTAGAATGCCCAAAGAAACCTATTCATGCCACATGGACAATAGCCATGCCCGAAAGGGTTGCAAAGAAACTTATGTGTGCACAATGTACAGTGGCCATGGCAAAAGCCTGTGACTAGTGGACCGCAAAGAAACCAATGGGTGCAGCATATGCTGTGGTCACGACCAAAGGCCATGGCTATTGGCCCCAAAGAAATGTATTGTTGCAACAAGTACAGTAGCCCAGGAGCATGGCTAGCAGGCCCCATAGAAACAAAATCCTTGAAATTCGATTAAAAAGTTTCAGTTAAGAGAGAGTTAAAGTGACCAGATTTAACGTGAAAAAAAACATAGCAACAAAACCTTTGAAATTCTGTGAAGAAAACCGTTGCCAAGGCAGAATAAAGCTGATCTGATTTAAAGCAACACAACCCTTAAAATTCAGCATTCACATTTGAGGCAATTTCACCTTATCTTTGCACAGCGTATGACCACAATGATCGCATAACAAATGAAATCACTGATGAAGGCCATGGTTATATCTAGCATGCCCCAAAAAGATATATTGGCACTCATTACGGGTCTGGCGGAAACAGTGCCGGTAAAACCGGCAGGTAGCCGCCTGACCCGTAATGATTTACCGTCGCCTGACTTGTCCGGAACAGTCCGGTAAGCAGGTGCGAGTAAAATGTTGATTCCCATTCCTGTGGAGTCCCATAGGACTCCACGGGAATCAGGACCCTAGATGGGGGAATATTGTTGACAGCTGCACCAGGCAATTTATAGGCTGTGTGCAGAGGTGCTGCTGGAGAAGTTTGAGGGGTAAAGTAGGGTATGGGAGCACCCAGGGGGGAACAGGGGTGATAAAGACCCTGGGCAAAGGACAATGGGCTTTGGGGGTAGTGCAGTATAATATGACCCATACCAAAACCATCCTAAGCTGTAGGCCACAAATAAGTAAGCCACCTTGGGTTTTCACACTGACTGACCCTGTATTTCGGGGAAAGACATGAATTTCTCGAGTCCTAGAGAAGAATTGCAAAACAACGATACCCTGGAGACTATAGTCACTGGGAGATGGGTCTGGCTGACACTTTCGAGGTCAGCAAGCCAGGCTCCTGGGCACTTGCTGGGAAAGGATGATCTTTAATGAATAAATACTCGTAAATAGAAGGAACATCAGGGCAGGGTAAGCGGTTTCAAATCGCACCTTGGCAGATGAGCCTGGGAAGATGGCTGTGTGGTGAGGGGGTGATCCGAGAGGGGACCAATCAGGTGGATCGTTTCAGTGTCTCGAGGGTGCAACAATATTGTCTGTCCTTGCCGATTACCTTGGTGTTTCTGAAATAACCAGCTATTGGAGGACCCCTGATTCATTTGGCTGCCCCAGTGACATTCTCAGTTCCCTTAGCCGGCTGAGGGTATTCTGGACACCCTCCAGGGGGGCACGGTTTAGGCAGGTGCTGACCAACTTCAGGTGCACCACTGAGGAGGTCCAGCAGGCGCTGAGTTCACGAAGGTCAGCCTGGTCTCGAACGCTGCATATGCTCAGATGGAGGGGTCAGCCACAGGGAAGGATCCATGCCAGGAGGACTAGAGAATCTCTAGTGTACCCTCGCATGAACATGCAGTCCCATGGTTGCATGCCCATTGTGGGGTGGTATACTTTATATCGTGTTTAGGAACCATCCTTCAGAGGGGGTAGGATGATCGGCCATAGCAGTGTTAGTAGTGTTAGTAGGAGTGTTAGATTTTAGTAAGATTTTAGTTCCATCCACCTGATAGGTAGTGGATGTGTGGCAGGCACATCTGCATTAAAGCAGAAATGTGCGTAGTAAGTGGCGGAGCCCATTAGGCTGGATTTGCGCATTATTCAGGTGATGTATGGTTGCGTAATATTTTGGGACGGGGTGTTTATGGTATACTGAGGTATTGAAGGAGGGTGCGTGATAGAGTATTATATGTTGGGTCTGTTTGTTGGTTAAACTTTAGGTGTTTTGTCTTTATTTATTTATTTTTTTATTTTAGTATTTGTAGAGCGCACTACAGCCCAGAGGCAAAGAGGTGCTATCAGAGTGAATAGAGTAGTTGTTGATTGATGTGGAGTCAGCTGAGGTGGAAGGATTGGCACCAGAGATTGTATATAGGTGTACTTGGCATAGCAGCTATGGCCCCGGAAGAGGGGCAAGGCTCAGCTTTTGCATGCTAATGTAAAAGAAGGAGGACCTGTGGAGAGGGCCATTGTTGAACTAGCACTGACCGAGTGGGTGGGCCTAATGAGAAGGCCAGTGTGTGTGGTAGGTGTGAGCTGGCGGGCCTGTGGAGAGGTCCAATGAATGTGGTTATGGAGTGAGCTGAATAAGTGGTAAGTATAGATGTGTAGGGGAATATAGGCATGTATGTGAGGGAGGAGAGTGAAAGGAGGAAATTGGAGCCAGGATCAAAAAGAGAAAGATGGGGTTATTTTTAGAGGATAGAATTAGGGTAGTGTGCACAGGGAGTGAATGGCTTTTAGGGGTATGCCCTTGAATCACATGTGTAATAAGTTACCCCAATATGAGATAAAATACAAAAATACCTCTTTCAGTGGATTTGGGACACTGCAGGACAATGCTTTAACAAATGGCCTGGGGAGGGAACCTTTGACATCGGGATAATAAAACATATGTTCTCGTACTTGCTAGAAACATATAAAGGACCACATTTTAAGAGCAGGGACATATTTTAGCGCTTTGAAAGCTCTATGAAAGCTGTATGAAGAGATGAAGAAAGAGCCAGAGAAGAAGGGCGGGCAAGACAGTGATATGACAGAAGCACCTCTGCCCCCTCCCTATGGGCTATATCCAACATTTAAGCCTGCTGCAGGGTACACCATCCCTCAGCGCATATCCCCAGGTTGGGGGGACTCAGACAGGTGGAAAAAGAAAAGTAAAGAGGGCGGATCTAGGGAACCAAAGGGAAAAAGTGTGACCAAAAATACCTAGCAGACATATGAAAAAAGCACACAGTGACAATTATACACCAAGTATACAGAGGCAGAGAAAGTAATAGAAAAGGAGGTATGGATGAAAGAGAAGAGGAAGTGGACTGCTGGGGTGGATACAGGGCGACATCAGGAAAGATAAAGTTTAAATTGGACTATTTGGAGTCTGACAAAGGGGAGGAAGAAATGGACATATCTGATGAAGACTGCAATGTATCAGATGAGGAGGCAGAGGTAGAAGTGAGCACAGGGGACGAAGATCCCTGGGATGCAAATAAGGAGAAGGAGAGGCACAGAAGCAAAGGAAGAAGGAAGGAATGAACGGGGGAAACAAGTAGAGACTGGTCGACAAACCTCTGCTATAGAAAGGCAAAGGTAGGATGGCAAAGGTCACTAGAGGGGGACTGGACACATGGTCCTGAACAACCCAAATGCCCCTACTTCAGAAGAAGACAATGGACAGAGAAAACTTGATTTACAGTTTTCCCTCCCTCATGTAGAGCAAGCAAATGGATATATGCCATAGAAAAGGAGAGAGCAGGAGTCAGCGATAATAGGAGAGTGAGGAGACAAAATATGGGAACAGGCAGGATACAATGGGGTAAAGCTGAGCATGTATATTCACAATGGAGCGCCTTTTCATAACTGCTGTGCACACACGTGGAAGGTACTATGAAGCATGTATCCCGATGCATCGGTGCAGAGGCACTAATGTCTCATAAGATAAAGCCAGACAAGGATGCCACAGAATATATACAACCTATGAGGGCACTCTGGACGCTAGAGACAAAACATTGTGGGATGAGTACATACCCATTTTCTATCATATAGTGGTCAAAGGGCTCGCCTCAGATGTGGAGACCTCCATAGATGAGATAGTAGGGATAGAAGCAAATGGGTGGCCAGAAATAAAGTCACCTATTGTACATTGTTGCAAACAGAAGCAAAAGAGGGAGATGAGTCTGAGGAGAATGACATCAAGCCAGAAATTAAGTTGCTACAAAAGAAGCTGGTGAAGCTCGCCATGGAAGGGGGGGTCCTCACTGCACTACATGTAGCCACAATATCCTTCACAGTGGGGGGTACAAAAGCCTGGGTTAAACCCAAATGGGGGGCATGTCAGCAAATGGGATACTACTCACACGGAAGAGGATGCCCATAGAGAGGACGGGATGGATACAGAGGCCCTGGGTATAGGTTCATTGGGCCATGTTTCATCTGTGGCCACCAGGGCCATTTCACACAAATGTGTCATTTGGGCCACAAGCATGTTAACCTACAGGGGGCCTTCAGTTAGGGAACCAACCGACCCAGCTGCAGTCCCCTCTGCCACAACAAGTGGTGCCCACCAGTCTGCAGCCCCAGCAACCCAATCCTCAGCAAAAACTGACATTTGCCCAAACAGAACCAGTAGGGATAACAGGGACGCCCACATAGGTATTGCAAGCACCCACACAAACACACCCACAATGTATGGTACACTGCTGGACCAGAATGTAGTACCCAAATTCATGGGAGTAACTTTTCTGGGAGGCAACCCTTTCCCATTCCCACAGAACATAATGCCCCAATAGGACAGCCCACAGAAGGTGCGTGTGTGCCCATTCCTTGCAGTAAATGAAGACCCTGACAAGGAACCTGAGGTAGCATTGAAAGTAGGACAGAAAGATTTCTCACTCTTTTTAGTAACGGGGACCACCAAATGTTGCATAAAGGAGGGTGGATTACCACAGCCAAGTTATGGACACAAAGGGCTTTTCTGGGCTATTTTCATTGTTCCAGTTACACAGGATTTACCCCTAATGGTAAGCACTGAACACCTTTTAGCCACTGCATTTTATTCAAAAGATATTCCCATAAACATCTTGGGGAGTGATTTTCTGAGCAAGCTGAATGCTGCCATGTCATTCACAAAAAAATGTGGGTGTGTTCACCCCTGGCATGTATGCAGCAAGGGGGGCACCATCGTACAGACCAACTACAGAATTTCTGTTCAGGCCCTCGTGGCACAAGGACATTACCCCAGGCACACAAATGCTGCTGTACTTAGAGGAGGTGATCATACAAAAAGACATGGTGATATTATGTGGGACAGATGAGGATAACTCTGTACTGACCCCACATTGACATTGACCGACTTAGCTGATATAGATCTTTTTGCAGATGGGGAATACGAAGAAGAGGGAAACGTGGTGTTCCAACTACACATCCCATGTCCCATACGAGTGATAGAAAGGCTAGTACCACAACTAACACAGATTATAAAAAGGCAGGCGAGTTGCACTTAAGAGGACGTAAAGAGGGTCCCTGATAAGTTGTGTATAAAAGGCGCCCAAGACCTGGGAGTCCTTAAAGGAGCAGTGGCTGTCAGCATAAAGTTAAAAGAAGGGGCACTGATGTCCCGGGTAAAAGAGTATCCCCTTTCTCTCTAAGCGGATCGGGGCATTTATGACACTCTCCTCTTGATGGAAACATGGGATAATACATTCATCACATCCCTGTGTAACATGGCCATATGCCCAATAAAAAAGCCAAGGGAGTGGTTTTGGTGATTTATACATGGCCTCTGGCTCCTGAACAACGTGGTGGAGGCCGTTTTTCCACATGTATCAAATCCTGCAACATATTGTGCAATATACCAAACATTTTAATGATTAATCTCAAGAATGCTTTCTTTTCCATCCCATTACAACCTGACTCCAGGTATCTCACTGTGTTCATGTTTTGCGGTGCAGGTGTACTTTGAGTCCACCAGTTTGTTGAACAGAGTGTTCCAGATGGATCTGAGCAATCTACAGGCACCTAGCACAATGATACACTATGTGGATTACCTCCTAGTGTGCATTGTGACAGGGCAGATTCCATCCTTCTATGTACCCTGATAGCCGACAAGGGATATACGGTACATAAGAAGTTGCACTACTGCCAGGAAGAGTTGGTGTACTTCAGACAGATCATTTCCACAGAAGCGCAAAGGATAACACCAGAAAGGGTAGAGGCAATACACAGGACCCCACCCCCTGTATGGTGAAAAAGATGCAACAATTATTGGGGTTATGCAACTACTGCAGGGCTTGGGTGTTTGATTATTCAACCTTTAGCAATCCCCTCCTCCAGGCACTCAAAGAAGACCAAAAGATAAAGGGTCACATTAAATGAACCTCAGAAATGATTGAGCATGTTGCTGACCTGAAAGAGGCACTGGCACATGCACTATTGTTGGCAACCCCCAATTATAAAGAGAAGTTTAACTTATTCTACCATTCTGACAGCACAGTGATGACAGCTGTTCTCACACAGAAAAAAACACAGGGGCACAAACCCCTGGCACACTACAGCGGACTGTTAGACCCATTGATGCAGAATAATTTCCCTTGCGAACAAGCGCTTGGAGCTGCAACATTTGCAATAGAGAAGGCAGCAATGATAATGATGGGGTTCCCCATAGTCTTATACGTGGAACATTCACTTTTTCCAATACTACAGAAGTCAAAATCTACGCTAACGACTCAAAGAGCCTCAGGATACGAGATAATAATGATGAACCCAGCCATTGAGGTTGTCAGATTGGTGTAGTGAACCCATCCGAATTCATAGCACAGCCAACTGAGCAAGGAAAGTAGGTTCATGACTGCTCATCTCACATGGACAGATTAGAAGGGAACTCCCAGCTAAAGGAGGAAGCAGTAGAGGAAGTAGACACAATCTTTGTTAACGGGTCAGCAAGGATAGATTCCAACACAGGATGCAGGCATACAGGAGCTGCAGTGGTGAGCCACAAAGGGGGAGGATTGTGAATTTTCTTACAAGTGAGATTGCCGGTGGAATGCTCTGCACAGGCGGCCAGACTGGTGGCCCTAATAAGAGCATTAGACATGTCAGAGGGGCATGTGCTCTACATATTTACTGACTCTGCTTATGCCATCTCCACAGTGCACTCAGGCTTAGCTCATTGAGAAAGGTGGGGGTTCAGAAGAATCGATGGATCCACTGTCCAGCATGCAGAGTTACTGAAGCAGCTAATTAGGTTATGGAAAATCCCAGTAGAAGTATCAATGATAAAGTGTTCCACCCACAAGGGCAGACACCACTTTATTTTTTACAAGGGAATGATATGGCACCAGAGTAGCAAAAGAAGCAGTGTACCTGTCCAGAGTCACCCCTACGCTATAACCAGGTACAAAGGAGAAAGTACGTATGATGGAGAAAGGATGTTGGGTAAGTCCTGATTCAAGAATTAAACTTCAATCCACAAGAGCCAAAAATGAATGCACAAGATGTGAGAATAACAAAAAATGTAATATAACTGCCTAGGCAGGGAAACATCGAAACATACATTCAAATGCGTTTAAAAACATGGCCCGTTTTATAGTGTTTTACAGAAAGGAATAGAAAACAAATGTTGCAAGTCTTGTACATTTTCTATATATCTGATTTGCTCACATCATTGGCACTATATGTGTGTCTATACATTTTCTAATTCTATTGGTTAAAACTAATCACATGTCTAAAGCAGAAGTTTACTCATTAGCGCTTAGCCCATCTCCATTTACATGCATTTTTATTGGTTAGCCACCTGTTAAACATCAGTCAACTAAGACAGAGCTTATATTTGGTTGCTTCACAACAAGTATGAATAGAGTGAATGATTATGTCTACTTTAACCAATAATTTTGTGAGATGTGACAGTGTGACATAAGTATTGTAACTTAACATCCTTCCATGTTGACCTAAGTGGTTTGGCACCATTTTACCATTCCCATCATTTGTGGACCATTGGTATCTGACACAGTTTGCAATTCATAATTGGAAGTCTGGCTGATCTGCCTTCCGTTTCTCATGAGATCATCTATCCTATCTTTGACATTTTTAACTAGGCTTATTTGCCTAGTATATAACTCTGTCCTATTATAATGGCAAAGATATGTGTATACATTTACATGTTTGTGTCCGTATAATTTGTGACTTTGTTAAGGTGTAGTGTTGTTATTTCTATTATATACTTATGGTCAGAGTTATGTATGAGCTGCTGGACATCATATTAGTTATACCTGCTTCACTTTTGCTGACTTTCTGCACAGCTCCTTCCTGAATAAATGGAGCCTTATTAGTGTGCTGTGCCCTGCAGGGGGAAGTGTACATCTTACAGAGCTTATATTCCCCTAATTAATGTTAAATACATTTGATTATTTTTAGCTACCAGGAGAATCCACTATGGTTGTACATATAATTGAAATGCAGGGAGAAGCACCCCAGTAAAAGAATGTGCTATGGATACAGAGGGTGTACTCTCTTTCTCCCAATGACCTGGTGTGGAGACAGAACAGCACAGGGAAGCCAGTGATGGCCAGAAAATGAATTAATATAGGCTAAGAGGAACTACATTTCCCAGCCCACGTGTCAAAGGAACATTTGGTAGCAGAAATAAAAGAATGGTGGTTTGTGCCAAAATTGTATGAAATCCTGACTGAATTTACAGGAAATTGCATGACGTGCCAATGATTAATGGCAGGGCACACATATATGTTTGTTGTTGTAAGTCCTTTTTCACGGTGGCTTGAGGTGGGACCTTGTATCGACAATGATGCAAATTCGGCAGCTACATTTTTAGTTCGGGAGGTATTTCCAAGGTGGGGCATATGTGAAGAATTAAGGCCAGGCAATGAGTAACACTTTGCCAATTACCTGTTCATGGAGGTTACAGCACTCCTGGGAATAAGCACTGCCTATGTTCAGTGTACCACCCACAAGCAATCAGTGTGTTTGAGAGAATAAAGGGCCTGCTCAAGCAGCACTTTGCAAAGCTAACAATGACAATCTGTAAAAACTATCTTTAATGCCTTCCTCTTGCTCTGTTTGCATAACGTAACTCACCTGGTTCGGATCACCATTTGATGCTGCATGAAATTGTCACTGGCAGGAGAATGCATGCACCTTCCTCTCCTGCATGTACAAAGTCATAGCTCATCACAGGTACTGGAGGAAGAATTCAAAGCATACTTGACTGAACTCAACAAAGCAATTACCTATACATTCTGTCTGGTACGTTCACGCACAGGCCAGCCGCCCACTGAGATGTCACACACAAACACGCAAAGAGGGGGTGTCTTCCACCTAGCAGCACCCAGGCACTACCACTACCACTAGCCAGGCAACAAAATCTTCATAAAGAATTTCACCAGAAAATGGAAAGAGCCTAGGTTCACAGGACTACACATCGTCATCTACATGGCATCTACAACCGTCAAAGTCGCTCATAAGAAACAATGGATCCATTTGTCAGATGTCCGTCAACACAAAGGGCATCAACAGCATGAGCAGCACCAGCTCCCTTGAAGAAGAGGAGAAGAGCACAGTAACTTGATAGGAAGTATGCACCAATTGTCATTGACATTTTTCTCTGCTATTATGTTCTATGTCCTCCCCTCCCTTTCTGCACCCCTCTCCCTCACCTTTTGTTTTCTCCGCCTCTACCAGAAATGTCATAAGGCTTGGTACGGTAGTCACCTGTCTGTTTCCATTTCCTTCCCACTCTCCTCCTACCTTACCCTCCCTTCCTTATCTATGTCTTAGCTCTTGCACTATTTGAAATGTCAACAGGCAGAGTACAATAGTTAATTTCACATCCTTACAGTTCATGTCCTGTAAGAATGTCATTGCATTTTCCTGTGTTCCCTCTCTTGCCTTGAAGCACTTTGAAACACATTGTGTATAGGCGCTATATAAATAAACTATAATATCATATCATATAGGAGGCCCATGGAGGGGGAAGAAGAGTTGCCTCAGAACAGTAGTAGCAATACAAGAAATCATAAAAACTTTTTGTTATGGGCTTTTTGTGCGTTTCTCTCTCTCTCTCTCTCCTGTGTTTTTTTATGATAAAAGAGTCCAACAACACTATACAAAACAATGGCAAAAATATGAAAGCAAAAAGGAGCATATTTAATACAAATGGTTTCCACAATGCAGTTGGTGGAAGGCAATATACTTCATCTGGAAATGTATCTTATGACAACATGTGGCGTGTGGAGAGGGAGAGAGCTAATGACACTTCCATTGTGTGATCTGTCATCCCACACATCACAGCAGCCCCCAAATTCTACCTATAGCAAGAGGTATCAGTGGGGGAGGAGGGATGTTTAATGCACTTGTCATGTAAAAAAAAAGGTCTCTTTCAGGGACACACTGTGACAGGTGTCCCACCTAAGAATGTCTTTCTCTCACCCTCCTGTGTCTTCTAGAACGCCGCCATTACACGCGCTAAGAGTCGGGACGAATAGTATCAGCATTGCGGTAACGCCCACCTCGTATAATCTACCACTGTTTTCATCAACGTTACGATCTATAGAAGGTATGAGGACATATATATGTATATTTGTACAATATCATATGGGATAGTACTCAGACATCTGATGACGCATTTTACTTGCGTCTTGTGTATGTTTGTGTCCTCTACACAGCCAGCAACAGCCACTATGGGCATCCTCGCCCCTCTAGACATGTATGAAGGACTGATATACATTGCCTGACCAACATAGAACACCTCCTCCAAGTTCTACCGTAAGGCACCACGCTAAGTATTACTGTTTTGTAAAAAATGGGGCAATTGTATAACCAATATCCACTGTCCAATAGAATCACATAACATGTGAAGTCACATCAATATGTAAAAATAATATACACGAATAGCCCAATGACAAATATGCTATGTAAACAACTGAAAGAGATATATACATGACTGAACCATGAATATGTCCAGGTTGCACACTAATCACGATATGCAAGGGCTGGTTTTGATCAGAACTGTTGTGGCATTTGTCACTAGTGCCATTCACAATATAGCTAGTTTTTAACATATATGTTTGTTTGTCCCTAGAGATACATCCTTAGACATCTCACAATCATTATGAAAAATACGACACATGGGCTAAAGCTGTAGTTTTTCCGTGTCCTGACGAAAGCCTTATCTGGTCCAACATTCACCTAATGGACAACAGTCATCTCTAAACTTCTGAAGACTGCTCTCTTTTAAGGCTGGAAACAGAATCATCCTGTCGACACACTCCCCACACAGGTTCATGTTTTCACACTGTCCCGACTGGGGCTTCTGTAGAAGTATTACCATTCTATGTCTATGATATGAAGTCACTCTTGTCACTACTAACATCACCTTTAAAAATATAATAGGTTTGATGTACAACTCGCATCAAGCAAATAGATTCACGTGATTGTTTTCACATGATTTTTTGCCGTACAGGACTGTGATTTCTCTTTGCTTTGTCTTGTGATTTTTTAACTACTGGACTTATTATGTTCCATTTTTTTAACATGTATTAGGAAAATTAAATTAAACACATTTTTCCTTTGAAATACTAGCTTATGTGCATACCTTGTGATATTTGTTTTGACACAAGAATGTGATTCACTGTTGCCTCAACTTAGTCCACATAAACCAGTTCAGTAGTGTGACAACAGTAGGTAGCTTGCTTTGGGAATCCTCCTTTTGTCTATCTGATTTTGACCACATCCCACAGGCCCCTATCAAAAAAGTGGTCTCCTCGAGCTCACAAAGCTATACTCTATATAACTGAAGGTACACGAAAAGAAGAGCAACTGTTCACTAACCATGGCAGAGTGCATTGCAAAAATTCATCAAGGCATGCCATTCCTTCGTGCCATACAAGGCCTTTGATGGGGATAATGGGATCAGTCTATTTTGATGTCAAATGAGAGGGGGGAATGGTACAGTGTATGTTTTAGGTCAACGGGTTCAACATAACTAGGTTCCAACATCGTCTGCGCAAAGATAATGGGTAGCACAGCATTGCAGAGTGGGACAGTGACAATGGTGAACCACCGGTGAGCCTGCAGGACCCAGGCATATGCCCAGCTGCCTACGGATTGGGGGGGACTACGTTCTCTCGTTATGTTTCAAAGCTCTGCCCTCATAGTGTCTCAAGCAGACCTGATACCTTTCAATGGCCACCCAGCACTGCTAAAACAAAAAATGGTGGAGGAACAGCAGGCACAAGCAGCGCAGGGGCACACGATGAACAGAAAGAAGCGTAGTAACAACTACTGGCCGGTGGCATTGTCACTGAGTTTACAAGGTATACCTTATAGTTTTCGTATTTTCTCAAGTACATCTGTTTTGTTCACATCCCTGGAGCTTCCTGGGGTCCAAGAAGCCACTAAGGCAGAGTGGTTGCAGGTGACCCACAACAAGCTCATTCAGCTGGCAAATTCAAAGGAGAAGGGGCTGAATGCAGTGAGGAAAGACTTGATGGGGTAAGATTAGTGACACTGCAGAACAGATACGTTCTGGACATGCTAACAGCAAATGAGTCTAGTGTGTACAGAAGCAGCTGTACCATGACACCAGCAAATGATGCAGCCATTGGAACACTGACTGAGGCCATCAAGGAGATGTGCAATCTCCATGACAAAAATGATGAGGGGGATGTATACTGTGGCATCGGACACATGGTTCAATTCCCTCTTCTCCTGGGTCCACACTTAGTTGGCAGACGTGTTTAAGGTGACTGTCCCACTAGTCATTCTGGTGCTCATTGCTTTTTGTGCAGGCCAGCTGATATTACAACATTGGAAATGTACAAACCAATGAAGGAGGTATACAATGTCAATGAAGGTCGGCGGGAGGAGGGTACAACACAGGGGAATAAGTAAATACCAAACAGTCAGAAGCAACTGAGCGTGATATACAAGTAGTGCTTACAGTGCCACTTACACATGTGAATGGATATATTTCTTTTTTAGTGGCATGCTCCGCTAATGGGCAAGAGTGTGTGATACTGGAATTGTCACTAGAGGAATGTGAGGAAAAATGTCGGGACATGAGCATGGTAAGGAGGTTGTGGATCCCCAAAATGGTACACAAAAGCATGACAGGAAAAATTGTGTTGATCGATAGATCGATGGAATGGGGGAATGAATTAATTGAGCAGATACAGTGCTGCCTAGGGGGGCACACTTCTGAGTTGTGGGAATGATGAGTAAGGGGAGGGGGCATCCCTAGATGGGGAACATTGTTGTGAGCTGTACCAGGTAACTTATGGACCCAGTTCAAAGGTGCAGCTGTAGAAGTTTGCAGAGTAACGTAGAGTTGGGGGTCACCCAGGGAAGAACAGGGGCGATAGATAACCCAGACAAGGGCAAAGAGCAGCAGGGGTAGTGTGGTATAATACAAACCATACCACAGCCATCGTGATCTATAGGCCACAGGTAGGTAAGCCACCTTGGGTTTTCACACTGACTGAATTTCTAGAGCGCTCAGCTAAAGCTGCATGCTCGAGAAATGTTGCAAACCAACCATTCCCAGGACATTGTAGTTTCTGGGGGATGGGTCTAGCTGACACTTTCGAGGTCAGTAAGCCAGGTTCCTGGGCACTTGCTGGGACAAGAAAACTACTGATTAATAAATACTGATAAACAGAAGGAACATCACAGTGGGATAAGCAGTTTCACATCGCCCCTTTTCACATGGGCCTGAGAAGAGGGCTGTGGGCTACAGGCTTGAGCCGGGAGGGGGCCAATCAGGTGGAGAGTTTCAGTGTCCCGAGGGTGCAACAGTGTTTTGTGTCCTTGCCGATGTCAGCAGGGCACATCATTGCTGGATGCCATGTGAATTTCTGTCATTGCCAAGCCCAGGTTGGTTTATGTTTCTCATGAGAACTGGCCATCAGCAATTTATTGAATAAAGTTCCCGTGGTCAGCCTGATTATGTCATGCAATGTCTGTTGTTGTGGGTTGGTGTGGGAAGGTTAGTGACATCACGTAGGAAGGTGTTGGATAGAGGGGGCCAAGATCATTTTCAAAAATCATGGATGAGTAATGTATAGGTTGCCATAGGGGATTGACATAGTTCTGCCAATAAGCTCCGTAGGATGATTTAACAATGTTGAAACCTTTGTCTATGCTAAAAAAGTGAAAACGTATAAAAGGTTTAACCACAGTGGGCACCTCTGACAGCTCCTTCTTTCAGTTCTGTTCCACTGTGCTGTTTGAATTGTGCTCCCCCAGCTGTGGCCGGGCCTCCAATAAACAGCGTTACTTCTTGCCTGGCACACGCTATTCTTTTGGATTACTTGAGGTTTATGACACCTACTGGAGGACCCCTGATACAATATGCTGCGCAACAGGGGGCACAGCTTTACGGTGGGCTTGCTTGAAATGTTTACCCTAACTCTCTCTTAACAATGTTTTTTTTATTTTTGTATTGAATATGTGATATAATCACTTATATCAGGCATTGGTTAATGGCAGTGAAGTTGTGTTTGCACAGCAAATTATGCCAGCTCATCAGCTTCACATATCCCGGAGATCACATTTGTGAATTTGCTGTCATGGAGAGGCCATGCACATATGGCTCTTTTAGGGTTATTTCTACTTCCTTTTCCCCTATTTGCTTGCCCCCTTGTGCATTCCCATATTTACAATGTACACAGTCTGTCCTTGTTTCTGTATCTTCTTAACAACTGGTTTGGCATCCCAGGTCACATACCTGACAATTCTGGCCACCACACTTCAAGGATTCCCCATACACATGTTGAGATCATTGCAGAATCATGTTTTCACTATTTTAGTATTTCTTACACAGTACCAGAAAGCACCATCACTGAGAAATTGTCATTATCATCAGCTTTCTTATTTTCTCTTTTTCTAGCTCACATTCCATCTGATCCACTACTAAGGAAGAGGGCGATAGGGCATTTAAACCCACCAAATAACAAAGTTCTATGTGTCCTCATTGGCTCTCGCTGGAAACTTCTCAAAGGAAAAATCTAAAAGCCAAGGGATGGTGCACTCAGCTTCAATTGATCCAAGCTCCATATTTTATATTCCCTGCTTCTCAGGCCCCTGGCATCTCTGTGAAAACATCCTGCTGGATTTCACCATCATTTTCGTTTACTGCTTTTGGGAGAGACGGGTCTATGCTTTGGGGGAAATGGCAAGGGATTCTAGTCCCTGCCCGGTCACCTGTCAAAAACCTAAACAATGCTGTTTGTTTCCCTAGATACCAAAAGTCCCAGCAAGCCCACTGTGTACAGCACCTGAACAAGTTAGAGTGAGGCTTGAGGCGCCTCTTAGCCTAACAACCAACATATCAATGAAGGCGAAATGAGAGAATGGAGTTGTCATATTGCAGGCAGTCCTTTCTCTGTATGCCTCTCATAATCCATAGTCCTTTGCTGATGTTGATGGGGGTGTGGGAGGGAGTCTTCAAACTGTCTATTTACATATCCTTATTGCTCATGGTGAACAATGTATCTATATGAGACAGAGAGTCGAGTGAGACAGGAAAAGAGAGGGGGAGAAATAAAGAGAGAAAAAAAAGAGAGAGAGAGAGAGAGACAAAGGCAGAGACAGACACATGGTGACTGTGGCACTTTTAAAGGCCTATCCGTGGAACCCAGTGATCCTGTGTCTCATATGCCTGATATTGCAACCATGTGCACTATACAGAAATACGTTTATTGTGAATCTTAAAAATTAGATTGTACAACTTAAATGTCTAGTTAGGATATGTTTGAAATTTACATTAAAAGCTGAGTAATATAACATACTCTCTATAGGGTGAAATTTGTGGGGTTCACATGTAGCTGCGTACTACCTGTGGAGTATTCTGGAGAGGAAGAACACCTTGAAAGTGTATTTTGGTGAAGCTCAAAATTATTACAGTTTTAATCCTATAAGACAAAACAGGCAACATCCTAGCATTAACCGTTCTATCCCAATTTACCTGCTCCACCCTCCCAGAGAGCTGGCTTTGTGTGCTTCAGAAGATTGACCTCTAGATGTCGAAAGGTACATAGCAGTCCTTCTGTTTTTCTCCTTAAACAATTATTAAATTGTCCCCTGGGACTAGTCCTTTATTTATATTCATGCCCCTAATGCGCCACCTTTCTAATCAGTTCTGGATAAACATGGCATTGGTGATGCATTTTTCAGTGACGTCCTCCTCAGGCGAGGGGTGTTGGCCTCCACTCCACTGACAATATGCTGTGTGGGAAAAGGGCCTCATTGCGCAGACCAGTTCAGTCCATCTGGATCCATTGGCACTGAGTCGGTGACCTTGTCCCAGTCACCTGGGACAAAGCAAATCTCCAGAATCAGCATTGTTTACTTTGACTGCACAGCTCATTGTGGTGGCTAGCAGCATTGATTGATGCCAGCAAAATAACGGTAGCCTCATCAAGAGCCTGCTGGCATATAATGTCAAACAATAAACACTACTGTCATGGGGCAGGTCTTACAGCAATGCATGAGCAATAGAAGAAAATGAACTTTTTGTCAATCTCCTAAATTGCTGTTTTCTTCATCACCTCATTAATTCCCTTATAGTATTTCTTTTAATTATGCTGGTGGTTCTGCGACTGTCCACGGACCCAATGAGGCAAATGCTTCACTATTTATTAATGTTATGTTGTCTCAAATGGAGGCAGTGCCCAACTTCACAATTCTGTTTCCGTTTCATTAAATATGAATGGATCTTAATGGGACAGCCATTAAGAACCATTAAAGTAACCAGCGATTTGAACATGCTTTCGTCTTTTCATTGAACCTGTTAATTTAGGTCCAATCATTAAGGCAAATCTTATTTTGCTAGTACTACTAGTACTGATATTACTGCTCTGGTTATACTCGGCTGCCCTCAGTGCCCAGCCTAGGTAGCTGCCTTGTTGCAGGCTACCCGTATGGCCTTAGGGCCAGCGGTGAGACAGGCTTTGTATTTGCATTCCATGTAGCCTTTCTTCAGAATATGGAATGGTAGGATGCTGGCTGGAAGAACTCTGCATTTGAGTGTGGGGGGAGCACTGAAACATCTGGGTTCTTCTTCCAAGGGTTGTATTTTGAAAATACCCTGACATTTATGTGGGGGAATGAGACCATCCTGTATTGTTGTATCTGATGTTTGCTCACGCGCTGCATTTGTCTGCGCTCATGTCACTGCGCCTAGACCTTTGGATAGGCAGTTTAAAAAAGGGGGCAGAATGAATTATTGTTTCAGATATTAGTATTCCTAAGAGTTTGAGGTGTAGAACTTAAACAACTGTGTTCTTGCACAGGGCCTATCTGGCAAATACATAAAATGTGAGTGGTGGAATGTGGCCAGCTTGTATTGTTGAGTCTAATGTTTGCACTTGCACTGCATTTTCCCGCATTTTCCTATCACCACACCTCACCACACCTGTCAGGCTTAATTATTGTTTCACAAATTATTATGACTATGCATTTACATAGAAGGAGTCAAATATCTGGGTTTTCCCACAAGACTTACATTAACAAATACATTGGAATATGTGTGGTGAAAAGGGGAAAGTTTGTATTGTTGTATCTCATGTTTGTACATACACCGCATGTGTCTTCTGAATTGTTGTTTTACAATTCGACGAGACACTTAATTGCTTATAATATTCTCTGGATGTTGCTCACAGATCATTCACAAATACCATGATCACATCCAAACGGTGTATGTCTGCCACACTTGCTTTTGTAGGCATAATTAAGACAGATGGTGCTGCGTTTCACTCCTGCAGGCCATCACAGGTTGTGCTACTGGCTCTGGTGAATGTTGTTGTTCATCATGGCAGATCAAACGTGAGAACAGATGTAAGGCCAGGGGGCCTGATGAAAAAATAGCAATGAGACATGTTGCATGAACTGTGCTTGATTCAAGAGGAAGAGGACTTGGATGTGTTTTTTTGAGGATTGAGAAACATGAGGAAGTCCTTAAATCTAATTCCGTTTACCCAAAAGAGCAACGGAATATGATAACACAGGGGAGTCAGGCATTGCACAGCTGATAAGTGAACTTCTGGGATTTTTTCAGAATGACCCACATATAAAACACATGTATTTATTTATTTGCATTTATAAAGCGCACAAAAACGGCCCTGAGGCATCGTGGTGCTGTTACAGCGAGCTTGAACTTAACATAGGTAAGATTTAACATAGTCTGTTGCAGTGGTATAGCAGGTTAAATACTATGAGTGCAGCATTGAGAATGACAAGTAGTAAAAGACAGAGCGGGTCAAGTGTTATGCTTTGCTATGGTTACAGTGCAATAGCGTAATTAGACAGGCTGGTTTTAAAACATTAGCGGAACAAGAAGGTTTTTAGGTTTTTGCGAAAGGTTGTGTATAATTTTTCATTCCTTAGTGAGGTTGGCAGGGCATTCCAATTTTTGGGTGCGAGGTGTTGGAAGCTAGACCCTCCGGCTTTGGTTCTTTTGAATGTAGAAACATAGATATGGTTGGCGCGGTGGGCTCTAGTGGGTCTGTTAGAAGAGTTGAGGGTGATTCTTTCCGAGAGATAGGGTGGGGCATCAGATGTATATATATATGTGTGATGGCCATGGTTTTAAAGAGTATATGTTCCTTTGTCAGTAGCCAATGGGCCTCTTTCCTTGCTTGAGAGATGTGTTCCCTTTTGGGAGTGGACAGCGCTGCCTGGAGAGGTGCCTAGGAATAGGGCATTACAATAGTCCAGTTTAGTACCTATTGTGGCTCTGGCGATGGATAGGCAGTTTTTGCTGGAGAGAAGGGCTTGACTGCTTTGATCACCTTGGTGGTGAGCGCTGAGGAGGAGGCTATGGCGTTGACCTGGCAGGACATGGATAACGAGTCATCTAGGTGGACACCTAGGGTTTTGACAGTCTTGGAGACTGTAATGATGGCATTATCCATGTTGAAGGTTTTATATTGCGAGGGGAGTTTGTTGAGAGTTTTGGTAGTACCTACTATGAGGATTTCAGTTTTGTCCCCGTTTAGGCAGAGGCCGTTGGCAGCCATCCAGGTTTGGATGGCTGTGTAAATTTTGGTTAGAGCTGTCGTATCTTCTTCATAGGTCCCAGTTAATGGGAGTAGTACCTGCATGTTGTCAGCATAGTTGGTGTATGCTATGTTGTGACGGTCAAGATCATAGAAGAGTGGAAGGGTAAATATATTGTAGAGTGAGGGGGCGGTGCAGGAGCCCTGAGGGATGCCACATGGATGATAGTAGTGGATGCTGAGACTGTGTCTGAGAAGACCTTCATGAGTCTTCGATTTAGAAATGAGGCCACCCAAGCAATGGCTTCTGGGGAGAAGCGAGCTTCTTTTTTAGGTGCATGCCTAAGATATCGTGGTTGACAAGGTGAAAGACGGCGGACAGATACAGTAAGAGAAGGAGTGCCGGTTTGCCTTTGTCCATGATGTCGTAAAGTTGCATTTTTAAGTCGAGCAGGGCTGACTCTGTCCCGTAACCTGGATGGAAGCCTGTCTGTCTTTTGCCTAAATGTGGTTGGTTTCTATATATTCCTGGATTTGTGTGTAGGTAACCTTATCCAGGATCTTGAGCAGGAAAGGCACGGTGGTGATGGGCCTATAGTTATTAGCAATTTCAAGGTCGAGAGTAGTTTTTTTTAGAAGGGGGCGTACCCAGGCTTCTTTTAGAATGTTTGGAACTGTGTTGGCGTTGAAGGAGGCATTGATGAAAGATTTAAGAAAGGGGGTGAGTGTTTCAGTGCAGTCTTTAATGAGACTGGCTGGGCAAGGGTCTCCTTTGTAGTTGGATGGTTTAATCTTGTTCATAATCACAATGACTTCCTGTTCTGTTACTTCCCTGAAATTGAAAGGGGTTATGGGGGCTTTGGCGGAAGGGGGCACTGGGCTGGAGGTGAGCAGGTGGTCAGTGCTGGTGTTAGATTTAAGGTGCTGTGACAGATTCTTGTGGTGTTCCTTAATTTTTTCTTACAGGAGTTCAATTTTATTCAATGGGGCAGATTATATGGAGTTACACCAGGTTTGGTCTTTAACAATATCTTGTGATTTGGTAACTGGTGTGGTGAGTTCTTTGAAAATGGCGAAGAGCTCTTTGGATTCAGAGCTTGCATTCATAATTCTTTCATTGTAGGAAGCTGACTTGGCTGTAATTATAGCTTTTTTGTATTGCAAGGTGATTTTTTTGAAGGAGGATAGGGTGGGCTTGGGAGGGTAGTTTCTGCCAGGTGTTCAGTGCTTTTCTCTTCTGAGAGAGAAGCTCTTTTAGTTCTGAGGAGAACCAGGTGTTTGAATGTTACACTGTTTTAGCTTTTTTGTTCTGTAGAGGGGCAATGGTGTCTATAGCAGTGCTTATGGTGCGTTTATAAATATCTGCTAGCACTGATGGGTCGGAGGACTTAAGGTCTGTTGTGAGGGTGCTGAGGTGTGGTATGATCTTATCTTTGGTGAGATTTTTGGCGCATCTTACCAAGGCTGGGGGGATAGGGTTAGGCTTTTTGGTTTTAGACACGGCGGGAATGAGGAAGTGAATGATGTGGTGGTCTGACCAGGGAGTTGGGGTAATGGACCTAATGTCAATCTGACAGTTGTGGTCGGCTATCCAATCAAGGATGCAGCCTTTGTCATGTGTGGGTGAGCTTATTTTTTGGTCAAAGCCTAGTTCCTTTAGGGCTAGTGAGAGAGATTTGGCTGGCTTGTCCTTTTTGTCGTTGAACCCTAGGTTGATATCACCTAAGAGGATGCTTTTGGAAGTGATTTTTGAGTTTTCTGTTAGGCGATGTAGGAGGTTCTCGTGGAACTCTGATAGTGGGGCAGGTGGGCAACAAACAAGGTTGATGGTGATGCTGGAGTTGGGGGAGAGGGCGATTTTTATAGAAAGGGAGTATGTGTTATCACCTAGGTTAGATGTGATTTGTCTGGCCTCTAGGTGATCTTTCAGGATGAGTGCACCCCACCTCCTACTGAGGAAAGGCGGTCTTGACTGATGATGGTGTAGCCCTGTGGGGTGGCAAGGTTGAGGGCTGGCCCTGCAGCACTGTGAAGCCAGGTCTCAGTGATGGCTAGGATGTCGAGGTCCAGGTTGATTAGGAGTTTGTGAATTTCAGTGGCATGAGCAGGGATGGATCTAGCGTTGATAAGGGTGCACTGCAGGTTGTGTTGGGGCTGGGAAGAGGAAGGGGTGGTGTTGTGTGGTACAAGTAAGGCAGGATTGGGGTGCGTCAGGACTAGTGTGGGTGTGGTCAGTTTGGCCGTGTTGGTAGGCGTTTCAGTAGTTTTGGATGAGTTAGGTGGGGCTTGAGGGGTGGTGCCAGGGTATCTAGAACAGAGTCCCAGAAGTCGGTTCTTGATGTTAGTGGGTCTAGTGCCTGATGTTATGGTGGGTGTAAGAGAGTTTGCTGTGATGTTGCTTTTTGTGAAAAAAGAGGGCAGGAAATGGGTAGGGGGGATGTTGGAGGGGAATGTGTGGAGGGCAGCTGGTCTGTTGGTTGGTTGAGGGTGTTGCATGGTCAATATGGGTATAGAGTGCCGCAATCAGATGGCAATGCAGCTAGATGCTAGGGGCAGTAGTCAAAAGGCAGAGCAACTAGGTGCAAAAAGCAACAATCAAATGGCGGAGCAGCTAGGTGCTAGATGCAACAGTCAGATGGCAGTACAGCTGGGAGTAACATGCAACAGTCAGATGGCAGTACAACTAGGTGCAGAATGCAACAATCAAATGGCAGAGCAGCTAGGTGCTAGATGCAACAATCAAATGGCAGTACAGCTGGGTGCAAGATGCAACAGTCAGATGGCAGTACAACTAGGTGCAAAATGCAATAATCAAATGGCGGAGTAGCTAGGTGCAAAATGCAACAATCAAATGGCGGAGCAGGTAGGTGCTAGATGCAACAATCAAATGGCAGCACAGCTGGGTGCAAGATGCAACAGTCAGATGGCAGTACAACTAGGTGCAAAATGCAAATATCAAATGGCGGAGTAGCTAGGTGCAAAATGCTACAATCAAATGGCAGAGCAGCTAGGTGCAAAATACAACAATCAAAAGGGGGAGCAGCTAGGTGCAAAATGCAACAATCAAATGGCGGAACAGATAGGTGCACAATGCAACAATGAAATGGCGGAGCAGCTAGGTGCAAAATGCAACAATCAAATGGCAGTACAGGTAAGTATTAGGCACTGCAATCAAATAGCAGGACATGTGTGGCACAGGATAATGAGTACCGCATAAGTGTTGGGTGGTACATAAGGTGCAAGCAATAGTCAATTTTACAATAGGCTAGATGCGAAAATACTAGGCTACACTGGATAGCTCTTGCTGTGGGGCTGGTTACAGCATAGCTGGTGGCATGTTAGATCAGTGTAGCTACTGTGTGAGATGTCTTCCCTAGAGTTATATCAGCACAGCAAATCATAGGCGACTGGGGCAGAGTAGTTAGAATGATAGAAGGTATAGTTAATAGCATGGTCAAGAACAAGCAGTAATAGTTACTGGTTAGTGTCCTGTGACAGACATGACGGTTGGGCAGTGTTGTTAAGGCACAATCTGGTGGAGTTGATGATCACGTAGTCGAGCAAAAGAGTAGGATGAGTACCCCTTTGTGGATCCAATCGGTGCAGTGGAGCGATGCGTGGAGGCACATGCATCGGGATGTTTGTGCAGCGGGCCCATGCACAAAAGGCGGTGCATATGGGAATGGGGATTAGGTGACCGTTTAAGTCCATGGGTTGGATGCTCGTGTGTAAAGCAAAGCGCGATGCTGGTTCACTCATGGGGCCAGTGCCAGTAGGATATATGGGGCAGAGATCAGGAGGGCAGGCAGGCCTTGCGTGTGGTACACATGATAGGTATAAACATACAAGGTGGGATATGTGCACAGTACAGTAATGGGCGGCTTACCCATTGAATCCTGGAGCTGAATAAAGATGTCCGGAGAACCAAGGGCAACGGCTCCTCCGGCTCCTGACAGGCTCACAACAGGGTTCGTAATCTTAGAGGTGTGCCTTTGCTGGTGGGCCGGCGCTCGCCTGCCAGTGATGTGATAGGCTTACAAATGCAGGGTGAGGGCCAATCATGTTGTGCTCCTGGCAGCCTGAGGAAATTAGGCTTGCAGAGGGTAGGCAAAATCACGGGTGGCCATTTTGGAGTGGCTAAGCCTCATGGTGAGCAATGGAGAAATGCCTAATCCGGTTGCTGGAGACGTCTGATGCTCGCAGGAACAGCTTCTCACGGCGAGATGTGCATTTTCCTTAATTTAGGCGGTGGTGTGGCGATTTTCCAGTACGAAGCATTTCTGATTTAAAAATGCTTAGGATGCCGCTAGCAAGTCTATTGGCATGCCTTGGAGAAAAAGATTGCCCAGTTGTTCTTCAAGGGGTGGTGGCCACTGCTCCAGCAGTGGGAGGGGGACTCCTGCTGCACCCGGGTGGGGGAGACCATCCAATCAGATGGCTAGGAACGTGGGCTTGAACTGCCAGAACATGCCCGCGGTCCAAGCTGGCTGACAACTGGCTTCCCCTGCCACCATCTTCCCCGCACCCTCTGTTCCCTTCTTTTTTTATCCCCCCCACCATCCTACTTACCTTTTTTCTGGCAGCGAAGAGTTCCACCACCTCATCTGCTCCTTCTCCTTGCGTCACGCAGGCCGCTATGGGAAGGGAAGAGGGGATCCTTACGGAGTACCGCCTTCCCTTTCCATGGTGGCCATCTTTGTAAAGGATTTTCCATCATTCAACAGGACGCACTCGGCGTCCTGTTGAACGAGGGAAAATTATTTATGTTTAACACCTGATTTACTGCTTTGGTAACCTGTGGTGCTAATGGCCTTAACACCCAATCTGACCTGCCAGATCAGGTGTTAATGCCACATGAAAGAAAACATGGAGTTATCTGACCCCCATTTTAAGGTTGAATTGGGCACATTCTAGACTCTGAGAAGTAGAAATACACATACCAAAGACACTTGAGAGATGTGTGAGATCACTTGCTTACAGAGCAGAGACTTGAAACAAAGACAACATGAAAAACAACTGGGCATCCCAAAAATCCAGTAAGAAGTCTGTCTTCATATAGTAGTACCCTATCCATCTGTGCCAGCTGCAGGGGCACCCTATATAGGGTGTGCAACTCTCACACATAATGCGTGCAGTACAAAAGCAAATTAACATAACAGGACATATATCCCTGTGGGACTGGCTTCCATATATAGCATTCTTCAATGTGTCTGGTGCTTGAAAAATAACAGGTGGCAGAGGTAGGCCTGCCCCAACACATATGGTGAATGTGTATTTGATTGATACATGCCTGCTTGGTAAGGCTGATGACCAGCTGCAATATTGGCTCTCCAAGTAGTCTCTGTGGCCAGTGGCAGTTGTTCATTAAGACATTGGCATCCTATGCCTCCCCTCCCCAGCTAGTGAACAGTCAGAGCACATTTTTGGTGTTGGCGCATGCTGGTGACAAATCCACCAAAATATCACCAACACCATTGTTAAAGAGAAGAAAGAGAGTAAAGGGGTGCCAGAAAACAGACTTTCTGGTTTCTATGGCTTCTAGAAATGCAGTGGAAAAATCATCCGGCGCACAATGTTATGCTCTGCTCCATTCTGCCAATGGAATCCAATAGTGGCTTGTTTAACTAATCTTCTCCCAATCAGGAGTTAAGTACCATATCATATGACTGTGTCATTTTCAAAGCTGAGATGGCATAGTGATATTTCCTTTTGCAGCAAGAGGGAGTCTGGCTATATTTAGACTGATGTCCTAGTCCCATTGGGCAACATGTAAGTTTCCCTTTCTACATACTGTTACCATACAAGTGATTATTTTTGCTAGAGGTGCAGGACCACTGGCAACATACAGATGTCCTCACAGGAATTCTAATGTGCTTTATTATGAGGACATATGTATGTTGACAGTGGTTCTGCTCCTCTCCATTAAAATAAGGTGTGAGGACATCAGCTTGTTGTAGTTTATTGGATAGGGGCAGTACCTCTGACATCAGATAGGTGTCCTTGTAAGAATTTACATTGAGATCAAAACTACAACATAGGTCAATTATGGCCAAAGACTGCAATTATACATAGGACCAACTGATTGCACTCCTACTTGAGCTGTTGCTCCTTTTACCCTTTAGCTGTTCCATCTCCCATCCTCTAGCTGTCCCTCCTTCCCCCTTGTGATATCCCTCCTCCCTCTTGTCTCTCCACCCTCCCTTGTGCTGTCCCTCCTCCCCTCCCATTGCATTGTTGCTCTTTCACCCTTGCACTGTTGCTCATTCCCCCTTGAGCTGTTGTTCCTTCCCTCTTGTGCTGTTGCTCCTTCCCATTGTTCTTTCGTTCCTCCCCCTTGTGCTATTGATTCTTTCCCCCTTTTTCTGTACCTCCTCCATCCATTTCCATGTCCTCCTACCTCCCTAGTGATGACTATTCTCCCTCACGTGTGCTGTCCCTCCTCCCTCCTATGTACAGTCCCTTCTCCATCCCATTCACTGTCCCTCCTCACCCACTTATGATGGCCCTCCTCCCCATGCACTGTCCCCTCTTGTGCTTTTCCTCCTCCCGCTTGACCTTTCTCTCATTCCACCCTTGCACTTTCCCTTCTTCCTGCTTGTGCTGTCACTCCACCCCTTGTCCTGCCCCTCTTTTCCCTTGCTCTGTCCCTCCTCCTCCTTGTGCTGCCCCTCCTCCCCGTTGTGCTGTCCCCCTTTCCCTTGTGCTGTTCATCCTCCCCCTTTGTGCTGTTATTTCTTCTACCTTGCACTATGGCTCCTTCCACTTGCACTCTCTCGTTCCCCATTGTGATGCTTCTCCTTATAGCTTCTGCAGTCACTCTTTCCTCCATTGTGCTATTGCTCCTTCCCCCTGTGCTGTTCTTCCTCCTTCCAGTTGTCTCTCTTCCCTCCTTTGCACTGTCCCTCCTAACCCCATTGTGCTGGCCCCCATCCCCTTGTGCTATCCCCCTTGTTCTTTCCCACATCCCCCTTCCACTTATGCTGTCCTTCCTTCCCCTTGCACTGTCCCATTCCCCTTTCACTGGCTCCCTTGCTCTTTTTCTCCTCTGCCGATGTGCTGTTGCTCCTTCCCATTTCAAGTGTTGTTCCTTCCCCATTGTGTTATTGCTCATTCCCCTTGTGCTTTTGCAGCTCCCCTTATGCTATTACTCCTGTCCCCCTTCCACTGCCCCTCCTCCCTCCCTTGCACTGTTCCTCCTCCCTCCCTTTCACTGTCCCTCCTCCCTCACTTGCACTGTCTCTCCTCTCCCCAATGCACTGTCCATCCTCAACCTTTTGTGCTGGCCTTCCTCGCCCTTGCGCTGTCCCCCCTTTTCCTCCTCCTCCCTAGGCTTTCTCTCCTTCCACCATTGTACTTCCCCTCCTTCTCACTAATGCTGTTACTCCCCCTTGTGCTGTCCTTCCTCCCCCCAAGTGTTGTCACTTCTCTCCCTTGCCCTGTCCTTCCTCCCACTTGTGCTGTCACTTCTACTTCCCATGGACTGTCCCCCCTCCCCATCCCTTTTGCTGTTGCTCCTACCACCTTGCACATTTGCTCTTTCCCCCTTGTGCTATCATTCCTTCACCCGTGTGATGTTGCTCCTCCCCGCTTGTGCTTTCGCTCATTCCCACATTGTGCTTTTGCTCCTTTGCCCCCTTGTGCTGTCCCTCTGCACTCCCTTGTGGTGTCACTGCTCCTTCCTTTGCACAGTCCTTCCTCACTCCCTTGCATTAACCCTCCTCATCCTCTTGTTTTGGCCCTCCTCCCATTGTGCTGTCCACCTTGTGCTTCCGGCCTCCACCTTGCACTTTCTCTCCACCCCCTTGCACTGATCCTCCTTCCCTCTTGCACTGTTGCTCCTTCCCCCTTGCACTGTCGCTCCTGTCCCTTGCACTGGCATTCTCCCCTAGCTCTGTTCCTCCTCCCCACTTGTGGAGTCCCTCTTTCCCTTTGTGATGTCCCTCCTCCTTCCGTTGCACTGTCCCTCTTCCCCAATCCATTGTGCTGTTGCCCCTTCCAGCTTGTGCTGTCCCTCCTTCACCTTGTGCTGTCACTCCTCCCCCTTGTGCTGTCATCATTCCTCCTCCCTTGTGTTGTCGCTCTTACCTCCCTTGTGTTATTGCTTTTTTCCACTTTGTGCTGTTCCTCCTCCCTCCATTGTATTGTCCCTTCTTCCTTCATTATGCTTTCCTTCCTGACTCCCTTGCTCTGTCCCTCATCACCCCCTTGTGCTGGCCCGGCTCCCCTCTTGTGCTGTTTCTATTGTGCGTTCCTGCCTCCACTTGCTCTTCTCCCCAATTGTGCTGTCCCTCCTACCACCCTGTCTCTCCCCCTTGCACAGTCTTTCCCCCATATTACTGCCCCTCCTCCTCCTTGTGCTGGTCTTTCACCTCCCCTTGCAATGTTCCTCCACCCCACTCCTTGTGCTATTGCTCCTTCCTCCTTGTACTGTTGCTTCTTCCCCCTTGCACTGTCTCTCCTTCTCCTTGTGATGTCACTCGTCCCCATTGTACTATTGATCCTTTCCTCATGTTACAGTCCCTCTGCACTCTGTTGTGATGTCCCTACTCCATACCTTGCTCTGTCCCTCCTCAACCTCTTGCACTGGCCCTCCTCCTCTTGTGCTGTCCTTCATCCCCCTTGGACTTTCCCCTCCCCCTTGCACTGGCCCCCCTTGGGCTGTCCCTCCTTCCCTTCTTATGCTGTCTCTCCTTCTCCCTTGCACTGTTGCACCTGTCCCCTTGCACTGTCTCTCCTCCCCCTTGCACTGTCATTCTCTTCCCTGGTGCTGTCGCTCCTTTCCCTTGCAGAGATAATATTTCCTCTTGTGTTGTCCCTCCTCCTTCCTTTGCACTTCCCTCCTCCCCAACCCCTTGCGCTGTTGCTCCTTCCACCTTGTGCTGTCCCTCCTTCCCCCTTGTACTGTCACTCTGTCCCCCTCTGCAATCATCACTCCCTCCCCCTTCTGGTGTCACTCTTTCCTTCCTTGCACTATTGCTCCTTTCTCCCCTTGTGCTGTCCCTCTTCCCTTCATTGTGCTGTCTCCCCTCCCTCCATTGTGCTTTCCCTCCTGACTCCCTTGCTCTGTCCCTCATTACCCCCTTGTGCTGGCCCTCCTCCCCTCTTGTGCCATCCTCCTTGCACTTTCCTGCTTCCCCCTTACTCTTTCGCTCCTCCCCTTGTGCTGTCCCCCCTACAACCCTGTCCCTCACCATTACACTGTCCCCCCCTTGTGCTGTTCCTCCTAGCCTCCTTGCCCTTTCCCTACTACCCCTTTGTGCTGTTCCCCTTTGCAGTGGCCCTCACCCCTTGTGCAGTCCCCCTTCCTTCCTTGTGCTGGCCCTACTCCCCTTCTAGCGTTGTTTCTCCTTCGACCTTTGCAGTATCAATCATACCTCCCTTGTGCTGTTGCTCTGCACCCTTATTTGCATTTTCATTCCTTCCGTAAAATTTTGTACAATGCGCCTGTGTACTTTTGCTAGTGTACATTTCATCTATTGGACTTTTCAATTCTTTCTCTTGTTGCCATTCATTTCTTATTGCTCCCCGCACAGTGCTTTTTTCACCCCCACAGCTGCTCTTCATTCCATCTCATGCTGTTATGTCTTCGTCTCATTGCTTTAATTCCTCATTCCTTCCCCATGCTAAATGTAAAATGCAATTATCAACTACAAATGGCAGCATCAGTATTACTGGCACACTGGTATTACCACCACAATGGTATTACCGGTTCATTACACGATGGGAAATGGTGGTAATTAAGCCATTTCTTGCTGTTGATACCGGCAAAAGCAAGACAGAGATACCTGGATAGAGATAATGGCAAGGAAGCCACAGGTGCACTGAATGCACTCATGAAGGGTACAAACGGGCCACACCTTCCACCAACCACACTTCCCAACACCACCATGCTGCCATGGGTGTTTGTGCACATAGACATGCAGCTGCTCCAGCTAAACATTGAGCTGCAGGGGCTTGAGGACCAACACAGGCAACATGTAGCAGATGAGGGGAGGAGGAGGATGGTGAGGAGGAGACGCCATGCAAGAAATGCCCATACCCCAGGTCTGCACCTCACCATGGACCCTCAAAGACAGCCAGATATTCACCCTGTACCGGCTTAACAAGGAGATAATCGCTGAGTGGCTGTGCCTGATCCAGGAGGAAACTGGAAGCAGCATCATCATCAGGACAGCCATACTACCACTGGTGAAGCTGTTGTCGGCCCTACACTTCTTTGCGATGGGTACATTCCACCACTCTGTGGCCACACTGCATAGCATCTCTCAGCCCATATTGTTGAATGATCTCATTCAGGTGCTGGAAGCCCTACCCAACCCCCAGTACAGGTGAATGACACAAAGGCATGATTTTACACATTGGCACACACACCCAATTTGCTAGAAGTCTTGGACTGTACCCACGTAGAGTTGGTGGCAACCCAGACATCAGAGGAGGTCTACCGGAACCACAAGCAGTTCCACTCGCTCAATGTCCAGGTCACCTGTTATCCAGACCTCACCATCATGCACTGCTGTGCCCACTTCCCAGGATTGACCCATGATGTTGTGATCTGCGGAAGAGCATGCTGGTGGCATGCCTAGAGGAGTACAGATGACAACAAACCTGGGTTTTTGGTGATTACATTTAATATCACACTGGCCTTGCAGTACAAGTGACTTGCCATATAAGGGGGGTAACAGATATGGATATTGCATTCTCTGACAAGGTCATGCAGGACCCGCCCGCACAGCCTACACATGATAGACATGTCTCATGGTACAGCAATAAGTGGCCAAGGTGTGTTTACCCTCACTATGCTGTATGCCTCCTCCTGACCGATGTGCTTCTGGCTCTCCTCACGGGCATTGATATGGGGGGATTAGGAGGATATAGCCCCGGGTTTTTTGGTTATAGCCCTGTATAGAAGCTCAGGTGCTACAACCAAAATGCTAACTCTGCCCAAGTCCGGACTGTCCTGACATTAGAGTAGCCCCAGATCTTTTCCAGATCTAGCAAACCCCTGGCTCGCCTACTACAGGCCTCTTCAGTAATACCTCTACTCCTGATTCCTGTTGTACTGACAGTGCTGCAGGCCCTCCCCCTTGTGCTCCCCTGCCTCTGTGTCACCACCATTGCTCTCAATAGCATGTCCATCATCACCACCACTCCCATCAACAACGTCTGTTGCAGCATCTTCTTCTGGAGCATGCAGATTGTCTATGCAGCTCATCCCAAAAATCATCATCAACTGTGCCTCCCCCTCTTTAGATTCCAAGTATGAGAGTAAGAGATGCATCTTAACTGGATCCAGATCTATGTACTTTTCTTTCACAGAAACATTGCAGTTACTGCTTATTAATGTCTATACCATTCCCCCCTCCTTGATGGTATCTGTATGGATGATACTTTGGATGCCCTATCTGAAATAATGGCGACACATGCACATGATCATACTTCAATGATCAACATTATTTGTGGAGAATTTAATGTTCACTGTGGGTTCCACTACAATAACTAATTACTTAAACTGTCCTGCCATAGCGATTCACAAAGCCTATCTATTGGCCCGGGGGATAAGTTGGGTGAACCCCTGATTAATTATATGGCAGGAATGGGAATGGTCATGGTCAGTGATAGAGCTAGAGGGGGCTCAGCCCATTTACCTTGGCATATGGGCGCCAAACAAGTCATCTTAGACTATGCATGTGTGGACAATGCAAACTAGGGAAACGTTGATAGTATGACAATAAAAAACACTGACCAAAGTGATTGTGATATCATAAAACATACCATGATTATAGAAGTGAAGAAGGCAGAAACGTGCACGACTGGGACCCTTACTAACAACACCCTGGGCACTATACATCTCTGGTCCAATAGGAACATTAGGATCTTAAATCATATTTTAAGAAGATCTGAGCATGATGGACACCTTCTCATTCCCAGATCTATGGAAAAATTGGACGGCTGGATAACAACACTTAAGAATACATGGGGACAACAAATACTGAATAAAGCATTTAACACCCTGATCAGAAACATGTGATGTCCTTATTGCTCAGAGAAAGTGCCTTATAAGGTAATGCATTTGTATTATTAAGCAAAATCAGATTATCACAAAAGACCAACAACTAATAGAGATTAGGGTAGTCAAACATGATTACAAGCACTAGCTAATAGTGCATAAATGTTCAGAAAAAAATAGAAAAATGGACCATTATGTTAAAATTAATTTCATTAAAAAATGACAAAGAGTGTTGGGCATTATTAAGTAAGGATATAGGAAATAGTTAATCAAGCATCATAAATAGTGTGTCCATCTATACATGTGAGATTGTCATCGCAGAAAATGACTATGATGCAAACAAACCCTCATTTGTGATCCCCATTAACAAATAGGATTTAGGCACAAATTTGTATTTGTATTTATTTGTATTTATTTTATTTATAAAGCCCAGCCAGGCCCATAGATTAAACAAGTTGCAGAACCGTACAGTTACATACAGAGTTTATAGGTTGCAGATAAATACAGTAGAGTAAAGGCAGGTGCAGTTAATAAGACAGTATAATAGTATAGTATTTACAGTTAAACAGAAGGGCCGATGAAAAGCCTAATGTCAAAAAGTTAAACTGTCATTGTATCCGAGTCCTGAAGCCAACGTTTAGCGTTACGCTTGAATAGGTGGAAGGAGGGTTCTGACCTAAGGGAGTTGGGCAGAGTGTTCCATAGCTTTGATGCCTGTACCGGGAAGCTGGCACCTCCCGAGTTGTGGAGTTAATATCTCGGTATGGACATTGTATTTTCTTGAGCCACTCTAAGAGGTCTTGACGACGTGTGTGATGTAAATAGGTTAGTAAGGTAGGCTGGGCCAAGGTTGGCCCCGCTTTGTGTGTTAAGTTAAGTTTTTTGAGAGCTATTCTGTGCTCTACCAGGAGCCAATGCAGATTACGTCTAGTCTCAGAGATATGCGACTTCTCAGGGATGGTGAGGGCTGACCTGATAGCATTGTTCCGAATTACTTGTAACTTGTTAATGTTTTTGCAGCTAGTGCCTAAATAGAGGGCGTTACAGTCATCAATTTTGGACAGAACTAGCATTCTAGCCAGTGTGATGCAATTAAGTGAGGAGATGAACGGCCTGCAGGCAGTGATTAGTTTACAGGTATATGCGGACGAGGATGCTACCGCATTAGTTTGTTTGGAGAGGGATAAAGTGGCATCAAGGTAGATGCCAAGAGTTTTAGTGTTATTTGAGACAGCAATGGAATTGCCGTCTATAGTAAATGATTTGAAGGCCGTTTTTAGTTTTTCCAGTTTGTGCTGTAGGGTATTTTGTGGAGATTTGGGGCCTGACGGTATTTTCTTACCGCCGAAAAATAACTTAGCAACAATCACTCCTTGTATTCAGATTGGGCCATGTACAACAATAATACAGTGGACATGCATTATTTCAGCACACAGACATGCGTATTTGGTATGCGTGTTTGGTATGCGTGGTTGGTATGCGTGGTTGGTATGCGTGGTTGGTGGTATTTTGGTGAGCATAATTCCCTTGTTTTATTTGTGGCCCCAATATCCAGAACCCCTTATTTTTGTTTAGATTTTTTCATGTAATCACTAGAGAGACCTCAGGCTTGCATTTCAGGAACACCACATTTTCATTTTTAGTGTGCCACCATGGGAAATTTCTCTCTGTCTTATCTACGGCAGCGAGCTATCATGTGGTATTTCACTATCTTATATACGGTAGTGAACTATGTCCCGGGCCTCCCTTTTTGCCGACTCATAGACCTCCGACAAACTACAACACACACAGTTAGTTATAATTGCTCATACTGAATTACATTGTGCACACGGCTGAAGCCAAATTTGATGTTTAGCTACCTTGAAAATGACAATTGCACTGTCTAAACATCTCCCCACATCATCAGCACTGTATTGGTAAAATATAAAACACACCATCTGTCTGCTTTCAAATATTTTTGTGTATTATAAAAGTTGCATTTAAACACGATCTCACTTTTTACAGAAATAAATAAAATAGCACAGTAACAGCATTGTCTGTGATACACTGAAAAGAGAGTGGCGGAGACAAGAACTCAATTTGCAACATTAAAAATGTGAGTAAAGCACAGGAATCTCTTTTCCTACACTGACTGAATATTCTCGTACACACTCAGCCCCCACACTTCTGTAATTACCTTATCTGTTCAGCATGAGTTTTCTCCAGCTGTTCTCTTTCTGAATTTGGCTCCCTTGAAGATTAACCCCAGTGAAAACAAGCGTCTTTCGTTCTCCAACCGGGGTTATTGCCTGGAATTCTCAGCTTTTGCAGCAGGAAATCTTCAGCCAGGAAACAGGTCCTTCTCCCAGCTCTGCCAAATCTCGATTGTTCTCCCCCTCTCCTCAAGCTCCCCCAGCAAAACTCTAATCCCTGCCTCTAGCATGATACTTGCTATGACGCTGCTCCAATCAGAATCAATCATGCCATCTCCTCCCTCACTACACAATGGCTCATTTCTACAGTAACCATTTGTAACCAACTGATTTCCTGTTCTTTCAAGCCCTTTGCTTCCTGTAGTTATGTGGACAGAGCAGCAGAGAAAAAGAAAAAAAAATGAATGTGCGTTTAAAAGTTCACTTTCAAAGTAGGCCTAATTCTGCAGTGGTGACACATTTTTATTAGTGGGTTATGTTAAATGCAGTTTTATTAGTCAGGTTAGTTATTAATAAGGTTAGTTATTAATTTTCAAATGTGTCTCCTGCACCATAGGCATTTCAGGTGAAAAATAGTGTGCATTGTTTAATGTGCACGTGTGCTTTTAACTGTAAAAATAGATTTGCATCTTATATGTTAAAATCGTTTTTGACTGAATAGCCTGTCTTTACTTATATGTCCATGTTAATCTGGCAACACATATAGCAATGCACCACACCCATGTGGTGGTGCTGCATCAAAAAAAAATTGCTACCTGTGCAGTAGTGCTGTACTCTGTGCTGTAACACGCCAAATATCCCTACATATACCCTCCTTTTGTTTTTAGAACGTGGCTACGATCCAAGCCAATTCCTAAAAACAACTTGTTCTTTTTTTCTTTTAAAATGCATGTGTATTGGGATATCTTTCTCTTCCTGACGTAGCTAGTAAAATCAGTAACATTTTCATTTTTACTGATAGCACAATCAACCATCCACCCATGATTAGCACCAGGACAGCCAAACCCACTATTGAGCGTTCCCCCCAGGTTCCCCAATTAAATCTTTCCACTTCTATTATCCCCAGATTACTAATTGTAATATTGTTTTTTCTCAAATTCATTTTAGTAACATGTCTTTCTTTGTGATTCAATAAATATTCCACATCCGGATCTATTGGAAAAGTATCCCTTTGAAAAAAATCGATATTTTCCACTTGACTTTCCCAAACATCATTTGTTACATGAAACAATGTTAACTTCCCAATTGACACAATTGTATCCTTTGGAACCTGTAAATAAAAAAACATTATATTTCACCTGTTTAACCACATATGTTCCATGGTTTAAATGTACTACCGTCATGTTCTTTAAACAGGTGCTGACCAACCATTTACCTCTGACCATCTTAGCCTGTGCCATTTCTTCACTCCCCATATTGCTAATAATCACTTCACATCCCTCTGATATACTTGGGTCAGATTTCAAACCACAAATAGCATCTGTGACATCAGGAACAAACGGTTTACCTGGACACATATAATTTTGCTCTTTAAATTTTACACATGTTTCCAGGTTTGGTATTAAATAAACTTCAGGTTCCCATGACTGAAATGCCACCACTTCTGGAGTCTTAATCTTAATAAATTTGTCCTCTTGCCAAAATCCCACTTCGTTTGGTAAATAAGTTCAGGGGCTACATATGGGATGCATAGCAAAAATCCGATCTCTAGTCTTTCCAAGTCCACATATAACGGCATTGCATTACCCATTTCGAATGCAATTTTTACCTGTATTATATCAATTTCTCTCCTGGTCAATCTTTCTATCATTTGACGAATAATATCCTGTGAAACAAAATACAAGGGGATATGTCCTTGAATCAATTGTAAAACTGCCGTTTGAACTTCTCTCATATAATTCGTTAATAGTCTATCAACAGGACTCATTATGTTCAATATTTCATTTAAAGTTCTGTCATGCTTAAGCATTATTTTACTTGCCCGTTGCATTACATCCGCTTGTTCATTTAGAATGATTGCAGTTTCACTTATGAATCTTACTTGTTCATCCAGTCCCCCTCTAATTCTATCTAATGTTTTTTGTATTATTTCTAGGTCAATACTCAGTTGTTGCGCTTTAGTACTCAGTGTTCCTACCGAAATAGAATTGTCTGTTGATATTGTGGTACCTATTATGGCTCCAACTATAGACATTACCAATGATATCGCGAGCATCACCGCACCTCTCTTTCCTCTCCTCTTCTTAATGTCTGCTGAATTCACAAATGTTTTTTCCAATTGCATTAATATATCTCTTATTGACTGCTTAGTGTCCTCTTTTCTTATTTCCAGCCACTATTTAGTCTGGTCAATCTTAATTCCGGTATTGTTCAAGTGTTTTTCAACCAAAATCTCAGGATTCAATGGTATGTATATATTTTGGAAAATCATCCTTCTATCACTCATGATGATTCCTGGTGCCTCTTCCACCGCGATACCAGATGCTGGTCCAGGTTCAATGACAACCTGTGCTTCTGAAGTCTTGAAGATCCCTCCAAATATCATCATCATTAACCATATCATCGGTATCATCTTCAATGCTGATCGCTTTGCAGCCTTGGTCTTCACCCCTCTTTGGGGCTTTCCCGGAATCCGTCCACGTGGGCTCCAGGACTCCATCGTCTCCCGTGGGCTCTGATCCCGGAACCTCCGACCAAATAATGTTAATTTTCTAAATCAAATAGAAAATAAACAAATTAAGTACATAGCACAATACTAACTTCACCCTTTTGCCAAAAATAAAACATGCTTGGTAAAAATATTTCGTTTTTTTTTCTTTTTTTTCTGAAATTAAACACAAGTTAAAAAGAAAACAAGCACATATAAAACAGCATTCAATATTTAATACATTTTCTCTCTGCACACCAACCATGAGCTTCCATTATATTTACTTATTTATTTATTTATTTATTTATTTATTTATTTTATATTTTTACATATATTACAGTGTTTATGTGCCATTATAACAATAAACTTTTTAACTTCTTTGTCACTGCCTCCTGATTGTAGCCATTTATTTTCTCTTTTTGTGTTCAAGGGACTTTATCTGTTTCTACATGCTCAAGCTGCCTGATCTCATGTCTGGGATGGCATGGTTTGATTTGATTTACATGGATAAACTGCTCTATTGCCGTTTCACCTTCATTTTTTAAAAGTTTATAAACTACAGGAGAGACCTTATCTATAATTCGAAATGGCCCCTGCCAGGCTGCTAGAAATTTAGAATTTTTCTGTTTACTTTTTCCAAAATGAAACTTGTACACCTGATCCCCTACACTGTATTCCTTTACTGATGTCTTTTTGTCATAATAAGACTTTGCACTGTCAGCAGCTCTTTCCAGATTTATCTGCACAAAAGCAAATGCATGTTGCAAATGCCTCCTCAGTTCATCAATATATTCATGAACTGTGGACGCACTCACAAGTTTCTGCTCATGTGTTCTGTATAGTAGGTGTTGTGGTAACACCATTTTCCTACCTGTCAAGACCTCATGGGGGCTAACACCTGTTGCTTTGGCAGGAGTTGATCTGATTGCCATCAAAACCAACGGTAAACGTAAATCCCAGCTGGAACCTGCTTCTGCCACAAATTTCTTTAAAATATCCACAACAGACCTATTGCTTCTTTCAACTGTACCTGAAGACGCTGCCCGATATGCAATATGTAGTTTCCTTTTCACACCTAGTATTTGCCATACCTTACTCATTAGAGTACTTGTGAAATGACTTCCTCTGTCTGACTCAATTCTTTGTGGCAACCCAAACCTTGAGAACACATGGTTCACCAGCAATGTGGCTGCTGTTTGCGCACTACAATTTGGTGCAGGAATGCATTCAATCCACTTCGACATCAAACATACCACACTCAAAATATAACGGTTTCCCCTGCTCGACCTTTTTAAAGGACCTACATAGTCTATTTGCAAATCTGACCATGGGAGAGTTAGGCCTCTTTTCATCAATGGTGCTCTATGCATTGGTGAAGCAGGTTTAAATTGGGCGCATACTAGACATCCTCTAGTATATAATTCCACATCTTGGGACATATGTGGCCAGTAAGCATAATCTTTTAGTATTTCTAATGTTTTTTGTGAACCTCTATGGCCTGCAGTTATGGCATCATGTGCATGGTGTAGCATTAGCCCTCTGAATGAAAGGGGTACTACCCACTGTATTTGTCCTGTTATGGACTCTCTAATCATGAGTCCATCCTGTAATCTAATTTGTGTTTTGTTCTTTAATAGCACCCTCAACTCTTCTTTTCCCATACAATCATTTTCTGTTAAAGAATTTTGTTCGGGATCTATCAAATGATTATAATAGATTCCCAAAATTCGATCATTCTTTTGTGCATCAATCAAATCTTGGTCTGGCGTGTCATGACTCCACTGCACCACCGGTTGATCTACCTCCTTTGGTGCTTTAGAACGTGTGACTGCATCAATTTGTATTTCACCCATTAAATAATCAATAGGTAGAAATTCTCCCATCACAGCCCCAATCTTAGCCAGGTGGTCTGCCTTATCATTTCCCTCCTTATCCTCTCCTGGTGTTTTTAAATGCCCAAAAATGTTTCTCCAGTATATTGTTAAATTATTCTCTGACACCAATTTGTCTATGGCTTGTATCATTTTTCCATGTTTAAGTGGCTTTTTAGTTGTATGTAACCATGCCTCTTGCTTTCCAACCAGGCAAATACTCCACAAAGCTATTCCGTGCATAGTCAGAATCAGTCACCAGGACAATTTCACTGAACTTTTTATCAACTGCAGTAGCAATTGCTTTATAAATGGCTGCCAATTCCGCCACCTGACTGCTCCTATCTCCAATCCTCATCCCTATACTGGGGACGCCTTCACATTTCAACCAGACATTTCCTATTCCTGCCACTAACTGTTTATTACTGTCATTTTAAATGTGAAAAGCACAACCATCCACATATACAGTTGGCAAATCCTTGCATGTTTTTTCATCAAAAGCTTTGTGTGGAGATTGTTCAAATTCCTGCAAACTAGTTTCCACTTCCATTTCATTTGGTATTTGTTCAGCTGCACAGTCATGTAAGTCAGCTAACCCTGGAGCAATTGGGTTCTTTTTATTTTGTCCATATCTCACTTCTACGGGAAAACCTTGTAATGCCAGCGTCCATGAAGTGATTCTGGATTGCGCTAGATCACCTGATCTAATTCTTTTACTCTCTAAAAATTGCAAAGGTTGATGATTTGTTTCAATAATCACCTTTTCTCCCTGAACAATGGGGCGGAAATGTTGTAGCGCCCACACAGTGGTTAATAGGGCCTTTTCACATTCATTAAATTTCATTTCAACTTGGGAAAATGCCTTACTTGCATAGGCAATGGTTTTGTGATTCAAATCGTGTTTTTGTAATAACACTGCTGACATACAATGTTCAGAAAAACCTATTTCTATAAAGAAATCCCTGTCCTTTATGGGTATGCTAAACATGGTGCCTTTACAAGACATTCCTTTAATTTAACCACTGCATCATACTGCTCTTTTTCCCATTTCCAGGGAGTATTCAGTTTAAGCAGTTTAGTCAATGGTTGAGTGATTTCTGCATAATTTTCAATGAACTTTCTGTTATAGCCTGTCATCCCTAATAAACTTTTTACTCCTTTCACATTTTTAGGATCTTTTAATCTTTGTATGGCCTCTATTTTATTCTTTTGTGGATTTAGCCCATGTTCAGTCACTTCATGCCCTAGAAAGTTCACTTTTTTCTTGCACCATTGTGCTTTTTGCAAAGATACTTTGGCGCCTGCTTTCTGCAATTGGCCAAGTACATGTCTTATTTCATCAAAATGGCTTTTCAGGCTTTCATTTTTTATCAGGACATCGTCCACATAAACTATTGTTCCTCTTTCCGCTGCATCCGGCATGGCCTTTCTCAAAAATATGCCAAATTCACTCCCACTATTGATGTACCCGAACGGAGCTCTAAGCCAGGCATATTGAGTCCTGTCAAATGTAAAGGAAAATAAATGTTGTATCTCCTCTGCCAATGGCACGCACCAATATCCAGAGGTGAGATCTAATGTGGTAAATACATTTGAACCATGTACCTGAGCTAGGCCCTGATCAATGAATGGCAGTGGCCATCTAGATACTGGTACTCTTTTATTTAACTCTCTCAAGTCTGCACATAGCCGCCATTGACCATTTGGCTTAAACACACCTAAAATAGGTGTATTGGATGTGCTATGAATGGACCTGATGATTCCCCGCGATTCCAAATTTTTAATAATCTCTGCCAATGATTCTAAACATGCTGGCGTACAAACACTGGATTTCTGCTACACCCTTCTGGTAGTGTGGCCACATGTAAATCAGTTAAACCACAATCATAAGCATCTTTTGCAAATACATCCTTAAACTCCATAAATATCTCCCTCAGATTGTCCCTATCCTCATTGCTTTCACACGCATCCGCTAAGGAGATCTGCTCTTCTACCATTTTGGAAAATTCTGGAAAATCTTCTGGTAAGGGAATCTCGGCGCTTACCTCTAACTGTGTGGCTGTGTCTTTTTGTAAAGCTGCCACTCTTAAATATTTTGGCATATCAGCTTCCACTTCAATGGGCTGATTTTCTGTTTCATTTTCATTTAAATTAAATATTATGCAATCCTCTTGATGGCAGCACACTGTCTCATTTGAATCATAAGGATACACAGAATTAATTTTAAATATTCCTTTGGGCTGAGAGTCCAGGTGTTCTGGCAACTCACCCTTGGCATCTACATACTTTTCAGGAATATTTCCAATCACCATGTTATTTAAATCTGCCGTATAATGTGATTTTTGTATGGCCATTCCTAATGGGGAGTTTTCCTCTAAATGAATATCCTGACAACCTTTATTATTTACCATAATTTTTACAGATCCTTCACCAATATCTACCAATGGAATGTATTCATAATCCAGGCCTTGCTGTTTTATGGATTCATTCAAGCATACAAATGCATCAGAGCATCTGCTGTCCATTTTTGCATTTCAGTGTTATTGCAAACTGTTTTGTAAATGCAGGAATAATAGTATCTTTCCTCATTTGTAATTCGATTGCATAAGGAACCAGTTGTGCACAATGATAAGCCCTTCTTTTGTCTTCAAATTCAGGTGCCGGACCACCTAGGCGTGACCATATTTTTTGATTAAGGAAATCTAACACCATACACATTCTGTAATGTAAAATTCATTTTGTGCTCCACTCACTATCCATACATTATGGTAAATTGTTTTCTGCCCAATGCTAATTTTAAGCATGCATCTGCCTGCAATTCGGTTTTCAAAGTCTGGACTGTCCAACCCAGAAACATATTGGTTTTTAATCCTAAATCTCGGGATTTCTTCCCTCTCCATTATTTTTTGCAACAATTTCTCATTAATGAAACTCCTTTCATGTCCAAGCGCTAAAGTGGCTTTTATTGTTTTAAAATAGTCATTTATAACAACATGAACCCATGGTTGCTCATCTTCCATGTGTATTTCTGCCAGAGTGGTAATGTGTTTTTCTGAATCTGTTTTAGGAGAATATTCTGTTTGCATGTTTTCTCTTTTAAATAAAAACGTAATGTGTGCTCATCTATGGCAGTCTGCCAATTTTTCCTTGGGTCCAAGTATATTTGTACAGGTAGTTTTTCATTGTCGCTCTGCATTTTGTCTTGACACATTAATATAACAGTGACACTAGGTATGCAGCTATTCTGGAGATATACCTCCACAGCATCATTTGTTTTGGCAACGGTGTGACATTCATTTATATTGCTGTTTTGTGATTTTAGTTTCTTAGGCCTCAATGGTTTTTTGGTTAAGGACCACAGCACTCCATTCACCCCATCTATGAGAGGAGACAATATTTTCAGGCAATCTGTCCCCATCAGAAATGGAATTTCACAAATAGATGTGATCAATACCTCTTGTTTCATTCTGTGCTTTCCTATTTTTATGTCAACCTCAGTTACACCTATGATGGGCACCTCCTCCCCATTAAAGTTATGCACTGGGCCTTGATTTTCCTTCACTGTGATCTGACTCTGTGGGGGTCTCCCTTCATTGATACTCTTTACCAGCTCCTTGGACATAATTGTGGCCTGTGCGCCAGTGTCAATCATAGCAAAGGTGTGGCATTTTTCTTCTACAGTGATGGGTGCATAATATCTGTCCTCAACTTCCTCTAATACACATAAGAAATGTTAATTCTTACTGATTTCAGGGCTCACCTTTCTCAGGTCTTTTTCACTTTTGGCTAAACACATTGGTAAATGGAAAGACATTTTTCCCTCTTTTTTACCCATTTCTGCGCGAGAGACTTTATTCATTTCTCCATGATCAGAGGTTTTTTGGAGTGTGGCTACTGTTCGACTGTTCGCCCATCCATCTGGGTAACATCAGAGACCACATTACAACCTTCCAACTGAACATGTGTAACAACATCATTCGGCAATTTGTCATTTTTTAATTCTGTGCATTTGTGATCATTTAGTCTGATACCAGCCCTTTCTGCCTCTTCAAAAATATGTGGCTCAAAGAATTCTTCAGGTGATTGACTTGTACCCTCCTTGTGAGTATTTCCTTTTTCTGTCTGTGTTTGGTCATTGTTTTGCTTGCCCAAGGAAGGAGCTATAGCATCCCCACTTACTCCCTGTCCACTGGTATTCCCCATGCATGAGTCATTTTTCTTAAATCTGTCCCTTTGTTCTTTTGGAATTCCTAATGTTTCTTTTTCATTTGTACAAATCTTTACTGTTTTATTTAGCTCTAGGTTAAACTGTACCTCTTTTTTAGAAGTATTTGCACTTTCTGTCACAAGTTCATTTACTGGCACTTTCATATTTAATCCATTAGGCATCTCAGAGTCGTTATGCAAAATTATATCAGAGCAATCTGTCATTTTGGCACTGCAGTTATCATAAGTACTTAGTCACTTTTCGGAAGCCCCCCGGTCATTGCTATGGCCATCAGCCCCCTCTTTGGAAGGTTGTTTTTTACGCTGTACAGAGCTTTCCTATTTGCTCAGCTAATATTTTCACTTGGGCCTCAAGGCACTGGAACCTTTCCATCTCTCTAGGATCCTCTTTCTGTGGCATAGGTCGATATTGGTTGTTTTCCCCCTGATCGGATCTATTCTGATACCTCTCAGGTGATTGATGTCGGTTGGGATGGTTTCTGAACTCTTGATTCATTTGTGGAGGGGAGCGGGTTGCACCCATCCTTTGATTATAGTCCCCTGGTGGGGAATCATTGTACTGACGTGGATTGTAGTTCACGTTTTGCCTCATGTCCTGTCTCTCAGATTGTGGGTACTGGCCCCTAGGTTGATTTCCATTATCAGTAAATCGATCCACATATCGGGGCCTACCCTGATTACCATATATCATGGTGTTGGGATCAAATCTGCTCTGTGTCCTCAATGACTGGTAGGGACCATCATTTCTTTGATCTTGATTTTGTCTCTGGTTATTGTTCATACCTGCCATGTCAGGCCGATATCCTACCCGGGGTCTGTCCCCTAAATACCTAGGGCTGATGTAGCTCTCTCTATTACTAGGATCATGTGATTGGAACATTGGTACAGGAAATGGCGATCTTTGTTGATTACCCCTTTGTTCAGGTGTCACATTATTTTTACCTTGGCTTTGAGCAGACTCAAGGGACATTTTGGCTGACCTGATTTCCATTACTGTGGCTGAGGGTTCTTTAGATTTAGGTCTAGTATCTTTCATTTTATCACTTTCTCTACCCTGACAATAGAGTACCTCATATAGTTTTGTGCTTTGATGTACAATCCATTCAAGGGACTTGTCACGGTCAAATTCACGGACCAATTGGGATATGATGTCTTTCTGTAGCCCATAGAAGTATGCAGTTTTAAACTCATCGGAATTTGAGTCAAAAGATACATCAAAGCGAGAAAATGCTCTTTTTAAGTCTTGTAAAAATTGGCGAGGGGATGTATTAGATCCAGCAGTAATTGTGTAAGCGACTTTCTTTGCCTCCTGCAATGACTGAAAAGGAGAAAAATGACGCCTAATTTCTTTTTCAAACTCCAACCAGGTCATATTCTGCTGTTCATTTAATCCCCTTATGATGCTGGCCGTCGGGGCATCTAAAGGTAAATGAAAATATTGTCTGTACTGTTCCTTAGGTATCTGGAGTGCTTTAAAAATGTCATGCACCGCTTCTAAGTGATCCTCAATGCAGCATTCACCTCCCTTTATAAAATGGTTTGATCAGGGCTTTAATGGATTTCATTATTTTTATGGGGCTACTTGTTGCAATGCATGGAATTGCACTATTTTGTGATTAAATCCTGTTTTCAGGTGTATGAGATTGCTGGCTGCCCCCAATGGGAGTATCAAATCCCCCAAGGGCGCTGCAACCAAGTTCAGTCACCGGCCCAGTCACTGGAGCACTAGCTCTTTGGGCAGAGCTAGAATTCACCTCCACTCCATTGAATGTGGTACCCTGCCACCTCTCCTGGGACCCGGGAATGCACATTTGCTGTTCTAAGTCCTTACACTTTTTAAGGAGTCTGTTTGCTTCATTTTGCAAATAGTTGTTTTCATCACTCATCTTATTAATCACCTCCTGCATGTCGCACATTTGCATTTGGCATTCATTGAACTCTTTATTTCTCTTGTGTCTTTCTTGAATCATTTTAATCATGTCTTGTTCTGCACTCTGGAGATCACATTCTTTTTCACAATGTTCTTTTTGTAAAATCTGCATTTCTGAAACAACCTCATCTTTATCCTGTCTAATGTGGTCCACTAAGGCTTTTAAGTGTACCAATTCTTGCTCACTATCCTCAAATTGTTTCTTGCTTTTGGATAACTGAGCATCAAAGTCTCTGCATTTTAATTGCATGTCTTTTTGGCATACATCCAATTCTGCTCTTAACATTTCCTGATTTTTACTTGCCCCATCTAATTCAGTCTTTAACCTGTTAATTAGCTGAGTATCATTCTCCTGCATTCGCAGGGACTTATTCAAAATAAACCATATTTTGCCGCATAGCCGTATTAAACAGTCTTTCTCTGCACTTTTATCGGCTGCATTCAATAATCTTGTAAGGCAGACCTGAATTATGCTGCCTTCTGCAAAAATATTGTGTAGTTTTTCTTTCTGCACCTCACCCTGAATGCGTTCACGCCATTCTAACGTGCTATTCGACGACCAAGTCCCATGTGCAAACAACTTTGCCTCTAAATATTGCACTAGGTCTGAGAATGTGGTTTCCCTTTGTGACATTCTGAAATTCGTTTTTAGTGGCACACTGCTATTATAAAATGGGTTCCCTTTAATGTGCAAATGGCAGTGTGAGACACGCTTGCCACGCCCAGTAGGTACTCTATGATCACTTTCCCGGCCTGCAACGCACCATAAATATGTAGGGTATTTTGTGGAGATTTGGGGCCTGACGGTATTTTCTTACCGCCGAAAAATAACTTAGCAACAATCACTCCTTGTATTCAGATTGGGCCATGTACAACAATAATACAGTGGACATGCATTATTTCAGCACACAGACATGCGTATTTGGTATGCGTGTTTGGTATGCATGGTTGGTATGCGTGGTTGGTATGCGTGGTTGGTGGTATTTTGGTGAGCATAATTCCCTTGTTTTATTTGTGGCCCCAATATCCAGAACCCCTTATTTTTGTTTAGAGTTTTTCATGTAATCACTAGAGAGACCTCAGGCTTGCATTTCAGGAACACCACATTTTCATTTTTAGTGTTCCACCATGGGCAATTTCTCTCTGTCTTATCTACGGCAGCGAGCTATCATGTGGTATTTTCACTATCTTATATACGGTAGTGAACTATGTCCCGGGCCTCCCTTTTTGCCGACTCATAGACCTCCGACAAACTACAACACACACAGTTAGTTATAATTGCTCATACTGAATTACTGTAACGCTCACCTGGTTCCCACGGAGGCGCAGGTCGTGGCAGGAAGGTGTCTGTGACTCGAAAGGTGATGTGCAGGACTCGATGGGCTTCTGGGGTCGAACCTCTTTGCACTGTGTGACGAACCCGTAGGGTGAGGTTTCTGCAGATGAAAGAATATAGGGGTTAATGGTCTGGGTTGTTTAATGTCTCTCTTCCTCTCTCTCCCAAGCTTCTCCGTAGAGCCCCCAGGTCAACATGCTCACCTTAGATAGGTGAATGCTGGACTCTCCATCTGCGTCTGATGCAGGGCGCTGTTGCCAGTTCCTTCACTGGTGGAACATATGCCTCTTGGACTCAGAGGACCTTTACCGTCGTTAATCGCACGAGCGGTGAGTTTCCAGACATCTTTTTAGTCTTTATAGTCTTTACAGTCTTTAGGTGCAAGGCACGTTAACATTGAACAGGACTTCATATGATGCTTTTCTCCCCTTTTGTTTGCAGGACTCGTGAGGAAGATGAAATAAAGCGCCTGGAAATGCGTGAGTAAATGCAAGCACTCTAGCTGTTCTTTCCCTTGCAGCATAGTTCGTGCTGAAGAGGCACCAGAGTATTTGCAGGCGTTCTATTGTGAAGAGCGCGATGGGCGTAAGTAAATACCTGTCTAATGTCTCTTCTTTTGTCTTTCAGAAGCTTGTTTGCAGCGCCGAAGTCCGCGGAAGGCCCGTAAGTAAATACGATGCTTTTATCTCCGCAGGTGGCGATGCAGCGTGAAGAATTCCAGAGTTCACGGAGTGCCGGTAAGTAATGACAATGCTTTTGTCTTCACAGGCGAAAGTACAGCGTGCCGAAATGACCGCAGCCGATGGATCAGGTGAGTAAGCACTGCGAGTTAAGCCTGCCTTGCTAACCTGCTGTTTCTTGTCTCTGCAGATGCTGCTGTCGACTGGATACAGGAATGGTGAGTATGATTCTTGCAGATTGAGGAAGAAAGGCTGGAACAGACTCGGTGAGCGTTCTGCTGCAGATGCAGAATAACGCGAAGCACGTTTCATCCATCGGGTGTGGTTTAAATAGCCTTGGAGTGATGAGGCGTCTTCCTCCATGGCCCCGCCTAGGTAAGAAAAGAGTTCCAGTTCCAGAAGCTTTCCCCATGCTGAATCCAGGGAATGGAGCTGCCCCACCCAGGTAAGAAAGTAGTTCCTGTTTACAGAGGACTTCTAAGTGGCTGGTAAGTAAGCAGCATGGTCTGCTGCAGGTAAGTCCACCCAAACATCTGCACACATATTATGAGCCCGGCGCTTCCAGTGCCGGGACCGATGATTCTGATGAGCCTGGTGCCACCGGCGCCAGGACAAGGTCCAAAAGGTCCCCGTGGGGACTGGTTGGTGCCTAGGATTAGGGTTAGGGGCCTGCTTCCAAGGACGTTGGGCTGGTCCTGGCTCCTTGGAAGCAGTGATCATGACAGTACCCCCCCTCAAGGCCCCTCCTAAGCGTGTCTTCTCCGGGGGTTTTGGCTTGTCGGGGTGATTCAGATGGAATCTCTTGACCAGACGAGGTGCGTGGACATATTCTGAGGGTTCCCAAGACCTTTCCTGGGGACGGTATCCTTTCCAATCAACCAGATAGTATAATTTAGATTTGGAGATTTTGGAGTCTAGGATGTTTTTCACTTCGAATTCGAGTTCTCCGTCTACCAAAAAAGGTTCTGGGAGTTCAGTCAATCGAGTTTCTGGTTGTACTGGTTTTAATAAGGAGACATGGAATACTGGATGTATTTTCATATGCATAGGTAATTCCAATTTGACCGCCACCGGATTAATTATGGTAGAGATGGTGTAGGGTCCAAGGTATCTCGGGTTGAAGGTGCGGGATCCTTTTAGAGGCAGGTGCTTAGTGGATAACCAGACCTGGTCTCCTACTACGTAGTGAGGGGCCTCTTTACGGTGTCGATCTGCTCCCTTTTTGACTTGAGCTTTAGCTCTTTGCAGATGGGCAGTGGCTTCCTTAAAAGCACGGGTAATCTCAGAGTGTAAATGATCCACAGCTGGTGTTTTGAATTCTTGGGGAGGATCCAAATTAGAGGTTCTAGGATGATGTCCGTATAATAGGAAGAAGGGAGTCTTCCCGGTTCCAGAATGAGTCAAATTGTTGTAAGCGTATTCAGCGATCCACAGAATATCCTTCCAAGGGTTTTCAGTTTGTTGGAGCATGCAATGCAGATATTGCTCTAGAGTCTGATTTGTCCTCTCGGTTTGTCCGTCAGTTTGGGGATGGTGACTGGTTGAAAGTCTTACATCAATTTGGGCTAGACAACAGCAACTTCGCCAAAAGTGGGAGATGAATTGACTTCCCCTGTCGGAGATTAAAACCGAGGGAAAACCGTGTAACCAAATGATGTTTTCTAAGAATTCTCGGGCCAATACCGAAGCCGAAGGTTGGCCCTTCAGGGGAATGAAATGAGCCATCTTGGAGAATAGATCCACGACTACTAAAATAGTATTATACCCTGAGCATGGAGGTAAATCCGTGATGAAATCCATGGACAGGGTATGCCATGGACAGGGAGGAATATCCAGAGGGTGTAAAAGGCCGGCTGGTTTCTCCTTCTGACTTTTATTCTGGGCACACACACCGCAGGAGATTACAAAGTCTGTAATATCCTTCTTCCATGATGGCCACCAGAAATGTCTCTTGATCTTTTCCATGGTTTTGGTAATGCCAGGGTGACCCTCCATCAGAGAGTCGTGATAACCGGAGATTACTTGTTTTTGTATTTTCTCACATGGCAAGTACAATCGTCCTTGGAAATATGGTAGGTCTTGATCCACTGAGAATTCTTTTCCCTTTAATTGCCAGTCCTGCAAATCGGCCGGAGTTAGGAGTGACTTGACTGCAGTCTTGATGTCTTCAAAGGATTGAGTGTGGACTAACCCCAAAATCCTTTGTTCTGGGATTATGGGTATTGGTTCTGGATTGGTCAAATATTCATCTACTCCCATCCGAGAGAGGGCATCTGCTTTTCCGTTTTTACTGCCGGATCGATAAGTAAATATAAAGTCAAACTCAGCCAGAAACAGAGCCCAGCGAAGCTGTCTGGAAGACTGAGCTTTGGCCGTCTTCAGATATTGTAGATTGCGGTGATCAGTCATTATGGTGACTGTGTGTCTGGCTCCCAAAAGATAATGTCGTCAGGCTTTAAAGGCCGATCTGATAGCTAAAAGTTCCTTGTCTGTAATGGAATAGTTGATCTCGGAGCCGAGAATTTGCGGGACCAAAAGGCTTCAGGATGTAATTGGTGTGTGACCGGATCTCTTTGTGATAAAACTGCCCCCATAGCAAGACTAGAAGCATCTGTTTCCACAATGTAGGGGAGTTCTGGGCGAGGATGTTTCAGAACAGGTGCAGAAATGAATTTAGCTTTTAAGTCCTGAAAAGCTTGTTCTGCTTCAGTAGACCATTCAAAACGTTTGTTCTTTTTTAACAGAGCGGTGATGGGCTGGACTATTCAGGAAAATTCAGGAATGAATCTGCGGTAAAAGTTAGCGAATCCCAACATGCTTTGAACTCCTTTTACCGAGGTTGGTGATGGCCACTTGATGATTGCATCGACCTTCTTCGAATCCATATGAACCCCATTAGGTGACAATATGAATCCCAGGAACTCAACTTCAGTTACGTTGAAAACGCATTTTTCAAGCTTGGCAAAAAGGTTATGTTGACGCAGTCTCCCGAGAACCTTTTTAACGTGTCTCTGATGTTCCTCTTCAGATGACGAATAGACAAGGATGTCATCAATGTAGACAACAACACACACATCTATGAGTTCTCTAAGGACATCTTTCATAAAATACTGGAAAGCGGCAGGAGCGTTACAAAGTCCAAAGGGCATCACTTGATATTCAAATAGCCCATACTTGGTGCGGACGGCCGTCTTCCATTCATCGCTTTCTTTTATTCGTACCAAGTGGTAGGCTCCTCTGAGGTCCAATTTTGTATATATACATGCTTCTTTGACTTGGTCCAGGATTTCAGGGATCAAAGGTAACGGGTATCTGTTTTTAACAGTGATTTGATTCAGGGCGCGGTAATCTATACAAGTCCTAAGGTCTCCTTCCTTTTTCGGAACAAAGAACAAAGCCGAGGAAGCTGGAGACTTACAAGGACGGATAAACCCGTTAGCTAGGTATTGGTCCAGATATTGTCTGAGGTGAAGATTCTCTGGCTCGGTGAGGGCATAAATCCTACTGCAAGGAGGAGTTGTTCCGGGTATTAAGTCTATTTGACAGTCGTAAGACCTATGAGGAGGCAGGGTGTTAGCTTGATCCTTCCGAAAGACATCTTGGAATTCCTGGTAGTCGGGAGGTAATGTAGGAACCTCAGAAGAAATTGCCGCCACTGAAATTTCAGGCCGAGGATAACAAGTGGTAAAACATTCTGGAAACTGAACCGTCTTTGCTCGCCAGTCGATCTGAGGATTGTGTTTCTCTAACCAAGGGATTCCCAGAATGATCTGGAACTGAGGGGCCTTGATCACATAGAACACAATTTTCTCCCGGTGTCCATCTTGGCTCACTAGCGTCACTTCTTGGGTGGCGTGCGTTACTGGTCCAGAGGCTATCTCCGTGCCATCCACTGTAGTAATGACGTCCTTTACTGCCTTAGGGACAAGGGGTAGATTCATCCTTGATGCCATTTCACGGTCCACATAATTGCCGATTGCTCCGCTGTCGATGTAAGCTTCAATTGCATGCAAACGATCCGGACGTGCTGGACTAATGAGGACCATGGGCACCACGAAATGCGAGGTCACGGGACAGATCTTAACGCTCGGCAAGAGGACCTCTACACTTGCCGGGCTAGGTCGTTTCCCTGCTTAGAACTTGTGGCACTGGTGTCTACGGCTCCTACAGCCTTCTTAGCTGGTTTCACTGGACTGTCTCGAAGAAAGTGCCCTGAGTTCCCGCAATAGAGGCATAATTGCAGCTGTCTTCTTCTTTCCCGCTCCTTTTGGCTTAAAGGACCTTTCATCCCCCCTATTTGCATGGGTTCCACAGTGTCAGCTCCCTTAGTAGAAGTTTGTGGTTTAGAAAACACTTGGGTATCAAATTTGGAACGATCAGCCTTCCTGTTCTGTAATCTGTGGTCCAATTGGACGACTAAGTCAATATAGTCTGAACATTCTTGTGGAGGGTTCACAACTTGAGCTAACACATCCTTGAGCTCTCCACGCAGGCCTCTGTAGAAAAGCGTTATTCTCTTGTCCTCGGGCCATTGAGTTTCCACTATGAGTCTGTTGAATGAGGCTATATAGGTCAAGAGGTCTTGATTACCCTGTCGTAATGAAATAAGTTCATGGTCCAGGGCGTGCCCTTGTGCATGTCTTGCAAACAGTTTCTCCATACTGGACTGGAAGGCCTGGAAATCATGCAGAACCGGATCATCCTGGGTGACTAAAGGAATCGACCAATCTGCGGTGCTGCCACTGAGATAAGAAAGCACGAAAGCCACTTTGGTCTGATCTGTTGGGAATGCAGCTGGTCGACATAAGAAATGTAAGCGGCACTGGTTGATGAACACTGCATATTTCTTTGGGTCACCAGAAAAACGTTCGGGCGGAGCCAAGGGCACATTACCAGGTAGATTGATTTGCACTGGATTTACAGATGGTGCAGAAGGATAGTTCCTCCTGGAGCGGGCAGAGGTGTCTGTCCGGCCTGCGTTTGTAGCAATTGCCTAGCAAGGTCCTCTGTTCGCTCATTGGAAAGTATTAGTTCTCTTCTTAGAGAGCTTGTTTCCTGACGAGCTGCATGTACTTCTGCTCTTAATTCTCCGAGCAACTGGGCTAAGTGATCAGTGTCTGAGGTTTCCATTGCGCCTGGGTAGGAGTTTTGCGGTGGACTTCGCGTTCTGTAACGCTCACCTGATTCCCACGGAGGCGCAGGTCGTGGCAGGAAGGTGTCTGTGACTCGAAAGGTGATCTGCAGGACTCGATGGGCTTCTGGGGTCGATCCTCTTCGCACTGTGTGACGAACTCGTAGGGTGAGGTTTCTGCAGATGAAAGAATATAGGGGTTAATGGTCTGGGTTATTTAATGTCTCTCTTCCTCTCTCTCCCAAGCTTCTCCGTAGAGCCCCCAGGTCAACGTGCTCACCTTAGATAGGTGAATGCTGACTCTCCATCTGCGTCTGATGCACGGCGCTGTTGCCAGTTCCTTCACTGGTGAAACATAGGCCTCTTGGACTCAGAGGACCTTTACCGTCGTTAATCGCACGAGCGGTGAGTTTCCAGACACCTTTTTAGTCTTTATAGTCTTTAGAGTCTTTAGGTGCAAGGCACGTTAACATTGAACAGGACTTCGTATGATGCTGTTCTCCCCTTTTGCTTGCAGGACTCGTGAGGAAGATGAAATAAAGCGCCTGGAAATGCGTGAGTAAATGCAAGCACTCTAGCTGTTCTTTCCCTTGCAGCGTAGTTCGTGCTGAAGAGGCACCAGAGTATTTGCAGGCGTTCTATTGTGAAGAGCGCGATGGGCGTAAGTAAATACCTGTCTAATGTCTCTTCTTTTGTCTTTCAGAAGCTTGTTTGCAGAGTGAAGAATTCCAGAGTTCACGGAGTGCCGGTAAGTAAACACAATGCTTTTGTCTTCACAGGCGAAAGTACAGCGTGCCAAAATGACTGCAGCCGATGGATCAGGTGAGTAAGCACTGCGAGTTAAGACTGCCTTGCTAACCTGCTGTTTCTTGTCTCTGCAGATGCTGTTGTCGACTGGATACAGGAATGGTGAGTATGATTCTTGCAGATTGAGGAAGAAAGGCTGGAACAGACTCGGTGAGCGTTCTGCTGCAGATGCAGAATAACGCGAAGCACGTTTCATCCATCGGGTGTGGTTTAAATAGCCTTGGAGTGATGAGGCATCTTCCTCCACGGCCTAGGTAAGAAAAGAGTTCCAGTTCCAGAAGCTTTCCCCATGCTGAATCCAGGGAATGGAGTTGCCCCACCCAGGTAAGAAAGTAGTTCCTGTTTACAGAGGACTTCTAAGTGGTTGGTAAGTAAGCAGCATGGTCTGCTGCAGGTAAGTCCACCCAAACATCTGCACACATATTATGAGCCCGGCGCTTCCAGTGCCGGGACCGATGATTCTGATGAGCCTGGTGCCACCGGCACCAGGACAAGGTCCAAAAGGTCCCCGTGGGGACCGGCTGGTGCCTAGGATTAGGGTTAGGGGCCTGCTTCCAAGGACGTTGGGCTGGTCCTGGCTCCTTGGAAGCAGTGATCATGACAATTACATTGTGCACACGGCTGAAGCCAAATTTGATGTTTAGCTACCTTGAAAATGACAATTGCACTGTCTAAACATCTCCCCACATCATCAGCACTGTATTGGTAAATATAAAACACACCATCCGTCTGCTTTCAAATATTTTTGTGTATTATAAAAGTTGCATTTAAACACGATCTCACTTTTTACAGAAATAAATAAAATAACACAGTAACAGCATTGTCTGTGATACACTGAAAAGAGAGTGGTGGAGACAAGAACTCAATTTGCAACATTAAACATGTGAGTAAAGCACAGGAATCTCTTTTGCTACACTGACTGAATATTCTCGTACACACTCAGCCCCCACACTTCTGTAATTACCTTATCTGTTCAGCATGAGTTTTCTCCAGCTGTTCTCTTTCTGAATTTGGCTCCCTTGAAGATTAACCCCAGAGAAAACAAGCGTCTTTCGTTCTCAAACCGGGGTTATTGCCTGGAATACTCAGCTTTTGCAGCAGGAAATCTTCAGCCAGGAAACAGGTCCTTCTCCCAGCTCTGCCAAATCTCGATTGTTCTCCCCCTCTCCTCAAGCTCCCCCAGCAAAACTCTAATCCCTGCCTCTAGCATGATACTTGCTATGACGCTGCTCCAATCAGAATCAATCATGCCATCTCCTCCCTCACTACACAATGGCTCATTTCTACAGTAAACATGTGTAACCAACTGATTTCCTGTTCTTTCGAGCCCTTTGCGTCCTGTAGTTATGTGGACAGAGCAGCAGAGAAAAAGAAAAAAAAATGAATGTGCGTTTAAAAGTTCACTTTCAGAGTAGGCCTAATTCTGCAGTGGTGACACATTTTTATTAGTGGGTTATGTTAAATGCAGTTTTATTAGTCAGGTTAGTTATTAATAAGGTTAGTTATTAATTTTCAAATGTGTCTCTTGCACCATAGGCATTTCAGGTGAAAAATAGTGTGCATTTTTGAATGTGCACGTGTGCTTTTAACTGTAAAAATAGATTTGCATCTTATATGTTAAAATCGTTTTTGACTGAATAGCCTGTCTTTACTTATATGTCCATGTTAATCTGGCAACACATATAGCAATGCACCACACCCATGTGGTGGTGCTGCATCAAAAAAAAATTGCTACCTGTGCAGTAGTGCTGTACTCTGTGCTGTAACACGCCAATTATCCTTACAGTGCCAAGGATAAGTAGCTCAGTTTTTTCGTCATTTAGACAAAGACCATGTTGTGCCCTCCATGCTTGTATTACTGAGTAGATTTCGTTAAGGGTTTTACTGTCAGTTGAATAATCTCTGGAGATGGGAATGAGTATCTGGGTGTCGTCCGCATAGTTGGTATACGTGACACCCAGATAGTCAAGGATATCGAATAGGGGCTTCTTAAAGACATTATAGAGCGTGGGAGACACACAAGAACCTTGCAGAACCTCACAAAGTACCGGGGAAGGTACAGCAGAGTCAGTAGGAGAGAAGACCCTCATAGTTCTGTTTGCCAAGAAGGAACTGATCCAAGATGTGGCTGAGTCGGAGAAATGTGCTGCAGATTTCAGATGGTGACAGAGCGTTTGGTGATTGACCAAATCAAAAGCTGCTGACAAGTCAAGCAGTAGTAGGAGTGCTAATTTGCCATTGTCTTTTAATATTTGAATTTGGGTGGTGAGATCTATCAGGGCATTTTCCGTGCCGTATCTTGGTCGAAAACCGGATTGTCGACCAACACATAAAACACATCATGCCTTTATGTATGGAAACAAACCCATACTAAGAAAGAACAAAAAAGGCCAACAAAAATTAAAGATGAATATTAAGCATATAAAAGTTCCATTAATTAGTGATGTTAATGTTGATGTACTAGCATGTGCTGTTGCTTCTGCAAATTCTACTGCCTGCAGTCAGGAGGGGAATGCCTAACATATATCAATGCTGCAATTAGAATCTCATCCCACTATACTAAAATTAGCCTTGTCTGAGCCTTTAAAGCATAAACAAGGTACTTTATCAGAGATTTGGAAAGCTAAATCTACTTTTGACACACCGACGCCCAACCCATAATCACACATGTGAAAAAGTGAACAACAATAAGAACAATAATAGTGATAATATGGTCAAGGTACTGCAATTACAGAAAATATTGCACGATAAGGACCAAGCACCATTGAACAGAGCTGCAATACTAAATGTATTTCACTGTATTCTACCTTTTGAGGTCTATTAAGGCCAGTGACATCAAATTGGTAGATCAAATGGAGAAGCCCAACACATACATATCAAATATATGGTTCAACAGTGACTCCATTCTATCATATGTATTGCAATTTGAAGAGGATTTTGTGCGCATGCGTTATACCTGCTGTACTACTGCCATATCGACAACAGTGAAGAAACGTGTAATCACTTCTAACGTGAATGGCACTAAAGATAATAGTGTAAGGGCTGGTCTTAACCTAGAATCCAGCATAAGTAAAGTAGCAAATACTGAACCACCTATAGGTAAAAGTGGAAAGGTACATCTTGTGGCCAATGCGTCTCCATCTAAATCGTTTAATACGAAATCGGATGGAGCACAGCCAGTCGATTGTGAAAATGGTTATTTTCAGTGGTTACCAATCACATTCAAACAATATTTTTCTAAGGTATTGAGTTGATCAGATTGTCTTTTGTCATGGAATACTAGGGGTCATTGTCATCTATTTGCCGAAGAGGGTCTTGTATCTGTCCTTGAAAATGTAACCTTTGTAGCCCTACAAGAAACTTGGTTAATGGACAAAGTGTTGTTTGATGGTCGGAGCACAGTCCATCAGGTCGCAACCAAAGGGACTTTAGGGAGGCCCAAAGGTGGGCTCCTGATCACTGTAAAACATCCATGAGTGGCGGCTATGGTAGATGAATCAACGTTGAATGTGTTGGCTGCTAAAGTGATGTTTTTGAATCATGTAGTAATTCTAATTAATATCTATGATGCTCCCAATCAAAAAGAAACAAAATTGTGGTCAACAATATTTTGATGAAATATAGTCATACATTTCCGGTAATATTGGTAGGAGACTTTAATGTGAAAATTGCAAACCACACCTTCAAGGAGTTAAAAGACCTGTCTGAAAAATCCTCCCCCGTAAAAGTGGTAAATAACAGGCAGGGGAGATTATGGCATAGTATGTTAATTAACCATGGGCTTACCATGCTAAATGGCAATATGCCCGGCGATGAAACAATGGCGGCTACGAGGGTGTTTGGAAAAGCTGCCTCTGTTTTAGACTATGCTTTTGTCAATAATGTGGGCATGGAATTAATTGTAGATATGGGTTTGGTTTATCGAGAAGAGAGTGACCACTTTCCTTTGAGTATCCTCCTTAAACTGCCATACACAGAGGTTCCATTAACGGAATATGACAGTAATGGGCAGCTTTTTGTAAACGCAGGTAATAATAGAATACAATGGCATTCCAATAATCTGTCCCGCGCTAACATAGTTACGGAAACTCTTATTTGCAACTTTTTACTAGAAAGGAAGGTAGTGGTAAATAAAGAAGGAAGTAGTTTAATTAGTGATTTCTCTGTAATGATCAAAAAAATACAGAAGGAAGTTAGGGAGTTTCGTACATATAAGTCCTCATTTGAACGAACCAATAAGGGTCAATACAAACATTAGGACAAAAATATAAGTAATGAAAAAAAAAGGTAAGATGTGAGATAGTAATGGCTGTACGCGAAGTAGTGCCGGGGGTTCAACCATCATCTATCTCTACAAAAGTTAAATGTATCAAGAAGAAGTATCATCTTTGGCTCAGTGCCTATAAGAAGAGTTTGGAAAATGCAAGATGGAAGGAAATTGCACTGTTGGCCCAGTCCAATGAATCTGCTAAAATATGGGATATCATCAGGAAAAATAAGAAATAATTGTATAGCAGAGGAAGTATGGTGTTCTTATATTGGATCTACATTGGGCCGTACTGAAACTATCAGTCAGAGATGTTTTATACCAAAGGATATTTGGCAGTGCAAATCAACTATATCAGATATAGCATCAATTATTGCCAATCTCAAAAACACTCGTGCAGCAGGTCCAGATGGGTCCTGCAACCTTTTGTTTATACTTAATCCCCATCTTTGGGCCGAAGTCTTCCTTTCACTGTTCACAGAAATCGGTAAATTCGGCTTAATACCAGAATCATGGCACACAAGCCACATTCTAACCCTGTATAAGAAAGGTTCCTGGGCCGAGCCAAAGAACTTTAGATTGTTGACAATGCAAGATATCCCTTCTAAAATTTGGGCATGAGTACTTTTAGTGGAACTTAATTCCTGGATTAAAACTAAGAACATTTTACCACCTAATCAAATTGGTTTCAGGGAAAAAGCTTGCACAAACCATAATCTTATGGTACTAATCTCTAGCATCGAATATGCAGGCAAACGTAGGAACTTAAATACATATTGTGCCCTGATTGATTTCTCAGCCGCGTTTGATACTGTGCTGAGAAATCATCTGTGGCTGAAGCTCCAAGCCTGGGACATTCCCAGAGCACTCCTCAAGATGCTAATGTTGCTATATAGCAATACAACTGTAAGAATAAGACTTGATGCAAGAGGGAAACTCTCTGCTGTAATACCTACATGTTGCAGGGTTAAGCAGGGTTTTATTGAGGCCACAACCTTGTTTAACCTGTACTTAGCTGATATGGAACTAGAAAAGTAAAATAATGGTGTTTCCAGCTAAGCGCGTTTATAAAAAATATGCGTGGTACCTTAATAGTATCGAGATTGAAATAGTTAGTAGTTACAAGTAATTGGGGGTTTTGCTGGATAGCAAACTAGTTTGGGAAGAGCAATGGTCCGCTGTGAAAGCGCGTTGTTTAATTGCTGCTAACGCTATCAGCGCGTTTACAGGATCTAATGTAGGATTTTCAGCCGAGGCGGTTCTATTAATGTATACCGCGAAGGTTTGCACAATGGTTATGTATGCAATAGAGGTATGTTGCCATAGATTTTAGCCTCGCCTAATTAATCTGGAAGCCTTTATATTGAGAAAACGAATGTGCCTCCCTAGTAACACCTCCATTGAATACCTCTATCTTGAATTTTATATGAAGTGTATTAAAGCAGAATATATTAGTCATTCTGTAATGAGTTATGTAAATCTGTTGCATCTTGACAATGACACCATTGCGGTAACTCATATGCGTACCTTTTTGAAATTACACAAGTGTAATAGTTTGGGAGTACCAGGAATTGTAATGTCCATGTATGAGCATTGGAAAACAGGTTTTCAACGACATCAATGAATAGTCCTGTGAATTCATTTAGGAGGTGGCTCAAAAGAAAAATAGCAATTCACTGCAATGAGTTGCATTTAGTCTCCTTGGCCTCAAAAGCACATAGTGGACATTTTTGTCAGTATTACATGTATCGTGTACAACACCCTAACTACATCAAGGCATATCCTAGTCCATAAGTGTTTAGAACCTATCTCTTAATGAAGTTCAATCTGTCCATAGCTTTAGAGATAAAGGGAGCATGGCTTGGTATAGAGCACAGTAGACGCCTCTGCAGACTGTGTGGATGTTTAGAGATTGAATCATTACAGCATCTTCTGCTGTGCTGTGAAAGTCTAACAGCACTGAGATCTTTGTTTCTTAAATCATACAACAATCAGATTGATGTTAGGATGACAGAGAGTTTGTGGACAGCTTTTATGCAAGGTGATGATCTTAATTTAATATATTTTTTCCTAAAATTTTATCTGAGAATAAGTGAGATTTTAAAATGTATAGAATAATGAAGTGTAATGATTAGAAGTAATGTGAATTGTTTTAAGGATTGTATGTTTGTCGTATTGCATGTGTTTTAACTGTTGTATATACAAAGCTTGATAGCTGTAAGTATATTAAATAAACTTATAAACTTATAAACTTAATCCCAATAGATTGTTGGATTCTAGGTACGCCTGTATTTGCAGGTAGGCTGCTCTATCCAATATTTTTAAATAGAAGGGTACTGTTGTTATTGGTCTATAGTTAGAAGGGTTGGCAGGGTCAAGAGTCGTTTTTTTGATTAGAGGAATGACCCAAGCGTCTTTTAAGTTACAGGAACTACTCCAGTTTTAAAGGAGGCATTGATAAGGTTAGTAATAAATGGGACGAGGTCATGGGCAGCTGCTTTGATGATCGGAGCGGGGCAGGCGTCACCTTGACAATTCGAAGGTTTAAGTTTCCTAATGATATTTTCCACCTCCCAGGAAGACAAGGGTGAGCAACTAAATGGTTCATAGGTAGGTTCAAAGGTAGGAGTCTTATTAGGATATTGTTTATATTCAGGGTCAGAGAATAGCGAGCATTTTTTCGTGTTAATTTTAGAATGTAGCATAGCTATTTTATCTAGTAACGCCTTCTGGATGTTAGAACACCATGATGCATCAGTGATACATTTGTCAACAGGGGCAATAGGAGATTCTAGTTCTTTTAGGATCTTAAAAAGTTCTCTTGTATTTGATTCCGCTTGTATGATCGTTTTGTTATAGTTATCTTTTCTTGCAAGTATAATGGCCTCTTTGTAGTTAGCAGATGCTAGGGTTAGCTTGTTCTTATTAAAAACTGACGGGCACTTTTTCCAGTGTGCTTCTACAGTTATCTTAATTTTACGCAGTTCTCTTAGGTGAGGAGTGAACCACAAATTCAGATGATGTTTTGGTTTAGGTTTCTGCAATTTTCGGGGGGGGATGGTATTCAGAGCTTTAAGTATTGCCTGGTTGTAAGTGTCCACTAGGATTGTGGGGTCAGAGGTGGCAGTATTGTAGAGCAGGGGGAGTAATAAAGGGAGGAGTTTGTCGGGCGAAATGTCTTTCTTGTTCCTGGTATAGGTGGCTGGGGCAATGATTGGTGTAGGGCCATTTGTGATAGCTTTAATGGAGAAGGTTATTTTGTGGTGATCCAACCAAATGCATGGTTCTTTGGAAAGAAGATCAATGGTGCACTTAAGGTTGGTCAGCTAGTCCAGGGTTCTTCCTTTAATATGTGTAGGCTCATGAAGGATGTGGGTGTGACCAAGGTCAGATAAGGTATTGGCTAGTTCAAGGGCGTTGGTGTTCATAGGGTCATTATGTCCAAGATTAAAGTCCCCAAGTAGGATGCATTGTGAATTGGGTTTGGTATTGGTAGATATCAGGGATACAATATCCTCGGTTAATGTGGTCGGTAGATGAGGTGAACTGTTGCTGTGTGGTTCGGTGATATTGGTAGTTTGATAGACAAGGATTCAGTGGAACGGATTTGTAGATCCTGAATGACTCTAATGTCAAAGGTGTTTTTAAAGATGAAGGCAAGTCCGCCTCCCTTCGACTGGTTAGTATTCCTATCACATCTAATGATAGCGTATTTGTTGGGTATTGCTAGAGCCAGTGAAGGCCCAAAAGCTGCAGTTAACCAGGTTTCTGTGATCGCAAGGAGATCAAGCTTTTCAGAGGTTATAAAGTCTGCAATGTCCAGAGCATGGGCAGGGAGGGACCTAGCATTCACCAAGGCTGCTTTGATTAATGTGTCCTTTGCAGGGGTTTTCTGTGGCAGTGAGGGTGTGTCATGTGGACTGATAGGAGTCAGATTAGTGTCTGGTTCATTGGCCAGATTGGCTAGGTTGTTATGCTGCCGCAGGTGTTTAATACTCTTGGGAAGGTGAGGCTGAGGAGTTTTGGTCCCCAGTCAAGCTCCTAGTCTGAGGTTTCTTAATGTGATGCAAGGGTGATGGGAACGTGGTGAGGATTGAGCATGGTTGCTTGAGATAGTATTGCACGGTATGGGTGGACTGTTATAAAGCTTCAACTATGAGCACCGTTTTGGTGGGGTGGCTTTAGAATTTAGTCTAAGGTTTCTATTGGTAATGGAACAGGGTTGGTTTGGTGTTGGTCTAGTGGCAAAGTGGTGTATCCACTGTGCCGGATCATCCAAATATGGGTTAGCGCAAATCATAGTATTAATCCACAAGGTGTGCGTGATGGTTACCTTAGGTGTGGGCGTGTAGTGGCCAGTGTATAAGTGAGACTGGGATGTCCAACGTCTGGAGTATGTACACAATAGGTGAAGGAGGGTAGTTAGGCACCAATACATAGTGGAGGTATGAGGAGTTTGTAGGCGAGGATTGAGGTCAGGTGCCCAGAGTGTACGAATCAAAATGGAATGCAAACTAATATGACACAGACAAACTTAGGGGCAGATAGCTAGGACTTGTGAAAACTAATTGGTATGGATATAGAGCAGATCTGTAGGGCAGCACCTAGTTTTGTGTAGTAACTCTAAACTAAAGATGCAATGCGGTAGAATCTCGGTTCACAATGATGCGCTTAGCAGAGAGCAGTAGGGCAGCACCTCGGCTCAAGGTGGTGTACTTAAGCAGCAATGCACTAGATGATGCCTAGATTCACAGGCTAAGACAGCAATAAGGCTGCGCCTTGGAACAGTTAACACATTTGGCAAAGATGCAGTGGACACCTCCATGTCTTCAATGACATGGAAGACATGGAGGTGTTGATAAAGTCCCTAAAGAATTCCGGAGCCTATAGCCCTGACAACCTTACCAATATAATAGTCAAAGATGACCCTGTCACATGATCAAAACTATTATATAAATATTTAATAATTGTATTTATTTGTTTAATGTGATATATAGTTGTATATACAAATAACACTTTACACATTCAAACAATTCATGATTACCAGACTAGAATAATAGACAATACATATAAAACTTAATCATACAATAAATAACATAATCTCAATTCATACATCACATCGCATTTCAGTGCCTATCAGATTTTATAAAATTGAGAGAAAAACAGTGGAACCTTACAAATCATTTGAAATCACAATCAGGATCAGATCCACTATGCAGCACCGCTCACAACCAATTGTCCAAATGTCAGAATCCATATTTTGTTTCGTTAGTCTACTGTTATGCCCCTCACAGGCAGTGTGGGTGGTAGACTTAACACCCCTTTCGTGATTATAACTTTTTCCGCTTCAGACCAAATTCTAGAGGGCTAAATGCAGTCTGGGATTGAGTGTGTTAATGCACTGATACCAAAACTCAATGGGCCTCATTACACGGAAGGCGGTAATGGTTAACGGCCACCGTTAATGGTAACGGTGACCGTTAACCAGTACCGCCTTACTACGAGGTCCCTTAGGGGGTTGGTGATTTAACGCCTGCTTTTTGCAGGCGTTAATAACCAACCCGCAAAGGGACCTCGGAGCTAATTACGGCACCGCAAAATTGCGGTGCCGTAATTAGCGCCTTCCCCATTCCCATAGAGCCCTATGGGGCAGAAATGGGAATGGGGAAGGGCAATGGCGGAAGGGGGATTTACCGCCCCGCCAACCTTGGAATGGGGCGGTAAATCCCCTTTCCGCCAAGGCAGTGCCGGTATTTTACCGGCATGAGCCATGGCGCTAATAGCGCCATGGCTCACCGCCTTCCGTGTAATGAGGCCCAATATCCCTTATGTGTTCAAGGCAATGTACAAATTCCCAATATTTTTCCTGCAACTAGTACTCATATTCAGGCATTGAGTTAATATGTGTCTCGCCGTTTCTGGCTCAGTATGATTCCCACATATTCTACAATGCCTTTCTGATTCAGGGAGAGATCTCTCCGGTCCAATGATCTCTAGTGTAGGTAAATGATTGATACACATCAACAGAATAGAGCGCCTCAGAGCTGCTGAGGGGCAAAGATTTAGATATATTTGTGCCTTTTTAAATGTGTATAGAACAAATGTCACAAACCTGTAGTTTTTAAGCTCGCTAAGTGTGCATAATTGCTCTGCCAATCCCACAGATTAAGACACCTATGTAGATGGTAAAATGTGCATTAATTTGCTTGTCCCCACCGAGGAGTCAAGCATATTGTTTCACACAAAGTTTCTATGTCTTTCTCTAATTTAGACTGCTTTCCGGCTCCCATATATTCCTTTATACATACCAATAGGGGATTTGTGGGATTTGTGGGATTGTTATGGATTTTAATATACAACTCCACTCTTTTTTGCAGCACACTTGCCTTAAGTGAGAGAATCCCTAGCTCCAATCTAAGGATCACCATGGGCATACATTGTGGGAGTCCCAAAAGCCTCCTCCAGAATGTTCCCTCTATAATCTGCAACCATCCCAGATTCATATTTATCAGGGATTCCAGTACGTAAGTTACCATAGGCACAAAGCATTGTATATAAAGTTGACGTGCTCCCCAGACCTCACGTGAACTTATATATCATAGCTGTTAATTGTGCTGCCTTAGCTTTATGGGCTTGCATGCACAGATGATAATTACCTTTACTAACAAATTCCACTCCAAGGTATTTATAGGAGTGGGTGTACTTTATTTCCACTGTTCCTAGGTGCATGTCAGGTCGATCAACCTTACCAGATGTGTATAGGATTAGTTCAGTCTTGTGATTAATAACCAGTTCATTAGAATCTGCGTATTGCCAGAGCATTTCTGCCGATCAAAGTACCCGACTAAAAGTGTGATACACTATAACAAGATCATCAGCATAGGCCAAGATCATACAGTGGTTAGAGCCTATTTTGGGTGGACAGTTATGGACTCCCTGAAGATGTTCCGGAATTTCTGACAGAAATAGGTTGTAAAGCAGAGGGCCGGTAATGCACCCCTGCTGTATTCCTCTTAACTGTGTGATTGAACGGGTCATGCAGCCTCGATTATCCAATCTAAGCTGGACAGTGGTATTTGTATGAAGAATCTCCAGGTAGGGAATTAGGCCATCAGGGCAAAACAGGCTTTTAAGTTTGTGCCATAATTTTCCCCTATTGACTGAATCGAATGCCGCCCTAAAGTCAATATATAGGGCGTATAGCGGGGGGCTGTTGGGTTGCATTGCTTTACTTCTTAGGGAGTCCATTATAAGCACATTGTGTGAAGTGGAGTACCCTGTCTAAAAGCCACTCTGGAAACGGTCTAAAATCCCAGCTTTGTCCATCCATACTTGTAGTTCTTTTAGAAACAGGGAGGCAAACATTGTGCTAGTACTGTTGAGCATAGAGAGTAAACGATAGTTACTGGGATCAGTTTTGTTGCCTTTTTCAAAAACTGGTATGAGAATGGCCGCTTGCCATGGTTCGCGGATTCTGCTCTCTGGCAACACTTTGTCATATAAGATTTTCATAAGGCTCGCCCAAAATTGGGGTTTATTTTTCATAACCGCATTGGACAGACCGTGGGGGCCGGGAGCTCGGGATGATTTAGTTTACTGATTTTAGTGAGGAAATCATCTATTGTGACTACAAACCGGGGGTCATTTGTGGGATTCAGCTCTTCCCGGTAACAGAAGTGGGCTCAATACCATTGTGATTCTCAAGAAAGGTTACCCATTCGTGTGCACCTATGGGATTAATCGTCGGGGTTCTTCTACTTCCTTTTGTCTCCCCCAGAATTGAACATATATTCCGAGTATTTCTAGTGCAGAGTGTGTTGACTGTATGTTGCACCCGTTCTAGTTTTTTAAATCTGTTATGGCACGATATTTATTTTTTAGCTTCCTGATATTGTTATGGGTTGTGATCAGAGAATGACCAGTGGCTCTAAGCTTCCAGATGTTGCCTCTAAGTTTTCGTTTGGCATCCTGTAACTCCTTATCGTAGGAGACCTCGGTAGCCAATTTCTCAAGCACCAGAGGTATTCTGCAGGTAGCATGCTTGGCTGAGAAAATAGATATCCATTTTTCAATTTCCTCCGGTACCATAAGTTTGAAGTTGCGTGCGTGACTCGAGTTCCACTAACTAGTTGCTTTAATAGCCTTCCTAATATTCTTTTCAGACCAAATTATTCAGCTTGCAGCATGATTTATAGTTAACTCCCCTGTATTTATTTTCTCACAGAGGTAGGTAGTGGTACCTAGGTTCATAATCAGTGTGTCATGATCACTCCACGCACTTTCAAACACATTCATGTCAATAACAATAGATGCCACCTCCCCACTTGTATATAGGTATAATAAGGTGCTCCGATAAGCACCATAATGGCAAGTATTCTTTCCAGGCCTCACTCCTGGTACGCCCATTATTTTTTTCAAGCTCCCAACACTTGAAAAAGCTCCACCAAAATCCACCCTCCATATCCTCAGTTTTGTGTTCCAGCAGGCTATACTGATGCAATAGAACGTTATTGGCTCTGCCGCCTCCCCCTTTAATATGGCAATTACAATCTCCTGCAAGGATAATAAGGTGACTCTTTGTGTTATAATTTCATTGACCTAAACGCTCATGCAGTGCCTCCTGAATCCCTTCTCTATAATTAGCCCCAGGGAGATTGTTTGTTTGTTTGTTTGTTTTATTCATTTATAATGCGCACCAGACCCGAGGGTAAGAGGGCGCAGCAGTGAAGGATATGCGAGGCATAGGTTACATAGTTACAAGTTAAACATAGTGCTAAAAATATATAAAGGCTATAGCAATAATACAGTAAGTTAGATACAGAATTGTATACTGTTTACAGGTGTTATAACAACAGGGTGAGGGGGAGAGGAGGTTATACACATTAACCTATAACTTTTTTTCCCGCATCTGTTCCACCATTACATTCACGTCCACAGCTCTAATATGGTCTTTGCAGAGGGTTACTATCTTTCTACTTGCTATTAGGTTAGAAACCCCAACTAGTAGCCCCCCATATGGCCTCCCATGGACCCCCTTCTTGGCAGGAGTATGAAACAGGGTGTACCCATCCATAGTAATTGGTGCAAACAGCCAGGTATCTTGTAATAAAAAGAATGTTGGCTTGTCGATAAGTGATAGGGATCCATTAGTGGTTAGCAGATGATTGAACCCACGCGTTTTCCAGGTTAACAAGGAGCACCTCAGGGTTTCTGTAAAATCATCGGCAGAGAGTCTGCTAACCATCTCAAGGTGTTTTGAATGTCACTCATCTGCACTTTTTTTCCTGTGGGGAGGGCCAGTTTATCAGACTTATTGTTATTCTGTGTCTTTGGTCTGCTAGGTAGTAATTGGTCTTCTTCTTCTCTGTTAACGTTCACCCCCACCCCCAACTTGCATTAGACTGCTCTTGTGGGTGCAAATCAATTGTGAAGGTGAAGTCTTTTGATCGGATCACTCGCATTTGGGTCATAAGGTCTAGTTTGACTAATACCTCAGTTCTCGCCAGCCATTTCTTATATACATTTTTAATGGTACAGCTTTTGTTCTCAATGTGATTAGTATCTCCAGCAGACTCTCCCAATGGGGAACATTCCTGAGCCAGTGATTTTGGCCTCCTTCGAGGAGTTTGTTTTGCTGTTAGTGTAAATAGAAGAGTCAGATTCTTGGTCATTACTACTTGTATATGAGATCTCATTAGCTTTTTCATGGACTATCCAGCTTGGTGTTTCTTAGCTTCCCGTGCTCTTTCCCTCACTTTTTTCGATTTTATCGGGGGGACATCGGTTGCTGGTAGTGGAGAGGCTATGATCACTGACACCTTCTTGTTAGCCACTGGTCTGGCCATAAATTACTGTTTTCTGGAGAAGTTGCTGGCTGAGTCTTCACTAGACCCAGGTTTTACTTCTTTGTTTGTAGGGGGTCATTCACCTCCTGGTCTATTCCTGAGGGTGTCTCTTCTGGTAACTCTGTCTCCTGTACTGTTCTTGGATCAGGTAGTCTAAGATGGAGAACGGTGTTGACATAGATTCTCCCACATAGCTTCAGCAGGATTTTAAGTGCGAACTGCATAGCTGCCATAGAGGCTTGCAGTTCAGTAATTGCAGTTAAATTCGACCGAGGCCGCTCGCTAGGCCTTGACTCATCGAGGGGCCCCGTACCCTCTAGGTCAATTAACAGGTTTGGTGAAGCAGAAAGTTGACCCGTTTCTGGAGTTACTGATGAGCTGTTTGCAGGGTTTGTTGGCTGTTCCTCCGAAGTGTTTAATGGCACGCTATAGGCTGCTTTTTGTTCCTGCACCTTGATCAAGCCAGCTGGTACACTATTCTGTGCATTCAAAACCTGTGCTTCGACTACAAGTGCACCCTTATTCACTGGGGTAGTATGCCTTGCTGTAGATGCCATGGATCTTTGAATGGAAAGACAAAGATCCAGCAAAGAGTTATTATCGATATCATCATATTTTGAAGCGCCCAATACCTGGCTCCCATTGAGGTTGGGTCCGAGAGTTTCTCCTTTGGGAATGATATCCTTCTAATTAGCTTTAGGGGTTGCTTTTTGAAAGAGGGATTGGTATTGTTCCCTTCTCTGCCTTCCCACCTGTTGGCGTAACCGTGTTCTTTTTTGGGTTCAGCATTATGCCATCTTTGCCCGTGTTTCCCCTCCTTAAGTTGTAACATGATTTGGCTGCTTTAGATTTTGTCATTCCAATCGTACCACAGACACTATTAGACTCATGGAAATGTAAATGCAGAGTGGTAACACATTCACTGGTTCAAATGCAGTTGATGCATTCAATGGTGAGAATGATGATTACTGTGCGGTAAGTAAATAAACGGGATCAAAGAGGGAATACCTCTGCAGTCTCCTGAAGGCTCAAACAAGCAGAGTTTGTTTTGCCACTTACCACACGTTCTTGACAGCAGAGATGGTCCTTATTCCACTGTCACAGAGAGTATCGAGGGTTTTATGCTCCCGCCTTCTCCTGCTCACGAGTGACCACGAAGGACCACTTCTCCTTGCCACTTCTCTGCACATGCTCCGCGTTGTAAATGGCTTCAAATAGTGTTTGCAGGTTGCTCCGGATGCCGGCTGCTCCTCTCCTTAATAGCCACTGCATACAGACTCTCTAGCACCATGAAGGGCCCTTCCAAAGCAAGCCCGAGTGAGCATTGGCCCTCCGTGGTATGTAACATATGTTGACTTGACACAAATGTTGATGCAAATTATTTAACTTAATTGGCCTATCACTTACCTCACTAAAGTCTCCAGCCTGGCCTTAAAAAGATGTACTATATTTCTTGGATTTAATTTGTTGCCCACTGTGGAATATTGGGGTGCCTGGATGAATATCCAATGGTCAGATAGACTTTGTCGCATGTGTGATTTCATCTTTGATGTTCTGGGTGTTAGTCTTAGCAATGCACAGTGGTGGGGCGAGTTATGGTTGCTTACCTTACCATAACTAGCGAATTTCAGGGTTTTTTCGGTTTTACTTTGAACCATAACGTACCTTTAACAAAGTTTTTTTACTGAATTTCATAGGTTTTTAGTTGCACAACTTAACCATAACGTCCCTTTAACAAAGTTATTTTTTACAGAATTTCATAGCTTTTTAGTAGCGTAACTTAACCATAACGTCCCTTTAACAACATTTTTTTATTCAATTTCATAGTTTTTTAGTAGCACAACTTAACCACAACGTCCCTTTAAAAAAGATTTTTTACTGAATTTCATAGCTTTTTAGTAGTACAACTTAACCTTATAGTCCCTTTAACAAAGTTTTTTTACTGAATTTCATAGCTTTTTAGTAGCGTAACTTAACGATAATGTCCCTTTAACAACTTTTTTTTACTGAATTTCATAGGTTTTTAGTAGCACAACTTAGCCATGACGTCCCTTGAACAACAATTTTACTGAATATACATAGGTTTGTGGTAGCAAAACTTAACCATAACGTCCCTTTAACAGAGTTTTTTTTTACTGAATATACATAAACATACTGTGAATTTGATGTATGTTTACTAGGATTCCCTTACTTTATATTCATGTAACATAGAACATGCTGAACCCCCAGCTAGTGATTTTGATATCCGCGGACTGTGTGTATGTCCACGGACCGACGCTGAAATGGGGGATGAAAGCCATTAGCAGCCTAGGTTCCCAAAGTGGAACCCGGGGTGCTTAAAAAGAGGATTTTGCTTCCTACACTGGGACGCCTGTGGCATCTCAGTATAGGAAGGACAATCCTTTTCCAAGATGGCCACCATGAAAAAGGAAGGTGAGGGTTCTATACAGGGCCCTCTTCACTTTCCATGGCAGCCTGCAGAAGGCAAAAAGAGACCCCTGTGACCATATTACCACAAGCACATTTTTCTTCCCTTTCAGATCTATCCTAATTTCAAATAACGTTACCACAAAGCCAGTCCTAGGTGGACATTGGCACTTTAATCCTATGTTTTCTCCCTTGTGGTCATAGCCAGTAGCCAAATTGTCTGGATCTAGAGCTTATTTCATGAACCAGACAATCTGGCCACTGCCCATTGCCACAGGCTACCCCTCATTCACTAAAGGTATTAGCGCTATTTTTGAATAGCTACATTATGACACTTGGCAAATAATAAAATAGTGGCACATTGGCAAAACCATGCTTCTAGGACCTTGCCAATGCTCCTTACGCAAGTTTGCTACAAATCCACCCATGCTTTATTTTTTCAAAAGTGTCAAATGAATGCACACACAATCGTCATATAACCTAGCCCCCACTTGACAAAATCCATTCAGACTGTACGAAAACATCTTTTTGCAAACCTTTGTGTAGATTTGTCAAATGGCACCACATTTATAAGCCTTTAAATTATTTTGGCACTCCTCCCCTAATTTTGCCCCCTCTTGACAGAATCCCACCAAACTTTGTAAACTCATTCGCAATCAAGTCACAAATATACCATCCCATCCTCATTATTGATTATTTGATAAGTTTGACAAGAGCAATGCTCAGAAAATATTATTATTCCGAGGGTTCAGGCATGTATTTTTATACATACGTTGATCGATCGCACAAACATTTCCAATGCACGTTACCTTCGTTTTCCTCTTTTGTTTGTACACATGCGAAATCTGGCAACAGGGGTCGGCCATCTTGTACTAATCTTACCCGTTGCTGCATCGGCCTAAGGCAGCGGCATTCAAACTGTGGGGCGTGACGGTCCAGGGGTCCACGGGTGCATCACTGGGGGGCCCTGAGAGCTCAGCATGAAATCTAAAACAATAAATAAAAAAATAAAAAAAAATAAAATATATATATATATATATATATATATATATATATATATATATATATATATATATATATATATATATATATTATTTTTAGATTGGAAGAAATGGGCAGAGTGGCTCACATGGCCGGGCTGAAGCATGAAACTGCCTCAGGCAGTAATGAAAAAGTGGACCGCAGTTGTAAATGGATATTCATTCCTTTACTCACAGACTGGGCCTCATTACAACTATGGCAGTACGGTAACAACGGTGCTGGGAAGCTACCGGCACCGTTGCTACCGTACCGCCATAGTAAAAGTTGTGCTCACGGGTGCCTGACAGCCTGCCAGGTCTGACCTGGCAGGCCGTGCGGCACCCGCGAGCACAGCTCATCAGATGCAACGGCACCGTTGTTAACGGTGCCGGTGCATCCGAGCTCCCCATTCACATTGAGCCCTATGGGGCTCAAATGGGAATGGGGATCTACCGGTACAGGCACCCGCGAAAGGGCAATTAACAGGTCCACCTAACTCGGCATGACCCAGTAATTGCCCATTCACGGGTGCCAGACCCGTATGCAACTTCAGAGGCAGCCGTGCCGGTCTTACCGGCACAGCTACCGCCAGGGTTGTAATGAGGCCCACTGTTTCAATAGTACCCAAGGGGGTGCTTTGTATTAAAATGTAAGTAAATTGTGATATATTCAGCAACAATGGTCAAAATTACTAACTGCATAGTTAAGTAACTCATCAAACTGGTCCACATTGGCCAAAATGGTGGCCCATTTTAACTGGCCCACACTAGCATTTTACATTTTTGGTACAGGCATTGCCCTATAGCCCAATCCGAGCCTGGCGGCTCATCCGTTATGAAAGAGCTAAGGAGCCAGCCCAGTGAAACAGTGAGCACTCCCTCAGCTGCTTTTTCCAGCTGATGGGATGCTCCTGGGCTGGCTGAACTGTCAAAGGGAAAACTGTTTCCCTTTGACAGTTCAGTTTAGTTCCCCAGCCGCACATGCTCACTGAGCCATACAAGTCCTGGGGCATTTTGCTTCGCAGCATTGCATAGCTCATTGAAAATGCTGGCTGGGGCACTGCATGTCTGTATGTCCAAGAAGGAGCTCCTGCGCCTCCTCGCACATACAGACAGAGCATCCTGGAGAAGGGTGTGTCAGCACCCACACGCAGGCCAATGCAGAAGGAACGTTTATGTTCATTGTTTTTATTTAAACATGTTTATGGATGCGTGTATGCTTATGTTATGAGTGAATGTATGGTGATGGATGCTCGTGTCAATGATAGAGTGATTGCTGTATAAATGTGCAGCGCCTTGCATACACACGTAATCATGTTGATTGTGTTAAGCCCAGTGGGGCCCAGTGGGGCCCAGGGGACAGGGATGGTATCTTTTTACTGGACATCTATTATAGATGTCCAGTAAAAAATGTCATGCCTGCCCCCTAACCCCCCCAGCACCAATTGCAAAATATTTGGCTATTTACCCATTTTTTTGTTAAAAGTATGCTCTACAGTGCAACATTTTACCCATTATTTAAAAAACATTCACAGGGGGAAACCCCCCCCAAATCCCTCTTTATTGGTTCTGGCTCCCTCACTATGCTCGGTTGCTATGGCATTTTTGGGGGAAATAGTGATGCCCCTCCACTTAAAAAAATCACCAGCCGCCACTGGCCGTCAGACTATGTTGGAAACGGGATAGGGGGAACCCACGTACTATGGTGGGAGCACAATGGGCGGGGACCATGGGATAGTGGTGGGATCAGAGTGGGAGTGATGGGGTGCGGAGAGACCAGGGACTGGGTAGGAGTGGGATGAGGGAGCCCAGCGACTGTGATGGGAGCAGATGACGTAGCGCAATATATACTGTCCATTTGGCATTTCTGGGGGGTCCCGACCTGCCCAAATTTTGTTAAGGGGGCCCCGGCCAAAAAAATGTGAAGACCACTGGCCTAAGATGAACTGCCCTGATGTCACTAAATCATATGCCCTGCCCCTGAGACTCACATCACCAAACCTAATGATATTGTCGGCCTTTCTCGGTGACATTCCTGTGCAGCGTACCCAAAGGCACCCAGTCATCACCTACGTGACGTGACACAGAACCCGAAAATCAACACACAACTAATCACAACACAGCAAGGCTCAATTTGGAATACTAAACCATACTTTAAAAAGAAACAACAAGACTGTACAATTTGTAAAGTACTTTTATTTCACAATAAATGCTCCGACAACATACGATTATTGCCATATTCAATCACATTTAAAATGTCTTTCTTCGCTCGCGACCCAAAATGTTTATCATGAGTCACGTGTTGTTCTTTTTGTGTACACAAGGTGTTTGTTTTGGATAAAAGAAGCGCTTGGATCACACAGTGAATTCCAGGGCTTGTGCATCAACTTGAGGCTAGAAGACCGTAAAGAATGTTATGTTGCTCCTAATCACTAGTGCAGCGTAAGGGCATATCTGCCCTTGCCGATGGTCCCAAAAAAGTGTTAAACACATCCAGTTGTTCACATGTAGCTGAAGCTGCCAATTAAAAATTCTGTCAGTTGGCATCTAGAATCTATGACAATCGCAAAATGGCAAAATGTACCTGTTTCGGAAACATAATAGAAATATGCCATTTTGAAACATTGAAACATTTTGATGTAGTATGATCAACTCTAAACGGGATACAAAAGCTCACGCTACAATTCTATGTGCTCATACATGGCATTTTAATGAAATATTAGCGTTGAACCTGGGAGAACTGAGTAGTGGTCTACATGCATATCAGTGCTGGCCTGCCAATCTGGACGGTAAAAAGAACATTACACACAAAGGTTATGCTTGAGTTTCATAGTTATATGCCACACAGAACAAACAACTACAATGTAACCCACAAATAATGCTCAGATAATGATAAGTTAATGCTCGTTCGAGTATAAAATCATCGAAAAATTAAACTTACATTACATTCACCATTTCCATTCTCTTGGCATAACTCAGACTGTAAGGCAGACTCCGTTCGCACCAACAATTTTTGATAAACTGAATTTACATGTTCCTTAGTCCACTTTTTGAATACATAACCTTATCATATCTTACATTATAACAACCCTCCTTCATTCAATTCCTTTCGGAATGGTCCCTTTGTCTCAAGGTAAAAAAACAATTGAACCTTATACTGTGTGCCCGATGCATGGGCTTCCTGAGCTCGCAAACAAAAATTTAAAGCTGGTGACCTTCACTCAGAATCAAAATACATTCTTACTTTGCAACAACTTGCCACACCGCATCCATGAGAACTGTAATTCTCATGCACGTGCAGGGCCGTCTTTGCATCAGGCAGTGCAGGTGGCTGCCTGAGGTGCCGACTGTAGAGGGTGCCAGTCTGACTCCATTATTACTTTAATTACATTTTAACACAGAAATGAATAGCCCTTTCTTTGCTGTGCTCTGGGTGTAGCCCAACAACATCAATTTATAAACATCAGGCGTCATTGCAAAGTTTCCTTACCCTTTGGCAGTGGGTACTGTATCACTTCTCTGCACAGTGCTTTTAGCCTGCAACCTTCACTAATTTTCAAGTAGATTGCATTATTTCAGTGACAACAGAGATGGTGAGGCAGAAATTTAAATGGTGGACTTGTAAACATAGATTGTAAGTCAATCAACCAATTCTTCCGGTCCTCCATAGGACTGTTCCCAAAAATTCTAACTGTTTGCACTTTTGCAACAAAAAAACACCTGTTTTTTGCTTCTGCAGGCCATAATCCATCCCATTCTCATCACCCCTCACCTCCCCAGAGATAATTTGATAAGTTTGACAAGTGCATGAAAAGTGCAATGTTGTGTTTTTCAATATGTTTATACTGCGATGTCCGCAGACACCAAGCACAGATCCAAGATGGCGGGCGTTTCCAAAAATCTGACGCACTTCACGCTCTTCACCATTCAATCAGGGGACACATTGCATGTCCGCGGACATGATGCGAGCCGATTAGCCAATCGTGTCCTGCCCGTGGACCGAACAGGGAAGTGTATCTGCGGAGCGGACATTGATATCACAACTTTTTTGTGACCTACTTTTTGGTCCTTTTAAAAAAACTACCGGACGAATTTTACAAAAGCACGCTTTCGGGACCAAGCTGCTGCTCCTGCTCCTGCTGCAAATTTGGTGAGGTTTGGTTCAGGGGAGAAAATTATAAGGGGGTTCCCAAAATGTCTTTTTTTCCCCCATAGACTGAATGGAAAAAAAATGTGCTCACTCCTACAGCCCAAACCGCTGGATGGAGCAGCGGCTTGGTCCCGAAAGCGTGCTTTAGTAAATTTGGTGAAAATCCATCCAGTATTTTTTTTTTAAAAAGACCAAAAATTAGGTCACCAAAAATTAGTGATATCTATGACCGCTCCGTGGACACATTTCCCTGTTTGCTCCGCGGACAGGACACCGATTGGCTAAACGGCTTGCATCAAGTCCGCGGACATGCAACATGTTCGCTGATTGGCTGGAATTAAGCATGAGGTGCGTCGTATTGTCTTGATGCGTCTGCCATCTTGGATCCGTGGACAGCGCAGCGATGAACGGGGAGAAATACACCTTTGGCAATTGTGTTGGTGTACAAGAGTGCAGGGAGGGTGGGGGAGTAAGAGATGGGTGAAATGTTGTATTTGTTTAGGTGGCAGGCACCCTTGGTGTGTTTTTCATGTCCACAGACATCGCGGCTGTCCGTGGACATAAAAAACGCTCTTCTGGCTATTTTACTTTAATATGATATTGGTTTTGGGTTGTTAGAACAGTGTTGATTGTAATTAATATCCTGTATAGGTAGCCCATACAGCACAGTTAAACTGTTTGATTCTATATAGTAGCCCATATAGCAGAGTTAAAATGTTTGATTCTATAGGTGTGATCTATGGGTGTGATATGCTACAGTGGTTGTGACTAGGGCCTAGAGTCCTGGGTGCATGGCCAAACATCTATCACATATTTGCAAATATACAGTTTGTGTTGTGTTTGATTTGTATAGTTGGTATGTGATGTTTTGTCTAGGTCATGTCATTTAGATTGTAGAGTTTGGTAACAAGCACTGCAGTATAACATATCCATGGAAGTAAACATGTTGTATTGTGGTGTATGGTTAGATGTTTGCTGCAACTGTTGTGTTATGGAGCAGTATTTGTGAATTGCATTTATTATAATATATTTACTGTTTGATTTTTGGTGATTGGATATATTGTTTTCATGATGTGGGTAATTGGAGCAGATATTCTTTTTCAATTTCTGTGATAAAAGAAAAGATCATGTTAGTGTAGATAGTTTATAAAGACTTATTACATTGCATAATAGATATGTCTGCTTTATTTCGACCCTCATATTTAGTAGATTACAAACAAGTGTACTGTGCAATTTGCTCAGTTTCTGTGTTTGTTGCTTAAATCATTGGGTCTGTGGGAAAACAAAATCCAGGTTGGAGTCAAAAAAACCTTTTCTTGTTATGCTATAGTAGATTGTTTTATTTGTTTTTAGTGTTTACTTGTTGGTTCTGGCGAATGTTCTGTCTGTTGCTTGTTGCAGATTGTTAGATATGTGATTTCTAATTGTAACTGATTATAGTTTTTTATTTATATTATTAAGTTTGCTAATATACCAGGTGGGTTGTTGCAGATTCTTGGAGCAGTTAGATACCTGTCGGCGTATTCTAACTGTTTATTTTTTGTTATATTTTAGTGGTATTGATTTATCTGTTCGTTTGTTGCAAAATCTCGGGGCAGTTAGATACCTGTTGGTGTATTCTAACTGTGTATTTCTTCTTATAATTTAGTGGTGCTGATTTATCTGTTTGGTTGTTGCAGAATTTTGAGGCAGATAGAGTCCTGTTGGCGTACTGTAACTGTTTATAGTTTTCTAATTAAAGTTTTATTAATGTTTATGCACAAATTAGTTATTAAATTTGGGTTTTAAAAATATTAAATAAGCGTTTATAAGATTTGCTGGTAATCTTTGCGTTAGAGAAATTGTATTATCATTACATTCAAACCATCCACAATTCTTTTTTTATATATGCAGTGTAGTGACCTGCATTGGTTGTGGCTCCTGCATGGTAGATTATACCTATTGTTGTGAAGGTTTTCTTACCAAGTGTACTTGACCATGTGTGAATCCAGTCAGCTTGCAGTTGTTTTTGGTACCATCTGCATTGTAACGTAAAAGCATTAGTATTACGTAATTACTATGTGTTTGTATTTGTAAAGTGGAGCGATTATTTGAATTGCAGGTAGTACATAATCTGCCATGGTTTGCATTTTGAACAAGTTGCTGAAATGGAATGGATTCACAGTTAGGTATTTATACATACACAAAGCGTTCATTAGTGATTTGTTCCTGTGTTACATTGTTGCAGAGAGTACACGTATGTTTCCACATGTATGAAATCTGGAAGATTTCATTTATAGGTATTTTTTTTTCCGGCACTTGTAGTAAGTACATTAGAAATTCTTGTGGATCTTCTCGTGAGTTTATAGTGAATTTCACCATTCCAGCAAAGTAGTCCAATTCTTGTCTTATTCCATGAACACTGTAAGTGTTGTCAGGATTGTTGGTTGCATTTCTGTGAAGGACTAACATTTGCAAACACAATTTATCTGTATTTTGTAAGTAAATGTCAATAATTGGTGGCAATTGAAATAGAATATGTATTGCTACATTTGCATAGCAGTTTACACCAGTTACATTTGAAAATTTGAATGGACCAGATAGTTCTGTGTCCAAGTAATTTCTTCGGAGTGTGTGTTGCTTCTTTGAAGAAGTATCTGAGTTACTTTGAGCAGTACATTCTTCTTTGGTTGTAGTAATTGATGAAGTATTAGCTTATTTTACTCTCTTTGGAGGATTTGCAGTGAGATCCTGTTGCATTTCTGTTTGAAGTAGTTTTCTTTTATAACGTTTAGCTTTTTGTGGAACAGGATAGGTTTTCATATGGGGTGTACAGTGAACATAGTCTATTGTATTCTAAAATGCAAGGAATATCAGTGTTTACTTAACTTGCATCAAAGTTTATTAGAAATAGACAGTCAAGTGTACGTAAGCGTGATAGTGCTACGTAGCTCATGCCTTCTATAAAGACTGTGTTCCCAATTTCTATCAATGCTTTATCTAGGGTAAGACCTTGTGATTTGTGAATGGTGACTGCGTATGCTAGAGTTAGAGAAAATTGCTCTCTGCGTACATACATGTCTTTGAAAAGAAGGAATCGAGCTGTTAAGCGTCCTATTCTTTTTACTTCTGATAGTTTGTCAAAGAGAATATTGACAAACAGAATGTTGTTGTCACATCGGTATGTTTGAAAGCCAACAACTGTTCCAAGTGCTCCATTAACTAGTCCTTCGTCCACGTCCAGGTTACGTTTTAGCATTACTCTACAGTTTAAAGATCATTTTAATATTTTCTCCAAACCAGCTGTGTTGGAGATAGAGTTTTCTAAGATATTTAATCTTGTTGTGGCTTGTTGACAAATGGGTAGTGTCATACCATGTACGCCCAGTTTGTCTGTAGAGCAAATTTCAATTATTGATTGCATTTCTTTTTTCAACATTATTTCATTGAACTTGGAACAGCTTGCAAGAGTTGGCATCAAGGACATACAAGTGACATTTGTGTGTGCTAATTGTTGCATGACATCAGTAGCACATGAGTTATGGCCATAAAGTGCATGGATGTGCCAAGTTTTTAGTATTGCTTGTGCTTCTTGAGATAGTACACTAATACTTTTTAAAATGTTGGCGTAGGTGACGTCTGCAGACTGATGCATGTTTTCTGTTAATTCTCAGTATTGAAAATGTTGCCAAAGGATAACATTTCCTATGCTGCCAACAGCAGAGTTTGTGTCCTAAGGATTTAAAAATAGGTTCACCTTTCACTGGTGTCAATTGAAGAAGATCTCCGAAAACAATGATGTGTTTTCCTCCAAAGAGCTCTTCGTTATTTGTTTTGAGTACTTCTTGTAATCTGAGGTGAATCAAAGCCAACATTAGATTGGAGACCATGCTCACCTCATCTACTAGCAGCATTTTCATTTATTTTAACACTCTGTGTAATTCCATTACAGCTTCTGTAGAAAGTTTGTAATATTCTAATTTGTTTTGGTGTTCTACTGGAAGGAGTAGTAATCAGCATAAAGTGACACCACCTATGTTGTACCTGTGGGGGGCAGTTACAACAGCTGACAGTTTGTTGTTTGTCAATTGTTGAAGGAACTTGCTGATGATTTTGATTAAGAATGTTTTGCCTTAACCAACTTCACACTGACATGTAGTAGTATAGGTTTGTAATTTTTGCAGGTACATTCTTTATTTTCATGTTGTACACCATGTGCAATTTCTTTTGTTACTTCTTGAAAAATTGTATGCTGCTCTTTGTTTAGTTTTGATTGTAGTACAGTTAAGTCTCCTATAAATTCTTCATAGTAACACATGGTGTTTTCTACTTCTGTCATAGCTAATTCTGCCTCATTTGCTATTAGTGGCTGTCCCAGTGGTTCTTGGCTTATTGTTTCAGAAGGTTGACTACTGCCGGGAGTGTCTTTATCTAGTTGAGCCTGGAGTTCTTCTTCGTGTTGCTGTTCATTGTGCAACATTGTTTTGTACTGTGTAAAGTTTACATCGGTTATAGTGCTTTCATTTGCTTTGAAAGAGTCTTCATAAGTGTCATAGGTACCTAGTAGCTCTTCTTTTTTTCTCCATGGTTAAAAAAGCTGTAGCACGGACATGTAATATAGTTCTTTAGGTTGAGGAGTTTTTAATGACAATTTTATATGATTAATTAAGTTTCTTTTGGTAAGTTTCACTAAGCTGCCTTCACAATTTGTCACTCTGTGTCTACCTTTTGTTTTCATCAGGTTTCATATTATTTTTGTATGTGAAGTTTTGGGCTATGTGGTATAGACACATGGTTTCCAAAGTGGTACTTCTGTTTGGGTAGTACGTGTCTAGTAAATTTTTTTTCAAAATGTATTGGCTGTTGGGATTATTTTTGGCTATTTTTTCTATGTCATCGCATGATTTGAGAACTATTTTTCTAGATTTAGCAGGACCAAGACTTAGCCATACTATATTTTCAGATTTTCCATATGAAGCAGTACCAGTTAAACGATCTGCAGCTTCTTATTAGCCACATTCTCTATGCGAGAGCATTTTTATGCCTAGGCTGTACAATTTCTGAGACAGTGTTTTGTCCAATGATAAGTTATTCCAGAGGTCTTGCAGCTCTGTTTTTTCTGCTTTGGTTAAGTAGGCTGTAACATACCGTGCAACTGCAGTGGAATTGTCTGCAATGTACTGCACATCTATGTTTGCATTCCATTAGAGGGCAAAGATTGCCCCGCACACTTTTCCTTTCCCCCCTTTCCATGCACTTGCGCAATCTGTATGACACCTGGTCTAGTAGGATCGTTGTCTGTCCTCCCTCTGTTCCCCCTCTAGCCCTGTCACACCTTGAAACACTTGGTGTATAGGCGCGTTATAAATGCCATATCATATCATATCATATATTTTTCTTCTTCTGTTCTTTTTATGTCATATTTTTTCTTAGGTGATTTACCTTTAACACTATGTCTAACTGAATACATGAAGTTGTTCACTTCACCTGTTTCTGTAACTGGTCTAGGGACACCAAAGTGGCATTTGGTGTAGTATTTCCCTTTGTTTTTGTATTTGCGACAATATTTCCCACATTTGTGTCTTTGAAATTGTACAATTTGTGCATGAAGATCACTATTTGTTGCTTCTGGTCGAATTTCACAAGTGACACATTTTTCGATAAACTGTAAAACAGTGGAATCACTGTCTTGACCAAATTTAGGAGCATCTTTAATCCATAAAAACATGTGGATATGTGGTGCTCCTCTGGCTTGGTATTCTTTTCTCCAAAAGAAGTGTTGCACTTCTCCAAGGGGAGGAACAGTTTTATTACAAATATTGTCTTTTAGATATTGCAAGGCTTGTCTATCTATATGTAAGTCTATGCGTTGTTGCCAATTTTTGTTGGTCTTTTGTAGGTACACAATTTACTAAGACAATTAAAGGATGCTCTTTTGGACGTTGCACTCCCAGGGTGTGCACATTTTTTTCAGATCTAATGGTAAATAAACTACTTTGCCATGAAGGACTTTCACTTATTGAGAGGGAGGTAATTTTGCTGTTTTTGGTTGAAGGCGTATTATTGCTTGAAATGGGTGCACTGTTTGAATTATGATGCTCTCATATAAATTGAGTTTTTCCAGGGGTTTTTGTAGTGGGAATAATTCCAAGATGTTTGTGAAAGCACGTGAAGGAGTTTGGTTGTTGTCAAGTTTTGTAGTGTAGTAAGTGCAACGTATTAAGGGGTCAGTTACTTTGTATTTGTTTTCTGCTATAAGGTAGAGAGGTAATTCAAACCATTTGGAATCTTCATTGTCTTCTATTTTGTATGTTACATCTACAGTTTTTGTGTTACTATTATAAAAAGTTCTGCAGCAACACACACACATGGTTTGGTACTTGAATTTTGTAAGTGGCTTTCACTTCCAAAATATTTTCTCTGGATAGGCTCTATTTCTTCGAGTAGGTCTTTGACTGTACCATGTAGAAGATTGTTATTTAAATTGGCTAGTGCTAAAGCAGGACTTTTAGCATAGTACAGTTTATAGACTAGATTTCTTATATTTGAATGATGTGTTGATATCATTTTGATATGATGGAAGGAGCTTTTGCAAATAGGTCCTTGCGCACTGGACAAATATCTATATTTTTTAGTAGTTTCATTTTGATTTTGTCTTTGCCTTTCACATATTGTTTGAGGAATTGGCGTAAAGATTTGAAAGACTTTTTGGCAATCTTACACATTGACGTGAACGGCCATTTGTATACTGGACGTTCTGGTTCAGTCGAATTGAGAGGTGATACTGAATTTTCTGGGGATATTTTTGTAAGCAGTATTTCTTGTTGCATTATGGTATCATTAAGTTTTTCATACCCTCGTCCACTGCTATGTACTGTGTTTGTTTGCTTTTGTTTGTATGCTTCTTCATTGAAATATGGTTCTGTGCTTGTGGTGTGACTCCATTCACCTCCACAGATATTTAAGAAGTTATTTTTGTTGATATTCAGTTTATTGAGAAGTCTTTTTTTGTAATTTAGTAGTTTGTTTTGTTAGTGGTTTCATTCTGTGTAATACTAAAATAAATAACTTCTTTTTGAGAAGGATTGCACTGTCTATGAGAGCTTCTAAGATTCATTTTCTACAGTAGGTTTTAAGGGTCGTGCATGATTTCTCTCCTGTTTTTATAAGATTCTGAAGGACTCTGTGCCAGAATATTTTTTCTAAAATACTTCTTTTTTGAATATGGTTACCTGCCACTAAATCATGATTTATAGTAGCAGTGTTTGCAGTAGTGGTAGCTGAATTCTTGTTAATAACTTTCTGTTTGTTTTACATTTTTATAGAGGAGGGAAGGTTTGTGTACTGGAAGCTTGTTTTGTTCCGCTTAATGACTCTATTAGATCTTTTGTTTTAACTTTTTGTAGAAATTCAGCTAGAGATGGATGCTTATTTTGGAAAGTTTTATTTTCATTTGTTCTACTTCTTCATTGCTTTCTATGGACTTGTTTTTTGGTAGGCATTCTTTGGGGTCTGTTGAAAAAAAAAGATGGTGATGGTTTGGGTTGGGCTGTTCTGCAATGTATGTGTGCTGTGTGCATGAGTGTCTGAGTATGATGTTAAGGATGTATATGGTGGTGTGTCATTGTGCATTGGACAGTTCAACTAGTTGAAAAGGCTATTCTTGTATTTGTATGTTAGTATCCTGGGGTTCAGATGACTGTAGAGAGTAAGCTAGTGGAGCGGAGAAACACTAATAGTAAATCTAATAGTATAGAATTACAGTTCTTTGTTCGGCAATACTAACATTCTAGGGGCTGAGTTATGTCATTTGTGCATGGAAACACAGGGATTTATAGCCATTGTGCCTGCAAATCCCTGTTTAACAAATGGGGATTTGTGGGCAGAATGGTGCCCAAATCTCTGTTTTTTGCCGCACAAATTCCATGAATCAACCCCACAGTTTGTTTCAGTAACAGTAAGAATATTATGCTAGTATTGTACTTACTTTTTTTGTTTGGAATGAGCAGGTTTCTTCTGAGTTGTTGTTTGTACTTCAGATGCTGCTTCTTTTCCGGAGAGTGGTATTCACTGCAATTGTAAAAGAAAGAAGTTAGTATTTTTGTGTGTTTATAGCACTAATGTTAATATAGACGTTGATTTTTATGTTTTTGTAGTAGTATTCTTGTTTTTAACTGAACATAGTGTGTGCATGCAGTTTCCTTTGACTATGTGCAGCCTTTATATTTTACTTACAATATAAATGAGTAGAATACTAAGTATATGAAACTCACTTGGTTTCTTAGGGCTGTGCTATTGCATGTTAGGAGATAGAAGAAATAATAATGTACTTGTTTAGCAATTTTTGTAAGGTAAATGGCAGAAACTGTATAGAAAAACATAGAATGTATGCGTTTGTGAAGGTGTGTGTAGTAAAGCAGAAGGATGTGATGATGTACAGAGAGTGGTGTTATTTCAGCTGTGTGCTTTTAATGATAGTGTCTATCTGTGTGAGTGTATAAAGATGCATTAACTTATCCTGGCTGTGTGTCATTTTATAATACACTACTAAGTGTTTTTCTACAATTATACTGTTACTTCTCCCATCTTTTAATATTATAATTTGTTTAGATAGTTGTGTTTGTAAAAAAAGAATTTAGATAGCAGACAGGTTTGGATGTGATAATTGATTATATCAGATTTGTATAGGTTATATAGGTTAAGTGGCAGTTACTTTGTTTATATGCATGTATACAAGTTGTATATGTACTGTGCATAAAATATGCATACCTGTGGTTTGTATTCATTCTTGTGGATATGCATTCAGCTGCAAGTAGAAATGTTGGAGACGTGTACAGTAGTTTTTGTAGTAGGTGCTTTACAATGATATGAGACTTGTACTCAGAGTGATCAACAGTACATTTGAAGTGCTGAACTATGATGATGGAGTTAGATGTCAAGGTCTTGGATGTGATTTATGGATGGTTGTGTGACTGCTTAGCTGTATCCAATGAGGGAATGGCACAGAGAGTGAAGTGAAAAGTGTAGAAGGGCTGTCCAAGAGTTACACGGTCCGCAGACACCGTGGCTGTCCGCGGACAGGGCGTGCCACATCCAGGGTTTTACGGCAAATCCAGCATGGAAAGGGGACTGTAGGGATTAGCCAATCAGGTGTTGAGATTGTGGATTTGTGTTGAAAGAGGCTGTGTGTAGTGAAGATGGCAGAGGTGGAGAAAGTCAGAGTGTTGGTGATATGTTTGTGCATGGTTTACAGCAGTATGCTCATTGCCGGCATGTGACAAACACATTTGATGTTAAAGGAGTGGAGGTGGTATGGAGCACTTTGCCTGATTGCAATGTACATGGAATTGAATTTGTGAAGATATGGGCAGGATGAACAGTCCCCATGTAGTAGTTTTGCACTGTGGTGCTTTCCATTTGGGCTATGTCAGTGCCCCTACTTCGTTGGCAGATTTGGAACACTTGGTTCAAGCAGTAATGAACATTCTTCCAAATGCCAAACTTATTTTCTGTGGATTAGTACCTAGGGCAATATGGGACAATACTTCTGTTTTTTGTCCTCAGCTAAATATTCCAAGGTGTGCATTCAACCGAGGCATGTCTGCTTTCATGCTTAGAGCTGGTATGTTTTTCTGTAATAATGAGAATATTGATTCCAGTAATGCTGTTTATTTTAAAGAAGATGGCATTTCGTTATCTTTTATGGGAAATGCCATGCTGTTCTGGAATGTAAGGGTTGCTTTGGAGAAGGTTATGTGAAGATTTTAGGAGTAAACTAAGAAGAAAAAAAATACAAAATAACAGGTGTCTGTCAAGCATCTGCAAAAAAAACAAAGAAAATGTCTCTTTTCAGAGCCAACCTGAAAGGGGAAATGGGGCACACTATTTAAATTTACATTCACCACGCTCAGACTTTCGATATGTCTGCGGACATGGCGGTAGTCACCGGACATCGCTTATTACATATAGGGATTTTGGGGTGAAGAGACATGCAAATGAGAATGAGTAGAGAAAGGGATTGGTCAGTAAACTTTACTGGGTGTGTTGTGTAAGGAGAGAGTTTGTTAGAAAGTATTTTTTTCTCAGAGAAGAACAGATAGCTATGGCTGTGTGTTTCAGAAAACAGATTATCTGGATTTTGGGCGACTCATGGATACATTGGTTGGAGGTGCATCCAGAACGCTTTGGAGTAGCTGTAGATCTTGGATTCCTTTATGTGGAAGTGCATTGGCATGGAGTGCGTGGAATGAGTGGCTGGTCTCTGTGCTACTTTGGAGACACAGCATCATCCAGACATAATTAAAGTTCATTTTGGAGGGAACAGTTTAAGACATGTCTCTGAAATTTCCTTGCAATTTGCAATGAAAGAAGGACTTGGGAAGGTCATGGACATGTTTCCAAATTCTCAAGTAATTTTTTCTTGTATTGCGCAAAGACAAATGAGGCTGCGTTCTTCTTCATTTGGTACACAAATGGAGAAAGCAAGGCACAATGTCAATAAGGCTGTTTGTGCTTTTTTAAGAGATGTTTGCATGTCCTCCTTTCACAATGAAAAAAATATGTTTCGTAGCACAGACATTTTTCGTAGAGATGGAGTTCATCTTACTTATGCTGGCAATCAGATTTTTCTGGGAAATGTACAAAATGAATTGCAACATTTTTTTGAATTATAGCCATCCATTTTGCAGTAGGTGTTGACCATTTGAAGTTTTTCAATCACAAACAAACACCACCAAAAGGCTCTTTTCAGAGCCACCACTTCCTCCCAGAGAAAAGTGAAATGGTTTTGATAGGGCAGCACCCCAAAATTTTAGATGTCTGCGAACTGTCCGCGGACTTCTAAAAAAAAATGCACAGGACCCTGCTCCATTTATTTGCCAATTCTATTTTTAAACTGTGAAAGGTGGCTCTGAAAAGAGCCTTTTTATTTTTTTTGTTTTTGTTGTTTTCTTTTTTTTTGTTTTTTTTACACATGACACACAAGGAAAGTAGGGGAAAGGAGAGTAAGGGAGGGACACCAACCACAGGGATGAGAAAGGGCATGTGGAGAGAGGAATATGTAGGGTAGGCCTTGTTTGCACATGCTTTTGGTACTTCACCATGAATGGTAAACAACCACCACACCCAAGACTCACAATGAGTACTGGTAGTAGGGACTTCCACTACCTCATCCTCTTCATCCTCTTCATCCTCCTCCTCTACATCCTCACGCCTGTTCCCCTCTGCACGCCATTGGGGAGGTATTGGTACTGGAGGGGTTGGGGTGGTGCTAAGGCAGAAGCAGCACCAGCTGGAAGAACAGCAGCCATGTAAGCATTCAGGTTTGATGATGCAACAACAACAGCAAAAGCAGCAAAAGTAGGTCAATCTTCAATAGCAGAAAGACAGAATGAAGATTAGCTCTGGGGTGTGGCCTTTTATAGGTGTGCAGGTGCGCGCTCCATGGACAGCCGTGCTGTCTGCGGACAGATCAAACACCCAAAAAAGGCTCAAAAAGTTCCAAAAAGTATTTAGAAAGCCAGAGTCATTGTCTGGGACATGTGCAATGGTGAATTCCTACTGCAAAATACTTTGGATTTCCTAAAAAAGTACTTTTTAAATGTTCGGGGACCTGGGCAGTGTCCGTAAATCAGGACACACGCTCGGTGTGGGTGTGGTCATATGATGACGTCGCTAACACGTCCGTGAGTGGGACGGGTGTCTGCGGGACATCAAATGAATAGGACCGGTCCTGCGCATGCGCGCGGGTCTTCTACGGACAGTGTTCGGGTCCTCAAACTAATTAAAATTGCGACACACATGAGACGGACAGTTACGGAGAGGTGCAATGTTTGTAGGACTTACGGGTGTGGTGCGCATGTGCTTAGATGTTCTACGGAGAGTACGGACAGGTATGGTGTCCTTAGGACACCTCCTTTATCGTTAATTGAGGATATTCCGAACACCAAGTGTGTTCTAAGAACAGTTTCTTCTTGCTTGTGAACAGTGCGGACAGGTAGAGTGTCCTTAGGACACCTCCATTTTGGTTATTTGTGGACATTCCGGACACCCAGTATGTTCTAAGAATAGTTCCATCTTGATTGTGAACAGTACGGACAGGTATATTGTCCTTAGAACACCTCCATTTTGGTTAATTGCGGACATTCCAGACACCCGCGCTGTTTGCAGACACCCCAACTGCCTTTTAAAAAAAAAAAATTAGACACAAAAGAAATGAAGTAACAACACATATAATATTTCATTATTATAAATAAATATAACATTATGAAAGAGAGGGGGAAGCAGAAACTGACACAAATACAGGGGAATTAGGGGTTTGGAGAGGCTCGATGTAAGGGGAAGAAGGGATGGAAGTCTCATAATAACATTTTTCTTGGTGGTGAGGGTTTGGGGATAGTTGACTAGGACAAGGAGAGGGGGAACAGGTGCATGTGGGACAATATTTAATTTTTTCTTTTATGTGGTCCCCTACAAAATGTTTCAAAAGATTGTAATTTTTCATAAGCATATTCATTTTTCGTTCCATGCTCTGTAAAGTATTTTCTAATGTCTCTTTTGCTGTATTATTTTCAATGTTTGTATGGTCTGTTAGAAAAAATATATATGTTAAGTACACATAAAGTAATGATTATTAATTTTTTTATATAGGGAAGTGTCTACCATTAGTATCACTGTCTTCAGACATTTCCTCACGTGAGAAATTTTCTTGAAGCCATTCCAAAGTACTGGACATTTGAAAAAAAAATATATATTACTTTTAGTGTACCAAATATAGAAAGTTTAGAAATCTCTAAGAAAAATTAAGTTTACTTACTAGTTTCTGGTAAATTGTGTTCTTACTGTTGTGTAGGTCTGCTGTTGCTCCTAACTGTGCAGTTTCTGTGAGGTAATTATGCTGGTAGCATATCTTTTTTGTTTTGGTATATTCCATTTTAGTACACATGAGGCCTCATTACAAGTAGGGCGCAAAGGGATACCGGGCACCGGTAATGACACCTCTGTCGGTTATTCCTTTGCACCCTACTACGAGTTCCCTTTGCGGGTCCTTCCTTTATGCCTGCTTTTAGCAGGCGTTAAGGACGGGACCCGCAAAGGGACACCGGGGTCAATAACGATACCGTAATTTACGGTACCGTTATTGCCGGCGTCCCCCTTCCCATTGAGCCCTATGGGGGCTCAAATGGGAATGGGGAATGGCCCTGGTGAATGGGGAATTACCGGTCCCTCCGACCTCGGAATGGACTGGTAATTACTCCATTCACCAGGCTGGGGTCTGAACGATTTTGGAGGCAGCCATGCCGCAAATAGCATTGTGGTTACCGCCAAGGTCGGAATGAGGCCCATGGTATTTAAATGGACTGTTGATGTGTTACATATATAGGTTGCACTTCTTATTTATTGTTACATATAATGTGTTTATGTGCTGCTTTTTGAACTTGTTCAGTGTTTATATGGCATGATAAAACAATCTAAGATACCCCCTGAGCTTTTGGGTACTGTTGATGTTGTCCATGTCCGTCCACGGACATTCGCACAGTCCGCAGATATCAAAATCACTAACAGGGGGTTTAGCATGTTATATGTATAGAAAGTAAGGGAATCCTAGTAAACATCTATCAAATTCATAGTATGTATATGTATATTCAGTAAAAAAAAAACTTTGATAAAGGGACGTTTTGGTTAAGTTGCATTACTAAAAACCTATCAAATTCAGTAAAAAAACTTTGTTAAAGGGACTTTATGGTTCCAAGTAAAACTGAAAAAAAAACTGAAATTAAGCAACCATAACTCGCGCCACCACCGTGCATTGCTAAGACTAACACCCAGGACATCAAAGATGACATCACAAATGTCATTGATGACATCACTGATGACATCCGTTGTTACGCTCACCTGGTTCCCACGGGGGCGTCGACCGGAACTGGGCCGCCGTTACTTCCACCAGCGTGACGTGTAGCGCCGAGATGACTGACTGGACTGGCCCACTCAGCCTAGTTTGTCTGGCTCGCAGGAATATTCTTCTGCAAAGGAGAAGAGGAATTAACCACCCATGGAATTGAGTGTCAACCCAACTTCCCCACTCCCGTTGTCTTCCCACTGATTACTCTTGATGTCCCCTCCTTAGTCTCACCTGATGGCTTGGAAGGATGAGCTCTCCATCCTGCGTCAACCGCAGGGGCGCGTTGATGACCAGTTACTTCACTGGCGTAGAGGAATTGGTGAGTTCCAGTATTGACTCTAAAGTCCAATTGTTCATAAGTGTTCAAATGTCTGCTCTTCACTCTGTCCGATTTCATGCAAGTTGCCGATTAATCCACTCAAAGTTTTCCAAATGGCACTCGGTAAGATTCAGGTAAGTCTATTGCTTTTTCCCCTTAGGGGCCGGGGTAACGCGGATGAAGCAGACTTGACTGTGCCGAGCCGAGATGAGGTGAGACCCCCGTGTTAAATCAGGTATGTTTTGTGGGGGGTAACTGGTATTGTCCTTGCTTTCTCCCCTTAGGGGCCGGGGTACGGCGATGAAGCAGAATTGACTTCGCCGACCCGAAATGAGGTGAGTACCTCCCGTGGTAAATCAGGTAAGTCCTTGGGGGTAGCTTGTATGGCCTTAGAGAGTCCACTTGCTCACCTTACTGTCTTTGTTTCCTTAGTTGTCGGAGGGCGGCCGCGAGATGGAGAGAGCGTGATGGAATGCTGAAGTACCGTCAAGCAGGTGAGTTCAGCCCGGCGGTAGGAATGCGAAGCGATGCTTCAAAGACTTCTGTCTTTCAGTTCCGTGGCGAAATGGATCAGGATCCAGGTAAGGATTAAAGTTAAAACTCCTGTTCTAACCTTTATCCTTTTTGTCTTCTTGTTTCAGGAGTCCCAGGACTGAAGCGGGCGTGGCTGAAGACTGGAGCTGCTGAAAACACAGTGAGCGTTACCCTGAAGCAAGCAGAATAACACGAAGCACGTGTGGCTGTCTGGGCGTGGTTTAAATAGCCTTGGAAGAAAATCCAGGTATAAGTATTCTTCCACAGCCCCACCCAAGTAACAAAATAGTCCCTTCAGTAAAATAGTCCCTCCTAAGCCTCATTTGGCTTGAATCTTCAAGCAGCATGGTCTGCCTCAGGTGAGTATGCAGCATGGTCTGCTTCAGGTAAGTTATCAATAATGAGCTTGGCGCCCATGGCGCCAGGACTGACTTTATCTTTATGAGCCTGACGCCATAGGCGCCAGGACTGTACCCAAACAGCCCCTAACTGGGGCTTTTGGGCATGCTCCAAGTGGCATGATGCCTGCTTCCGGGGCTGCTGGGCCTGGTCTGGTCTTCCGGGGGCAGGCATCATGACAGCAGTCCCCCTCAAGGCCCCTCCTAAAGTCGTTCTTCCCCTTGGCCGTGGTTTGTCTGGAAATTCCCAATGGAACGTCTTCACTAAACGAGGTGCATGCACGTGGTCGCTAGGTTCCCAAGACCTTTCCTTTGGACCATAACCTTTCCAGTCAATTAAAAGAGTTTTGATCTCACTCTTTTTGAGTCCAGAATATTCTTGACTTCGTACTCGGGCTCCCCGTCTATGAGGATAGGTTCAGGTGGAGTGGTTAGCCTTGTTCCTGGTTGCACTGGCTTCAAAAGAGACACGTGGAAAACGGGATGGATTCGCATATGAGCAGGTAGGTCCAACTTGACGGCCACTGGGTTAATAATTGCCTTAACAGAAAAAGGTCCCAAATACCTGGGGTTAAAGGTCCGAGTCTCCTTGAGTGGTAATTGCTTAGTGGCTAACCATACTTGGTCCCCTATTTGGTATTGAGGAGCTTCACTTCTGTGCTGATCCGCATCCTTTTTGTATTTTTCCTTAGCCTTTTGCAAATGGATGGTTGGTTCTTTAAAGGCTTGTGTAATAACAGCGTGGAGATGGTCCACTGCGGGCATCTCTAAATGCTGGGGTGAGTCCAAATCCGAGGTTCGAGGATGGTGCCTATAATTGGTGAAAAAAGGACTTTGTCCAGTTCCTGAGTGTACGGAATTATTGTACGCATACTCTGCGATCCACAGAATGTCTTTCCAATTCTCCTCAGACTGATGTAGCATACAACGGAGGTACTGTTCAAGAGTCTGGTTGGTCCTCTCCGTTTGGCCGTCGGTCTGAGGGTGGTGACTGGTCGAAAGCCTAACATCAATTTGTGCCAGTTGGCAGCATTTCCTCCAAAAAATGTGAATTGAATTGACTGCCCCGATCTGAAATTAACATTGAAGGAAAGCCATGCAGGCGGACAACATTTTCAAGGAATTCCTTGGCCAGGATTGAAGCTGAAGGTATCCCTTTTAAAGGAATGAAGTGGGCCATTTTAGAAAAAAGATCTACAATAACTAGAATGGTATTGTAACCTTGTTACGGGGGTAAATCCGTGATGAAGTCTAATGACAAGGTATGCCAAGGGGTAGGTGGTATGTCTAATGGTTGCAATAATCCAGCAGGTTTTTTCTTTTGCCCTTTATTTTGTGCGCAAATGCCACAAGACATGACAAATGACTTGACATCCTTTCGCCAGGTAGGCCGCCAAAATTGCTTCCTAATTTTAGCTTCGGTTTTTGCAATACCCCGATGCCCTTCTATTAAGGTGTCATGCTAATGGGAAATGACAAGTTCCTGTAGTTCCTTTTGCGGCAAAAATAGCCGGCCTTGGTAATAAGGTAAATCATCGATGACAGAGTACTCTGGACCTTTCTTTGCCCAGTCCTGTAGGGCAACGGAATCAAAGAGTTGGTGGATCTTGTTCTGAATGTTCTCCAGTGTCTGTATGGAAGTCAGGCCAAGGATTCTCTGTTCTGGAATTATGGGTACGGGTGCTAAAGTTATTTCTGCTTCTCCCATTCCAATCCGGGACAAGGCGTCTGCTTTACCATTCTTACAACCTGGTCGATAGGTTATTACAAAATCAAACTCAGCGAAGAACAATGCCCAACGGAGTTGGCGCGAAGATTGGGCTTTGGCTGTCTTTAGGTATTGTAAGTTGCGGTGATCGGTGATGACCGTGATGGTATGTCTGGCACCCAGTAGATAGTGCCGCCAAGCCTTGAAGGCGGACTTGATGGCCAGCAGCTCCTTGTCGGTTATGGCATAGTTTAATTCGGGGGCTGAACATTTTCTTGACCAAAACGCCACTGGGTGAAGCTGGTTAGTTCCGGGATCCTTTTGGGAAAGGACTGCTCCCATGGCTGAACTGGATGCATCTGTTTCCACTATGTAGGGAAGCTCGGGGCGCGGGTGTCTTAATATGGGAGCAGATGTGAATTTAGCTTTTAACTCTTGGAAGGCGTTCTCGGCTTCCTCTGTCCACACAAAGCGTTTGTTTTTTCGCAATAATGTTGTGATGGGATGTACAATGTGCGAGAAGTCCAGGATAAACCTGCGGTAGAAATTGGCAAAGCCAAGCATGCTTTGAACTCCTTTGATTGAACTTGGCGAAGGCCAATTAAGAATGGCATCCACTTTTCGTGTATCCATCCGGATTCCTCTCGGGGTCAAAATAAATCCAAGGAATTCCACTTCCTTAGTGTGGAAGATGCATTTTTCCAGTTTAGCATATAATTTATGCTGGCGTAACTTCTCTAGGACTGCTCGGACGTGTTTTACATGCTCAGATTCTGATAAAGAGTATACTAAGATGTCGTCGATTGAAACAACCACACAAACGTCGATAAGCTCTCGGAAGACATCGTGCATGAAGAACTGGAAGGCTGCTGGTGCATTGCATAGTCCGAAGGGCATCACCTGGTACTCAAATAGTCCGTACTTGGTGCGAAAAGCAGTTTTCCATTCGTCACACTCTTTGACTCGTACCAGATGATATGCCCCCCAAAGGTCAAGTTTCGTGTATATACAAGCGTCCTTCACCTGGTCTAGTAGTTCTGGGATCAAAGGCAGTGGGTATCGATTCTTGATGGTTATCTGATTCAGTGCGCGGTAGTCTATACATGTTCTAAGGTCGTCTTCCTTTTTCGGTACGAAGAACAAAGCTGAAGATGCAGGGGATTTGGACGGGCGAATTAAGCCATTACCAAGGTACTGGTCTAGGTACTGGCGCAAATGAAGATTTTCGGGTTCCGTAAGGGCATAGATTCTGCTGCAAGGTGGTTGTGCTCCAGGTACAAGATCTATTTGACAATCATACGATCTGTGAGGTGGTAAGGTGTTTGCCTGTTCCTTTTGGAAGACATCCTGAAAGTCTTGGTATTCAACAGGTAATTGCATTTCTACTGGAAGTACTGGGGCCAGGACTGAGTTTTGAGTTTTCCTTGGGTAGCAGGTGTGAGCACATTCTGGGAAGGTTAGTTTCTTCTCTCGCCAATCAATACAGGGATAATGTTTTTCCAACCAAGGTATCCCCAGTATCAGCTGAAACTGTGGGGCCTTGATTAAGTCAAACATCATAGCCTCTCGATGCCCATCTTGACTCAGCAATGTCATCTCTGCAGTGGAATGAGTTACGGGTCCAGAGGCGATTTCCGTTCCATCTACAGTGGTGACAACATTGGCAGTGGTCTTGCGGGTGAGAGATAGATTCATCCTGGTAGCCAATTCCCAGTCCAAGTAATTTCCTATGGCTCCACTGTCTACGTACACCTTTACCGCATGCATGCATGCGTGATGGCTGCTCTGGATCTACAAGGACCCTGGGTATGGTGAAATGCGAGGTCAGAGTGTCCTTCTTTAAGCTCGGCAAGCGGCCCACTACGCTTGCCGGGCGTAGTCGTTTCCCGAGTCAGATTTCACATGGTTTTCGTCTGCTGCTCCTATAACTTTCTTGGGTGGTTTTATAGGGCAGTTCCGAAGAAAATGTCCAGCAGTTCCGCAGTATAAACATAATTGCAGTTGCCGTCTTCTATCTCTCTCCTTTTGGGTTAGGGGTCCTTTAACCCCCCCGATTTGCATTGGTTCTGAGACATCTACTCCCTTGGAGCTTACGTGGGTTTTAACCAACACCCTGTTCTCAAACTTGGTTCGGTCAGCCTTCCTGGTTTGAAGTCTGTGATCGAGCTGGACCACTAGGTCTATATATTCAGCACGGTCTTGAGGCGGGTTCACGATTTGGGCCAAAACATCTTTGAGTTCTCCTCGAAGTCCTTGATGGAATAATGTGACTCGCTTGGCTTCAGGCCATTCGGTTTCCACTACTAATCTATTGAAAGTTGCAATGTAAGATAAAAGATCCTGGTTACCTTGTCCAAAGCCTGTCCTCGGGAGTGTCGGGCGAATAGTCTTTCCATGCTTGTTCGAAAACCCTGGAAATCTCGAAGAATCGGGTCATCCTAGTTAACTAGTGGAATGGACCAATCCGCCACACTGCCGCTGAGATATGACAGTACAAAGGCTACCTTGGCCTGATCGTTTGGGAAAGCTCCAGGTCTACATAAAAAGTGCAAGCCGCATTGATTCATGAATGTTGCTAACCCTTTTGGGTCTCCAGCAAAGCGTTCAGGCGGAGCCAAAGAAACGGCTCCAGGTAAATTTATCTGCACCGGGTTACTCAAGGTTACAGGAGCTGGACTTGCCCCAAGTCCTGGTAGAAGTGTTTGTCCAGCCGACTCTGTAATAGTTGTGTGGCCAACTCATCAGTTCGTTCTTTTGACACTATCAGTTCCCTCCTGAGGGCATTGGTTTCTTGGCGGGCGGAATGCACTTCGGCCCTTAATTCCCCTAATAATTGGGCCAACTGATCAGTTTCCGAGGTCTCCATGACGCCCAGGTGGGTATTTGTGGGTAGGCTTTGCGTTCTGTTACGCTCACCTGGTTCCTACGGGGGCGTCGACCGGAACTGGGCCGCTGTTACTTCCACCAGTGTGACGTGTAGCGCCGAGATGACTGACTGGACTCGCCCACTCAGCCTAGTTTGTCTGGCTCGCAGGAATATTCTTCTGCAAAGGAGAAGAGGAATTAACCACCCATGGAATTGAGTGTCAACCCACCTTCCCCACTCCCATTGTCTTCCCACTGATTACTCTTGATGTCCCCTCCTTAGTCTCACCTGATGGCTTGGAAGGATGAGCTCTCCATCCTGCGTGGACCGCAAGGGCACGTTGATGACCAGTTACTTCACTGGCGTAGAGGAATTGGTGAGTTCCAGTATTGACTCTAAAGTCCAATTGTTCATAAGAGTTCAAATGTCTGCTCTTCACTCTGTCCGATTCCTTGCAAGTTGCCGATTAATCCACTCGAAGTTTTCCAAATGGCACTCGGTAAGATTCAGGTAAGTCTATTGCTTTTTCCGATTAGGGGCCAGGGTACGGCGATGAAGCAGAGTTGACTGTGCCAACCCGAGATGAGGTGAGACCCCCGTGGTAAATCAGGTAAGTTTTGTGGGGGGTAACTGGTATTGTCCTTGCTTTCTCCCCCTTAAGGGGCCGGGGTACGGCGATGAAGCAGAGTTGACTGCGCCCACTCGAAATGAGGTGAGTACCTCCCGTGGTAAATCAGGTAAGTCCTTGGGTGTAGCTTGTATGGCCTTAGAGAGTCCCCTTGCTCACCTTGCTGTCTTTGTTTCCTTAGTTGTCGGAGGGCGGCAGTGAGTTGGAGAGAGTGTGATGGAATGCTGAAGTACCGTCAAGCAGGTGAGTTCAGCGCGGCGCCGTAGGAATGCGAAGCAATGCTTCAAAGACTTCTGTCTTTCAGTTCCGTGGCGAAATGGATCAGGATCCAGGTAAGGATTACAGTTAAAACTCCTGTTCTAACCTTTATCCTTTTTGTCTTCTTGTTTCAGGAGTCCCAGGACTGAAGCGGGCGTGGCTGAAGACTGGAGCTGCTGAAAACACAGTGAGCGTTACTCTGCAGCAAGCAGAATAACGCAAAGCACGTGTGGCTGTCCGGGCGTGGTTTAAATAGCCTCGGAAGAAGATCCAGGTATAAGTATTCTTCCACAGCCCCACCCAAGTAACAAAATAGTCCCTTCAGTAAAATAGTCCCTCCTAAGCCTCATTTGGCTTGAGTCTTCAAGCAGCATGGTCTGCCTCAGGTGAGTATGCAGCATGGTCTGCTTCAGGTAAGTTATCAATAATGAGCCTGGCGCCCATGGCGCCAGGACTGACTTTATCTTTATGAGCCTGGCGCCATAGGCGCCAGGACTGTACCCAAACAGCCCCTAACTGGGGCTTTTGGGCATGCTCCAAGTGGCATGATGCCTGCTTCCGGGGCTGCTGGTCCTGGTCTGGTCTTCCGGGGGAAGGCACCATGACATCCGTGTGCATTTGCTTTTCATTAAAATTCTGTACAAGGAATTCTTATTATAATGTTCACAAAAAAAGTTTCAAGGATCATTGGAATAATTGTCTTGAGCTATGTAGTGCATTAGTCAATGCATTGATATAAATAGCATTCTATTATGAAGTTCTTTACAGTGTACTAAGCTACTCATGTATAAATATAAGCATTGTGTGCAGCATACATGATGGAGGTGCAATATTCATAATCTTCCCCTGTTGAATAGTGAAAGATAAATACTTTCTTATTAGATTATTGTGTACTGTGAAACATGCAATAAGTAGCTAATGAAACCCACGTCCTATATAATTTCATTATTGCATACAAAACAAAAAAAACACAACAACACATACAAATATGAGTCTATACATGGAAACTGAAGTACGCAAAAATGCAGCAGTAGAACCAGAAATTGTTCATAACCTAACTGATTATCTTTATGCACAAAAATGATAGTTAAACTTCAAACCTATTTCTTCCCTATGAATAACTATCACATAATGTGACTGCACCCTAAAGAAAGTAATGTGAATACAAATATGAGCATATCCAGCTAAAGTACAGTAATAAAAAAAAACGGCAGAACAATAAGAAAGTGTTGATAACTTCACTGATTGTCTTCATATACAGAAAGCATTGGTATCTTTCAAGTGTATATTCTCCCTATGTATATGTTTCATATGCTATGAGTGAACCCCAAATGAATTACTGTAACAACATATGTGAGACCGTAAAACAATTCCTACCATGGTCATGTATTTATGCACACCAATGCCTGAGGCAAGCAATAATGTAATGCAAATATTGAATTTGCACCTTTATACTTTTGGTGCAAATCTACCATGCAGTGTAATAACTATAAGCCTTTCAGGCTTCTAATGCAAGCCTGTGATTAGCTGGATCTATCGTGTCTAATGCAATATACATATGGCAAGTGCCAGCATTCAGCATTCCTCTCCATTCCACACCGTACTTCTCTCTCTCTCTCTCTCTCAGACAATCCCTGTCTGATTTTCCCTTTCCCAAACCCAAAGCTCTTTGTGTGAGTCTGTTCTAATTCCCCCATGCACACATGTCTTTTTCAGCAGAAGCCTCCCCCTGTGTCTCCTCACCTGTGACTTCCGGTGTAAGAATTATGGTAGACTCTCTGTCTCTCCTTCTTTCTTTTCTGCGTACCTCTTCACTCTTCTCCGCCTTCTTTCCCTTCCTTCTTTCGTAGAGAAAAGGACGCTCTCCACCTGAGGCCACCTTGACAATGTTTTGAGAATCGTCCGGCGGACCCAAGGGAGCTCGCCCCCAAATTCAGGGAAAAAGCCTGGTAAGGCGCAGAAACCCTGAGCGGAAACAGCATGCAGATGCAGGTCTTGCCTCGGAAGAAAGGTCCAAATCCTTAACTGGAGTATGCAGTGGGACCCAGGACAGCTACGGCGTAATGGCGTAATGACTGTGGCTCCTGGAAGAGTCCAATAGGTTCTGAAGGTAGGTTGACAGGACAGCCACCTATGCAGGTAAGATATGGGGAGCTCGAAAACGAAGGCTAACAGAAAAGGTGGACGATAGGAAGGTAAGAAAGACAGTATCAGAAGGCAAAGCCCGCAAGGTGCAAGAGTGGAGGAAGTAAAGAAAAGAAGAACAGAAGGGAAATAAACACCTGAAAGCACGGAACGAAGGAGGAAGGAAACGCTGGCGTGCGAAGCAGGCAATCAGCGAGAGGGGAAAGAGAGAAGGAAAGGCAAACACGGTACGCGGAAGGACGCGACTGTAAGAAGAAAAAAGGAATTAGAGCAAATAATCTTAACCGGAACAGGGAAAAGGCAAAATTAAGCAAGGAAAGAAGTAAGGTAAGGTAAGAGGGCTAAAAGCGTAGGGACGGAGAAAAAACCACACGGAGGAAGAACCGGGCGGTCCGACGTGGGCAGTTCGAAAGAGTTGCAGCGCGTCTGGTAAGGGGGCGTGTCAGCCTATGTAAACAAAGGCACGTTGAACACTAGTATGCTGCTGCTGATTCCGCGGTGGCCTAATGAAGCCGCCATTTATTCCATATCTTCCACGGTCGAACCGTGACAAATACTCCCCTTCTCCAATCTAGCCAAGTCTTTTCACTCGAACTGCCTCAAGCCTCTGCCAAGCTCATCGATCTCTCCCAAGCTGGTCTGCCAAGGCTGCATCAATGCCAACCAAACACCTCACTCTCAATCATAAAAGAGAGCAGCTCCATCCAAAACTCCATCTAGCACCATCTAGAACCAGCATCTCTCAATCTCATGCCTACCAGACGTCTCTCTCTCATCGAACTCCAACTCCCTCTCCATCTATATCTCTTCACCTCCGGTTATACTATTCCATGATTTATTCATATCCATGGTTACTTTAAGCATTCCTTCGTTTCTCTGTTTGTCAGCATTCTATATTTGAGCCGTGCCTGAATGTCTGTGTTTGCATGTACTTTCACTCTGCAATCAATCTGTGTTCTGGTCAATCACTGCCTGTTCTGTCATCATGACATTTTGGCCTACCTATATCATGGCCTTCTTCTGTCTGCCTGCAATACATCATCTTCATATTTTTCCATTCATGAGACAAACCATGAAATCCCTCTATCATTGTATTCAATGCTCCTCTCCCATTCTCCATGCAAAAGCGCTCCCTGCAGATCCCATGGTGCTGCCTCCCACCTTTTCTCTCTCTGCGAACCCCCACCCAAGGCTGATTAGGCCTCCTTCTCCGTGTCTCTACTAAGGCAAAGGCAACCTCTTATCAACCAAACTGTTATGAATTCCTTCTACACACTGTAACATAACAACTTTGCACTGCGCAGCGCTTCTGTGTCTCCACCCAGAATTGGCTTTATAATGCCAGATAAATGCTTTCTAGAGTTTACTCTTTCTCTCGCAAATCCAAGCGCTATCTATATGCATATTATAAGTACAATGCATACATGTCTCTCTACATGCATATATAATACGTAACAGTTTCTACATGTGTCTCTACATAACATCTCTACATGTATAACGTGTCTCTAAATGGCTCTACATGGCTCTTCGAATATACCAGGCCTCATTCTATAAGCAAATGAAAATGCTACCTATATGTGGCAGAATATTGTGGATAGTGTAATGTTACTAGTCAGTACTAATCAGAATGTATGATGGATAACTAAACATGATACAATATTAATGATGGGTAATGGTTCTGTAATGATTCTGTGATAATAACAAAACAGGTCTCTCCATTCTATCAGGTTCTACACATATTTGAAGTATAAGTCTACAAATATAGTACTTGTTGATTTCTTTGTTCCTATGTATTACTGGCTAAGATATATCACTAAAGGAAAAAACAGGGAGCCAGACATGTGATGTCATCAGTGATGCCATCAATGACATTTGTGATGTCATCTTTGATGTCTGGGGTTTTAGTCTTAGCAATGCACGGTGATGGTGCGAGTTATGGTTGCTTAGATTAGCATAACTGGTGAATTTCAGTTTTTTTCGGTTTTACATGGAACCATAACGTCCCTTTAACAATGTTTTTTTACTGAATTTCATAGGTTTTTAGTAGCACAACTTAACTATAACGTCCCTTTAACAAAAAATGTTTTACTGAATATATATATGTATGCGGTTGCGGCCATGTAGTTATGGTCACCTTTTGGGCGGCTTATAACTTTGCTCCTCCTGGATAAAACCTCACCAAACTTTGCAAAAAATGTATCTGGTCCACTCTGAATTTGTTTGCAAAGATTGGTGAGGTTTGGTCTAGGGGGCAAAGATATTGGGGGGGCTCCCAATAATTTTTTTTTTCCCATTGACTGAATCGAGAAAAAGTTTGCTCACACCTACAGCACAAACCGCTGGATGGATTGTCACAAAAGTTGTTGCAGTAGCGGCGGCTTGATCCCAAAAGCGTGCTTTTGTAAATTTGATGGAAATCCGACCAGTATTTCTTTTTAAAACGACCAAAAAGTAGGTCTAAAAAAATGAATGATATCTATATCCGCTCCGTGGACAGGACACAGATTGCTTAATTGGCTTATGTCATGTCCGCAGACATATGACATGTTCGCTGATTGGCTGGGGTGAAGAGTGAGGTGCGTCACATTCTCTCGATGCGCCCACCATGTTGGATCCGCGGACAGTGCAGCATGGAACTGAGTATACATCCTATTTTGGGGAGTGTGTTGGTGTGTAGGAGTGGTCGGAGAGGGTGAGGGAGTGAGAGATGGGTCAAATGCTGTATTTGTTTAGGTGGGAGAAGGGCGTGATGTTCGTGGTGTCCGCGGTTACTGTGATTGTCCGCAGACATACTAAACACTTGGCGCACTACTGGCTATTTTACTTTACTGGTGTTGGTTTTGGGTCATTAGTAGAGCATTGGGTGAAGACGGCATGTATTGAAGAGTTTGTGCATTGGTTGTAAATAATGTTTTAGAATGCTAATTGAAGTGGATAGGTTTTGAGGTGGTTGTTTTATGTTTTTTGGATTGTGGTCATTTGGCAGGTGTTTTCCTTCATGGGTGTGTTATGCTGCGGTGGTTGCGGCCAGGCTTTAGAGTCTTGGGTGGACGGCCTTTGGCACAGGCGACTGTGGCGGAATTTTTTTTTGGGTATGCTTACTTGTGGCTACATCGAGATTTATAGGTGCAGTGTTAGCACTAGTGTTAGCTGCAGTCTTTTTAATAACTTTCTGTTTAGTTTTACATTTTGAAAGAGGAGGCAACATTTCTTTACTGGAAGCTGCTTTAGTTTTGCTTAGTGACTGTATTAGCTGTTTAGTTTGAACTTTTTGTATAAATTCTTCTAGAGGTGCATGCTTATTTTGTAAACTTTTATTTTGATTTGCTATACTTCTGCGTTGTTTTCTATGGAGTTGCTTTTTGGTGGGCATTTTTTGGGGTCTTTTGGAAAAAAAAGAAAGTGTGGGTTGGGACGTTGTGCAATGTATGTGTGCATTGTGCATGAGTGTCTGAGTATGATGGTAGGCATGCATGTAGAGGTGTGTGATTGTGCAATGGGCTGTTACATCAGGTTGGAAGGCTATTCTCGTATTTGTGTGTTACTACACTGGTGTTCAGATGACAATACATACTGAATCTAATGCTGCAGGGTTAATACAATTGTTTGTTCTTCAATACTAGAATTCTACAGTGTTTGAGTAACAGTTAGAACATTATGGCAGTATTGCACTTACTTTTTTGGATGCAAAAAGTAGGTTTCCTCTGAGTTATGTTTCATACTTCAGATGATGCTGGTTTTCAGGAGAGTGGTCTTCATTGCAATTGTGAAAGAAATAAGTTAGTAAATATTTGTGTTAATAGCACTGTTGTTATTGTAGACATGTATTTGTTTGTTTTTGCAGTAATAGTGCTTTCTGATAATTGTGTATAGCATATAGGCGAAGTTTCATTTGTCTATGTGCATTTTGTATATTTTACTTAGAATCTGTCAGTTGAACTTGCCTTAGAAATGATTACAATAGTAAGCACACAGAGTACACTTGACTTTTTAAGGCAGTGTTATTTGATGTTAGGCGATGAGAGAAATAACTGTATGATTTTCTTGCTACTTGTTCAGGGTAAATGTCAGGAACTATTGTGAAAAGCATGCAATGTATGTATTTACAATGCAGGGTGTCTTCTACTAACCTTGGATAAGAAGTACAAATGCTGTGCTGTCATTTCTTTCATCTGCTATGATCAAATGTCACTTTAATGGTGTGTGTTTTACAAGTTTTCATTTACCCATATCAAAATACAGAAGAGGAAACCATTCATTGTATGCATTTGAATATGATTGTTGCCATTTACAATCATACTTTTATTTCTCCCATCTTTTAACATGAAATTACACTTTGTTAGTGTTCCTTCTAAAGGAAGTTCAAATGATAGATTGGATGTAAAATGCCCAGAATGTATATAAAGGAAATTGTATGTACATCCTATTCATTATAATGCATGAAATGCTATTATGCTTGAAATGTGGATAAATAGTTGGCAGTGGTTACACAAATGACAGAATGAAGAGAATAACAGTTTGCAAATTGCAATTAGTAGTATGGGTAAATACACATTTGGAGAGCAGACAGCTGTGCAAGTGACACTTGATCATACCAGATGGGAGAAATTACAGTACTCTTTTTTTACAGGTTATACAGGGTAAGTGGCAGTTAACCTGTTCAAATGCATGTATACAAGTGCTGTACATGTACTGTGCAGAAAATATTCATACATGTAGTTTGTGTTCATGCATGTGGATGTGCATGAATCTGCAAGCAGAAATCTTGGAGAGTTTTATAGTAGTTGTTCCTGTAGGTGCTTTGCAATCACAGCAGAATTGTATTCAGTGTGATCAACAGTACATCTGAAGTGCTGAACTGTGATGATGGAGTTAGAGGTAGAGTTGTTGGATGTGATTGGTGGATGGGTGTGGGGCTGCTTTACAGTGGTCAATGAGGTAATGGTGCAGAGAGTGAAGTGGAAAGGGTTGAAGGCTTGCCCCAGTGTTATGCACTCCACGGACACCGCTGCTGTCCACAGACAGGGCATAACACATCCAGGGTTTCTCAGCAAATCCAGCATGGAAAGGGGACTTTAGGGATTAGCCAATCAGGTGTTGAAGTTGTTAATTGCAGGAAGACGGTGTGTGTGTGTAGTGAAGATGGCAAATGTGAAGAAAGTGAGGGTGCTTGTTGTTGGAGATTTATTTGTAGATGTTTAGAGGGGTATGCTATGTTGAAACAAAAGGCTGGCAGTTTTGGTTTTGAAGGAGTGGAGGTTTACTGGTCAACTGTGCCTGGTTGCAGTATGCAGGCAGTTGTTGGCGCTTGTAAAACTTTCTGCATGTGTAAGAGTCCAGATGTAGTGGTACTGCATTGGGGTGGTATCCATTTGGGATACATGAGTGCTCCTACTTTGTTGAGTACTCTTGACAACTTGGTTCAGGCAGTGATGGAGGTTGTTGCAAATGGGAAAGTGTTATTTTCTGAAATACTACCTAGGGAACTATGGGACAATTCTAATGTTTTCTGTCCCCAGAAAAATGGCACAAGGTGTTTGGTTAACAGATGGATGTCTATTTGTTGAGAAATGGAATGTTGTCTTGTAAGAATGACAATATTGATTTTGTTAATTGTGACTATTTTAAATCAGATGGAATTTCTTTATCTATATTGGGAAATACCATGTTATTTCAAAATATAAGGAGTGCTTTACAGAGGATAATGTGAAGACATCAGGAAGAAAATGAGTGGAAAAAATAACAACATGAAAGCTGTTTTTTTAAAAGCACTTTCCAAAAAAATAAAAAAAGGCTCTTCTCAGAGCCAACCTCAGCGGGGAAGTGGGGCATACTATTTAAATTTTCATTCCCCACTCTCATATTTCTTGATTTGTCTGCGGACACCGCGGTTGTCTGCAGACAGCGCACATTACATATGGGGATTTTGAGGCAGAGAAGCATGCAAATGAGACTGTGCAGGGCGAGGGATTAGTCAATAAGGTTTATTGGGTGTGATGTTTAAGGAGAGACTTTGACAGAAAGTCTGTTTCTGAGAGGAGAGCAGATAGCTATGGCTGTGCCTTTTAGAAGTCAGATTGTCTAGATTTTGGGTGACTCGTAGATAAATTGGTTGGAGGTGCATGCCGATCGCTGTGGAGTGGCTGCACATCTTGGATTGCCTCATGTGGATGTGCACTGGCATGGAGTGTGTGGAATGAAGTGGCTGGATTTGCTTCCTCTTTGTGCTACTTTGGTGGCACAGCGTCATCCAGACATAATTATTATTGATTGTGGAGGGGACAGTTTAAGACATGTGTCTGGAATCTCCTTGCAATTTGCAATTAAAGAAGGACTTGGAAAAGTCATGGACATGTTTTCAAGCTCCTGAGTAATTTTTTCTCGTATTGCGCAGAGACAAATGTGGTTGCGTTCTTCTTCATTTTTTCCACAAATGGGTGAAGCGAGGCACAATGTCAACAAGGCTTTTTGTGCCTTTTTGAGGGATATTGGCATGTCTTCTTTTCACAATGAAAATATTATGTTTTGTAGTACACACATTTTTCGCTGAGATTGAGTACATCTTATTTATGCTGGGAATCAGATTTGTCTGCGGAATATACAATATGCATTGCAACCCTTTGTAAGTGATTTCAATCCGGCACACACCCAAGTCAAAGCCCAGCATGTAGTGCACAACTGAAACCCTTATTTTTGTTTGTCTATGAGTTCAATATTCTGAACAATATACCACTCATATCACACACTTCTCCTTCTCCTGAGAGCCCCCCCCCGGTCACACTGAACCAGGAAGAATCAGGCTAGTTTGCACAGGTAAATATTTATTTATGTATTTAAAATGTAATCACAATAAGTTTTAATAGATAAACAACAATCACCAATGGGGTGACAGAACACTGGATACTATCTTTAATACACTATGAATAAGTAATAAGCAAAACAAATGCAGCACAGAAAATAATACTTTTGTCTTGGTTCAGATCAGATAGCACTATGGTTAGAGGTTCCCCCTGCAATACCCCTCAAATCCCCCAATAGGCAATTAAATAGATGCGAGGAGAGAGCAGGTATTCAGGAATAGCACAATCAAACAGAATATCAGTCCCACCTTCCCCCCCATAAAACTTAGGAGAAAAACAGAATTGACTTTTCAGGTGTCAGAATGGCTTTTACAAGTGTCTTTAGAATTGACTGCGCAAAACACCAAATGTGGTCAAAAATACTTAAATTCTTATAAATTCTTATGGGAGCCACTTTGAACAGTTGCACACAATCACAAGCAATGATCTAGTCCAAAGAAAACATTTGAAATCTTAAAGTCCAGGTCAGAAGCAGTTTAAAGCTATTTTACATGCGTAAACCTTTCAAATGTATTAAAATCGCAGCAAACTATCCCTTGCACGATTTTCGCTATAACGGGAGAATCACACTATATTGTATGAATGTTAGGTAAAAGTAGGAGTTGAAATTTCGTTTCTATCACAAAAACTGAGGGAGTTATAGAGGTTTTAGTGAAGGTTGTTTTTTGTAAAATAGGCACTAGAATGGAAAACAGAAATGCACTTTTTAAAATGACAAATGGGTTTGCTTACACTAGAGGATAACTATGAAAAGGTGAATACCACAGAGGAATCTTACAGCTACGTGATCAGTGTAACCCGCCTACTGAGGAAACTCGACTTCTTCAGATGAGAAAAAAGTCAGCGCAAAGATGGTTCTAACAATACTGGTTCTGAATGAAAGATAGGATGGGTTTGGGATAGGGATAAAACAATGCAAAGATACTCCTAACAATACTGGTTCTGAATGAAAGATAGGATGGGTTTGAAATAGGGATAAGACAATGCAAATATACTATGGTCCACAGTTCTTCCTATTAATACTCACAGGATAAGTTTTTAAATTGGACCGTCAGCTCTGGTCATAGGACTGGTGTGGTCTAGGAAAGGCAGCACACACATCAGACATGCTACTGGATCAGCTAGGCCGGTCGTCGGATTTGCACAGGATCTGCTCTCCAGGTCTGTGGGTATTTGAATCAGCTGGATAGCGAGTTCCTCAGGCAAGCCTAGTGGTGGCAAGCCAGAGGATTTCAGGATACTGGTTCAAAAGGCCTTCTCACACCACAGCGCTTTACTGGCTTGCAAGAATAAATTAGAGAATTTGGGCCTTACTGAAATCAATAGTTCTCTATTGCTGGCAAGAGTCTTGGTGTCTGGATCTGGAAGAATATTAAAGCTGGGTGTAGAATGCTGGATCAGAGTGCTTCACCGGAATCAGGAAAGTGAGTGGATCTGTGAGTCCCTATCTGTTGTCAGCTGCCTCTATTTATCTTATAAAATGACATCACAAAGTGGGTGTATGGGCCAGCCTAGCTAAGCTTGCCCCTGTGAGCTGGGATAGGGCCACACTTCATCTCCGCCTTGAAATTTGAGTGATTGGATCCAGGCCGGATGATGTCAGATTTTATTGTTTGCTTTACAATCTTTAGAAACCTCCCTTTAGCCACTGGTCTTCAAATCTGTTTTTATGTTAAATGTGCATTTCTACATTGGTCACCTTTATAAAAATCGCACACAAAGATGCCATATTTTATGTAGCCGCTATTCCTCAAAACCCTGCAGCGGTGGGATTTTGTCTCAACTTTCTACAGAATCTTGTCCTTTTCGCTATGAACACAATTTCCAAATTGTATGCAACTTTCCACAAAGGTGTGTGTTTAACATAGGGATGTGTGTGTATATTTTCACAATTCTAACATTAATGCATTTTGCATAAAACCACATATATTGCCAATCCTGTACAGAACATGTCACACAGTTCTACCGCATCTTCACACGTGCAGCCAAAAATTCAATGAACAACTCTGCCCTTTTTATATTTTTCACCCTTTTGAATGACAAGTTATGAGTATTTTAAGAATGGTTCTCTGTTCATGTTTAGCAACAGATGGTCCACCCCCTTGTGTCTCACTGCAGTCCAGGGGCATACCCCTCTTTGTTTGTTCCTTGCAGGAGGCATTTATGACCCCCTTCATACCTCCAGTTCCTGAGCTGAAGCTCTGTCATTGTTCCTTCTCTTTCCCTAGACAAAAGTCTAACTAGCAATTAGCACCTCCCCGTGAGTTTCTGCTGAGAGGAAGGCCCTCCTTCTGGGAGAAACATGCTTTTCCAGTTCTTGTAGCTCAGCCAAGCTAATTAACTTCTTAAATCCAGCAAAAACCACATTTGTTGCATCAAACATAAATACATTTCTTTCTTGGCCTTAAAATCTGTGGGAAAAAACACAACTAAAATCTGAATTTCTTTTTGGCAACAATCCTTTTTTTTGTTTGCTAATCCAGCAGACTTTTCAGTTTTAGGTCACTTTTAAAGTTTTATCAGTACTTATCTGACAGCTGTCATTCAGGTAGCCTTGGGTACTGCACCCAGATTTTGGCATGGGCTGTCAGTTTTCAGACAATCCAGTTTGTCTGAAGAATGTTTTGCTCCTCACATTAGGACTTTGTCGGTTTACAATACTTCATTAGATACATGAATTTTAGCACTAGGCCAGATTTTGAATGTTGAGAAGTGTTGTGTTATAGGCATTTTGGAGTTTTTAGCAACAAAGCAGATGTCATTTGTAGGCCCATTTTGGGGTTACACTTGCAAAGTGCTGCTTCTCTCTCTGTACTCTGTTTGCTGGTCATGGAGCCCACTACATATTTTCTGCAGGGCGTGCCCTATTCCACTGCACATGCACCATGGGTGGCCGGTTGTGCATCCCTCTTTTTGTGTGCTGAAGCACATGGTTTTTGTAGGTTTTTGTAGATTTTTGGCATGCAAAAGGGTTTTGCCGTTTTGCTGCAGTTTCTTTACCCATAATTGGCAGGGTGATGCCACATAGCATAGTGGAGTGGGTCAATACATCCCACACCTTTTAAAATTGTAGCAATCCTTTTTCCAGTAGGTGTTGACCACTTTATGTTTTTGAAACAAACAAAAGACACCACAAAAAGGCTCTTTTCTGAGCCACCATTTCTTTCTGGAGAAGAGTGCAATAGTTTTGATTTGATAGGGCAGCATCCCAAAAGTTTTAAATGTCTGTGAACTGTCTGCAGACTTCTAAAAATGCACAGGGCCCTGCAGCATTTCATTGGCATTGCTATTTTTGAACTGTGAAAGGTGGCTCTGAAAAGAGCCTTTTTTTGTATTGTTTTTGTTGTTTTGTATATTTTTTGGGTTTTTCAGACATGACACATAAGGCAAGGAAGGGAAGGGAGGGTAAGGAAGGGGCACCAACCACGGGATAAGAAAGGGCAGGTGGATAGAGGAAGATGTAGGGTGGGCCTTAATCACATAGGTTGCAGTCCTTCTCATGCTTCTGTACCACAGCCTTGAAAGCACTTTGAAGGGTCTCCCCCCGCAGAGTACTGCATCGCAGTACGTACACAATACTGTGACCCTCGAAAGGTAAGGGTCTACAGCATCACGTATGGCTTAAAAGGCAGCTGAAGGGATGTGATAAAAGGAGCAGAAATGGAGGATGCTTCAGAGGAACTCAGCCTACTATGTTTATCGCAGGGTACAACCTTAAGAATAGCCCCACAGTAGAACAACTTTAGTGACTTCAATGACATTTGTGATGCCATCTTTGATGTCCTGGGTGTTAGTCTTAGCAGTGCATGGTGGTGGCGCGAGTTATGGATGCTTAGCTTACCATAACTGATGAATTTGTAGGGTTTTTCGGTTTTACTTAAAAGCATAACGTCCATTTAACAATCTTTTTTCACTGAATTTCATAGGTTTTTAGTAGTGCAACTTAACCACAACGCCCCTTTAACAAAGTTTTTTTCACTGAATATATATAAATACATTTATATGTTTACTTTAATCGTGATTTGACTGTGTTAACCGATTGCTAATGTACTTCGACAGCAAGCAATGTCCTTTAACTGACTGCATCTGCAGAGACGTTAACAAAATTGAACTAGCTTGGTTCCCTGATTACAGATGAAAAATATCTGATGAAGAATGCATGGTCTCTGTTGAATTGAAGACTCACAGAAAACTAGGTGCCATTATGACGTTTGTGCGTGTCCATCATGTATTTAGTGAAAGACCTATTCATTGTTTACAAGCAGAACATAGTACCTAATGTTTTGTATGGAATGGAAGCTTGGGGGGATCCCAATACTGACTGGCTAAAGAGCCTAGAGGGAGGCATACTGAGTCGCATAGTAGCCCTTCCCAACTGCGTTTCTGGGAGTCTCATAAGATTTGAACTAGGCCTTGTGTCTTTGTGTACCATGTTGAAAATCCGAAAATCAATTAGGAGCTTAAATTGATTAAACATACCTGCATCCCTATTTGCTCTTTAATAGAGAAAGAACTTCGTGAAGGGAATAACAAAAAATTGCATTATACAGAGAAATGTGTATTAATGTGTTGCAAGGGAAATAGGATGGGCTCCTGATTGGCCTATGGACATGCATACCGTGATTTCCTAAGGTAAGCAAGCATACAATTCGGACCATGGTAGGAACCTTCAATCATTAAAAGAACATCATTCCATACAGGAGAACTTATAACAGACATGTATAGCAGGTAAATATCAGCCTTATGTGATGGGAGGCCCTGGTGTTGGACTCCGAAAGCTTTTTAAGCAACTCAGGCTGAACCTTTCTCCGTGCGAAGGAAAAGAGAACATGCCGACTCTGTGCAGACAAAAATTAAATTAAAAATGTAAGACACATATTTACATAGTGTCCTGGCTTCAGAAAGAACGCACCCAGTTGCTGAATCCGTTCATCTGCAGTACACATACGCTTGAAACTTCTGACCTTTGGGGCGGGTGTTTGCTTGGCACGCCCTAATCGGTAATAATTACCTTATGGAATTCATGGGGGTCCTCAAAATGCCATTTAATGTCACTATCGTAGACACGATCCCACATACAGGAATGTAATGAACTTGATAAGATCTGAAATGTAATGTATAGAGCATGGTAAATTACAGACACTCAAATATATCATGTATGCACCATGTAAATATTGATTACACCTTTGTATTTTAAGATATGTATGAATGGTTGATGGTTACTAGTGTGAACAGTATTAATACTATAACACACCTAATAATTAAAAATAAATCCGTTTTTTCTTCCCAAAAAAATAAACAAAATAAAGGATTTTACATCTTAAGTCATACAGTTTTCAGATCCAAATTACAACACAAAAGCAAATGATTCCCTAACAAACAAAACAATAGATTCTCAAACACACTCTCTGAGTTTCTGGCTCACAAACGTAAGAACACAAAAATAAAGGTTTCCCAGCTAAAAACAGATTTTTTTCAAATCACAAGTTACACAAATGTTCCCTAAAATACTGCCTAACCCAAATGTATATCTTTCACCAACCCCAGGTGTGGATCAGCCGTGCCTCATCTTCCCACATCCAGTCTCAACCCTCAAAGGAAACAGGAAATAGCTGACTCAATATATATGCTCGCAAACTTGTTTGTTGCCTTAGAACCTGCTTAGATCTATTCAAGAATAGCCACATCCTACACCACGGTGACGCTCTGTGGCAGATTCCTGTACAATGCTGGAATCCTCATATGGGCTTCTCAATCGTGTCCAACTGTGGATGTTGAACTGTGCATGTTGCAATTCTTTGGTAGGCTTCCCGGACTCACCTGGATCTGGTGATTGTGACTGCAGGGATTTGCAGGGATTTGTGTTGGGGGTGAGTGGGGTATTGGAGGAGGTTCACCCTGGCTTAGTAATGTGCTTCACTGGTAAGGGGCAAGAATGGAGAAGAATTAGAAGTGAGAGGATGTGCAGGGTAGCCGGGAAATGGCAAGATTAATGTGGGTTTTAGAGTAAATGTTAAAGGGAGTAGAGTAAATACTTAAAGCCAGGGTAAGTGTCTGCCCATGAATGGATCTGAAGATACACAGATGAAATTTGATAAGAGAACATGTTTTCCTAGAGAGCCACCACACATGAATTTGGTGGTAGAAGGTGGGAGAAGGGGGGGTTCTGGAGAATGCATGTGGCAAAGTTGAGTACTTTGTGTATTGGGGAAAAGGAGACAAGGTGTAGGCAAAGAAAGAAGTGTGCCAAATAGTCATTGCGAATAAAGCCCAAAGCTAGGATAAGGGTATTGCGGGAGTGGTAGGGGATATGAGAGTGGGATTTTATTGATTTTGAGTGAGGACAAGTTATGATAGCAGTGATAAAGAACAGAAGAGACATTTCTCTCAAAATGAACTCCAAGGATGCATGCCTTAGTGTAGGGGATAGTGGGTCAAGGGGAAAAGAGATATGTGAGAAGAAGTTTATAGGGGTGTTAGAAGTCTTTGCTTTTGCGAAGTTGGGTATGAGAAAATTAGATGTCAGTTACCGAGAGCAGACAGGAAATAAAGTATGTGTGTAGTGACAAAAGGGAAAGAAACAACGTGTTCACACAGAGGTAGTAGGAGCATCTAAAGGAGGAACTAGGCTGTCATGGAGCGTAGGTTTAGACTGTGAAGAGTAGAGGGAGAAGGGCAACCTTTTGGGGAAAACCTGCATAGTGACGGTTAGGATCATAGGCAACCCTGGCTCAGGAGATAGGGAAGACATGATTAGAAAGTGAGGAGGCAATCCGTTTGAAAATACTATACTGAATTTCAAATTTATTTAGGATCTGAAGACGAAAGGGATGTTCAAATTACTGAAGGCATCGGAAAGGATCAGGAACATTAGAATGGTGGAGAATTGTGATGGTGGGCAGGATGGTAAGATGGGTAAGACTATCTGCTTGGTTTGCCGGCTTCAAAATTCAGAACGGAGAGAGAGACGAAGGTTACTATTTTTAAGGTCGGTGAGGATCCATACTATGACATGAATCTTCGGGATTTACTGCATAGTGGGAGAAGAAAGATGCCAGCTGATGAATGAGCATCAGTAGGATGCTAGACTCTGGCAGGAATGACCCTGAGAAAAGAGAGAAATTAACGATTGAGGAGAGATAAAAGCAGGTAAGAGGTTCAAGTTCAATTTCCTTGATTGTCTGTGGGGAAAACAACTTACATTTCAGTATGTATAATATATTTTTTACACAGCCGCATCACATGTGAATGATGGCACACATAGACTAACAGGCCTTCTGGGGTGCATACAACGGCAACTCAGTTAATAATGTACAGATTTTTTTTGATTTTTTTATGTCAAGCAGTTTGCAAAATAAATAGTATTAGATTGGCAAATAAACCTGTTCATGTAAACTGAATAGTATTTTTTGATCAAATGTGATTCAAGTTGAGCAATTTAAAGAATAAGTATTCAGCAATAATGGTCAAAACGACTACCCACATAGTGAAGTAACTCATCAAACTGGCCCACATTGGCCAAAAAGTGGCCCACTTTGATCAGCTAAAATAGCCCACGCAAGCATTCTGAGTTTTTAGTTACGACATTGCCCTATTGCCCTATTGGCCAGTCTAAGCCTGGTCACTACCCATTAAAGTTAAGTAGAAACTAGACAAGTGTACTTCATATACGCAACAGTACTGTACTATAAGTTTATAGAATAGATGAAATTAAAACAAAACACTAAAGTAAAATGAACTGCAAACTCAGCACTTACAGATGCTTGCTTTCCAAGGCAGGTAGAAACTGCCTTCTTTCAGAGTCCTGCTTAGTGACGTTTACTACTGCCTCCCTCTGCCCAGTTGACAATGCACAGTGAAATACATGGCCAGTGAGACCAAGCAATTCCTGAGGGAACCAACATATGTCAGGCCAAAGCACTGTAGTACAGGATGACTGCATCGTTGGATGTTGGCAGCACCATCCATGTTGTGTTAGTTAGGGCTTGGCTAACCAGGGTGAGCATATCTGGGATTTGACTGTTCCTAGAGATAGAACTTATACAGTTGTTCATGCCTTTATCTGATTTAGTGCAATCAATCCGATTGAAGACTAGAAACGCCAGAATGCAATTGACGAAGAAATAACATCCCAAGGCTGGAAATGCATTCAGCCCCTCTGCCCTGAAACTGCCTTGTTCTCCCTCATAGCACTGAGAAGGAGCCACACGAGCCGCAGCTACTAACTAGCCAGACATAAGGGAGGGTTGGTGAGAAGCAGAAGTGCAAACAATTAAACAGCACATTCAACAGCCAAATGCATAATGTTTTAAACTGATTGACAGAGTTAATGAAAAACAAAATTACTCAGAATACACAAACTGAGCTGATCACAACATATTATAAACCAACTGCTTCATTGCACAAACCAGAACAAATGCAGAAGTTAAGGAAACAAGCATCAGCAATGCCAACAGTTTGGGCTTTAGGACTTCAGTGAAGCACATGCATAGTATTTATAAATGAAGTGTCCAACGATAGACCTGGCCTAGAGACTAAATACACGAGTAGCGGTTTGGGATAGGTAGCTTCCATCATAGGTTTTTCCATCAAGGGAGAAATCATCACATTTTTGTCAATGAATCTGTCCACAAATGTATGGTGGGGGGGGTTAGGGTAATTAAAAATGTAGAGGGGGTTGTAGGGGTCTCCCTCTGCATACATTTGTGGCAAAATGTTCTAGAAAATAAAATATTCAATGAATTCTCCCTGGATGAAAAAATCACATAGAACTGTGGTTTACAGATTCAAATAAGTCATTAACCCTTAGAAGACTGCATTTGAAAAACACGGGAAGCCACTTGAGTGCAAAGGTTGATGGTAACTCTTGATTAAAGCCAGCTGAAAGAGTTCTCATGAGGAGGTGTTTTGGATGGAGAGTGGCAGGAACTGGGTGGGAATGGCCATAGGGATTAGTATGGCAATGGGCAGGAAATGGGTGGCCAAATAAAGAAAGAATTCCTAGGAGCTGCGTGTCCCCCCACATATGCCATTTCTCCCTCTCTGTGCTCTAATGCAATAGTCTTGGTTTATTGGTGGCTCTGCCACCTAATAGCCCAAACTAAAAACAATGGCCATGCATTCAAGAAGGGTCGCAAATTCATGAGTAAAAGGGCCATCCACGCCTCATAACTCCTGTTGCCTGCCAATAATATGCAATGACCCCAGTGCAAATATTGCCTGCCTGCTGTGGTTTGCAGTTCTTGTTGCACCTCACCCATATCAAGACCAGGTGGGGATTGGCCTGGCAAATGCATGCTCCTATGTCTACGTTTCTTGTCCAACGTCATGTCCCCAATAAATCAATACCAAGTACAAACATTGGCCTATTGGCCGTACTGGAGAGTTGGCTAAAGATCATCACTACATAAAAGCTGTTCTGGGGAAAGAGGGTGTATCAGAGTTGCTGCCGATGTTTTGGACTACAATTCCGATCGACCATATTCAGCATAGTTAATAATAGTGAGAGGTAATGGGCATTGTAGTCCAAAACATTTCGGGGGCCAAAGGTTGCAGACCCTGGGAAGTCAAAAGCCCCGGCTAAATGCATGAACGAAACACCTTATATCAGCCATGTATGTTTTATAGCGCTGTATGTTTTATAGCGCTGCTGAGAGCTGTCACTTCAGAGAATCATATCTGGAGTGACCTGAATGAAGCAGGGGTGGTTGGGGCTTTCTCTGGCTCAACGATATCAGGCTTGTTTGACTTCTTCTGGATTGGTTGTATTATTTGCTTCTCATCTAAGCTCTTGACAGCCACATCTCCAGGAGATGAGGCTCTGGCTGAGGGGTAGATTGCCTGAGCATTGTTTGTTTCCTGCTGAGGCTGATCCGCCACTCACTTAAACCTAGACTGGACCTCAGGGCCTTTGCCAATTCTTCTTTTCAAAAGGACATCAGTGAAGGACACACATAGGTCTTATACATGGAGTGGCTGAAGACAGGCCTAGTATGAGATTCTCATTACACCAGTAGCATGTTTACAACTCCAATAAAGTAATTAACTCTCAGAAGACTGCTTTGAACAAACACTGGCAGACACTTTGAATGCAAAGCCTGATGGTAAGACCTGACTCAAGCAAGCTCAAAGAGCTCTCTTAGGAGGTGTTTTGGGAGGGCAGAGGCAGGAATGGGTGGCAATGGCCATAGGGATTTGCTTAGCGATGGGCAGGTAATGTATAATTTTCTGCAACACCACTGATGTCAAAATGTATACCAATAAGGAGGGGGCACACATCTTTTTGCCGCCCAGGGCCCCGCAAATCCTATGGGCAACCACCAGAAAGCAGTAGGTGTTGAACTTGTGTGCGGCTGGAGAAGGTGGTGGGGTAATTCTGAGAATTGAGTGGCTTATTCGTGCTATGCTGTTCCACGGGTGACATTGCAGAATAGCAATTCTTTGACCGATCCCGAGTGACCTAATCAGTGTGCAATGGGCGGTAACCAAAGAGGCACAGAAGTACCTAGAATTACACAGGCAAAATCTGTGAGTAAAACCCAACCCTCCATGGATCAATCTCCGAAAAGTGGCCACATCTCAGCACAATTCCTTGCAGCAAGTGCATTAACAGACTAAGCTACCTTTCTAGATTTGGAAACTACTATTCTGCAGGTCGCACATGGGATTACTGCCTGGGCTACCTCAGCCTTCCAGGATGGCCAATGGACTTCTTGATAGGTCGTTGCTGAAGGCCGGCCTTTAGGTTTGACAGTGACAGGAGAGCAGAAATTAGATCTCAATGTATAAGGAACGACAACTGTGTTAGTGCTTAGAAGGAATCCAGAATGACATACTACATGAAAACCTGATAGTATTACTATATGTAAGTATGTGGCGGGCAGAAGGAGAAATAAACTCAAAGTGGAAGTGTCTGGCTCACTAACCTCACCTCTGGGGCGAGGGGTTCTGTGATCGACACCCAGTTCTAGATCTGCAGAGAGGTGTCGTCCACCCAGTACTTCTCACTGTATGTGAGAGGGGGACATGGCAGGTAACTTCTATTCAGTTCTAGCCTGAAGCTTCAGAGGCCAAATCTGGAACCCTCCCTCTCCCCATGCCTCCCCACTTCAGTACACCACTACAGACACCCACCCCACGCTACACACAACTCTATGCTAGTGCACATCAGTACCTCTTGGCTTGAAGCAATCCCTGCTATTCCAGCACTGCACCAACACATAGCAGCTCTCTACCAGTGCACCTCAACCCTGACCTGCAGCGTCCGCTTGGTAACAATGGTGACGCAATTTCTGATTCATGGAATTATTTGAGTGTAAAACGGGGATTTGTATGCCATTCTGCCGGCAAACCACCATTCGTCAAACAGGGATTTGCGGGCAGAATGGCACGCAAATCCCTGTTTTACATGCAAACGATTCCATGAATCAGGGTTGCCTACAGCGCCTCGCCATTCCACTATCCAAATGAATTCATAGTTCTTCTATTTCACTTCTATTTTACCCTGCTGCCGCATTTTTTCCACCCCAGCTAGCTCTACCAAAGGCACCCATTACTGCCACACATCCTCCAACAGTATTTCAGTACAAGATATAAATATTTTAAAATATTGATATATCGCCACTACTGGTTTATCGGGTCTTGCAGGAATCGGATGGCTGTATACCAGGCAGTACTACCCTTTGCAATGGGATCGAGCCTTATTTGCAAATGGTTTTTCACCTTTTGGAATTGTGCGGTGCACAGGCTGAAATAGAATAGCTTGGGATATTGGCCAAAGCAATGCCAGTGGATAGGACAGATTTGACATCTTTCATCCTTCACTCTTCAATGTTGCACGGCCCTAGCAGTTTGTATCAAGCCATTTTATGCGACCGTAGACAGGGTAGGGCCTGAGAGGGCAAGGCCCACCCAAAATCTGGAAATGCCTTCCCAGCAGCACAGTGTGGGCATTTACAGATGTTAATGTCACTGCAATGGGCCCTACTACATCAGTTTCAGGCCCCACGTGTTAGACAATCCTGGCCACGCCTCTGCTGTAGGCTATGATTAGCTTAGTTCTTGGCAAGTAAGATATTGGCAACCCGTTTGAAAATTCTCCCACATGGATGTGATGCACCCTAATAGAGCATTGCAGTTTGTCCAGCAGTTCACGGAGTTCAAACAAGAATGCCCTTTCAAAGATTCGAGATTAAAACAAACAGTACCTCTAATAAACATACAATGGAACATTACCGATTTCCTAACGAAAGTAACTAATGCTGGTTCTTGATGATTAAACAAAAAAAGTAGGGGAACAGTGCACAAGCAGGTGTCATTAAGAGAGCACTTTTATGTAATCATAGGATGTTTCGAGGAGGTAAACCCTGTCTGGATGCATACTTTGGCCGTGCTTGCAGTGCAAAGTCGTTGCTAGGAGCAAGAGGTGGGGGGCCGAGGGGGCTATAGCCCTGGGTCTTCTGGTTGTAGCCCCAGATAGAAGCTCAGGGATACAACCAAAAGGCTAGCTAGCCCAGTGTCCTGGCAGTCTCGACATTAGCTTAGCCCCAGATATTTTCCAGACCTAGAAATACCCCCGAGTGCGGCATAGCGAATGCCGGATTAGCAGAGACCCCCTTCTCCTTTGGTGTTTGGGGTGATCAGTGTAGTTCCTAATTCAACACAAATGTGGGAGCCATCCATCTTCCGGTGAAGAGTTGACAAGAGGAAATGCCAAGGCTCCCTTCAGCCACCTCTTCTCCTTCTCTCATCTCTGACTGTCTGCCTCCTATCCAGGAGTGCTGTGCCGCCAATGATCTCTGCCTTAATGCCAATAAGACTGATATTCTCCTGCTCCCTCCTTTCCTGTCACTCTCTGACTGGCCTCTCTTGGCCCTCTTCCTGCTCCCTCCTGTGAGGCAAAAAGGCTCAGGGTCATCTTTGACTCCACACTCTCCTGCTCTTCTCACTTCTCTGACATCTCTAAGAAGTCACACTACCCGCTGCACCTCCTCAGAGTTATTATTCCTTTCCTCTCTTTCCCCCAGATGCTCACTGTCTCCAGAGCTCTGGTTTCCTCTAGGCTGGAATACTGTAACAGGCTCTTTCTAAATCTGCCTGCCTCTATTCTCCGCCCTCTGCAACTTATCCAGAACAGGACTGCGAGACTTGTCCTTGTCCTTAAGCCCATGAATCATCTCTCTCCAGAACTGAAATCTCTGTACTGGCTCCCAGTGGCTGCAAGGATTAAGTAAAAAAACGTCTGTATTGTCCACAAGGCCTTCTGGGGCCTGGGGCCTCAATTCCTTCAACTCTCTCTACCTAAATATCTCCCTTCTCATGCACTTCACTCATCCGCCTCAACTCCCTCAGGGTCAATTGCTTCTCCAAGCAACGAGTTGGTGGTAGATCTCTTTCTTCGGCTGGGCCCTCTTTCTGTCTCTCTGAAACTTGAGGAGAACCATCTCTGGTTCTGGAAGCACCTCAAGACCTTCCTTTTTGCTTCTGCTTTCTCTCCTCCTCTCCCCTGCTGAACTCGTGTCCAAAATTGAAACTGCACTGGTCACCTGGCTACCCTCTGTTCTCGGGCGCAGATCCTCCCCCCCGCCAGTTGCACACTTGCACTGCCCCCCTGGAAACCCTACACTCAGGGGCTGTTTCTGGATCCCTACAGCCCCCTACCAGCAGTTGACACCTGATTTCTGCACTTACCCTTGTACTTGCCACCAGCAGGCCGCACTCCTTATTTATTTATTGTTTTTATTTATTGTACTGTTTATCCTATGTACTACACTGCCCCTCCCCCTTTCCCTTGCACGATCTCCGTGTCACCTTGCCTAGTAAGATTGCTCTCTCTGTCTTCCCTCTGTTCCCCCTCCCTTGCCTCGTCACGCCTTGAATCACTGGTGTATAGATGCTTTATAATTGCCATATCATATCATATCATAGCATATCATATTTTATCATAAGTGAAGGCCCTTTAATGTCTGTCCCCAGGTAAGCAAAAATAAATCCAGTGCTTCCTGTCCGGCTGGACAAATATGAACGTCTGAACCACTCGAATACACTTGTAGGATGGAATGAATGCGGATCCAGTTTCAGAGCTTGAAATGGCCGGATAGTGCAGACATTGGCCCTCATTCCGAGTTTGGAGGTTATCATGGTACAATTTGCGCCATGACTACCTCCAATACCGGTACCGAGTCTGCCCTGATTCAATGGGGACTTACCGGTCTATTCCTACCTTTGCGGGACGGGTAAGTCCCCATTGAAAAAGCCATTCCCCATTCCCATTTCAGCCCCCATAGGGCTCAATGGGAAGGGGAAGGGTGCTAATAACGGTACCGCAAATTGCGGTACCGCTATTAGCTCTGAAGTCCCTTAACGGGCCCCGTCCATAACGTTTGGTAAAACCAGGCATTAAGGAAGGGACCCACTAAGGGACCTCGTAATAGGACGCAAAGGGATTTTTGGGCACCAATGTCCTTAACGCTGCCCGGTATCCCTTTGCGCCCATCTCGGAATGAGGGCCATTCTCAAGAGAACTGGGATTCTGAACGGGAAGCACGTAAAAGGGGCTAGAATGCATATATACAAAAAAGCCAAGTAAACCATAACACGACCTGATGCATATCGGACAAGATGCAGAGGCAAGATTGAGTTCTTGTGGGCACGTTACCAGTATGGATCCACGTGACTCAACGTGCACCATCTGACATCGGCGGTTAGACATTAGTAAAATATTGAGAAGCACATCCAAAAAAGGTCATACACATAACAAAGGGAATACAAGGACACCACAAGGCACGGGCAAAACAGAAGTGTGAAAAACAATACAGAGTGGCATCGTTGGCAGACGATGAACCTCCTGGACAAAATAATTACATAACTAGTAAAAAAACTGTTTACAAACATTAAAATATAGCGGGCTCGATTTTGGAAGTAAAAATGGCAGCCAAATTCAGCCCACAGTAGAAATACAAAGAAAGAGTGCAAACGGGTGTGGTTTTGGCTGAAATGGGTTGGAATGGGTGGAACGTCATGCAGGTCTCACAACAAATGGGCGAGAATGTGTGGACACATAACCAAACAACACTGTGTCCATCCTCATATGTCATGTCCATTTGAAACCCTTACAAGCCCTCTTCTGCCTCCACTCTGAAGCTCGTATTTCAATGACAATAGTTTTGGCTTATAGGTTTTGCAAGCAACACCGAATAGCCGAAAAAAAAAAAAACAGCACATTTCATATTGGCAGAGGGTAAATGGCAGATGACTGAAAAGGCATTGATATTAACTGAGACAAAACAGGGGCATCAGTTGTATATCACGTCCATATCTGAAATGACGCACATCAGAATGAATCCCTTGCATGAGTGGGTTGTGTCCCACTCACAAACCGATCCCATCCGACACAAACCAATAGGAAGACAACATACTTTGCAACATACACCACAACAGTCAGGTCCAGGTGATGTTTGGGAATTGAGGGGAGCATCTATAAGGTGACCAAACCATGCACAGCCAATGTACAGAGGCATACCGCATAACATACTTGCAGCTATTTCTCCTGATGAGAGCGCAGGCAAAAGTGGCAGTAGTGACGAGTGCCCTACCTTGCCCTTGCAGAGGAACCGGTGTGGGTCTACTTGACCTAAAACATTTGACCTAATCTCATTTGATCACATTTATTTGACCTTTTTTGGTCTAAAATGAGGGGGTGAGACCCACCACAACTCCCTCTCCTACTTCCCCTCAACCTAATCTATACCCTTACCCACTCCCATATATAAGGTCAAATAAATTCGATCAAATGTTTTTGGTCAAATGTTTTTCGGTCAATTATGCTAATACGGAGGAACTTCCATGCCAACAAGTGCAAGCCAATATGTTCCCCAGTATAAACGAAACCTTCTCACTGTGTCTGCCCCCATATCACATGGTAATATCGGAGGGATTGCATGCACAGAAAACACTGGTATACATTCAACTAAACCGCTTAGGCCATCGTCCGATTTGTCACCTGGCTCAATACTAAGAGAAATACCTCCAGCATCAGGTCCTATGCCAAATGAGACTGAAGTACACTGGCACACACATGTAACTGCAGTGTGAGTGGAGACCACATGGAATAACAAGAAGTGACAAACTCCCCTGCTTAAGATGACAGACCCTTAGTCTCACAATTCAGGGGATGTGAGTTGCGCCTGAGCACACCTAACTTGCCCACACTGTGCGCACAAACGCAAAGTGGTGTCTGATTTTCATGTAATATATTCCTCACATCTTAAAACACAGACAGACTTTCCCTCTGTACAGGCAAGTGGCGGGGCATCAAACAGTTGTGGGTTCCCATTCTCATCTGCACTGCATGATTTTGTCGCTTAAACAGTGACTGGTATTTAATGCTTCTGCCATGTCATGCTCCTCTGAAACCACAGCCACTGGGGCACGTCTCTTCTATTAACCTTGCATCAAACATGTAGTGTAGTCAAGCAGCCCTGCACATCACCCTTGCTCTGCCTTTTCCCCCAGTCATCATGCTCATCCGTGCTCCTGGGTGGAGTAATCAATGCTGGCACCTTCATCATGTCCCATTTCTGTACTCGTTGTTCCAGATAAATTACCAAAACTGGGACGCAGTCCTGTAGTCGTCCCTACTTAGCCACTCCCCCTCAGAGTGGCTAAGTAGGCCAACACTTCCCTGGTATTCTGGGTGCATGAGGCTGGAGCACCAGTAGCAGCTATCTTGTCACCATGAGTGGTTGTTCGAGGGAGCAGTTATCTCTGGTTTCCCGTTCTACATAGTCATAGGAAAAGAGAAGATTGGGAAGGTCTGGCATAGTGGGTGAAGAACTGTCACATCCTAGTAATAAGTAGGTCATCAGCTAGAATGCAGGTACATTTCAGCAGTTCCCAGAAGCCATTAACCACCTTGCCTACTACATGACAGAACCAGCTTGTAAGCCGATAGCCAGGGGGAATGGGTTTCACTCTGGACATGTATTTCAGTACCAGAACATGTTGATATTTTAGTGCAGTGTATGGCTACAATGACCATGCCGATTATTGCACAATGTTAAATGGCAAGTGAAGGCATAGACACGCCACGATTGGTTTCGCCTCCCTATTTCAGGAGGATAGCTCATGGGCAATGAGTTTGTTTTGGAAGCAAGACAATGCAGAGCAATAGAGGTTTGAATCTCAATCCTATGGCAAGAGATTGGACTTCGGTATTACGGGCATTATAAACAATAATTAAGCCATGACGCACATGATGACTGGTGTCTCTGACCTACCTTATCATGACTTCAACCATTTCCACTATGCAAACAACCCCTATGCGGTCCAGTACTGTTGCTATTATAAAAAGGTGCTGTGATTTTCATTTGCCTCATATGGATCCCTTTGGATGAAATGTGTGTTGAGACCCTGCCTTGTTATGTGGTTACCGCTTCAGGCTCCTACTCTAAGGTCAGTCCACTGGTAATGATGTCTTTCCAGTGAGTGCATTCTCTCAACACCTTTGGGTCTTGGTAGTGGGCAGGCATTTTGTCCCTGGTCATTATGCTGGCAAATGACCTCTCAGATATTATTGTGTTGCTCACAGTTAATATGCCCCCATGGTTCAGCAACCTGACATGAGGCTGTACATCCCATGCAAGTATCTGCATTTCATCTTTACCGAAGTGTGCTATTTTCTGGCCCGTCTCCGAGGTAGTGTGCTGCCAGAATTTTGTCCCAAAGGGTCATTGTGTGGGATTCGCGGGATTTGATAAGTAGCAGTAATAAGATGTTTATTTAAATACATCCATAAACATACACACACCCCAGTACAACTCCATCAAAAAATCCATAAATAATCAATGGCCTCATGAACAAACTTAAAAGTCATAGGAAAAAAATGAATTATGTTCACAAAGAGAGCCAGTGTGCTAAAAAAAAAAAAGCACATCCTAATACTCAGAATAATAGACACATTCGTTCCCCTGATTCTCATCCCGCTAATAAAAAGTGCTTCAGGCTCCAGCAAACCATATGGTCCCCAGCTAACACCATATAAAAATAAGCATAACAACATTGCTTAAATTAAGTGCCCCTAACACTGGTATGATATTGCATCTCCTCGGAATCTGATACCAGCTGCAAAAAATGACTAATTTGTATTTGTGTCTACATACCTCTGATCGCACCTTCAAAATACTCATTGTTCCCGTGCCAGGCATCGCGATGCTCTGGTGAACACGAATTAGAACCATTTGACATATGCACGAGACAGGTAAAAATGCTTAAACGGTGACACGTTTATTTCTACACATCTAAAGTCAATTTCCTGCTGTTGAAAAAAAAGCCTGCTTTATGGCAATCTTAGAAGAGGATTTTAAATAATGTACATTATCAAAGCAACCCAGTAGGACTAAACTGCAAGATATGACAGTCACACAGACTGTCCATTGACATGTACTGATCGTTCTGAAGCCAACATATCCTCACCTATCAGGGTAGTACTGTCATGTGTCCCGATTGCCATCGATAGTAGATGGGCTAGACGGATTTACCGAGGTTTAACGATAAAACAGGTCAGAAATTCTTGATTTCAGAACACTAGTCAAAAACGTTAAAAATGTCCACTCAATATTGGATAGAAAAGGCAGTACATGTGTTTTCTAGATAGATCCTCATAGGAGGGAGGATGACACCATCAAAATGCAAGCCATAAAAATTCAAAATATCCAGTGTGTGCTTGTTTTAAGAGTACAGCAACTAAACATATATCTGCATTTTGTCTTGTATTCTCTACTGATAATGGCACCCCAGCTATGTAGAACCATTCACCCTTATTTCTGGTGAATCATCAATTGAAAGCTCTGGAAACATTTCCCTCTCTTGTTAGTAAACCTTCAGCAACATTAACTGATATATGTCTGGACACCATGAAAACAGCATATACAGATAGACGGTTCTGCAAAGGGAATAATTAACAACTAGTTGTTTGCAGCATAACATACACCGTTCTAGCATATCTTCAAGGTCAAGTGCCTCTGGGCTCCCCAGCACTCAAGGGTCTGTATCTGCAACCATATAGTCCCTTCTCTCTGCACTTACGAGCCACCCACTGGATGCACTTGTAAGTCAACTGCACTGCCTTCTTTCCCTACCACCTGGCATTTATCCACTTCATTCTTCTCCGCACTTGTGCAATCTAAATGCACAAGTCCTAATAAGATCATTATTTTGTCCTTGCGTGTTTTCCCCCTCTTTGTCTTGTCCTGCCTAGAAAAACTTGTGTACAGGTAGGTTATAAATGCTGAATGATATGATTGATATCAAATCATATCATATAAATATTGGTTGGTATTTCATACGGTCACTTCTTCCCCCCTTCTTAAATATCAGAATTACCACTGATCACTTCCAGGAACAGGGCATAGGCTCTTGTGACTTATTAATGGTCATTGAAAAGGCTAAACGTATCAGATGGAATGTGAGTTGTGCATGGTATAAGAACAGTATTTCAGTTGCATCAATCACACAAGCCTCTATGATGTGTCTTTTTAGATGAGTAATTGTCAACCTTGTTCCATTGCAGTGTCCCTGTGATAGCATACAATTGCATAGTAACATAATTACAGCACCTACTTTGAGTTTTAGCACATGAGGAGGCATTTGTCCTACTTATTTTGCTCTTTAGAGACGGAAACGTTGATCCTGTAATTAACTGTTCATTGACAATCGAACCGCCGTGCCCTGTGTGAAGAGAGGTAGGGGTGGAAAGAAGTAACTTTCTGACTATTTGCGAAAGTGGAAGTTGAAGGTTGAAGGTGACCACGTAGAACCGTGCGCATTAGGTTTGTTGAAATGGCAGCTGTTGTTGAAGTGGTTGCACTTTGCCATTTGGACAGCAGAGGGCAACCTAACACTAATACATTGCATCAGATGAGTATGGAAACATACCTAATCATTATATATATATATATATATATATATATAGAGAGAGAGAGAGAGAGAGAGAGAGAGAGAGAGAGAGAGAGAGAGAGAGAGAGAGAGAGAGAGAGAGAGAGAGAGAGAGAGAGAGAGATGTCAATGTGCATCACCCACCATCAGATTGCCTGACAAAATGCACGAAATGCACATGGAACTTTAAGCATAAGCAAATAAGCTGCATGTCTTTCCAGATATACGTGTAGCAGGTGGACCATTCTTCTGCCCTCTTCCGCATCCTCGCTCTCTCCCTCTTCACAGAGCCATCCCATTCATGGTGTGGTTAGGGAAGGATACCTGTAAATCCACATAGCACCATGCAAAAAATACCCAGATCTGTGAAATGTGCAGTGCATCCCATAACTGTCTCAGTCTCCACTCACAACATGAAATGTGTGTTGCACTCCCTAAATGTCTCCATCTCCATGCATGACAGGAAATGCACAATGCACCGCCTACATTCCTCCATCTCTGTGCACGCAAGGGAGCGCACGTCATATAAAGCCTTCAGTGTGTAGAAGCATTGCATGTGGCATATACATTATATGCATAGGGCCCTTCCTGTGATCTTCACACTTCTGCCTCATGCATGCCTGAGAGAAACCTTTTGACAAATTAAATTCTGGGGTACCAGTGGTCTAGTGGTAAATATCAGTTTCTAAACCGTTAATCAGTCACACACCAGAATGGATCTGAACAGATTGGAGTAGACAAGAGAACAATTAAAATTATAAACCTCCTTGGCCAATTCTGGTAACATGGAGAGAACGGCAGGCTTATCTCCTCTAAAGGATGTGTGTGATTGGTTAGTTGCAACACAGCAAAAATACAATAATTACCCAATGATAAAAGGAGTGTTCAGTCAAAGTTGTGTACAAATATCTACTTTATTATTATCACAGCAGACAATCTAACAACACTACTAAATACAACCCACCCTGTTAAGGAATGCAGAGGACAGACAGTTCTATGAAGGGAAAGGGCTGCTCTCTGGATAATGACAGGAGGGTAGTTGGTATGGTTAATAACCACAATAGTTTGTAATGGTTCTTGGCTTCAGCAAAAAGGGGAAAGGGTCTTACAATGTGTCTAGGGTCCATCTGGTAAGGACAAGGGGGCAGAACCACAATGTACCTTTTGCTGCAGGTGTTCTTGGTGCTGGACATGGGTAACTCAGCTTCATGGCGATTTGCAGACTTCTGTGAAAGAGTTCTCGACAGATGTCCACTGTGGATATCAGACAGCAAGACGGTTCAGTGAGCAAAGCTTGACAAACGGATGCAGGCTGGCCTACACAGCAACTTGGGGTCCAGAATCGTTTTCTTAGTGCTGATCGGTGGTTCTGTAGCACTGGTCGAGCCATCTTGGGTTTCTTTCAGAAACTGTAGCCTGATAGCAGTCAGCATTGCTGTCGGTTGCGGAACAAGGATCTCAACTTGCTCGAAAAAAAATTCCTTTAAGACGGACAGTGACAACTGCTTGTTGATGCACTTCTCCAAGCTTCTTCATTAGGCTTAAGGTGGATTTCCCAAAGCTTGGAAGTGTGTTGCAGGCTGCTGCATTTTTCTCTGTTTTGGGTTCAGACACCTTCTGGCGCTCCCTATCCAGGAAGCTTGCTGCAGAGCCTAGCAGGGCATGTTGTGTGCTGACTGGGTACAGGTTCTGGAGCAGCAGGAGGGCTCTCTGTGTTCTCGTTTCCCTCTTCTTTTTCTTCCCTGTGAGAAGTTGAGGGCAGGGATCTATCTTCCCTCTTTGGATGTCCTGGCCTTCCTTCACTGACGGAAGCTTTAAGATAGTCTGTACCTTCAGCTAGGGTTCAAGGATGAGTTCTTCTTTCTTACTTCTTATGAAGTCTTCAGATGATCCTCTTAGAGAGGGGTTCTGGCCCTCTTTTAAAGCCAAGTGTATCACAGTGATTGGTATAGGCTAAACCTTACACAGAGAACCAATCCTGGGGTCCCTACCAACAATCGTCTGTATGCATGAGGTCATAACCAGAGTGTTTTGCAAAGCTATAAAGATAAAGGGGTGAAAACAGGAAAAAAGGTATGCCACAGAACTAATATGATGGAACCCTTCTCTCAGAGGAAAGGGCTCTGGGCTCACTCCCTTGTGCTACTTAGTGTCACCAATCTTCTTGTCTGTTGGGTTCATATAGTCTCTCTGGTTAATTATCCTCCATCTGTGGTTCCTGTCAAAGAAACAGGTCTCCCTTGCAGATGCTGAGAGACCAAACTCTCTGGCTTCTGCAAACCACATTCTTGTACCATATGAATAGGGTCCCGCTAGCATGGTGACCTACTGCAACACAAGACCCAGACATGACAGTTCACTCACATCAATCCTGAGAGGTGGGAGCTGGCTTCAGGTTGACACAGTTACGTATAAAAGGTTATTGGATTGCTGTCTCCTTTGTTATCCTCTGCAGCCAGGACCCATATGTTGGTATGATAATCGCTACCACCAGCTGCCGGGCCTAACAAAAGAGCAGGGCAGTTCCATGAATGCTTTGTCTGTTTTTCAGGCTGACCATGGCAGGGGGAAGGTTATTCCACTCACTTCCAGAGGATAACATTGTGCATTCCTTGGCTGTCATATTCAAACTAAATATGATGGGGCAGACTATGCCTGTAGGTGTTGTCCAGCCTTGAGTACACAGGTCTATGCTTTGTTGTGGTTTGAGCATAGGAAAATGTGTGTGGATTATAATTAAACATTTTTAAAAAAGCTCAGCCGAGTTCACACCCACCATGCGGATAGTCAAATTCATTACACACATGTTCCTCCTGCTGCGTGCCATTTGTTGCCTCCTCCTGCCATATTTTGCCTCCATAACTCACCTTCTCCTGCTGCCTGTTAGAGTGTGACTGGCTACTGACCACTGGCACTGCCATGGAGTGCATGGTATTCCCTCATAGACTGTTCTTCTTTGGTTCACCTTCCAGGATCTGTGACCTCCTCATCTGCCATCTTGGGAATTCCACAACTCAGTACAAACACCACAACTCCACAGCATGCATCATCAGGGCCCATCCTTACCCCACCAGCCTCAAGTGGAGCCATTTCCGGTACATCGACCAGCACCCGCAAGGTGAGGCTAATATTTTCAACTTCACTGCTTCAAATGTTAGCATCCTGGGTGAGCAGGTCCTGGCCAATTACGATGCCCTGTCCCCCTTCAGCAGCAGCTTGGAACGACTGTCATCAGAAGATATCAGTGGAATTTGTGGCTGCCATCAACGTGGATGGCGTGGAAGTCCAGACAGTGGACCACACCAAGAAACCCTGGGAGGACTCGAGGATTCAGAGCCACGCAAAGGCAGCCTTTGATGAATGTGCTACCTTAGATGTACACCCTGCAGGCCCACAATCAACAAAGTGAGACACCATGGCAGTGGAGTAGGTTGAGTCACCCCTGGTAGAGTGTCATCATCATCAAACACAGACCCATCCTAATTAGCACTCTACAGGTGTAAAGGCTAGAAGCCCAAAAATAGGGCTTTCTACGAGTTCTCAAAATTGTTATCCTATATTAACAGCCGTTATTAAATACACTAATGTCTAGGAAGGAGTATGTGAGATCTGAAGTGGATTTTGGTAGAAAAATATACTTTATTCAAAACATATTTAATTAAAAACAAGATCTGCATACTGTTAAACATGTGAGTTGTGCTCCCAAATCAGTGATTGGTGTGTCGATTGCTAAGACAATAGTATTACGTGTGAATTATGCACAATACTACATTAAAGGCACTTAAAACAATACTTATACAGGTGTGGTGTGCCAACCAATCTTCTAACAACCAGATGTAACACCTAGTAATTTAGTGTTACAAGAACTGCTAGGTTTAAGCAAATGAGATCATGTTGCTAATAAAGTTGAGCGAACAACAGACCAATTCATGATAAGTTACTCAGCTATTATTCATGTAGCTGGATTGGACCCAATATGTTTCGTTCCACACACTAGTCCCATATACTTTACATAACTTCTTCAGGGGGTTGTTACATATAGAATTGTGCTAGCTTCACACAATAAGACAGCATTACGGTATAACACACACGTCTTAAGCAATTGGATGTCAACTCTTCTACAGGAATTCTGTGATCACCTAAAAGTCTGTTAACAGCCTCAATTAGTGCTGTTTTAGCAATTTTATTGTGCACTCTCTTTCGAAATTGAATACTCTAAAGAGTGCTTACCACCGGTTTAGTAGTCGAGACATTCAGTGAGTCAAGTGCCTGCCCAATAGTTTGACACCTGCAGGCAAAACATAAGTGCATCCTCAATCCAATGTCTGAGCAACGTTGCAAAGCTAGATAATGATTTACATCCAGCGTGATAATACAGGCAATATGTACAATATTTCCTTGTTAAAGTGAAGCTTGAATATTCAGAAAGTGTGCATCACATTCTAGTATGTGTTGAGGCAGATGTCACACAGCACAATGGCTTCTAGTGTGTTCTTGGATGTCCTAATCAGAAAAGGGGATGGCACTACATGGACTAGTGGTAGAACGTAGAGTATACTATGGGTACTATGCGTACTTCCCATTTTATTTGATATTGGGGGCCTGTTTCATAAGGGGAAGAGACACATATCAAAAACAAAATTGTGGGAACAGGCTACCCCTCCCTACATGGAATACATTTCTGTATATGATCTAGAGCAATAGCATTGCATAGACACAACATGAGCGTTCATGTCAAGTTCATAAAAAGTACACAGTGAAGTTAGATATCGTTGCTCTGTGTTTACCAGAACTGTGTATTCTGTGTTGTGGTAGAGAGATTAAAATAAAAAAAGAGTTACATTGTCAAAATGTGCATACTAACCTCACAGTGTGATACAATTGTTGTTTTTTAAATGAGTGATTTTTAAATGAGTTTCGTGAGGTCTAAGTATGTGTTGACAATGTGAGCTTCCTAAAGTTTTGTACTACTTTTTGTAATATATACTGCTTTTTTAAAAGCTATAAAAATATTCAACTGTTTTTTTTTAACAGATCTCTGGTAGAGGTGCAGTTGATTTTTTCAACCATAGCACAGATCATATTGTAAGGCTACTAGTGGCAGGACATACATGGTTTAACATTGTCTATCAAAAATGAATTCATAATGTCCATCTGTGATTTATATGATGAACGATAATCACAAGGAGAAAAGCTGTTCATATCAGACATGTTTTAATTCACGCGAATGTGCTGCGGTGTGTGTCGCTATTCTGGCTAGTGTCAGCCCACCCGCATCGTTATGCGGGGGCCGGCCGCCGTTGCGGCCGTTACGTGAGGACGTCCAGGACGTGACGTCAGGGGAAGGGGAGGGGCGGGAGGGGAAGTTCGGCAGTTGCCGCTTGCGTAGGAATAAAGAAGGTTGTAGTTCACCTCGGCTCCCGCGTATCATTTGCTGCGAGGCCCGCGCGCGCGCGTGGTATGCATCTGCTGTCCCCGGCCGCGTATAGGCCTTGACAATGGCGACGAGATAACACGGCCCACGTGTGCCGTAGGGAGGCCCGCAGTCGAGCGGCTCAAAAAACTCAAAAATTGTCCATGTCCCGATTTTCAACAATTTTCGAGTTTTTTGTTGATGTCACAAATTAAGTTAAATCGTTTTTTGCTTATCTGAGCATCAAAGGTTGGAAATGATGTAAAATAATTAAGTTTACACTCTGGATCTAATCTAGAATATTGGGTTGGGGGTATCAGAAAAGGCAGAGAGTGGGGGACTTTTTGAGAAGACAGGGGATACAGATGGCTCTGTTACAGGAGACCCACGCGGGGTGGATCTGTTGGGGAAGTGGGGAAAATGTGGGGAGGGCAAGTATTTGGCACAACCTATTCTACCCAGGTGTGAGGTGTGTTAATTTGGGTTGCAAAGCAGATACCACTGATCGTGACATCGGTAGTGAAGGATGAGATTGGCAGGACAGTCCTGGTACAATGTTTGTGGGAGGGAAGGGCCGTCACGGTGGTTAATTCATATGCGCCAAATGTAGATGATAAGGAGTACTTCCCTTCGGTCCTGAGATTGATGGGGGCGTATAGGGGCGAAATGCTGGTCTGGGGAGGGGATTTTAATTGTCATCTGGATGAAAGGATGGATGGGGTTGGCAGTAGGGGGGTCCCCAAGAAGTATATGCCAGAGTCTCTCTGTAAGATAATGACAGAGTTTGACATGGTGGAGGTGTGGAGGGAACAACATAGGGAGGAAAGGGGCTACTCCTATTACTCGGGGGTGCATGGTTCATATTCCCGCTTAGATTACCTTATTATGTGAAGGGAATATTGCCAGTATTTTGGGTAGGTAATGTATTTGGGGCGTACCCTGTCTGATCACTCCGCGCTTGTGGCCACGTTGTTTGAGACTGAGGAGCGCCCCCCACGCAGGCTGTGGCGCCTCCATAAGGAGGCATTAAGTGATGGGGCATTTGTGAGTGAATTTAGAGATGAGATTAGGGCGTATTTTGAGATTAATGAGGGCTCGGTGAAAGCTAGGGGGATGTTGTGGGAGGCCTTTAAGGCGACTATTCGGGGGAAATGTCTGTCCATGAATGTGGGCATGCGTCGGCGGCTCTGCCAAAGGCTGAGTCAATTGGAGGCCAAGGTGGCGGACGTGGACCGAGTGGTGGCTAGGGGGGGGAGGCTGGTGAGGAACTGGTACGGGTGCTGGAATCTCACCAGAAAACTCTGGAGGAGTTGTCACATTTTGACAGTAGCAGGCGAGATGTTAGGTTACATGGTGAAGGAGACAAGGCGGGTAAGCTGTTAGCTTGGTTGGTGAAGCGGGAGCAGCCTACTCGAGTAGTAACTCAAATTAGGTTAAGCACGGGTGAGATGGTGAAAACTCAGGGAAGAATTAATGAGGGGTTTGTGGCTTTCTATAAGCAGTTATATACAAGTGAACATGGATATGTGGAAACGGATGTGGAGGACCTTTTGGAGAGAGTGCGGCTCCCGAGGCTGGGGGAGGACGAGCGGGAGGGAATGGAAGCTCCAATTGAAGAGGGGGAGGTCCGCTGGGAGATCCGCACAATGCGGAGAGGCACGGCGCCGGGAAGTGATGGACTTCCGGTGAAATTTTACTCAGAGTTTGCTGAACTCCTAGTGCCACACCTGGTGAAGGTATATGACAAGGCCTTTCAGCAGGGTTGTCTTCCAGAGTCAATGGGCCTCATTACGACCCAGGCGGAGGACCATGGTGCTATTAGCACCATGGTCCATGCCGGTGTCCGCCATGGCGGAATGGGGAATTAACACCCCATTCCGAGGTTGGCGGGGCGGTAATCCCCCATGCCGCCATGGCCCTTCCCCATTCCCATTTTTGCCCCATAGGGCTCAATGGGAATGGGGAAGGCGCTAAGTACGGTGCCGCAAATTGCAGCACCGTACTTAGCACCAAGGTCCCTTTGCGGGTCGCTACGTTAACGGCTGGTAAAACCAGCCGTTAAGGTCGGGTCCCGCAAAGGGACCTCGTAATTAGGCGCTAATAGGATAACGGCGCCGCAGCCTTTTACGGCGCCGTTAAACCATTAGCGCCTGGGTCGTAATGAGGCCCAATGAGAGAGGCAGTGATTACGGTCATTTGAAAGGAAGGGAAAGATCCAGGGGAGTGTGCAGCATACCGGCCAATCTCCTTGCTGAATGTCGATGGTAAAATCTTGGGGAAGATTCTCGCAGCTAGGTTGGCTAGGGTGGCACCAACTCTGGTCCACCCGGACCAATGTGGGTTTGTTGGGGGGAGAAATACATCTGGGAACCTGTCGCGTTTGCACCACGTAATGGACTCTGTGAAACTGATGAGACGAGACATGGCGATAGCGTCATTCGATGCTATGAAGTCGTTCAATTCTCTGGAGTGGAGGTGGTTGTTCCGGGTTCTGCGGGAGTTTGGATTTGGGGAAAAGAGTGGATATCCCTCCTGTATGAGAAGCCCCAAGCGATGGTGCGGACTAACAACTGGTTGTCGGGGACATGGGAGTTGGGGAGAGGGACGCGGCAGATGTGTGCGGCATGTCCAATCTTATTTGCTCTTGCCCTGGATCCACTGGCGGCCTTTCTGAGTTAGGAAATGGAGGTGGCGGGTATTGCGGTAGGAGGGAGAAGACATATGGTGTCCCTTTATGCGGACGACCTGTTGCTGTATGTGGTAGACCCAGCGCTATATCTCGCCGAACTGTTGGAAATTCTGAAACATTTTCGGTACATGTCAGGCTTCCGCATTAATCCGGAGAAATCAGTGCTTTTCCCATTGGGAGGGCTATGGGATTGTCCATTAGAGAGTTTGCCAGAGCTAGGAATAAAGTGGGACACTGAATCGTTCCGATATTTGGGGATACGTATATTTCATGAGATGGAGGAGACGTTTGTGCACAATACATTGAATTTTCTTCAGGATGCTGGACTTTAAGGTGAGGGAGCTCTTGTGGGGCTCGAAAAGGAGGAGGAGGTTCCAGATAAAAAGAATTATCACCAAAAACTGGGACTTTATCAAATTCGATCCGAATCTAAATCGTTAATTTTCTGAACCACCAATGCTGGCGTATAAGAGAGGTAAAAACTTCAGGGATACCCTCATCAGAGCTGAAAGACCTAAAAAATACACTCAAACCATACTAAGGAAACAAAAAGTTGGAACATACCCATTTGCTTCATTATACTCTGTATGATTTGAACACTTTACCTTCTCACATAATGACAATTTTTGAGTTTTCTGATGTCAAATATTATAGTGGCTTGTGAAGATGGCATGAGCTGTGCTGTGGAGTAGAAAGCCAGGGGCAAGGCCTTCAGACCAAGGCGCAGACCTCTGTCATGGCCAGTTGTCTTCACCTCTTCTAAGGACAATGTGGCTGAGGAGGCATCCCATCCATCGAACAATGCTGCTGAGGATGAGTCCCAGGATTCCATCATTGTGGTGAACAACCTGCCAGCTGTGGGACAAGGTGGTGCTGACGTTGCCACACAAAGGCCCCACACCGTGGTGGCCTCATTGGAGTTATCTGGGCTGATGGAGTAGGAGAAGGAGGAGGATGCCATTGCAGGCCTGCCCACAGCATCAGATGGGGTAGCAAGGAGAGTGCACAGGCTGCCGACCTGGCCCTGAGAAAGGAGGATGTGCAGTCCAACATGAAGGAGACAGCAGAACCTCCTGACCCAGGGCCTTCTGCTGCAGCACTACCCACCTTCAGCGATGCCACTACCCACACAGAGGCAACACTTCCAGCTGGTGTGGCCATTCAGGTTGAGATGCTGCCCTTGCTGGTGGATGGCTTGAGGCGACAAGCTTCTCTGTATGATGCTGTGCAAGCATCTTGTGAGCTGTATGTAGAACATCCCATGTAGATGGGATGCCTCCTGTCACAACTGGCAGCAGCACTTCTTTCTGGAGCACCCTCAGAATAGGCCACTGCAATGGCCCCCTCCTCCTCCTCATCTGTGCCCTAGACATCATCAATTTAGGCCACTAAGCCAGCTATCACTATGGCCTCCTGTGCACTTGTCGCACCCTTGCCCACTCTGGATGTGCCTGTGACCTTGGTGGAGGTGGAAGTCCATTCGATGGCAGATGCAGTGGTCACTGAGACTTCCCAGGAGCCTACAGGGGAGCATGCTGTGGAGGTACACCAGGCAATTGAGGGCAGTGCAGGTACTGGACTTTGCCAATGCAGACTTCCATCCAGTTAGAGCGAGTAGATGCACTGCACACGCAATGCCAGGCAGAAGGAGATGGTGACAGTAAGGAGGAAAACCTTGGAGGGCATTGCCAGTAGGAGGAGGTAAGCATGCACAAACACGGTGTGAGTGAGGCAGGAGGCACAATGGTGCCTGCGGGCTCTGGTGTCGGCCCAGTTGCACTTTCAGAGGAAGCAGGATGAGGCAAGGTAACAGGCATGTGATGGGGCAATAGCTAGGGGCAGGGCCAAGGTGGAAAAGAGGTTAGCACTGGTGCGGGCTGAAACCCTGGAGGAGTCTTGCAAGGTAGCAGAGGCGATAGAGGAGATAGAATCTCAGATGAGGGAAGTCTTGCAAGCCCTCCAGGACACAACAGAACCCTGCCTGCAAGCTGCAGAGTTGGAGGGGGAATAGGTCTTGGCAGAGGCTTTGTCAGACATCACAATGGACTAGTTTGTTAGTTGTAGGTTTCCTTTTTTATTATTTATTTTTCCCAGGACAATTATTCCCTTCCAATTTTTTGTACATAGTTTGTATCAATACATTATGATGTTATCATTCAACCCAACTGTTTGCAGTCTCTTTGTCCATGTGCACCTTTTCTTTGGCAATTGTCTCCAAGTGAGCATGTCCTATGGTTGTAATGTGGGTTTTGGGCACACTCTGTGCGTCTTCTTACTGTGCTGTTTGCTGGGGACATGTGTGCAAGCCTCATGTATGTGTGATGTTTGGAATGTTGCATCCATGTACGATGAATGTATGTGGTGTATTGTAGATGTGGGGAGATTACATGTGCTAGGGGTCCCGTGTTTCACATATTTGTCATGCGCATCTGTTGCTTGCCTTTTTCCATGCTTTTCAGTACAGACATTTTGCACAATTATGCACATGGTGTGTGTGGGGTGCATGTATGCTGTGGTTGAAGTGGCACTTCATTTGTGATTATGTTCATAGGCTTTTGGGTAATGTTGTGGCTAGTTTGTGGTTAGCATGGTGGCGTGACTTTGATTGACTTGGACATATGATTTGCATCTATGGGTGGGATCATCTGATGGCTGGAGGTGGCAATGGATGGTTGACTGATGCCATCTCTTGTGCAAGGGCACTGTATGTTTGGTGTTGGTGTGTCAGTGTTGTTTGATTTACTTTTTGATTGTGTGTCTAATGGTGTCAATGTGGAGATGCATTTGGTGATAATTGAGATGTTTCATGATGGTGTTTGAGGTCTTTCATTGGGGATATGTACTAATTTCTTCATGTGGCTTGCCACATTTTCCACAAGGCTCTGATGTGTGTTCTATGTGGTGACAGCTCATTCACCTCTAGCCATTCACTTGTCCAGGTTATTTTTATTGTCTGTTGGGTTCCTTTCTGATCTACTGTTGTTTTGGTGTCCCTTTGGCAGTTGCTTGTCAACTTGGATGTGCTCACACTTCATTCACAGGCATGCCTCATTAGCGCTGGGGATGTTGAGGATGGATGTGGCCTCACTCTGGATCACTGAGCTGCTCACATCACATGTGCACTTTGTCACATGTACATTGAGGGACCAAAGTGTAGCAGCTGTAACTCTGTGGTTGGCTGTTTATGTGCAGCTAAGTGTGGCCCAACAGGGAGTCATGGAAGGGGTTACAGTCCTGGATCCAGCTGCACTGATTTCGGGTGTTCATGTTGAGGGAGGATGTCTGGAAAGTGCACTTCATGGTGGACCCAGGCCATAATAGATTAGGTAGTTTGGTGCTGCACATTGGACTGGGATGGAGGCAGACTTGTGGTGCCACCTTGAGTTAGGGGTTTGGGGCACAGGTCAGTGGGAGGGGTAAGAGGGGGCAGAATTGTGGGTGCCACTTTGGTTTCAGAGGTTAAGGCACAGAAAAGTTGGGGAACTGGGATGTGGCGGACTTGTGGATGCCTTCTTGTGTTAGGGGGATGGGGCACAGGTCAGTGGGGGGAATGGGATGGGGCAAACATGTGCGTGCAGTCTTGGGTTCAGGGGTTGGGCCATAGATCAGTGGGGAGCCTGTGACAAGAGCAAACTTGTGGGTGCTGCCTTAAGTTAGAGGGCCAAAGCACAGTTTAGACAGAGTGCATGGGTGCTGCCTTCAGTTAGGCAGACTGGGTGCAGTTTAGTGGGGTTACAATGGTGCTGCCTTAAATTATGCGGCCAAAGCGCAGTTCAGTGTGGGTACACAGGTACTGCCTTACGTTAGGAGGTTGAGGCGCAGTTCAGTAGGGGTACGTGTGTATTGTCTTAAGTTAAGGGGACATGGCACAGTTTAGTGTGGTTACCCAGGTGCTGCCTTAAGTTAGGGGGCCATGGCCCAATTTAGTGGGGGTATGCAGGTGCTGCCTTAAGGTAGGGGGCTGAGGCACAGTTTAGTTGAGGTAAGCTGGCGCTGCCTTAAGTTAGGGGGTGGAGGTGCAGTTTAGTGGGGGTGCTGGGATGAGGACTTGTCGATGGCAGGAGTAGAGTGGGAGTAACAGTGATTGCGGGTAAGTAATCTTTGATTACTGTTTCCATGGGTATGACACAAAGGTTTTTTGACACATCTACGTTCTGTTTGTAATGGGTCAAGTCAAACAAAGTTTATTTGGTAAACACAATTAAAACCAAAGTATAAAATCATAATACATTAAAATACAATAAATAGGAAGTCACGGTTTAGCTGCCAATGAAAACACAATACATTGAATATACACAATAGAATATCCTAAGATCAAGGCCTTGCAACATAATAATGCTTGGTCAAATCTGGGGATTCAAATACACGCAGCAAATAGTTCTTGAAAAAGTTATAAAATATCAAACATAAAATACTCATCTATCGAGCGCATCACAAAAAAATCGCCTCCATACAGCTTCTAGTATTATTCATTAAGAAGTGCGACTTTAGCATGGGGGAGTGCTGTGGGTGTTCCAGGCACTCTCCATTCTTTGCGCTGCACGTTTCTTCATGCATTTAAATCTATGAATCGGCTCTCAGTGCTATTGTTTGCGTCCATGCAATGTTCTTTCTTGCGCTAACTGCTTTGTGAACACAATGCGCAGGGCTTACCCTGGACTTGTGAGTAATCTGCGCCGGTCTATGACGTCACTGCGTCCCGACGAATGCCTTGCGCAAGACTCAAAGAGAAGGGCCGGCCTGGGGGCGGCCCTTTAAAAAGGGGGCGGAACATGTGGAATGAGGAAGAACAAGTGAAAATGTGGGCGTCAAGAGGGACGTTCCACCGTCAAACAATTGCACCGCCCAAACGTGCACAAAATAAACATATTCATGGAATTGGACAGGGAATGTCGGCATGTGAAAAAGCACACGCAAACCAGAAACACCTACCCACGTGATAGCAGGCATAAACGTCAATGCGCACACTAACAAATGCATAAAAAGCATGCACGATCAACAAACGCACAGATACAGCCACAATGAATGCACCATTTGTTGCAGCAATCATACAGGGACACCACAGGAGGAGGAGGATGTTCAGGGCCCAGATCTCTCACCCAAGAACCAGCCTGATGACCAGGTCTATGCCAGGTATATGCCCCCCCCCCATTTCATCCTCGACCTGGTCATGGAGTGGGTAGATGAACTCACATCACCCACCCTGTGCTCCGAAGATCTGAGCCCTTTGCAAGAGGTGCTCACTGTGCTGCATTTTTTGGCTGCTGGCTCATTCCAGCAGACCACCGCCATAGTAGGTGGCATCTCTCAGGCCTGCAGTCATGCTGATTACACCAGGTGGATGATTCGTAATGGGGTAGCTCTTAATAAAGATAAAACCAAGCTGCTGGTGATTGGGTCACCCCATATGTTTCAGAAATTGGGTCCTGTCTATGAAAGTTTCCACTTAGGAGTCGAAAAATTATCCCATTGATGAAAGTCAAAACTTAAGGAGTAATATTTGATCAGCGACTCACTATGAAACCTCATGTAAGCAGTCTAGTGTCATCTTGTGCATGCTATATAAAGTTGCTGGCTCATTGAAGTCCCCTCATTTCCCAAGACAATGTGGAATCTCTTGCTAGAGCGATTATAGGAGCCAAGGTTGATTACTGTTCCAGCCTAGGTATTGATAAAGCTGCTAGAAATATACTACAGCTCTGCTAAAATGGAGCTTTAAAAGTGGTAATGAGGCTCAGGCGCAGAGACCATGCCACGGTGGCAAGACGTACACTTCATTGGCTACCGGTCGAGTCCAGAATTCTCTTTTTCGAACCCTGAATATTATACAGAAGTGTAGACAGGGAAAATTGCCCGGATATCTACAGCAGCTTCTGGCTACAAGAACTTGTGGCAGATCATTGTGATCGAATAATCAGAACCTTTTACCTATTCCTAAATGCAGAACTGTGAAAGTATCGAATACATTTTTTTTTGTGATTGCCCCTAAGGTTTGGAATGACCTCCCTCTAAAGTAAAGAGGTACTGAATCTACAGATATTTTCAAAAAGAAACTGAAGACATACTTGTTTACCTAAGCAATAAGACTCTTGACTTCCTTATGAATCTACAACCTGCATATGATCATGGCGCTTAATTGTTTATCGTTGTTTGCTTCTCATGGCGCCATCCAGCCTCAGGGTCCATGGCTGCGCATAATGAATCTCTTAAAGTAAAGTAAAGTAAAGGTGTTGGCAATCATAACTGCACGTCCTTCTGTCCGCCGGCATATCTGTATGCCCAGATCACCAGCAGAAAGGCAAGCAGTGGTCAAGGATTTTTATAGGGTGGCACACTTCCCAAAATGTGCTAGGTGACATTGATTGCAATGATGTTGCTCTATGTCCACATCAAGCAACAGATCACATCTACCGCAACTCGGAACATTGGCACTCCATCAATGTTCTGGTTGTGTGTGATGCCAAGGGCATCATTACTGGAGTGACATCACACATGATAGGTACATTTTCAGGATGTCCCCACTACACCAGGCCCTGAAAACTGGGAAGCATGGCAACACGTGGCTCATTGGTGAGCCTGAATGGCCATGCAAATGCATGTATGTTGCACACAGACCAATAGACACTGTCAATAAATGACAATGACAACCATTATCACCTCTACAGGGGACAGTGCCTTCTCTCTGAGCACATACATGATGACGCCCATACGCAACCCCAACACACCTGCCAAGGTAAGATACAACACTGCCCATATTGCAACTCGGGCCATAGTGGAGCGCACATTCGGAGTGCCCAAGTCACGTTTACGCTCCGTAGATCACTCTGGTGGTGTGTTGCTATATGCACCACCAGTGGTCTGCAGGATCATTGTGGCAGCATGTGTCCTGCATCATTTTGCAAAACAACGTGGCACCCCGGTGAACATGGTGGTGGCACCCCATCCACACTCACAGACACACTGCTTATGCATGGCTGGACAAAGGGCAGGTGGAGAGGCTGCAGGTACCCAGTTGTGCAATCTTATTTCACCAAAAATCCTTTCCCTGTGGAGTGCACACGATCCCGCCAAATCCCAGGTGCCATTCAGTGATGACAATGGCCCAATCCAATCTGCCCACAAAACCACCCTTAGAAAGTGCCCTTGAAAGTGCAAATTTGTGTGCATCTCTTAGAACTAAAAAGACTTTTCTTTTTTATGTTTCTAAAAGAAACACATTGAAGAGGGTGGGCACCACTACCACCATGTTAACCATTGAATGCAATCACCCCTTTAGCACCAAAAACATCCTATACCACTAACAAACATACTTGTCAAATTTGTAAGCAGCGATAAATCCAGAAACATCATGTCTGAGCTGCAAGCCATACATGGCCCAAAATTGTACATGGACACAAAATACAACAAGCAGAATGCCATATAGCTGAACACATGTCCTAGAATGTGCATGATGCACACAAACATGTCCCTAGTGTGCGCTGTAAAAAGCATTGCAGTATTGATCAACAGATTACTCAATTAAGCAACATGACCACAATAAACCCCATCCCCAAAATATTTTTAAGAAGAGGTAATTTACAATTGTGACAAAGAGGGTGACACACCAGAATTGCCACATGCAGACAAGCAGCAACTAAAGTAGCCATTCTAAAAAAATCAAGATAAATGCACATCTTACCTGTACCCTTGGCATGCAGTCGACAGGCAAATTTCGTCCCATGAAATAACCATCATTGCCTGATGGAAGGATCTGCAGACAATAGGCAAAATGAAACAGAGTGCAGCTAACACATCCATACACCCAAAAACCCAAGACCCTCAGGCACCCCTCAGTGACATACAACACATGCAAACAACAACTCACAAGATATCCATCAACATGTGTCCCACCACACATGCAGCAACACCTGCACACTGCATGCAAAACAAACAACACAAATCACACACACTGAATAAGAACAACAACCCCCACTGTGCCTGCCTCCCTCAATGACATGCAGCAAGACAATTGCACATACAAAAAGCATGCATCAGTCAACATACTGCATGACAATGAGAAGACATCACATGTGCAGATAATTGAGCCCACAAAAAAAGCAGGGACACCCCTGGAAGACTACAAATGACATGACAAGGCATGCCTTCACCTGTGTAGTATTGGGACGGTGCACTAAACACAGTCATGGGAGCAAATGTGTTTATTTATGTATGTATTGGTCACTTGTTAGGCACTAATACAATTAGCAAAACTGTTTCAAAGCACCCACATGCCAAAAGGGTTGGGACAGGGGAATGTAGACAATGAATTACAACAGAGATAAATAATTGGATTAATAGTACAAATAAATTATGAGAATAACAGCGAGGGGAGACAAACCTACTTTCCCTTGTGAGTGTTCAGAATGTGCAAGCGCAGAGGGGAGGGAGTAAGGGAAAAGGTGCTGAGGTGCTCATGGAGAAGTGCTTGGGGTGAAGTGCTTAGAAAATAAAAATAAAATAGAAGTGCAACCTCCCCTGGGGATGCTGAGCCTGAGCAAGTGCAATATATAGACAGCGGCTTGGATGAGAGATTTGAGGGGTCAGGGCCCCAAGGAACATGAGGGCCCTACACATCAGTCACGCTACTGTATGATTAGCAGGGAAGAGAGGAGGAGAAGGAATAGGAGAAGAGAAAGGTCTTGAGGATTTTTTCGAAACTTAATGAGTTGCTGCTCAAGACTCAGAGGGTTAGCGAGGCTATTCCACCGAAGGGAGCCCACCAAGGAAAGTGATCAACCACCAGCTCTCTGTTCAGCAAATGGCTTCACACACAGGGAGTTGGTGCCAGAGGAACACAGGAGTCCAGGAGTGGAGTATTTCGTCAGGAAGTGTTGAAGATAGAGTGGTCCCTGGCCCCAGACAGCCTTTTGCATGATACAAAGGGATCCAAATTGAATCTGTGCTGCGACCTGGAGCCAGTGAAGGCTTTTTAGGGCAGGAGAGATGTGGTCCCTGGGCTTGAGGCCAAGAATAAGCCCCTGCTGCTTTATTCTGGTTAAGCTGGAAAGGTCTTAGGGTGGACAAAGGAAGACTAAGGAGGAGGCTGGTGCAGTAGTCTAGCCTGGAGAGAACAAGAGCATGGGTAACATTGAGTCTCAGGGTGAAGGTGAGGAAGGGTAGAGTTCCTTTGAGAAGGAAGAGCTGAAAGTGGGACTTCTTGGCAATGTCCTGAATTTGAGGAATGAAGGAAAGGGAGAAGTCAAAGATGATTCAAAGATTCCTCGCTTCAGAGGAGTGGGCAGCAGGGGAGCCCATAGAGGAAGGCCAGAGTGAAGGGAAGAAGTAGGGTGCAGGGGATCCAATAGGGAGATTCTCTGTTTTGCTGGCGTGGAGGCAGTGGTCATTAGCAGTGCACCAGGCCTGGATGGCGGAGAGGCAGTCTGAGATGAAGGAAGGTGCAAGGGTGTCAATAGGAAGTTTGAAGAAGAGTTGTGCGTTGTCAGCGCAGCACTGGAAGTTGGGGAGAAGGAGGCAATGAGGCATTCCAGCAAGGAAAGTTATATGTTAAAAAGCCAGGGCAAAAGAATGGAGCCCTGGGGGATGCCACAGGTTAAGGAGGAAATAGGGGAGGAGAAAAGGCCCATAACGGTTTTGGAGGAACAGTTGGTTAGGAATGAGGTAAGCAAGTCAAGTGCCCACTTCAAGATACCAAGGGTATCATGAAGCCTTTTTATGATGATAGAATGGTTCAATGTGTCAAAAGTAGAAGAGAGAAAAGGGAGGATCTGGACAGCAGGGGAGTTGGAATCGAGGGATGCAAGCAGTTCTTCACGAGTGTTCAGGAGAGCAGTTTCCATGACTTTGGAAGCTTGGAATCCAGACTGGTGGACACCCGAGTGATAGAGACAGTAAACCTGGAGAACAACAAAGACCCACCAGGTGTGAGGATGTGACGCTGGACTCAGTCCTAGTGGAATGGAACAGTGAGATTGCAGAGGAGGAGAACTAGCCTGCTGCCTTTGTACATAGTTATTTAGGTGTAGGTTTCCTTTTTTTATTTATCATTTTACCCAGATTTTGAAGACTTTCTTTCACAGTTTTTATTGTATATAATTGTTTAGGCATACAGTATTTATTTTATTTCATGTTTCCTCTAAACTACTTTGAGCTTGATTCCCTGTTTATTTTTGTACATATTTATGTCCAATACATTGCTCGGTTCGTTGCATTCCACGCTTCATGCAGTTCATTTGTGTCTCCGCCTCCTTGATAGTACTATTTTCAGCCAGTGCAAGTCATGTGTCTTGTGGTGTGCATGCATGTGTGTTGCAAGGTAGCAGGGATGGTTGCAGATGATAGGATGCACATGTGCCTGACATGTGGGGGTTGATCCCTCAGATGACTGGGTCTGCACTGAATTTTTTCATTTGCATTTACCTGTGCAGCATCACTGTGTGTTTGGCATCTGTGTGGTTGGGGTGGAGGGACGTGGTCATGTTAATAGCACGTTTATTTGTCATTGCTGTGCAAAACCCATGTCGTGCAGACACGCCCACCAACATGTGCAGTCACACACTGCCTTCTCTCAAGTGTCGTTCAATCTCTACCACTGGAATGCTGTAGTGGGCCATGTTTGCTCTTCTGAAGTGGCAGCACAATTCTCCAGCCTCTGTAACTCATGCTCTCTCTGACTGCCCTACCATCACCCATGCATGGCCCTGTCATGTGATTGTACCCTGACAGGTATTTTGGCACCGATTCCACCCAGGACACTGATGCTCAGGCTGTGACACGCCTGCTATTTCTTGTGTATCTTTCAACATCTTTTGGTAGGTTTGCTTGTATTTTGGGCACACATTCAGTCACAGTGCTTGGATGCATTGGCAATGTGCCATGAACAACATGCACATGGATTTGCATTCACTTGCCATGTCTGTATGGGTGTGGCTGATTAAGGCCTGAGAAGGTGTGTTATCTGATGCTACACTCATGGATGGACCTCCTGTGCTTCCAGTTGGTTGTATTTGTTGTGTACATCTTGGTGTTGCACTTCATGGTGCTGTCAGACCACAGAAGATCAGGTGAGCTGCAGAAATGCATTGCAATGGTATTGTGGGAGACTTTCAGGGGGCTGCCTGGAGGACATTTACAGGTGAACGGACAGAGGAGTGGTGCCCACTCTGGAGGGGCCTGCCTCAGGGGGTGTCCAGTCTGGAGTAGGCTGCCAGTGGGGGATGACCAGTCGGGAGTGGGCTGCCTGGGGGGTGTCACAGGTGAGGGGGGCTGGGTGGAGGTTGTCAGTCTGGTGAGGGGCTGCCTGTAGGGGGTGTCCAGTCTTGTGTGGGCTGCCTGGGGAGTGTCACAGGTGAGGGGGGCTGAGGAGTGGTGCCCAGTCTGGAGGGGCCTGCCTGTGGCAGGTGTCCAGTCTGGCTTGGGCTGCTTGGAGGGTTCACAGGTGAGGGGGGCTGGGGGTCGTGGCCTGTCTGGACAGGGGTTGCTTGTGGGGGTGTCCAATCTGGAGTGGGCCGCTTGGGGGGGTGTCACAGATCAGAGGGGCTGGTGGTGGTCGCCAGTCTGGAAAGGGGCTGCCTGTGGGGGGTGTCCAGTCTGGAGTGGGCGGCCTGGGGGGTGTCACAGGTGAACGGGGCTGAGGGGTGGTGCCCAGCCTGGAGGGGCTTACCTGTGGGGGGTGTCCAGAATGGAGTGGGCTGCCTGAGCGTTGTCACAGGTGATGGGACTGGGGGGTGGTGCCCAGTTTGGCGGGGCCTACCTATGGGGGGTGTCCACTCTGGAGTGGGCTGCCTATGGGTGGTGTCCAATCTGAAGTGGGCTGCCTGGGGCGGGTCACAGGTGGGGGGGTTGGGGGATGGTGGCCAGTCTGGAAAGGGGCTGCCTATAGGGGGTGTCCAGTCTGGAGTGGGCTGCCTGGTGGGAGTCACAGGTGAGCGGGGCTAGGGGTGGTGGCCAGTCTGGACAGGGGTTGCTTGTGGGGGTGTCAAGTCTGGTGTGGACTGTCTGTGAGTGGTGTCCAGTCTGGAGTGGGCTGCCTGGCAGGGTCACAGGTGAGGGGGCCTAGAGGGTGGTGGTCAGTCTGGAAAGGGGCACCTCTGAGGGGTGTCACAGGTGAGGGGGCTGGAGGTGGTGCCCATTCTGGAGGGGCTTTTCTGTGAGGGTGTCCAGTCTGGAGTGTGCTGCCTGAGGGGGTGTCACAGGTGAAGGAGGTTGGAGGGTGGTGGCCAGTCTGGATAGGGACTGCCTGTAGGGGATTTCCAGTCTGGAGTGGACAGCCAGGGGGTGTCACAGGTGAAGGGGCTGAGGTATGGTGCCCAGTCTGAAGGGGCTAGCCTGTGGGGGGGGTCTAGTCTGGGGCGGTGACAGGTGAGGGGGGCTATGGGTGGTGCCCAGTCTGGAGAGGCCTGCCTGTGGCAGGTGTCCAGTCTGGATTGGGCTGCTTGGAGGGGTCACAGGTGAGGGGGACTGGGGGTGGTGGCCTGTCTGGACAGCGGTTGCTTGTGGGTGTGTCCAATCTGGAGTGGGCTGTCTGGGGGGGGCGTCACAGGTGAGAGGGGCTGGGTGGTGGTTGCCAGTCTGGAAAGGGGCTGAGGGGAGGCGCCCAGCCTGGAGGGGCTTACCTGTGGGGGGTGTCCAGAATGGAGTGGCCTGCCTGGGCGTTGTCACAGGTGATGGGACTGGGGGGTGGTGCCCAGTTTGGAGGGGCCTACCTGGTTGGGGGTGTCCACTCTGGAGTGGGCTGCCTGTGGGGGATGTCCAGTCTGAAGTGGGCTGCCTGGAGAGGTGTCACAGGTGATGAGGGCTGGTGGGTGGTGCCCAGTTTGGAAGGGCCTGCCTGTGGAGGATGTCCAGTCTGGAGTGGGCTGCCTGGGGGGTCACAGGTGAGGGGGCTGGAGGGTGGTAGCCAGTCTGGAGGGGCCTGCCTGTGGGAGGTGTCCAGTCTGGAAAGGGCTGCTTGGGTGGGAGTCACAGTTGAGGGGGTCTGGGGGTGATGCCCTGTCTGGAGGGGCATGCCTGTGGGGGGTGTCCCATCTTGAGGGGGCTGTCTGTGGGGTGTGTCCAGTCTTGAGTGGGCTGCCTGGGGGGTGTCACATGTGAGGGGGGCTGGGACGTTGTGGCCAGTCTGGACATGGGGCTGCCTGTGGCGGGTGTCCAGTCTTGAGTGGGCTGCCTGGGGGAGTGTCACATGTGAGGGGGGCTGGGAGGTTGTGGCCAGTCTGGACATGGGGCTGCCTGTGGGAGGTGTCCAGTCTGGAGAGGGCTGCCTGGGTGGGAGTCAGAGAGAGAGCAGATTTTGCAATGTTGAAGCAAACTCTCATCTTAAAGTTTGGAAAGACTCCTGCCCAATACTTGAAGAGATTCAGAGAGAACAAAAAGAAAGAAGGAGGTACTTGGGTGTTTTATGTAACTGAGTCCTTGAAAACATTAAATGGCTGGGTTGAAGTGTGTAAGGTCTCCACATTTGATGGTATGATATGTCTTGTCATGCTTGAACATATTTTTGCATCTTGTTCCCCTGAGCTTAAGCAGCATTTGGCAGATTCAAAGGAGTTAGATCCTAAGAAGCTAGCATAGCAGTAGATTTGTGGGTGTCACACAGAGTGTCCCATAAGGACAAGACTCATCCTGGTAAGCAGAAGGAAGGGAAAAAGCCCAAAGATAAGGAGGGTGGGCCCTGATAAAACTTCCTCTCAACAGGGCCACAAAAAGAAAAATAAGGGTAAGTCACAAGTGAACTGACAGGGTAGTGGAGGTTATCCTCCAAAACAGAACTCGGGTTGCAGTAAACCTCCCTCACAGACCCTTGTGAATCTTGTGTGGCTTGTGGAGCAAGTGACCATGTGAAGGGGGATCCCAGGTGTAAGGTCAAAAGCTTGGGGGTCCACTCTGCTAATCTGGCCTTCTCCTTCTATGAGGAAGAAGAGATTCCAGGAACATCCTTCTCATCAGATTCCTTCCCCAGTGGGATAGATTTTGAGGTAGTTTTAGTTTCCCAGGGTTCCTGGGAGCCTAAAGTCTCAGAGGCTTATGTTAGGAATCCAGAAAATACCAATCACTACTTTAAAGACAGTCCCCTGGTTTGCTACCTTGGTGCAAACATGACATATACACAGGAGACAGTGTACCTTCCAAAAGTAGGGGATACAGAATGTCAGACAAAGTAAGGTCTTACATTAAGACAGACATGATCTAGGTGGAGGGAGGATACAGCCTCTACCCAGTAAAGTACAAGCAGCACAGGACTGGCCTACAACCACCACTCATACCCAATTGAGAGCCTTTTTAGGACTCACTCGGTACTACAGAAATTTCATGGCAGACTATGACACCATAGATGCCCCTCCGACTGCTCTCACCCCTCCAAAGAAACCCAATAAGGTAACTTGGTCTGGAGAGTGTGAGAAGGCCTTCAATGGCTTAAAAGACTCCTTGTGCCAGGCCCCTAACCCCAACCAGTGGCCCCTAGTGACTCTATCCATTTTTACGCATGTGTGGCACCTCGGGGTCCCTCTCCTTTCCTCTGCTAGTGCAAACTATTCCCAAACCTTGGAACTGCCTCTGCCTTCAAGTGGAGGTCCTCCCTGAATAGTGGGAATCCATTCTTTATTGCCTCACCCACATTCCTGAGCTCCAAGAGACCCCTGAAGAGACCCTGTTTTGCCCATTGGAACAACCAGGTACGCCTGCACTACACGTACTATTGAGTATAAGGCTTCTCTCTTCTTTGGTTTCGGACGGCCTCTTAGTTAGATGTGTGTTTGATGTTGAAGGGGACTAAAGACTATCTGCAATGCCTATTTTCCTTCCTTTCTAGGTTGTGAACATATTTCATGCCTTTAACCCTTTAGACCCTAATGGTATTGTATGTATCTTGTACTGATAGTGTTGTGTTGGTTTGATAGCACTACTGTGATTCTTGTATTGTGTGTTGAGTTACAAAGGTCTTGTAATACATGTGTTCATATGTTTGATATATGCACCTGTCTGGGAGTAATTTGTAAGTGATCTTGCTCTGTGTGCTCATTGAGGTCCTTCAGTCAACCTCACCCTTCCTGAGACCTAGTCTTGACTGTCTGCCATAGCTACCTTGATTGTTCTGGCTTGTCCAGAGGTTACCCTGTTCCAAGAAACTAGGCTGGACTTCTGAACCTCTGCCCACCAGGTCAGAGTTCAGAAATACGTCTTAACACTCCCCTTAAGCCTATCACAACCCCTAGTAGGATTTCTTATTTTTCCACATAGTATCACGTCACGTATGACGAGTTTATGCCAGAAAAGTAATGTTTATTTATGAAATGGGTTGAGACTTATGCTGTGGGACGTCAGTTGACGCCTGTTGTATTCCCTGTTTTAGACAATTGCAATTAAAAACAGTTGTGTTTTGCCAACTTCCTGAGTCGGTCTTATTATTGGTGTAAGAGTAAAATCTGCATCCGCACATGTATATAAAATTACATTGTGATAGTATTTAAAATTGCATTGTGAAACCTAGGCCTTTTTCCGCACTATACAGGACTCTCAGACATAGGTATGTTCTTCTACAGTTTAAACTGCATTGGGAAAGTATTTAAATTGCATTGTGATAGTATTTAAAATTGTATTGTGAAAATATTTAAAATTGCATTATGAAAGTATTTAAAATTGCATTGTTAAACCTAGGTCTTTTTCCCCACTGTACAGGACTCTCAGACTTAGGTGTGTTTTTTCTCTGGTGTTAAATTGCATTGTGAATGTAGTGCCCTTCTGTGGTTTAGCCACCTTAGCAAAGCATTCATTTAGGAACTTTTATACCATTATCTGACCTTTTGTCTTCTTGTCCAATTGTCTACCATTTGTCCCGTCTACCAATTGTCTACCATTGTCTCATCTCTCTCGGTCCTGTCTGCTTGCGCCCCTCCCTGCCCTTCTTCTTCTTCTCCTCTCCCCACCTACTCTAAGGTGCTCTCTGTTTCTCTTGTCTTTTCTAACTGCTTCTCTACTGACTATCCTGCTCTCCTCGCTAAATCTGGCCGGAAGAAGTTTAAAAAGGACATCCTGGTCTCCAATCCAGGCCTCCCTTTTGCTAGCACCTATACGAGCGCCTTCTCCAGGCAAACACTCACCAACATCATTTTTGTCATCCGCTCACCAGACCTACAAACTATTCATATGGTCTCTGTGCTTTCTCCTTTCTCTTCTTCTCCCATTAATGGTGGCACCTGGTGGGAGGCCCTCCTTGCCCCCTTCACTCCTCCAAGGTCATCATTAATGTCTACCTGAATGGCACCATCCTGGTCCAAGGCCCTCAGGCCAACCTTCTCCGCTTTGACAGATGCTTCCCACGCCTCATCAATTTCATTTCTTCTCCCACTGTCCCTTATCTCCCTTCTTCGGCTTCCTTGCCTTCCATGGCTCTCTTCTCCTTGGCTACCTTGCCCTCTACACCTTCCTCTTCCTACCTCTGCAGGGCGTACCTCTAATGTGTACCCCTCCCCAGAAGTCTTTCAAGGAAAGTAACCTTCTCCATATTGCCACTCCTATCTCTCGCTCTGCTGTCAAACACTCCTCTGACATCTGCCATCTCCTGGAAGAACTTGATCTTGATATTCTTGGTCTCACCAAGACATGGTTCATGGCCAGTACTGTCACAAACTTTGAGACGCTCCTCCCTGATGGCTACAAGAATCTCCCCGCTCCCAGATTCAAAGGTTCCGGAGTGGGTGGAGCCATTATCTTCCCTGATTGGATACCTGCCTCTGTCATTCCCACGCAGGCCTACTCCTCTTTATAGTGCCTCTTCTGCAGGCTCTCTCTCTCCTGCCCATTCCCTTACTGTGGCTACCATCTATCGGCCATCTGACCAGATCTCCTCCTTTCTCTCTGATTGGACTGGCCTCTCCTCTTTCCTCCTGGTCCAGACCACTCCACTCCTCCTTCTTGGAGACTTTAACATCCACCTGGATGCTTGCTGTCCTTCCGCTGGACTCTTTCACAACCTCTGCGACTCTCTCTCCCTCTCCATTCTCCCCTCTGGCCTGACTCACCCTACAGGGCACACTCTGGATGTTCTGATATTTTCAGACCCTCCCCTTTCTATCTCTCTCACCACTCTTCTCACTTGGATTGATCACTTTCTCCTTTCCTCCCAGCCCACCATCTCCACTCCTCAGGCCAAGCCAACTCCAGCACTGCCACCCACCTTCTTGGTTTTTCAACCCATAAAGAGTGTGTCAGTTGAGGCTTTCGTCACCACATTCTCACCCCCTCTCTTTTGGCTGACTCACACCCTGACACATCCCTCTCAATTCTCCACTCTGCTATATCAGATACTCTTGATGTTCTTGCCCCTGTCACGAGAATCCGCCTTAAGCCTAAAGCTATGTGTAACTCCTGGTATGACTCAGACCTCGTCACCCTCAAGCTCAAGTGCAGGGTAGCTGAGAGGAAATGGCGTACTTCCAGTAAATCCTCTGACAACCTGGCCTGCTTCCTGCACCAGAGGCAATAGCGGCTCTCTGTTTACACCAAGGAGACAGCTCACATCCAAGCCCTCATCTTTATGACATCTAACAACTCAGCCAAACTCTTTAAAATCTGTAAGGAACTGGCCAATGCTGCTGCAGTCTCTACCTCTTCTGTCCCCTCACAGTGCCTCTGCATGGTTCTGGCTTCTCATTTCATCTCTAATACTCAGGACATTCTGTCCTCTCTCCTCACTCTACCCCCTGCTCTTCCTCTGGCCTTTCTTCGGCCACGTCTCCTCCTTCCTTCTCTGTCTTTCCCCCGTTCTCCCCTGACAAGGTTTCTAGACAAGTTTGATCTATGAAAGTCTCGTCAAAACAGATTCACCCCTGTTCCTCCAAAATCATCAAGGACCACATTGACACCCTAGCTCCGGCTCTGACCAACTTCTGCAACCACTCCTTGGCCTCTGGAGTCTTCCCTTCCCCCCGAAGCACTCCCTTGTGCACCCTCTACTTAAGAAACCCTCTGACGACCCTTCGTACCCGGCTAACTATCGCCCAATCTCCATCATTCTTTTCCTGGCCAAACTCCTGGAAAAGCTGGCCATCTCCCAGCTTAACCTTCACACTGAATCTGTTGGTTGTCTTCATACCCATCAGTCTCGCTTCACAGCTGCCAGAAGCAGGGAAACTGCTCTCCTGAACATCCATGAAGACCTGCTTTCCAACCTTGATTCAAACACCCCCTGTGTCCTAATCTTACTTGATCTCTCTACTGCCTTTGACACAGTCAACCATGACATCGTGCTCCACCATCTCCATGATAACCTAGGTATCCCTGATCAGGCCCTGGCTTGGCTGACTTCTTTCCTCTCAGACCGACCCTCCCAGGTCCAACTTGGGTCCTTCCTCTCCTCTATCTCTATCTCTACCTGTGGTGTTCCCCAGGGGTCTAATCTCTCTCCCTGGCTGTTGAACAAATGCCTGGCATTTATTTCCCACCACATTGCCGATCGCTGTCCCAACTTTCAGTGCTATGCGGATGACACTCAGCTTATTTTCAGGCTCCCTTAGCCACCTCTTCTCCTTCTCTCATCTCTGACTGTCTGTCTGCTATCCAGGAGTGGTGTGCCAGCAATGATCTCTGCCTTAATGCCAGTAAGACCGAGATTCTCGTCATCGGCACACCTGCTCCCTCCTTTCCTGTCACTCTCTGGCTGGCCTCTCTTGGCCCTCTTAATGATCCCACCTGTGAGGCTAAAAACCTCTGGGTCATCTTCGACTCCACGCTCACCTTCTCTACTCACATCTCTGATGTCTCTAAGAAGTCACACTACCAGCTGCACCTCCTCAGAGGTATTCTTCCTTTTCTCTCCTTCCCCCAAAAGCTCATTGTCTCCAGAGCTCTGGTTCTTCCTAGGCTGGACTATTGCACAGCCTCTTTCTAAATCTGCCTGTCTCTACTCTCCGCCCTCTGCAACTCATCCAAAACAGGACTGCAAGACTTGTACTTGGCCTCAAGCCCAGGGTTTGTATCTCTCCAGGCCTGAAATCTCTGTACTGGCTCCCGGTGGCTGCAAGGATTAAGTTCAAAACCCTCTGCATTGTCCAGAAGGCCTTCGGGACCTGGGACCTCAATACCTTCTACTTTCTCTTCCTAAATATCTTCCTTCTCGAGCTCTTCGCTCATTTGCCTCCAACTCCTTCAGGGTCAGTCGCTTCTCTAAGCAACAAGTTGGTGGTAGAGCTCTTTCCTCAGATGGGGCCTCCCTCTGGAAAAGCCTCCCTGCCCCTCTGAAAATTGAGGAGAACCAGCTCTGGTTCCGGAAGCTGCTCAAGACCTTCCTCTTTGCTTTTGCTTTTTCTCCTTGTCTCTGCTGCTGAACTCCTGGCCCCTACCAACACCTGATATCTGCACTTACCCTTGCACTTGCCACCAGCCGGATGCACTTCTTATTAATTGTTCTTATTTATTGTTTTTATTTATTTACTGTTTATCCTATGTACTGCACCTCCCCTCCCCTTCCACCTCACACTTTTCCTCTTCCCCTTCCCCTGAACTTGCAAAATCTCAATGTCACCTGGCCTAGTAAGATTGTTTTCTCTGTCTTCCCTCTGTTCCCCTCCCTTTGCCTCATCGTGCCTTGAAACACTTGTGTATAGGTGCGTTATAAAAGCCATATCAAATCATATCATATCATATCCCCATCCATTCCATAGAGCGCTACCTCGCGAAAAAGGCCTACGGGTTCACGTGGTAGCAGAGGGAGGATGGTTTCATCAAAGACCCATCGATTAGTAGGTCTCAACATTTTTAGATAATCAGACATCCTCCGCCATCTAACCGGAGGATCGCAAAGTTTCCTGTGGAGAGTGGCCGATATAGAATTCTTGCACGAAAATTGATATAGGTGGGACGAGTCCCTTTTTGACGAAATCCCCCCTGGTTTCCACAGGCGCTGAGTGGACTGAAGTCGATGGTGGTCGGTTTGGAGGAAGGGAGACGATAGCAAGGGCCTTGAGCTGAAGAACAAATGGTGAGTAGATCAAGAGTACTGGCAAAATAAGGGGATGGGATACTGTTAACAGAGAAAAGTAACAGGGGTTGTATAGTATAAACAAGGAGAATTGTACAGAGTTACCTCAAGGCCTGTCTAGAAGGAGTCATTTCCAAACCCCAATCGGGTTAAAAGGTGGCACATAAACAAGTTTATGACAGGGAATTAATCAAACTCCAATCTGGGTATTTTAGGGGCTAGTAGAAAAAGAGTACCATGGTAAATATGTGAAAAGTCGACTAGTCTGTTTGTTTGTGTATTTTGTAATTGAAACGCGATATCAAAGAACGACGAGAGTAAATTGTGAGGATAAAGAAGAGAGAAAAAATGTTATCTTTTTTTTAGTAATTTGTCAGCGCTGGGCTGAATATATAGACTGAGATAATTGAGAAGTAGAGGCTTTGAGCGGCAAGGTTGGAGCACACTCATATTTGTTTTTTTTCTGATACTTATCTGTGTAACTAATGGTAAGTATTGACAGTCAATTGAGACTTGTCACAATGGGGGATGTTACTCCACTGATGCATCTGTGCAAGACGATGCCAAAACATGCGCCTAAGCTCAGACAGTATAGCGCGGAGAGGGTAAAGGGCACAGAAAATAAAATGTTCATGCCATGGCCACAAGGCGGATCGCAGTCAAAGGTGGTTTTGCAACACATGACCAGATACTTGCACGTACTTGCACGCTGTGTACACAGGGAAGAAATTGGAGAAAGGTTAGTAATTTTAGAGCTCTGGAAAATGTACCAGGAGGAGCGCAAGGATCCACCTCCTGAGGAATGGATGCTTAAACAGTTTAGGGAAGAAGATAATGAGCCTTCAGCTCCCCGTACATCACCCGAAGTAAATGGTAATAGTACAGAAGATGTAGAATTGTATCCATTGAAGGAACTAAAAACGTCGACAGAATATAGTAATCCAATATATGAATCACCTGCCTACAGCAGTGACAATAGTCCAGAAGAGACTACAAGAAAGAAGGAGATCTTTAAGGTCTTACAGCACAAGGAGGAGAAAAGTGAACGACCGAATATTTCAACAGAGATAGAACAAGAGATTAAGAGGTGGAAAGGGGAAAGGCTAAAACAGACGAGGTAACACTCGTACAGAACAAATGGATGGGTGGACAGATATTACTCAAGCTTAATGGGAAAAGTATTGAGGACGTTTGGCAAAAGGAAGATCGAGACAAACAGGGTAGAAAAGACAGGGAATGAGAGAAAAGATTGAAAGAAGATGAGCACATGAGAAAGAATAGACAAAAACGAGAATGATGTATCAGTAAAAACAGCAAAGAAAGGAAGAATGGGCAGAGGAGCAAAGGAAGTTTGACAACAGGCAGAGAGCAATCGTGGAACGAGATAGGCAAGAAAAGAAGAGAGAGGAGGAGGAAGCACAGAAATTAATAGATAAAAGCATACACAGATGAAGGGAAGAAAAAAAGCATAGACCGAATGAAAGAAGGGAAGAGAAAAGACAAAAGAGGAAAGAGTTAGATGGGAAGTGAGAAAGCAAAGAGAATTAGATGAAGAAACAGAGTGAAAAAGAAGACAAAGGGAACATGATATTGATCACATTCAGAAAGATAGTGAGCTAAAGACTCTGGGTAAGTCTCTTGTAACCAGGACTAACGTCTGTTAGAGAGACTCCCTGGACCCCCCTTGTCAATTTGGATATTTAAGTAACTTTGGGTCTCACCCTAAGCTACTAGGGGAATCCAGACGTGGACCCCTTGCTCACTATTCTTCGAGAGGCACAGCTCCTCCCTACTGACGAGGTCCAACCAGACCGAAACACGTGTCTGGGGATGCTGTTGATACTCTTGTTCAGAGGAGAATTGCCTAGCATTTCGGTGCTGGACTGCCCCAGGGCAGGACAAAGACTGGTATGTTTGGGATATTTCTTCTCTGTGAAAGATAGTGAGCTAAAGACTCTGGGTAAGTCTCTCGCAACCAGGACTAATGTCTGGCAGAGAGACTCCCAGGACACCCCTTGTCAATTTAGAACTGAGTTCAGTAATATCATGGGGCAATGTAGAGGAGTTTCTACCATTGCAGAGAGCAACAGAAGGACCATCTAGAGGAGAGTTTTGACATAGGGAGCATCAGGGAGAGAATCGATAAAGCCTATCAAGACTTAAGGGAAAGTAGCAAATTGAGAAGCCGAGGGAAGGCGGAACAATCCCTGGTCCTCCTATCACTAAACAAGGAAACAGACCCATTCAGACTCGAACACAGAGCCTTATCCTCAGACAGACTGACTTTAAATAAGGGTCATGAGGATGAAAGCCATACGGGTCATGAGGATGAAAGCCATACTAGCTGGGGACTAGATATGTCAGACAAAGAGAGAGAAACCTTCGGTGGGTAGGAGGGAAAAAGTGCATGCGGTCCGGAGGGATGTGTGCAGACAGACAAGAAAGTGAGATGATCTGATCTAGAGCATCCCAAGGATAAGACGCCAGAACCTATGGCGTATCGAGAGTGACCTAAGGGATAATCACATAGTGAGAAGGGAGAGTTACCACCATATGTGAGCAGGCTGAGATCATAGCCAGGCAGAAGGCGATCAGGAACCATTGTCCCCACTATGGATAGACAGACAATGGGAGACGATTGCAGATTTGGGTTCATGCAGTTCCCTTTATTGGAGAAAGGAGGGGCCATACCACAGTGTATTCCCTGGCCACCGATGGATAAGGATAACTTAAGATGCAAACTTCTCAGTTTAATGGCAGATGCAGGGAAACAGATTTATAAGCTAGAAAAGATGACAGGAGGAAATACTCTGGCGATAGGGGACAATAAGGGTCTCCTAGCAGCCATTCTTCGGGAAAAAGCTGATGACATTTGGATGAGAGCAGGTTACTCAAGTGTCACGACACAGAACAAAGAGCATGAAGGAGCACCATTTAATAATAGTAGAGCAGATGTCTGGAGAGCCCTCATGGTACAGTATCCTGATACGTCAGATACGGGTGCAATTATGGCACGTAAGATGAAAGATGATGAAGATCTGCTTGCTTACATTCAAAGTATTCAGGAACGGTGGACTTTTGAAATGAGGAAGCCATAGGGGAAATCAGTGGCAGCATTCTACCACATTTTATGTCAGGGATTACCAGAGCATGTACCGAGACAGCTTAAGAAATTAGTGGGAATGGAAGCGAAGCCATGGACAGAAATACAGTTGACTATAGCGCATCACAGCCAGCTGTTACACGAGAAAAATAAGAAGAAAGAAGTTGCTAGAAAACGCGAGGAAGCCAAGTTAGTTCAGAAGAAATTATAAATAATTAAATAAGCCATAGAAGGGGCGGTATTGACAAGCAGAGAAGGATTGGGAATGCAGCAAGCAGTGGGTGAATCGCAGGTGAATAATCAACGCCAAATGGATCAAGGAGGGAATGGGTTTGTGCCATGAGACAGAGGAATGGGTTACAGAGGAAGGGGTGGCTTTCAGAATGATCAAGGCGGTTTTCAGAATATGCAGAATGATAATTAGAATGTGCAAGGAGAATTCAAAGAAGGAGGGCTAGTCAGAAAAGCTCCTCCTATATGTTGGACATGTGGAATGACAGGGCACATCACACGCATATGTGGGAGCCAAGGGTATGTACAGAATGGGCAATTCTCAAGAGGGGGGAGAGCTTATGCTCCAGCATCTAGCTCACAAGCTAGGGATGGGTTTGCCCAAGGTCAGACCGTGTATCAAGCACAACCGCCGCAAATGCAACAGACATTGCAACCACAGCAAGCACCATTGAATCTGCCGCAGGGGCAGTCACAGCACGCACCCATGCAGATACAGCAGAATGCAAACACGGGACAGTTATTGACACCTAGAGTAGGAGGTGTCACTGTTGTTGGAGGAAGTCATTTTACAGGTACAGGGATATGCATGTACACACAACAGGACAGCTCACAGGGCGACTTGATGTGTTCATTATATCGATGATTCCAGATCCTCAATAGGAACCAAGGGTTGATGTGACGATAGGAGGCAAATCTTTTTACTAGACACTGGGGTTACTCGTTTGGTTATACAAGAAGGAAAATATCCAATGATGGAAATACCACAAATGCACAAGGTTTCTCTGGGGCTACAGTAGAGTTCCTTTTACTGATGAATTACCAGTCTCCATAGGAGAGTGTGACATTTGTGTTCCATTATTGTATTCAAGGAAGACACCGGTTAACTAGGACGTGATTTAATGACAAAGCTCAATATGATGATGTCTTTTACCTATGAAGGCATAGAGTGTTCTAGTTCATATATTATATGAATGTGGGTGAATTTATATTGGTGGTTACAGGGAAAATGGCTCTGCAAGGAATTCCATTAGAGTCAGAAGTTTTTCTTTATGCAGTATGCATTTTGTTGACATGGCTACCCGGCCTAGTGGGAAAGATTATGAGAATACCTGATTAGTTTTTGTTCAGACCACTGATACCTATAGACGAAGAGGGGGGGCAAATTATTCACCCAGAGTTAAATACAGCCATAGTGCGAGGGGAATTGGCCATGCAACAGTGATTGCCATTGGTGAAGGGTATAGATTTACTGACGTCAGTGATGTGGATATGTTTAAATATGATCCATCAGATGATTAAATAATATTCGAGATGAGTATTACATATTGGATCAGAATGGAGAAAAGAGAAATCCTACAGCGAATGGTGATAGTGCCGCAGCGCCCAGCATTTTTTAATGAAGATTTGGAAAAAGTGGCAAACTCTTTATGGAATAAAGGCCCCTATGTCATAGACCTATTGAAGGGGGTAGGGGACATTAAGATTAAACTGAAGCCAGGGGCAATTTTACCTCAAGCAAGACAGTACCCAATGTCTCGAGAGGCGGATGAGGGTATTTTTAAGACCATATCAGCCTTGAGGGAACAAGGTATTTTAGTGACGTCAGAGTCACTATGTAATATCGCTGTGTATCCAATTAAAACATTGAAGGGAGGGTCGTGGAGATTCATACAAGATATGAGACTGAATAACTAGATTGTGGAGTCAGAGTTTCCTTTAGTTTCAAATCCGGCAATGATACTGTGTAGTATCCCAGTAGAGGAACGATACGTCACAGCGATTGACTTGAAAAATGTGTATTTCTCAAACCTGTTGCATAAAGATTCCCAAGACCTTGCGTCATTTGCGTTTCATCAAACAAAGCTGAAGGGCACTCATTTGATCCAAGGGTACTATGAGTCACCATCAGTTTTTATTAGGGTCCTGCAGATGGGCATAAGCAACATTGATTTGGAAAGTGTTGTGCTGCAGAACATAGATGCCATTTCGGTTTGCAGCATGACAGAAGATGAGTGCAGGCAAAATTCAATTCAGTTAATGACTATACTAGCAGACAAGGGCTATAAAGTGGACAAGGAGTAGTTGCAGTGTTGTCAGGAAGAGGTGTTATAAATAGGTCCGTTAATCTCACATGAAGAGAAGAGAGTCACGCCTGAACGAGCTGAGGCAATTATGAAAACAGTAAAACCGCACACGATAAAACAAATGCAGCAGTTTTTGGGATTATGCAACGATGTTAGAGCATGTGTATTTGATTATAGTTCATACACAAGACCACTTTTGCAGGCTCTGAAGAAAGCAAAAGTGAACAAGAAAAGAATAGAATGCACTGAGGGAATTGAGGAAGGGTTTCAAGAATTGAAGAAAGCAATTTGTACAACTCCAGTTTTAGGAATTCCCAACTATAATGAGGAATTATTTTTGTTTTCACATACAAATGGGGCAGTCATGCCAGCGGTGGTTACACAGAGGACTACATTGGGGACAAACCCCTATCATATTACAGTGGGATTTTAGATCCAGTTATGAGAGGGCACTTTCCTTGCAAACAATCGCTGGCTGCAGTCGCGTTAGCAATAGAAAAGTCTACTCGTATTGTGATGGGGTCTTCTATGACATTGTTTGTTAAACATGCTTTGTTTGCCATTTTGGAGAAACCTAAGGGCACACTGACATCTCAGAGAGCTTCTGCATATGAGGTAGATATAACAAATCCAGCAATCAAAATAGTCAGCTGTAAAATAGTGAACCCTGCCATGTTTGTAGCTTAGTCTGTGGCAGAAGGTGAGCATGTGCATGAGTGCGCTAACTCAGATGAATTATATCATGATATCCTGTGATTAAAGGAGAATGTGCTCTCAGGGGGTGAGGCTCTCTTTATTGATGAGTCTTCAAACTTTGATCAAAATGATGGGGAAAGGCATTCCGGTTCAGCTGTGGTAAGGCACAGATACAGTGGTGAATTTGAGGTTGTAGCAAGTGCAAGACTACCTTCTCAATTTTCAGCGCAAGCAGCAGAATTGGTGGCGCTTATTGTCACACTTGAGAAACACGCTGGGACATAAGTGACATTTAACAGTGACTCCACCTATGTGACGTCAACTGTTCACTCAGGGCTAGCACGTTGCAAAAGGAGGGGCTACCTCCCAATTGACAGCACTCCAGTGCAACATGCAGCATTATTGGACAGGCTTATTAAGGTACTACAACTCACAGTAGCACTTGCAATAGTAATTGTGCAGCACATACACAAGTTTTGATACTCCAGATGTAAAAGAAAAGGTACTCATAATCATCATTGTAAATGAATGGTTTAACCATTTATCAAGGACACAGTTGATGAAGGTTCAATGCTGTACAATGCAGGAAGAGCAAGAATTTTAGAAAGGAAGGGGGTGTTCTACGACTGGAAAGCTGGTGATGACTGTATCCATGATAAGTGTGGCGCTTGAATAGCTATACTACCCTGTGCATATAACTAGGGCAAGCCTCGGGCCAGCTATTGCAGAGGACTGGTTTGTACCAAACCTGTTAGACGTCGTTGCATTTTATGTAGTAAATTGCATTTTATGTCAAATGTTTACTGCTGGGCATACACTGCGAACAATTAGAGGATTGATTCCTCGACCGAAAGGTCCTTTTCAGCATTTATATTTTGACTCTGTTGATATGCTGCAAGTATGTAATGGAGACATGTATATGATTGTAGTGGTGTGGCCCTTTTCCAGGTGGATCGAAGCAGGTCCTTGTACACACCCTGATGCCACTTGCCTTTTACTCTGCCATACGAGAGGTCATTTTCAAGGTCAAACAGCATCCTTGGTATGGGTAACTGAGTGGACAGCTCCAGAAGAAGAAGATCATGTGCAAGATTTCAAGACAAGAGAGAGAGCACACACCAGAGATGATGTGATAATATATGAACAACCTGGAATGAGGAGAGCAGTAATCAGATGGGAAACAAACAAAAAACTCGATTGTCAAGAAACTTTGAGAAAATACGAAAATTCAAGAAGAGAGGTCAGATGCAAATCAAGGGAACAATACTTTCTCCTGCTGGATGGGAGGAAGGCCTCGCTGTGCTTAAGGTGCCAGCACTTACAGGATACTATGAGCCAGTTATAAAAACTGCAGAAAAAGAATGCAAACATCAGTAACCGAATATTGCAAAGCCAGTGCAAAACTATGTTTTAGAAACAATGGCACAAGAAACGGTGGAATGAATCAGCAGTGCAGTTGGATTCTCGATTTACCAGGAATGAAGGTTGGAACAGTTGTGGTAATGGACCACTACTGGACCTGTTGATCCAGAGCTTATATGGAGTTGCACAAGGACTGGACAGGGCTGTGTTCTATAGTGATTGTTTATGTTCCAGCATTGGTGATTCCGAAGAGTGACCTGAATATTGGAGAGTTTTGTAAGGGAGATGCTCAACTGAGAAAGAGGAAATCAGTTGAATTTCTTAATGGAACAAATAGGGAGAACTACTTTTCAGCTAAATGGATAGAAGCTTTTGATTCTATAGCATATGAAAACAGGTAATTCAGTCAGACTTCAGCAGTATTCATGACAATCTTCATGCTAGGGATTCAGACAATGGTGAATGCCAAATGGTTACAGATTACCAGATGGAGCCCCTGCAGACAATCAACACTACCATAAAGGGATTCAATGCTATCAAAGAAGAATTGAGAGCAATAAGACTGATGAACCTGCAGAATAGATATGCCTTGGACATGATCACACCTTTGTATGGAGGTGTTGGTGCCAAAATCGGAGAATCATGTTGCACATTCATACCTGCGCATGATGAGGAGAATGGGACCTTGCCTGAGGCCATGACGATGCTGACAAACTTGCACATCAAAATGGAAGATGAAGAAGAAGATATTTCAGATGACAGCTGATTTGCATTGATTTTCTCATGGGTTCCACAATGGATGGTGAATATCTACAAGTTCCTCTGAGCATTGTTGGTGATGATCATGTTTGGATTATGTGTGATCAGAATAATAAACGCACAGTGTAAGAAGACAGCAAAGAAAGCAATGGGAATGAAGATCATGATCGATGTAGAGTCAGGGTTTGGACCCAAAAAGCTGACAGATGAAGAAATCAGACAGTATATAGAAGCAAGTATTCTATCACCTGAGGGAACAAAGTTCCTGTATCCAAGAAAACCACAAGCAGTATGTAGGAATATGGATCTACTGTAGCACAAATGGACAATGTAGTCACATGACCTGGAGTGTTGATGACCAAGTGAAATCAGCAGGATCTCTGAAAGGAGTAATGCAGATATGGATTCCAAAGAAGCACTTTTTGAAACAAGGATGTCTAGATGTGAAGACTGATGGGAGAATGTTCAATGAAACAACCAGAGGGGGGAGTGTAGAGGAAGAGCCAAGTGCCTCTACCGTAAATCCCTCACCCATTTTGCCTATATGTTAGAAACTGAACACTGCAACATGCACAATGGCAATAATGGGCCCTATACCGCGAAGGGTCCTTGAAACAGGGTGTTCATTGAGAAAACCCTATATGATGTACCCGAGGCGAAATGACATTCTTTTAAAAGAGGTTCTGGAAGAAGTGTGAAGATGAAGTAAAGAGAAGACTAGTGATTGTACAGATGCTGAAACGCAAGTAGACTAAGTAATCATAAGGCTGGCTCTACGTAGTGAATATAGTGCAGGTGGTGCCGCCATTGTATATATGTGTATAGAATCTGGATGTTACACAATGCATTTTAGCAAAATAGGACCCTATGAATGGAAGGGCTGAAAGTGTGGCGCAGTAGAAGAAAACAGTTGACGACGAGGGAAGATTCGAGAAAGGTTGTCTGGCCCAGTTTCAAGTGTTGGGGCAGCCAAGAAACTGGTTATTTATTTGAGAAGATACATTGAACCTGAGAAGCGAGGTTATCTCCTGTTGAGGTGTGAGGTTTTATTCATTTAATGGTGTTAAATGCAAAGAAAGAGCTCAAAACACGGTCTTCTGTCACATGGTCAAAATGAAAATAGACTTTGGGCAAGCTACACCAAGACTTGAAGATAAGACTATGCTCACACACCCTTCTATTCTCAGGTACAGTGATACTTGCAATGCCAAGTTCAAAGACTAATTTGAATGGCAGACATCAGGAGGGATGATGGACTAATTGGGTGGGGAGGCATGTTCAAGTCCAGCCCACCAGAACCTGGTGTACCAGTTTGTGTGCTGCTAGTGAGTTGAATATTCCAGAAGGGTACATGCATGTGTAGTGAAAAAGGAGAACCCGAACCCCCTGGAACCAGCCCTTAGTGCAATAAAATCACTCCTAATCACCTTCCCACACAAGTAAGTTTATACGAAGCACGATGAACTCAGTATGGAAGAAAGCCAATCACACAAATTATATGATGCTTGCATTTATTTCTATAATGTCTCGTAAGAACTAAGCAGCAATTTACAATAATATGGGAATAAAAGTGCAAGCTGAATAATACCAATTGTCAGTTATAGATGAATATGCAATTACTTATCTTACGCTCCTTGAAAATGTAGATGATTAGATCACACCCAGGACCCTCGCCGCTACAGGTGCACGGCACTCCTCAAGAGAGGAGGGGAGGACTGGCCAAGTCCCCCACAGTCCTACACCAGAGCGGGGATGTGATGCTATGAGTCTCGGCTCAGATAGTGCACGGCTGGTTGTCCAGGCACTGTTCCTCTTCGTGCACGCATTTCATCAAACAGCCCAGGATGAGTCCCTCCCTCACTGGCCCAGGTATAGTTCTCATATTAGGGGCTGCACGTCAATCACTATGACGTACCAGCTCTTCGAGAGGCTTCTGGGCTCATGCTTCCGGGCAGTAAACATGTTTTCGCCTGGAAAGTTACAAGACTGGAAACAGCCAGTCTTGACTCCCAGGCTTTGTGCATGTTGTTTTGGGGAAGGCCTGGCATTCCTGTGTTATCAGTGCACCTGACCCACAGAGCGAAGACGAGCAAGGCTGTGCAAAGCTGTGCCTGGCTCTCAAGGCCTGCGTAGAGCCTCTTGCAAAGGCTGGATGTTTATGTCTCAAGAAGGGCCTTCGCAGTTAACCCCTTACAAGCATGCAGGCTCACCTAGTTCGAGAGGCCTGACTGATTTCAGTATTTTCCTCCACACAATTCGAATAAACTCTAATACACACAAGATAGCTCAAGAGGTTAGTGCAAATGCAGGTTACTGCAAGCACCTAGAAGCTTATCACAACATCCCACCCCTTTCGAAGTGAGGCCTGAAAATGCTGACTCAGTTCCATGATTTAGAAGCGTGTACGGTGTGTGGTAGGCAGATTAAGCGTTTTTCTAGCGCAGTCATTCTAGTATAAAGGAAAGACATTCTGCGCAAGAGCCCAATGAAAATGATAAGGATGAATATTAGGGAAATCAGCAGCCACACCAATGGATGCAGCATTATATTAAGCAGCTTAGTGGAGGAGGGAGACCATCCAGTGAATACATCCCACCAGTGGTGAGTAGTAACCGATTGCAGATGGTCAGCAGTCTTGATTAATTGGTTCCTGTCTATCATCAGCTTGCACTCTGCAGAAATAACTGAAGTAGCTAGCGTCTGGAAATCTTTCCAAGCAGTTTGGGCAAATTGTCTAATAGCTTGAAACCGGGCAGTAATCACCCCATAGGGTAAAGTCTAGTTAAGCAAATGTGTGAGCTCGGCATACAAAGTAGTGTGAGACCACTGGGTTAATGAATATAAGGTGTGAGTAACAATGTCTAAGATAGTCACAACCTGATCTACGCAAAATACTTGAGGATTCCCTTATAACCTGTAATTGTTAATAAGCAAGAAATGATTAGTAACTACACAAGCTTTATGCTGACCTATTTGGAAAATGTCAGTCCCATTAATGTGGTATTGCATCCAGGTGCACTCCCCTTCTACGGGATGCAGGCATGGGTCCGGAATCCTTCCCGTTTGGGGACACACCCACCCCTGATCCCAGGGCATGCAGGTGTGACTGTGGATGGTGTAGTTTTGGCTGTCTAACAATTCCCCTTGTATCTGCGGCACCCACCAAGAACCATTGATTTTCATAGGCAATACTATAAAAGGACACCATATTTCTAATGCATAAGCGGTTCTACTAACTTGCATTAAAGCATGGCATGTGTTATTCATGCAATCAAAAGCAAGCGGTTTAATCCATATGTTTGCTAGTAACTGTAGCTCTGTGTACCAGTGGGTTGAGGATAGTCACCCACATTCGGAGCGGAAAGCCAACACCTGCTGATTTAACAAAGTTTGCCATAAAATGCATTGTGTGTCTTTAGCAGTCTTGTTGACCTGCCCTATGGCAGAAAAAAATGTCTTCATAGCTAAAATTCTGCCATCTCCAGTGGTTGCCAATACTTGTAGTAGTGTTGCACAGCGTAGGGCTTATCAATGGGCCCCAATGGCCCAGGAGTTTTATAGCAGCGCTGGCATCAGAACCCATAGTGGCTAACTTATTGTGCACAGTTTCTATGTCAAAAGCATTTAAAGCTCCCGTTCCCACTCCCGCCGCTCCCACAATTAATAAATCTAACCCCCTAGCTACGAGCAATTTGCTGATGGGCCATAGGAATTGACTCAATTTGTAGCAGCTTGGTACTACTAAGGAAACATTACCTTGTGATAAATCTATGTATAAGTGTACCTCTGTAATGATAGACGCGTGCATCACGTGTCTGCAATTTAAGTGTTGTCTTACTACTGGAAAATCTAGCATGTTCACAGTTTCTACTTTGTGCAATTTGAAAAACACCATTCTCCAAGTGGGATGCCTACCAAATACAATATTGGTTTTAGATACAAACACCATACTGCCATCCGGCAGTGGCTGTTTCAACGTACAATTGTATGAAATGCATTTAGTCAAGTTATAGTCCAAAAAATCTTGGTGAGTGCACTCGCTGCAGTTCTTGGGACAGAAGAAACATGAAACCTCAAACAAATTATTGGATCCATTCACTGAAACGTTTGGGCCTAAGATTTCATAAGCACCAGTCATATGAGTCAGTGACAAAAGGTGTCTGACAATATGCCAATCTATCACTTTTGCAGTTCCATGTGGATACTCATTTGTAGCGCTTTTCTCACAGGTTACGGTGCGGTTGTAGTTATCACGCAGGACTGGAGCATCAGGTGTAGTGCATGCGATTCTCAGAGTCCATGCAGCGTCTTGCATCAACCCATTCTTTACAGAGAAAGCGTTTGCTTGGCAGGCCAGGACCACCCACAGCAAGGTAAATCCCATCCCCTTCATGCTGCTCTACGTTCGTGGTGTGAGCCTAGTAGCGGGAATATAAACAGGCATGTCAGAATTTTGCAAAAGTACAACATAAGTACTTCCAACACCTTGACTTAACACTTCCCCAGCCTCAGGCTTTTTCTTGGGATGGTGAACCCACACCTTTTTTCCCGTGCTTCCGAAGCCTCCTTCCCCCCTCAGTGTAGTGTCTGGGGCTTGCGTACTTTCAACCACTAGAGGAACAACTGCTTGCTCACAAATCAATTGTGCAATTCGGTCATATTTGGTTAATGGTACTGCAGATGCACCAGCGTTATGTAAGAGTACCGAAACAGTCCCTCTACCATCAGGATCAATCACACCTACCAAAATGTCAATGCCTTTTTTCGCCAGGCTGGATCATGCAGTAATGCGTCCATAAGTGCCAGCCAGCAATTTGATGCCAATACCCAGCGAGATGGATTTGGTTTGCCCCGTTGGTATAACATCATCCTCACAGATAGATAGATCAAGCCCAGCACTGCCAGCTGTGGCTTGCACAGGCAGCGTTGCTTCTTTGTCGGTTTTCCACACAATAAGAGTCTTTGTGGATTCCACCTTCTCACTTGTCAGTCTCACAAAGGGTGTCTGGCGGTTTCCCAACGGGCGATTGTTCAGTTCAAACAGTGCTTGTGCCAGGTGTTTGGACCACCCCTTGAGAGTGTGAGTCTTAGTCAGTTTCTTTATTTGTTGCTTGAGCAGCCCATTGCTGCGCTCCACCAAAGCAGAGGATTCTGGGTATCGACTGATGTGCAGTGTCCATTTGATGCCTTGTTCTACTGCCCAGTCTTGCACATTGTGTCCAGCAAAATGGCTGCCTTGGTCTGATTAGATTTCATCCGGGATGCCATAGTGCCTGATGAGGTATTTCATTCCTTGCAAGGTAGCCCGTTGATCTGCATGGGTGACTGGATAAGCTAACAGCAGTCCAGAGTATGTGTCTACCATGGTCAACACATAATGCTTTCCATTCTCGGGCGGTAAAGGGCCAATGTAGTCAACTTGCCATACGCTAGCAGCTCTTTCGCCTCTTCTCAAAGGGCCTTGAGGCTTCCTTGCCAGAGGGTAGTGCTTCACTTCGCAGCACACGGAAAATTGGGAGGCAGCTTGTCTGGCTTGATCCATGGTAATGGGTAATTGTCTCCTTTTACCCCATTGATATGTTCCTGTTTGCCCTAGATGCCCTGAGGTTTGGTGTGCCCAGTCTGCCATTCCTTGCAATACCTCAGCTTCTTCAGGTGTTGTCACTGGGCAAATCTTTGCCTTATGATCCACTTCGTTGTTGAACAGGGCAGCCAGTGAGGTGTCAGGGGGCATGTGTGCATCGACATGCCCGAATGCAGATTTTGCACCTCTCACCTTTGCACCACATCTCTTCCCAGAGGTCTGGCCCTCTCCAGATCAGAGTGTTCTTGATCTGCCAGCCGTCTCTTCTCCATGCTGGTGCCCAATGCGTCAGGCCTTGTTACGTGGCCCAACTGTCTGTGTATATATATGCAGTCTCTGTATCTTTTGCCTGTTCAATCACGGAGGCCACCGCCTGCAGTTCAGCATATTGACTGAATCCTCCCACACCTTCTCTCATTAGCAGTGTTTCTCGGTGGGGCTGGAATGCAACAGCTTGCCAGTGTCTTTGCCCTTTATCATACTTTGCGGTGCCGTCCGTAAACCATGCAGACTTTTGTTCTTCCTCTGTCAATCTATCATAGGTGGGTGCGACTTTGAAGGGAGATTCTGGCAGTGGCACAGGGGTGCTCGGTTCAGGCATTGCTTCCAAGTTCACTGCATCCAGCATTTGTTCTTGCAGTCTGGAAACCCCCGTGCGGCCAGCTTTCGCACGTTGCTGTAAATACCATTTCCATTTGGCATGAGTGGCGTCTTGCGCTCTGCCACTTTTGCCGCTTGCAGCAGTGCCGTGCACCCAGCCCATGATCGGAATTTCTGTGCAAATTGTCACTAGTTGCTCGCCTGTGATTCTTTCAGTCTCGACTAGAGCCCAGTACACTGCAGCAACTTGTTTCTCAAGCGGAGTGTATCTTGTAATAGGATCTGTGAGCTTTCTTGACCAGAACCCTTGCGGCACTCTTTTCTGTCCTTGCTTTTGCCACAAGCTCCACACAGCAACATCATTGTAGACAAGAATTTCCAGTTCAAAGGATCAGTTTTTGTCATGGGGCCCAGCGTGATGTAATTCTGCAAAGCGTCCTTAGCCTGCTGAAAAGCCGACTGTTGCTCTAGGCCCCATGTAAAATCATGTTTCTTCCTGGTGACTTTGTAGATGGGTTTCAGTATCAGGCTTAAGTGAGGTATGTAATTTCTCCAAAAACCCATTAACCCAATGAATCTTTGTGCCTCTTTTTTATCTGCTGGTGGAGCCATCTGCTGAACCATGTCAATTACAGGGTTGGGAATTTTCTTAACTGACCCAGACCAGATTGCACCTAAGAATTTCACCTCTTGAGCAGGCCCCTGTACCTTTTTGGGATTTATGGCCCACCCCCAGTCTTGCATCTGCGTGATCAAATTTTCAGCAGCTTTTTCTACATGTGCTTTCTCAGCACTGGTCAGCATGATGTCATCATTGTAATGAGCAAAATACACATCATCCTACTGCACCATCTTTAAGTCACTGGCAATCAATCCATGACAGAGAGTGGGACTATGCAAATACCCCTGGGGCAATTTAGTAAAGGTAAATTGTCTGGCTCCCCAAGTGATAGCAAATTGGTCAATCAGAGTAATGATGTCTGGCACCGCTGCAGCTAAGGGCGGCACCTTCTTATTCAAAATGCGATAATCAATTGTCAGACGCCACGCCACATCTGGGCGGCGGACAGGCCAGATAAGCGAGTTGAATGGACTGACTGCCGGCCTCATTATGCCAGCTTTTACCAATGATTCAATAGTTCCACCGATCTCTTTATGTCCTCCTGGCAACCGGTACTGTTTCACGCACACTGGCTCAGCAGGAGGAGGTAAATGCAAGGGGGACCATTTGGCATGCCCAACCACAACAGGGTTAACAACTCTCACATGGACCTTCCGATTGCCAAAAACAAATTCACCTAAATCTGTAGTCACACTTTTGCCCAACAACACATCCATGCCAAGGATATACTCCGGTATATCTGCAATCAAGACATTTGCTGTGAAAGGCAATCCCTCGCCAATTGACATTTTTACATTAAAGGCCTTTGCAACAGTTTCTGGGAATGCCATTCAAAATGGTTACCTCAGCTCCTGTGTCTAATAGAGCCAAGATGTGTTTTAATGTCTCATCCAAATACAATGTAAGTGGCACAAAAGGGCGTCTGTCTCTGGGACTGGTTCTCTTTATTAACCGTACCTCAAAGACAGAGCCAGCCCTTCAATCAAAAATGAGGTCTGGGACCTCCCACTTGTCCTTTGCCAAATCAGGGTAACCTTTTGCTCGCACTTTGGGCTTCAACACCTCTTCTTCAGAGGCTGCAGAGGGCTTAGTTTTTCCTGATCCCTGTTTTCTCAGTTTCTTCCATCTCTCAAGCAGCACAGTTGTAGGTGTAGGTTTACCGTCTATCTCTTCCCTTGGAATTCACGCTTTTAGCAGGTCCACCCACATTTTTCTGCGTGTGACCTCAATGGTGCACACTGTAAACCCATCTCTCTAAGCTGATCTGTTGCTTCTGTTATTGATCCCCAAACACCCCAATTCTCTTCCATATCCATCGGACTCCCACACAAATTCAATAGGGCAGTCTGAAACCAATTAAACAAGGAATGCGAGCCTTGCTGCCCGAGCGCACCGCGCACTATCTGCCCCAGCATTACATTAGTAGTGAGTGAACCCATCTTTAACAGTTCTTCTGGGGTTAAGAAGATGCTATCGGCACCCGTATCCCACAAACATAGATACCTCTTCAGAAGTGCTTGACCTGCCCTCTGTCTAAATAATTTAGCAATCTCTAAAAGCCCTGTCTGTGTATAATCCTAGTATTGTGAATGTTTGCACCGCCAGCTTGGCCTTTTGAATTGTTAGTGATTAAGGGCCGTGCTGGATAAACACATTTCTTTGGAGCACATTGCAGCTCCTCTTCATCAGAGCAGTCTAACTCTGCAAGCCTGACTTCAACAGATTCATCCCAGTCAAATGTTTGTTCAGTTTCGCTGTCACTGACTTCACCCGACCATAAATTTGGGTCCCAGTTATCTTTCCTAATTAGTGCGCAAATCCTTATCTTTGACGATTGCCCCGCTGCTGTCTGCGCTAGTGCATGGCTACACACAGCTAAGGAGGCACACCTGTCCTCCATCTGATTGGCCTGCTTAACGGATGATTCAAGGGTCTCTCTCATGATGATTTGTTGCTCCTGGAGCAGGGAAATCTCATCAGTTAATTTGCGAATCTGCGCATCTTTAAGCAATTCATTCTCATGCAACTTCCTGAGCACCTGCAGGAATAACCAGCCTATGTTTCCTGCTGCTTTTAGCTCCCGTCTGCATTTCCCAAGCGGCAAACTCTCCAAGCACTCACTAATCACCGCCGGGGAAACATCATTTTCAAGCATGTCCCATGCCCTCGGTACCGAGTACCGATGCAAAATGTCTGCCACACCCGACCGAGCATTTGTTGCCGGCCATCCTGGAATGTGACAGAGTGCACTATCTCCCACTATCTCCCACATTGCATTCATCTTTTGCTTGTTTTTTTCCAGAAATGCATCATGCTCGTAAATCCTGCAATCAACTACGCTAAATGTAGTGAAAACGGAGAACCCGCACCCCCCTGGGACCAGCCCTTAGTGCAATAAAATCACCCCTAATCACCTTCCCACACAAGTAAGTTTATACGAAGCACGATGAACTTAGTCTGGAAGAAAGCCAATTACACAGAATATATGATGCTTGCATTTATTTCTATAATCTCTAGTGAGAACTAAGCAGCAATTTACAATAATATGGGAATAAAAGTGCAAGCTGAATAATACCAATTGTCAGTTATAGATGAATATGCAATTATTTATTTTACGCTCCTAGAAAATGTAGATGATTAGATCACACCTGGGACCCTCGCCGCTACAGGTGCCCGGCACTCCTCGAGAGAGGAGGGGAGGACTGGCCAAGCCCCCCACAGGCCTACACCAGAGCGGGGATGTAATGCTAGGAGTCTCGGCCCAGATAGTGCACGACTGGTCGTCCAGGCACTGTTCCTCTTTGTGCGCGCGTTTCGCCAAACAGCCCAGGATGAGTCCTTCCCTCACTGTCCCAGGTATAGTTCTCTTATTAGGGGCTGCACGTCAATCACTATGACGTACCAGCTCTTCTAGAAGTTTCTGGGCTCATCCTTCCGGGCAGTAAACAGGTTTTCTCCCGGAAAGTTACAAGACTGGAAACAGCCAGTCTTGGCTCCCAGGCTTCGTGCACGTTGTTTTGGGGAAGGCCTGGAATTCCTGTGTTATCGGTGCACCTGACGCGCAGAGCGAAGACGAGCAAGGCTGTGCAAAGCTGTTCCTGGCTCCCAAGGGCTGTGTAGAGCCTCTTGCAATGGCTATATTTTTATGTCTTCAAGAAGGGCCTTTGCAGTTAACCCCTTACAAGCATGCGGGCTCACCCAGTTCGAGAGGCCTGGCTGATTTCAGCATTTTCCTCCACACTTCGAATAAGCTCTAATACACACAAGATAGCTCAATAGGTTAGTGCAAATGCAGGTTACTGAAAGCGCCTAGAAGCTTATCAAGACATTATGCCAACCAATCATAAAGGCCACATAGTAAAGAGCCCTATAGTTTGAAAGCCAATGAAACATGTATTTCATGACAACGATGATGATTTGCACTAGGGGTTGGCATAGCTGTCCACCTTACCTTAGGAATCCAGTTACAATCCTACCCCACAAAGAAAGTATACCTATATGTTCCCCTTATGCCTATCACAGCCCCATGTAGGTTTTCTTATTTTGCCACATAGTATGACAAGTTTCTGCTGTAAAAGTTATGTTTTTTACAAAATGTGTTGAGACTTATGCTGCCAGACGACCCAATGACTGCCCTTACTTCTAAAATAACAAATGGATGAAGGGATCTGGATTGGGACAAAAGAATATCAGTGTAAAAAAACAAATGTCAGTGTGGCTGAGCAACCGTCTCTCCCCACGTTTGGCAGCACATGATAAGATGGCACACTTGGCTTGGGTGACACACTCTGGCTCCAGACACACAGATGCAGTTCAAAGATCATGGACCAGGACCTGCTTGGCCTACTTTGACCGATTTGCTTTTTTTTGGCAGTTCAACAAAATTACCACCGTTCACAATTACAGCACAGCTTCTTCTCCTGAAGTGCCATTTCACCCAGTTCTCCGTCTGCCGGGCTCTGACCTTTATATCACAGTATCAAAGCCCTAAGCTTTGTGTCACATTCTCTAGGCTCCCCTCCTTTGGGCTCAAGACTCTTTCTTTACTTTTCCTGCTGCCGAAGACCTTCAAATGTGCAAGGATTTCTCTAAGACCTCTGCATGAAAACTTTGACTTTTCTCCTCATTTGCTTTTCCACTTATAACACAAATGTTCTTTGATTCCTTACAGCTTTGCAAACATACAAAAAGAAAGTTCAACACAATCTTCACCAAATGACACTTTCTTGCAATGCCTTCTGGTACTTGCAGTTTTCACTCTCAGGCTCCCCTCAGTCACTGCACGTCTTGTTTCACACTTTCTCCATGTATTTCTTGTCTGCTCAATAGCACAAATACATTTCATTGTACCGCTTCTCACCGTAAGGCTACTTTGCTACTTGGTATCGTGCTGCACCCTTAACCATGAACAAGAGTCTTTAATCGCTTTCCTTTCCTGTTGCCATCTTACCCGCAACCTTCGCTTGCCACTGCAATCTTCATTTCACATGGACTGGTCTTTCAGGGCATTCACTTCACTCACTGGCTGTGTGAACTCTTTGCGTTTGCTTGCGGCTCTCTTCTTGGAAGCAAGGTTTGCAATTCACAGCTGGTGTCTTGTATCCCCAACTCTGTCGTTCAGCCAGGAGGGTTGCTTTAAACGTGAAAACACTATGCAAGCTTTCTCTTTCTTTTCAATTAGCCTTTCAGCCGCAACCTTAAGGATCCCGGGATGTAACAACCTCTTGCAGGGAGGTTCAGGATTTCTCTCCCCTTTGCTTTGGTCCCTCAGTCTGTTGTCCTGCTCTGCCTGGTTTCCTGCAGCACTGGAAGTATTGCTTAATTCTTTGCCTCACCTTGCTCAGAGTGTGTCCCAGTGCTCCACCTTTTATTTGTGTGGAGAGAGTAAATGTGTGTCAGGTTTATGCAATGGTGGTAAACTGCCTGACTTTGCCTGGCCATATTAACGGACATGTGAAGTTTATCGTCTGAGTGTCAATCTTTTTCCTCTTAGATCCCCTCTTCCTTGGCTCAGTATTTGTGTAGGAAAAGGGGGGAACTGGGATGTTGGAATGATCTAAAAAATAGGATGGAATTGGGTTATTGGAAAGGGAAGGATACTGTGTCTTACCATTAGATATCTCACCCCCACCCCCTGAGGACCCATCACCCAGGTGATCCTCCCGCACTGGTCCACCCCCAGAGTCTGGATCCAGAGCTGATGGCTGTCCCTTGGCCACCTGAGAAAGAGACCCCCGGGGACTAGACAGTGAGACACCCCCTGGTTTCTCACATACCCTTCCCCTATGCGATGTGGACATCTCTTTTCCACTGGGGAACCCTGAAAGAAAGTGAACATTTTGTTGATCTTTACCTTTACGGTGTTCCACAGTGAAACAGTTGATTTGTAAGTCCAAGATCCATTGCATGACTCGAGGGTATAGTTTCTTTTCTCTGACTTATCCATACCAGGGGTGAGTGGTGAGTAACAAGTGTGCTCTTTCTCCCCAGTAGATAGTATTGAAAATGGAGGATTGCCAATTTGACAGCAAGGGTTTCTAATTCTAGAACATAGTAGTTCTTTTCTCTGGGAAATAGGTTACAACTAGTGAATAAGATGGGATGTTCTAAACTATTGTGTACTTGAGTTAATTCTGCTCCTAATCCTGTCAGAGAGGCACCAGTCTGCACTATACACTCTTTTGAGAAATCTGCCACCTTTAGTATGGGTTTTGGCTTAGGGTCTGTTTTAAGTTGTTATAACAGACATCATCTTCCTCAGTCCAGCAAATCTTCTGTGGTTCTGCGTTCTTTAGTTTGTCAGTCAATGTTGGGACAAACCTATGATAATACCCAATCAAACCCAAGAATGCCGGAAGACCTATTTTGGCCCTGGATGTGGGAGCATCTAGGACAGCTTTTACCTTTCCTTACTGAGGCTTTACACTACCATTCACTACAAAGAAGCCCAGATATTCTACTGCTCAATGAGCTAATCTGCATTTATTTGAGTTGTAAGTCAATCCAGCCTGTCAAAGTGCCCTCATAACGATGCAAAGATGGGAGAGATGTTCTTCCCATGTTTTGCTATAAATGACGATATTGTCAATGAAGGCACCATAGAACTTGGAGTAAGGGTGAAGTATCCTGTCCATATGTCGCTGGGAAGTTGCTGGAGCCACATTCAGACCGAAAGGAAGGACTTTACATTGGAATAGCCCTATTGGGATTGAGAACGCTGTCTTTTCTTTATCAGGTCTATTTACTGGGAGCTGTCAATATCCCTTTGTTAAATCTAGAGTTGACAATTATACTGCACTCCCCAGTTAATCTATCAAATCATAGATGGGGGGCATGAGATAGGCATCAAAGGCGGCAATGGCGTTGACCTTCCTAAAATCTATGCAAAACCTACACGAGTGGGCAGGTTTGGTTACCAAAATGATAGGCGATTACCATGGACTTGAAGAGGGCACAGTAATATTTGCCTTTAGCATATTTTCAACCTCGTCAACAACTACTTTCTTTCTTGCCTCCAGGAGTCAGTATGGTTTTAGATGTACTACTTTCCTTTTGGGGTTCTGATGTAATGATAAGTACCATATACTCTTTCGGGTTTCTCAAAAAATACATCAGGGAAAGTATTAACACGGTTATTTAAATCACTCTGTTTATCCTTAGGTAGTTTTTGGGGAATTATATCTAAATGATCAATCTACTGATCTACCAGACAAGAAAATATGGAAGAGTTGGAAGAAGCCGGCTTTTATTTCCACTCTTTCAGGCGATTTACATAGTAAAGATGTGTTTTTGTCTGTTGTCAGGTTGGGCTTCCTTATAGGTACAGGTTCCCATTTATTCTAGTATCTCATAGGGCTGTGCCATTTTGACACAAGTTTATTTTCAGAGGTGGGTAAAAGGACTAACACTTCTGACCCCCCGAAAATGATCTAAAATTCATTCTTTTATCTTAGGCCTGTTCATGGAGTCAAAGTTTGCAATTCACATCTGGTGTCTCACCTCCCCAACTGTGCCATTCAAGCAGGATGGTGGCTGATAATGTGGAAACACTATGCAAGTTTTCTCTTTCCTTTCAATCAGCCTTTCATCTGCAACCTTCAGGATCCCGGGGTGGTAACGACCCCTCACTGGGAGGTTTTGGATTTCTCACCCCCTTGCTTCCATCCCTCGGTCTGTTGTCCCGCTCCACCTGGTTTGCCACAGCCCTGAAAGTACTGCTGCATTCCGTTTCTCACCTTGCTCAGAGTGTGTCCAAGTGGTCCACCTTTTGTTTGTATGGGGGGAATCAATGCGTTTATGGTATATGAAATTGTGGTCAATTGCCTGACTTGCCTGACCATATTAACGGGAAATGTCAAGCGTAACGTATGAGTCTCAATATTTACCACTTGGACATCCGCTTCATTGGCCTAGTATTTATGTCAGAAAGGGGGAGGGGGAACCTGGAGTGTGGAATAACCTAAAAAATAGGATGGAATGTTGTTATTGGAAAGAGAGGGATACTGTGTCTCACCATTAGATGCCTCACCCCCAATACCCGAGGACCCTTCACCCCGGAGATCCTCCCACACTAGTCCACACCCAGGGTCTGGATCCAAAGGCGATGGGCGTACCCTGGCCACCTGATCAAGAGACCCCCGGAGACTAGACGGTGGTACACCCTCTGGATTCCCGCAATACCCTTACATGACAAGCTAATTGCAGATGAAATTAGATCATGGGATGACATATAGAAAAAGGTAACTCAAATACTCATACCATTTCATCTGCATCTTGCCATGGCTTCCGCATCTTGAATCTAGTTTGTAAGGGTGAAGGTTGCCCAGCCATCTTATCCCATTGAAACCTCTGTAGAAAAGTCCCTCGACGCTCACACCAGAAAAAAATACGACCCACTAGGGAAAAGGCCCAATACACCTTTTGCAAGGATAACAAGGTTACTTTCCTTACAAAAAAGGAAAAGCTTTAACAAAGAATTGTTCTACCATGGAACATTCTGGCCAAATCTGCATGAGCAGCACATTAAAAAGTTACACAGCATCATCAGTGACATTATTACATACAGTAGAAACCCGCGCAGCTGGTTGGTGCAACCTTACACATAGTTGCCTGCGCCATAGGGGATTCCAGGACATTGGTCCCAGCCCCGTCCGTCCATCTTCTTCCACATGGGTGATTCTGCAGTCGTCATAGGTCACAAGCCGGATAATTGGCAATTATTTGGGAGAGTAAATAACACATCTCTATATATGTAGCAGCACACCTGGAACAAGCAGACAGGGGCCCTGGGGAAAAGCAGAGGTTATACTAACTCACACACTTTACTTGCTCAGAGACAGGCCAGCACCTCACAAAGGTCTTCCACCCTCATTCTGAGCTATAATTTAATCCCTCCCTGTACCTCTCAGCACAAACCATGTGTACTAGAAATTAATGAAGGAAAGCTCTACTTTCTGATCTTTCATGATTGATCAAGAGTCAAACAGGTTTATGAGCAGTGGTCTGGAGTTGGCTGCGACCTTGCATTCAGAGGTCTTAAAGCTAGGGCATTTGGGTGCTATAACTTAGAATTGGGACTGGTGGGGGTCGGAGGCTTGTGCCCTCCTTCTTGAGGTATTGTATCATACAGAGATATTCAGCCTTCATCCCGTGGCCTTGCACGGCACATTCTTCCCAGAACACGAAGTTTATCAACATTTTAGGACAATGAAGGGTTTATGAATCTTTGTAGCATTGGCATTTCTCATCAGTGCCCGGGATGCAACCTATTCCTTTGCTCATCTGCGCGGTCTATGCCTGGGATGCTGACTGCTGCGCTACTTTTAAGATATGTGTTCCAATATATGACTGCTAATATCTAAAATGGCTGCTATTCCCTAAAGTACACTGCACCTACAAAGCATGCAATAATATAACTGTGTTAAAGTCTTTAAGGGCACCCCATAACCTAAGATCGCTTATATTGCCTGCAACAGTCTTTGCCTTATTCTGAACCGCTTGGTGGTGTGGGAATATCGTGCCCCTTCCCAACATTCCCCACTTTTGTTAATTCTGCATTAACAAACTGCCCAATAAGCACATGCTTATTTGTCCCACACCAGCATTCTTCCTCCAACCTTTCAGCCTGAAAATCAGCTGGTGATCCCCCTCCTTTTCGAACCCATGCTCTACAAACATGACAAAAGCTCTGGCCAGATTGGGCATACTCCTCATGAGTATAAGTCATACATATACAAACCCATCCTCTGCTAAATCAACCCAATGTTCTGTTTAATGCTTGAGGTCATGAGGGGGTGTAGTGATAGTACCAGGAAGGTTCTCTATCACTACCATGCATGGTTTGTTTGGGCCATTAGTTGGACAGCGCTGTCATTTGTACCGTGAGGTGCATTTGATACCCCAATTGAAGCCATCATCATAGCACTGCTAGGTACTGCTTTGGCACAAAATTGAAATCCCAGCTGGCAGGTGCAGAAACGTACCAGCACAAACACTATCAGAGGCACCAAAAGCTTGACAATCGTTCCCATCCAAGATGGTGCTCTAGGAGATGAGGTCATCACACCAATCCCCCTGCTGTATGCCAGCTTCAGCACGCTTATTGCGATCCAAGGGTGTGTAGTGCTCCTATTACCTGAATCAGGTAGCCATTCCATGCATTGTTTAAAGGCACAGATGTGCAGCAAGAATCACCAACTATGCAGAAAACCCCTTCTTTGTTTGTCTTGAGCAGGTTGAACACATATCGGTTCCGGAGAGCCATTAATCTTATGGCACGCACCACGGCCTTGATTGTGTTGAGGTCCTGTTCTGTGTCATTCTCTAGCTGTATGACCTCCCATCACACAATTTGGAGCCACTCGGAATTTGTGGTTGTTTTAACCTCAGGCAATAGTAGAGTTGTGAAAAAGATTTCTTCTTTGCTGAACAGTCTATATTCACTGAGTATTTCTTTGAGCATTTTGGAAGAGTCTTGAGACAGCTAATTCAATCTTCTTTTTCCTGCGCAACTTCTTGTTCATTTCTTTCTCAGGTAAGACACAGAACATGGGGGCTGGAACGGGCTCCTGGTGGGCCCCCCATTGCTTGATCTGGGGTTGGGGCAAGTAAGATTTTTGATCCCACTGCAAGGTTTTCTTCAGGGATCATGAGTGCAACGTGGCCAGTGAGCAGGACCTCCTCCATGATGGCAGGAGGTGTAAGAATGCCTGCTGTCCAAACAACCAGTAGTACTTCATTTACTGTAGTGGTGCCTTCTTTGAGGTCCGGAATGAACAATGTTTTAACGCATTTCAGATTGGCTCCTATAAAAACAGTTCCTTCATTGTAAAAAACACAGTTCATGATTCTCTTGCTTTTGCACTTTTACTGGCTTTTCCATTTCTTCAATCCACATCAGATTTTCGATATGGTAGTTCCAGAATGAAGAACATGTTTAATTCACTTGGGTCAACACTTCATCTCCGAATCCAAGTCGCCCTCCGCAGCGCAACTCATTGAAGTTTCTTGCCACCTGCTGTCTAATTATCTTACTCCTCGTAAGTTCAAGCATCGCCTCCACACACACTGGATGCTTTTTGGATTTTGAGTGCATTGCAGCTGATCATGATCAATAGTTTCCAATCAGACACTTTGTGCCTGAAATGTACCTCGCCGCCTCTCACTGCCAGATGAACCAAGCATTAAGCCTCTAAAATCGGTAATTCTTGTGATATTAATACTTTGGTGGCTCCCGACACATGCACTATCGGTGAACCGACATTACAACTTCCATTCATGCTTTTTTCCCACCAAGCTCATGTTTGCGTAACAACTATTTGAACATTCTGGGTGATGCACATCTTCTGTCATATCTGGACCTAGTTCATAGTATTTGTCGTACTTGTATTTCCTAAATTGGCTTTTTGTATGTGCTAAAACAATGTTACAAAGATTAGCAAAAGAACTGTTGAGATCAAAATCATTTTTGAAAACATAATAGAGTCACTGGTGCTATTGTTACTTTTTTAGGTTGTTGACATGGGGATTCGTGGACACGGTGTTGTGTGTTAAAAAAATTGGCACATCTTAAGGTCTATACTCTTAGTTGGATTTTCAAACTGGGTAGACACATTGATAGTGGCATTTGTTTCCATACACCACCCCTCGTTTTTACGCCCTTCTCTTATAAAAGTACATCCCAAATATATACCTAATGCAAACATAAACATTGCAAACAGTCCAGAAATATAATGTAGTGCGCATGAATACAAATAAGAAAATGTGGACATGGTTTTATACAAGTTACTTTTCCTAATATAAATGGAATGAATAGAGCCAGACAAATCCATCGTAAAAAACACCTGAGAGGGAATTTTATTAAAAGAAAAAAATAAATGAGAGAGAGAGAAAGAGAGAGAGAGAGAGAGAGAGAGAGAGCATGAGGACGGGGACGGGTGTAGAGAGAGAGAGAAATAGAAAGACAGAGAGAGCGAAATCGAGATAGTATAGGATAGAGTATGTGGGACTGTAAGAGTGCACTCCCTGTGGAACTGTAATGCGTAGCAGCATTTTGTAGGGTTTGTGTAGGGATATTGGGTAGTACTCTCTTATTTGCTCAAAAACAGGGAGCGTGGGCTGATGAGGGGGTTAGGGTGCTGTGGACGTGGTGCACATTACTGTTTTGGTGTAGGCCCGGGCTTGGGTGCTTTGCACACATCAGAGAGGTGTACCTAGTAGTTTAGCTCCTTCACTTTCACCACAAGGAGAGTGTCATATATCACTTGAAAAGGGCCATTATATCTGGGTTGGGACCATCGGCAGACAACATTTTTAATGTAAATCCAGTCGCCAGGGAACAACTGCAGATGTGCTGACATTTCGGGCATGATCGTTGCAGCACCGGTTATTTCCTCTGTTCTGGGAGGCGCAATCTGTTGGGAGACACATTTTATGGCCTTCGTTAGGGAGCTAAAACAGCTGCTAAATTCCTCCCCAAAATGGCCGCTGCCCTGTGAGCATCTGACACTCACTTAACAGGAGATAGTGGTGTGTGGATTCAGTGCCCTGTTACCACTTCATCAGGTGATAAATGGTGGTCTTTGGAGGGCTGTGTGTGCAGGCTGAATCGACAGCTGGCTTTTTAACAGTCGGTTTATCCTTTCTATGACCCCGTTGGCCTAGAAGTGGTAAATTGTGCACATCCAATGCTTGATGCCCAGTAATGCTGAGATCTCTTTTAAGAGGTCATTGTAGAAGTGTGTGCCATTAATTGACCTAAATACATCACACACTCCACATTGAGGGAAAACTGCTTGCACTAAAACATTTGCAGCGCACTTAGCACCTGAATGAGATCCATTGCACCATTCCCCCATGTCCTCAAAATGAATATGTAATTTGTGGAACGGTCTAGGAGGGTGGGGAAAGGTACCTCTGATAGTCCTTAACGTAAGAATTGTATTTTAGCTTTGACACATAGTGCAACATATGGCCATGTTAGTCAGGTTCTCCTGCAGGTTGGGGATAAACCACTCCTCCTGTATGGCTACTGCAATGTGCTGTTTGGAAATGTGTGATGGATTGTTTAACTGGTTGAATGCCACCAGTAATAGCTCATGTGGTATAACCACCTTCCCAGTTATCTCTTGCCCCCATAACAGATCAGTCAGGGATTGTTTACACTGTTGTTTCACCCAAAGCTTGCTCTCTTCTTGTGGTGCTGGTCCCTGCAACTCAATCAACTGCACAATTGGTAAGGCATTGTATGGTGTTGGCAGCTGTGCAGTGTTAGGCGTTAGCAAAGGGTACTCTGAAACTTGTGTTACTGGGAGATAAACTGCCACTTTCATAGCTACATCTGTGGCAGCATTACCAAGAGAGACCTTGGGCAATTACCGGGTGCAGCGGGGCTTAAATGACCCAAACATTTGCTGTTCCCGGGCGCCAAAAAATAAATGATACTGGTGGCAGCTGTGCCTGCTATATCGGCATGGCTACCGCCGGTTTTGTAATGAGGCCCCTTGTCCCTGTTATTAGTGTGGGCGGCACACTTCTCAGTGCATAAATGTGTTTGTCCAATAATGCAGCATGTTGGACTGCAGATCTGTCCGCCCTCCTGAATCCCCACGACTTCCACCGTGCAAGGCCTGCATGCGCTGTGGTGGTGACATATGCCGAATCACAGTAAATTGCCACGTGGCACCCCTCGAACACTTGTAGTGATTCAATAAGCGGTATGAGATTGGTAGCTTGAGCCAAAACATTTATGGAAAATCTTTTCTGTTGTAGTGTTTCGTATTCCCCAACCAATAAACAGACCAGCGCGGCACCAGTGTGCTGTAACCCTGTGTCTTGGTCAATTATTTCTGACCCACCAATGAAGAGAACCCCCACTCAAGTGGTTTGTCATGTGCTTTTGGAATGTCATATTCAACTCCCTGAAAAGTTACACAGTCATGGTTGGCCAAGTGCTCGTCAGAAAACATTTCTGTCAGAAAGGTAGCTCGGCTAATAGTTTTGCATCGTACAGTATGAACGTTTGGGCTTTGTAAAATAATCTTGTATCCAGAAGCTCGCTGTGTGGTCAGTGTGGATTTGAAGCATTGTAAAATGGCAAAAACTGCATGCTCAACAGATAATGTTATGTAACATCTCATAAAGATTGTAGAACTCTTCTCATTTTCAAATGCCGTGCCAGCAAGTGCCTGTTCACATGCAAATTGGCCCTGCTTCACTGAATCTAACATACAACTGTAATAAGCCAATGGCTCGTGGCCCATGGTGCCCTTCTGTGTGAGCACCACAGTCTTCAGTTGCCCATTAGAGTGGGAGAAATAAATAGAACTCTTGCATGTAATCTGGGATCGCTAACACTGGTGTGGTGGAGATGACCTTCTTGAGTTAATTGAAGTTGGTGAGCATGTCCTCTGTCAAAGCTATTTCGTAGTTGTCCTTTTGTGCTTCCCTGCAAAAGGGGCCTCTTGTATGCTGCATAATCAAGTATCCATGCCCTGCAGTAATTGGAGAGCCACAAGAACTTTTGCAATTCCTTCACTGTTTTGGACTGTGGGGTGGCATGCATAGACAGAGGCAGTGCGATCAGGAATGATTCTTTTTTCCATTTACAGAAAGCAATTGACCTAAATAGAGAACTTCCTGAAGGCAGTACTGTAGTTTGGCCTTATCACCCTTCTACCCCTTGTTGGCCAGGAGCTATAAAAGTGTTATGGAGTCCTTCCTGTATTGGTGCTCTCTGGCACTGCATACAAGTACATTTTGAACAATGGTACTAGGCACCTAGATATTGCCTAAATTATCATGTAGTATTGTGATAAAAATGCTAGGGGACTCGCAGTACCCTTGAGGTAATCGTGTGTGTTCAAAGCGCATACCCACATGTGTAAACACATTGAGGTATTGTGTATCAGCATGCAAAGGAACAGAATAGAAGGCATTTTTTTAGATCCACCACAGTAAAGTGGGTCGCCTCTTTGGGGATGTTACAAACTATTGTTGCACGGTACAGGACCACTGGAAATTCTGCCTGTACCATGTCATTGATAGGGCACAAATCCTGAATCATCCTCTGATTCCCCCATTTGCCTTATATATTGGGGATTTAGCTGTCTTGCATGGGGAAGTAGGTTATACAATTATACCCTGATTTAGAAGGGACAGGATAATACCGTGCATTGCTTCCTCTGCCTTGCTTGAAAAGGGATACTGCCTCACGCTGGGCAATACTTCTCCTGGCTAGAGTGTTATTCGAACCAGGGTTACTCCTTTCAAGAGCCCAACATTGTCGGCATTTGTTGTCCACAGCCTTTGAGTGACCTGCTCTAAGTCTTCCTCAATGAAGGGGCGCGGTCCTACGAGAGCCATAAGAGGGCACTGCACTTTTCAATACTGCACCATGATATCACAAGGAATAGAAATCACTAGTACAATCTTGCCATCATCTGGTCAATCCTCAAACAAGTCTGCATCCGTCACTTCTCTAAGAGGCATTGGTGGGTCAATACATAACACTGTGTGCCACTCACACCCCTCTGAGTCGGTCCCAAATACATCAATTCATTTAACTAACACCAACAGACCCTGCAAATCTAGGGACAGTATTGTCCCCACCATTAATTCAGTGGTCACCACAGGCCAGAAATCGAAGTCAGAAGGTACTCCCCAGCAAGTCTTACCAATTTGGAGCACAGCATCGAGAAGCACTGCTATTTTTTTTTAATGTGTATTTGGTTTGTACAACCTTTACAAATTGTATCGTTGCATTACATTTTTATTATTCAGATTGATCTAAACATAAACATTAAGAACAAAACACAGCATATACATTTATCACTAAATTGCGCAAATCAGCAAAGTGCATAAGTAGATATTCATTTGCGTAAATAACTATACAACATATGTGCAAATTTGCAGTAATGTGCAATTTTGCATCGTACAATAGCACCAAATTCATTCAGTCCCTGTGCTGGGAGTGTTAACAAATTCCAGCATGTGCAAAATCGGATTTATCAATAGGGCTACCTAAATTCAATTTAAAATAAAAAAAAGTAACCAACATAATAATTCCCAACATTAAGACATTAGTTCAACTATCTAAAACCATAAAACTCATATTACAAGATATAAAATCATTAGTTCAAGCATAAAATATGGCCGTCCATTCAAACTCATTTAGACATGAGAACTATTTCTTGTTCAATTATTTGTAGAAATGCTGTTAATGCAAAAATCAGTGCATTGCATTGCCCTGACATTAATCGGTTCCATAATGAATCCATACATCCTAAAAATGGAATATTCCCAAATTTCATCAAATACTTCGAATGTGTATCTCTGAAGTACATACATTCTAGAATTAGATATGTTAACGTTTCATTATCCTCACATTTAGAGCATCTACAAGATCTTGACGGGTAGTCATTTTTGTTGCAACACCAAAAGATGGTCCTTTCCAGTGTTTTAATTTGAATAAATTTAAATCTCATGTAGATCCTGCATGGAAAGATTTTCAAATAAAGACAGCAACCATCTCTTTTCTGAGGGAATTTGGCATAGTCACAATAGGTAGAATATTTGGTTATATTATTAATGGTATTACACCAATCTTGTTCAAATAATTTCTTCTTCACATAACCAGGACATATTCTGAAATCCCATTGTTCAACATCAAGGTCTTTAAGTATCATACATATTCTTTTGTTATATTTCATAAATGAGCTTGAACTACAACCCTTTAGCATCTCATTGAAATCGCCATAGATGAAATTTTCCAAAGGTCACAGCATCCTGGCGTAATTCGATAAATCTCTCCAGCCTTTTCAACATGACATTGGTATGATATCTAATTCATGATGTACGACACAATTCACTTTCGACAAGGCTAAGTTGAGGCCCGATTTTAACCATCTACCCTTTAGTATGCAAGTTGCAAAGTCAAAGTAATAGTGCAAATGTTCAAAACATATAAAACGACCGGTTCAACCTTTAGTTTCATAAATTCTAATAAGGGAACCACTGAAAATGTGCAATATTTGGCAGAAATTATTTTCATCTGGCTAGCCATAGGTCTTACTTTATTAATAATATGTTCACTCCATGTTTTAGTCGAGGACGTATTACTAAGATAGTAACCTAGATAAGTAACTTCCCATACTTGCGCAATTACTGCTCCATCTAAAGACCACGTGAGCTTTCTTATTTTTTTCGTAGAGTCCAAAATCATAATATGGGTCTTTGCGAGAATGGGCTTTAAGTTATGGTTATACGCGAATTCAGAGAACATTTGCAGTTTCTTATTTAGACCTGCTGCTGTAAGGTGAAAAAGGGCAAGATCATCAGCAAAGGCAGGCCAATGAATTCTCAACGCACAAAGCCTTGCAGCAAATGTATTGCTTTAATTCCATATATCTTGAAGATCACATAAATATATATTAAATAGGTTTGATGCAAAATTGCATTTTTGTTTTTGTCCTAATGAGGTCAAAATAGAGTCAGTCAACACACCTTCTTTAGTGATACAAATTCTGCATGATTTATTATGGTGGAACTTAGAAATCCAATAAATAAGATGTTTGGGGATTCCTAAAGCCATCTTTGACCATAAAATGTTCAGAACCACGATGTCAAATGCAGAAGTCATATCTATAGATGCAAAATAGATTGTATTGAGTTTGTTATTCTTCGTACAAGCGATTAAGTCAGCCATAATAATGGCATTCAGGGTGGTTGACAGAGATTTTCTAAAACCAGTATGAAATTTAGAATATATTTTTTTCACTTTCATGATTTCTTCAAGATCAGAGATTACCTAAATTGAACAGATTTTCGCTGCTGCATCTGTTAACGATATGGGTCTGTAATGTTCAGGTTTGGAGGGATCCCCTTTTTTAAAAATAGGGACAACAATGGAAGACACCTATGAATCAGGAAGATTACCAGTCTTGAGGATGTTATCAAATTTAATTTTTAGAATGGCTGCCCAAAATTATTTATCACCTTTATATAGACAAGAGGGGATACAATTGGGACCAGGAGCCCTTGAGTTAGACAGCTTATTAAAAGCCATTTCACTGTCCAAAAGTGACCATTTGAAAGGACTGGAAAACGCATTAAAGATATTCACATAGTCGATATTGGCAAATCTCTCAGGCAATGTATATTTCATACAAATAAAATCCATCCATAATGCAGCACTAATTGAACTGGTAGAGTCATTATACCCAAGGTTCCCTTGTGTTATGCTGATACATAGATCTTATCATAGAACAATTATTATTATTGTAGATGTTTAAGTGAATCCACTTAACTTTAAATGTATACCTCTTTGCAATTAGATTCTTCTGATATGCTCTTTGTGAGTTTGATAGGAGGTGATAGTACAACCTACGAATGTCTTTTTTCTTTTGATGTTTCAACAATTTTATCTCATAACTGTAGGAGCATTTATCATCATAGGCAACAGGTTTCTGCATATCTACAAGATATGCTAAGGAATTCTTGACAGAATTGAGAATAATACGCTCCACACAGTCTGGATGGACATCATTAAATTTGTCATACTCTTTATCAAATGTCATTTGAAACCATGTAAGCCGTATGGTTGCATAATTTGGGGTTCCATCTTAATGAGATTGTATCTCGCTTATTTTCTAAAACTATTGAGAGTTATTCTTTTTCTAAAGAGGAATAAGACATAGAAATATCTATGTGGATGGGAGCATGATCACTATATTGAATTTTATCAATAATTTCATAATTGATGCTAGATAGCAAGGAGTTAGAGACACAAATTTAATCAATCACAGAGCGGGCAGTGCCCCTTCTCCATGTAAATGTTGGGGTATTACTCCCATAATCTACAAAAGACATGTCCCATGTCCCAGTCATCACCGTATGAGTTCCAAACCTTACCGCTACCTCTTAGTTCATAAGCTTCCTTACTATTCAGAAGCGTGGAGTCTACATCACCAATATTACAGACAGTATTAAAGTCACCACCAATAATACATTCAGACTCAGGATTAATATCTAAGGGCTTATTCCAAACAGGTGTGTAGGTCATCAAGAATGGCAGATATCGTATATCTAAGAGGATTTCAATATAGGCATATCAATAACAATGGTTTGATAGCAAAGGATTTCAGGATACAAAGCACAGTGTGTATATGATATGAAGAGAACACCATTTTAGCAGTGAAATCAAGAGAATTATTGATACATATTGCCAGTCCGCCAAATGGATGCCCCTCAGAAACCTCAAATCGCATTCGAGCAATACATAGAAAAATCATGAACCACAAACGCCTCTTTTTTCATGGTTTCTTGCAAGAACAGAATATCTGGTAGGTTATCATAAGCAAAAGAGGAAATCCGCCAATTTACATTACGAAATCCACATGAATTCCAGGAATACACAGCAAGACTTTGTTTGTCCTATGAATTAGAAAACACTGTTTAGGGAGAAAAAATAGACTTCAGCATGGTTTCAATCCACAACATTTCTTGATTATTTTGTGTAATTGCAAGTATCTGTTTTAGAATCGCTTTTTGTACTTTCAACAATTGTATTCGTCATTGTAACTGTCTTTGGTTCGAATAAAAATTGATTGGCAGGATTCACATTATTAAATTGCATACGATGAAACCCAAATCACACAGCTCTTTTCTAAACAACCAGATCAGCTTTAACACATGTTCCGAGAATACATGACAAGTCATCCTATAATTATTTGTCATTGCAAGGGCAATTTTATCAAAATAATTTGATGTAGGTATTTGTAAAGAAGAAATAGTATATAATACATTTAAAAGATAGGATCTATTCATTCGAGCCTTACCAACTATCTCAGGATTACCTGCCAAACCCAATATGTTGATCTTATTTTCATTCACATTGGCAGCATTAGAAATTAAACTGCTGCTAGAAGTGGCATTACAAGGAGGATTACTAGAATTTGAACAATTAGAGGCATTCGCTTATGTTATCCGTACAAAACAAGGTGGAATCGCATTGATAACCTCCTTAGACCCATTTGTTTGTACGTCGTCTACTATAGATGGCGCTTGGCCATCATCCTGGATGTTTCTGTTCAAGGAATTAAGTAATTTAGAAACCGCTAAGGTGGACAAGCTGCTACTTTTCAATTCCTTTTCTAAAGCAGTTAGACCATCGTCATTGCATACCTGAGTATCTTTGCCTAAGTCGAGGATTGCATGTGATACATGTGCATTTAGACCATTATATTCTCCACTTGACGTCACAGTTAGCTGAGGCAATAACAGTTTTGTTATATTTACCAGATCCTATATGCACACCAGTTGAATCCTTAGAGGAGGGATCCATACATAAAGCATTTTTGACAGTTTTCCCACAGATATCAGAGTACAATTCTTTATGCATAGTTTGATCAGATCCTTTATACATTTGTGCCTGCTTGCTAAGGTTAGGATTAATCACTGGCAATATATCTAAATCAACATGTTTCAGTTTACCAGTACATTTCCTTTTCTTAATGTGAAAAATACAGTCGACAGATTTTTTCCCATTTTTGTTTTTTTCTACAGGAATAACTATTTTCTCATTGATATCTGCCTGTTCAATAGAAGCAATGCCTGAAACACTGGAAAGAGTTGAATTGTTACCAGTGTTGACATGCCCTATGTTTGTATTATCTTTCTTCGTATTTAGCTGTCTTGCGATTGTCTTTCTTTCGAGAGTTGATTTACATCAATTATGTCATCCTCATTTATCAAGTTAGGAGATAAATTATCGCCAGTTGGATTCATTAAGGCCAGTGCTGCTTGTTTCTTTTTTTTTTTTTTCATCGGCGGAACACCTTTTTTTCAGCTCTTTTCATTACACGCTGATGTTGTTTACGATGCCGTCTTGAAATACATGCTGTTTTGTCAGAAGATAGATCCAGTGAACGGTCATTTATTGCTTCATTTTCAAAAAGGTTGGTTAATACTGTAGGGCTGTGTGGATTGTCTATAACGGGGGGGCAGGAATCATGGGGCAATTTGTCTTTGATTTCATTGATGTTATTAAAGAGTGATTGAATTGCCAAATTATTAGCTTTTAATTCGTTAATAGTAATGGACAGACATATACAGTTGTCAGACCCTTTTACTTTAGCATCATCCATATGCCCATTCGACTGACAACCTTGCTCATGTGCGATTACCGTTTTAGAAACTTAAATTGACAGTATAGATTTAGTACAAATTTCTCGCGCGATTATGAATCCCTCAAGATTGTTGACTTTTGATATAATTTCCAAAATAGAGTATTTGACATCACGTAGCTCTAAATGAGAGACTTTGTGGCCCTTATCAAGTAAGTCAAGTATCCTAATTATAACTGGAAAAGAGTAGGGATCCTGACTATCGGGAGAATTCTGTGGCATAGGTTAATTGATACTAGCACACAAGCTATTTGCTCCTTCCTCCTGTGTCGCAGGGCAGTTACTACCACTATCACGGATCACTGATGATGAGGGCTTCTGGTCCAAAAGGTTGCCATTCTCATTCGACTCAAAACCAGGAGATACGCATATAGGAAAACCTCTAACATATGACAATGTTCCGTTGCTACTCTCTACAGGAATAAGCGGAATCAATGCACTGATTGATTGGCGTACCCTTTTATTCAATAGTACCATGTTATTGATATGAAATTCACTATTAGCGATATACATGATTTTGTTGATAGTGGGCGAAAAGGTGCGGACACATTGTCTGGTGTAGCCAGGTTATCGGCAAAAATCTCGGAGGAAGTATCAGATTCATCCACCAAGCCTGAATGATAGGGCATATCGGGTGAGTTAGCTCCTACATTACTTTAGTTTGCCACAGCGCCAATTGAGAATGGGGGATTAGGGTCATCCTCAGTTGTTTTATCCGGATGATTTGAGGTACTGGCCTCCCTCTTGGGTGTCAAGGCCGCTGTCGTAGGAGCTGGCTCACTCATACACAGCATACTTGTCATAGTCACCTTCCCACTTAAACCACTAGCCATTTGGTAACGTTTGATGTAGGTAAAATAAAAACTTCCTTTTTAGATCCTCAATGCAATTTTAGTTGTACAGTAAGAAATGGACTAAGGACTTAAATGTCCGCTTCACTGCAAAGGGAAAAAAGGGAAAAGTAAATATTAACAATTACCTCACGCCCTCACACCGGAAAACTGTAAAACACTTGACACTTGCAGCCACTCGATGAGCGCTCAGATGCACGTGCACTGCAGGTCTTGTAGGCTTCTGGGTAGTGGGGGGCGGGGAAAGCTGTAGGGTGGGATCTAAGGTAGAAACAAAAAAAATGTGGGTTATCAATACTAAGGAGGAAGTATCAGAAGCAGTTGGGCGGTGCTTCGACACAAACACTGCAACAGAGCCTATCAGTGCGGATAGAGGGCAGCCCACCATTTAAGCCCACTCAGTACGATCAGCCCAAGAACAGCGCTCAGCCCAAATGACACCCAGAGTAAGTTGAGTCACTATAATTACTTTGGAGTTTGTAGTTCTTTCACAGCATTTCTCCTTTGCTCACAAGCTGCTCTTCCTCTTGCACATGCATGCTTTGGTAGTTCAGAATCCAATAAAATTCACATGGAAGGTCAGAAATAGTGTCGGCAGCGAGACTCCTCAACACCTTAACACCTGACACTTGCAGGTACTTGCTATGCCATACACAAACAAATTGGGGTCCATTAGAATATTGCGAACCACTGCTTCTCCTCCCTTCACATGTATTATGACCATCACTCCTATGGCACACATGCCCGGGGTGGTACACATGAATCGTTGGTCTGTAAAGGAAATTGTCATATTCAGTTTGCCTATCAGGTCTGGCCCCAACCCCTTTTTTGAGGAACTCTCGCAATACAACAAAGGCGCACGCACCATCTTTTCTCCTATTTTGATATCAAGTTCTTTTGTACAGGGAACTGTGGCAAAAGCCTCAGAGAAGCCCTGTGCGTCAAGAGATTCACCTGATAATGGGAAGTTGTCCTCACAGATGCATGATTTAGTGGCACCTCTGTCAACCATGAAGATTAATTGCTTGTTACTTATTCCAGCGCCCACCAAGGGTCCCTCGTCAGGTGGACTGTCATGGACAGGACTTGGCACCCAAGAGTTCTCGGTAGGCTGTCCTAGTTGGGGGATGTGTTGGTGCCAGGAAACATGAAAGGTTTGTTCCCCACCACACTCACTCCTCTGTAAGGTACAATGGTGTCATTTGGCACTACGTCAGTTGTTGGCATGTTACTCTCATACATGGCATTCTGCTGGTGCGCAAATGGTTGTGTCACTTGCAGATGTTGAGTGTATGCCTAATGTATCTCATGGGGTATCGTGGTCAGCCTCAGAGGTTGTACTTGTGGTTGCATATGGGGCAGTGGTCAGTAGTTATTTGGATTGCATCCCGTCCACTGCCTGCTCGTACACTCCCATGAAACATTTCCTCATTTTCCACATATCCAGCATTGCAAGGGTCCCATTCCTCCAAATCTCTCTTCCACCCCTGAATCCACCCCTCCCGCACTGCTGACCTACTTCCTGCCACTGCGGGTAAAGGGGGCTGAGGTCAACCTCCCCACTGTCCTTGTCCTCTGCCTAGCCAAAATGCCACTATCTGGACATCTGGAGGTCCCGGGGTCTGCTCGGCCACTTCAGTTGGCACTCTTGATGATACCGCCCCTTGAACTGCTATCTTAGCAAACCTTTTCTGTACTAATTTCACTTCCTCAGCCTGTAGCTGCTGGGGCATTTCCTTCTCTATCTCTCCTTTATCCTCTTACAATGGTGTATTATTATAGTTTGAATCTCAGCCTATCCATTTGCTTCAATGGCCACAGTTTTGGTGAGCGCTTTTTGCACTTTGTAGGGTAAACCCCTTTTAATAATGAAATAGAAAAGAAGAACTGATCAGTCCCACTGGTCCCCCATCTCCGCACGACACATCTCCCGAACCTTAGTAATGTATTGCGCTGTGTCCTCATCAGCAGGTCTGGCGTGTCGGGGTACGTTCAACATAGCGCATCCCATACCTGATTCCTGATATTGTTAAGGGGGATGCCATCATGTGTGTCATCGTTTAGCTTTACTCCTGGATATCCTGCTTTAAACCACACGTTTCCAGCTTGGTCCCCCACTATTGTAACAAGCACATTTTTCATATTCCCCCACAGCCAGGGGAATCCCCGCTGTCTGTTTTTCAAAGGAATAGATCACTTTTTCAGCCCCAGAAGTATGGGACAAGAGCAGCTTAATCATATTATTTGTATCCATTTGCACCCAGGGCACATAGTGTGCCATACCTAGGCCCTTATGCAACACCAGATTCTGGGTACCTGTGCACCTCCCTTCTTTTCTACCAACACTTCCCTTTTTCCTTGCTACTGCTACCTGGTCAAACTTGCTTCTCAACCTTGGTCACGACAAACTTTCTACCCATGGCGTGAGCTCTGGTGTTTGCACATCCCCTTCATCATCCTCAAACTCATCCATGGTATCCCATTCGTCTTCCCATAACTCTAAGTCTGCATCCCTGTCAGACCTTACTGTCTGATACCCTGTACTTGCCCATCTCCAAACCCCCACCTTCTCAATGTGCACATCTTGTATTCATGAACTGTCTAGTCTGTATAAAATATCTGCTGCCTTCTATTCGTCTAACCCATTCCCCTTCTTTCCTCCCAATTCCTGTGCCACCCTCAATGAAGGCAATTCTACCCGCGTAGCCTACAATTCCTCTTCCAACTCCTTTAGTACTTTACTGTCTTGGGGCGGGATAGCACTTGGTTTTGGTATGTGGGGAGGTGGGTCAGTATCCGGGGTAGGCTCAAATGTCAGATTTGTATATCCTGTAGGAGGGCGAGTGGTGAGTGTGTAAAGCCCTGTATGCAGGAATGCAGCTTTGTTCTTGTGTGTTGTCTGAGGTTAGTTCCCACCTCCATCAGGATTCTCCAAATCATCTATCATCTTCCACAGATCTAGTATCTCCTTTCTCTTCCGATGCTGTTTACCATTATATTTAGCAGCTAATAATGTGCTCATCTGATCTAATATCCCTCTAATGTGGGTTCCCTGCTCTGGACAGGAGCGGGGCAACCATCCCCCCATGTGTCTCTACCATCCATTGTTTGTGAAATGTATCAATTATGTCTCTGTTCAATGGGAATGCATTACACATGCACTCCAATGGCGGCCCCCCTCCCATCTATGCAATTTGCGCACACAAAATCTCAACTTTTACAATTATGCACCGCACACACTTTTATCACAAACGTTACTACTAGTCCACCGTCCCCATGGCCCCATCTCACCCTGTAAAAACTTCTGCCTCCCCCTTCCCATAAGTGCTCACACACACACTATCGCGCTGCACACTCAAAAAAGTAAGTATCAACACGTGGCCCACCTCTGACCTCCACCTTTTACGCAAACATTGTCATACACTAAAAGAAGCAGAAATAACAAGCTATAACAACAACCACTACTTCCACTGAGCCCTCTAATGAATTGAAGCTCCTCTTTGTATGTCTTATCAGAAAACAAATGGCACCATCATCTTCCCACACTCGGAAAGGCTCTCTACACTCCTGTTTTTCCAAAAAGCAACAATAAAAAATATATTTTGCAATGTGGCCTTAACAAACTCCTCCTTCACTCATGCATACCACAGTCCCCCAGGCAACTTACCACTCGCAAGAGGTGTACTCTTGTCTGGTTGTTCACTCGAGCTCCTCAGTCATTGGGTCCCACTAACAGCTTGCACTAACCCAGGAGCTGTGCCCAGCTAGAAAGAGCAGATAGGAATTATGTAAACATGGCTCCTGCATATCTCTGCAGCTTGCATGCTTGGGACTGATCACTGCAGGTGGGCTAGGCCCCTTCAGAGAAGCATCCTGGAAGACTTTGTTGTTGCGCGGGTCACTGCAATCACGTTGGGGTGACCAAAAGTAGGAAAGCCCTAGATACTGACACCAGAAAAAATACAACCCACTAGAGAAGAAGGCCCAATATACCTCTTGCAAGGATAACTAGGTTTATTTCCATACAAAAAAGGAAAAGCACCAACAAAGTGTAGAGGAGCAGGTATACGTTTTCTTGCTAGTTCCCACCCCCTCACCACTGTCATATTAGAACAGTCAAAGAAACACCATAAAGGGTAATCGCTGTATCGTTCCTATACCTTATCAATTTATGACAGACGTTAATCACTCATACAGCCATAGAGAATGTACCCTCGCACTGAAAGTGTGGAAGGATGTTGCATGGAAGAAAGCTACCTGGAAGGATGTTGCCAAGAAGTTAGAATGCATCTGTGAACATCATTGACGGATGTTAAAGTAAAATTTGTCGCAGACAAATCTGTTGCATACAAAGTGATGTCATGAAGAAGATATATGAACCTATGTTAAAAGGATATGAAAATATTAAAGAACAATGTGACTGAAGCATTAAGAGCAACAGGAACCTAAAACTAAAGTAATCATGGATCTATTGAAAATTAAGTTACTTACTGACCAGTAACTGTAAATACGCAGTAACGCAAGGTGGAAAGACAACGTATCAAATCTCGCTATAGAGGAATATATAACATGACAAGGACGGCCATATTAGGAAAATGAATGACAGCTCACAGCAAATTTAACCAATCTACCCCAGAGACAGGCCAAGGCTGTAAGAATCTGGAGATGCAGAAAGGCCATGAGCAGACCCGATGATATGTCAAGGTATGCCCAGAGCGAAGATGCTATTTTGGGGGATAAGCGCAAAGCACAAATGGAGTATATGGATATGCGCTGAATGTGGAACATTCCTATATAGATGGAAGTAGATGAAAACATCTGTGAGAGCCAATCTGCTGGTCAATTAAAAGTATATAAAGTTTATAAGAGATAGAGTGAGAAAGTATCTAGAGGCCAAGAGGAGCAACTGCACCTTGAACAATTAAATCCAAAAGCAGTAAATGAAAGTTTGGAATTGACAAATGCATGGTCTTTTCTTAAGTGACTCAGAAGTCAAAACAAAAGGCTACCATTAGAGCTTTAAGCTAATATAGTGGTGTGCTCACATGCCCTTGAATGTTCCAAAACAGTGAGCAGCAAGTCTTTGGCTGATGGCGTACCGATGACAGATGATGGACTGATTGGGAAAATGGAGAGTAGTCTGATGGGATTCCAACACCTAGGTTTCGTTTCATGTACATGCTGCTAAGGAGCTAAAAGTCCAGAGTTGGGATAGAATGCCAGCTATTCAGTGGATGTTGGGGACAACCTAACATACAAAGTTGCAGGAGCCAATCCACTGATGTTTTGTTTGCTATAATCAGTACTATATGTGTTTAGACATAGTTCAATGCATGCCCTACAGACAAGGGGTATCCAATGAATTACTGATCCTTATAAATTCTATGAGTAGATAAGGTCCCTTCACCAATCCCTTTCCTCGATAGGTTTTGAATTTTGCCACATAGAATGATGTCATAGATGATGAATATTGAGGTATAAAACCTCAATGTAATCAGGCTTGCTTTTGAGTGTGCAAGCATCATTCTGTTGTCAGCTGGTTGACCCTGCTTTATTAAACTGAGAATAAAGCAGTACTTTGCCATACTCTTTGTGTCTGCCCGATTATTTGGTGTAAGATCTGTTACTGTAATTCCATCTAGCACAAAAGGCGCTGCAAGATGCTAGAGCCATTTGGTAGTGGTGCGAAGGGTTCTGGTCTAGTTGACCTAGGCCAGATCCAGACCCCCAAACCGTTGACTACTCCTGCCATTAGCAAGATGACTGCAGAGTTTCCTGTGGAGAGCGGCATGCAGAGCCATGTGTGAAGACGATTTGGATGACAGGTCCCTCTTTGATGAAATTCCTGTCCGGTCCCTGCAAGCACCCTGTGGATTAAAGGTGAACTGGTCGGTTGAGGGAGAGGCAATGCCATAGAACTGAAACCGAGTCACAGATGTAGCAAGAATAAACAAAGTGGCAAAATAAGGGGGAGAGATTGTGGTGTTAATAATTTGCATAAAATGTAACAGGATTTTGTGGGTAAATTATAAAGTGAGAAAGATACCTCAATTCCTGAACCCAAGAGAGCAAAAGGGTGTGCACTGAGCTATTTAAGATTCCTGAGGCAAGGACTGTAGAAGAGTGAAAATCAAACTCTGGAATGGAGTAAAAAAGGGAAGGAATATATTTACTAAGATAGTATAAAGGTGCACATGTGTGGGGTTATAACATTTTCAATATACATCTTTTTTTCTGCCTAGACTGATAAATATGAAACAATAGTAAAAAATGAAAGAGAATAGTGGAAAATGTTGACATAAATCAGGAAGGGAAAACTTAAAGGAAAATAATATATAAGTAAAGAAGAAACTCTCAATATGCTAATAATATAAGAATGATATAGTGAAAATTGATAGAAACTTTAAACAAAGGAGGAAACAATACATAATGTCATAGATTTTTAAAATAAAGTAGCAGTTAAAATATATCCCACTGGGATTATAAACAATCATTAATGGTGTCTGCACCAAATGATTGGCGTGGTATATTTAATAAAATAAAGAATCAAATAAAACAACTGGTAAGTATCGACAATCAAAACTGATCTGTCATCATGGGGGATACACCTCTTTTACATGCATGTAGGACATTACTGAGATACACTGTGAAAATAAGGAAATATCATTAGGAATGGGTCAGAGGCACGACCAATAAGACACTTATGCCATGGCCTCAGGAGGGTTCGCTGTCAAAAGATGTATTGCGCTATATGAGCACATACTTGCATGCCACATGTAAAAAAAAAAACTTCAGAAAAGATTAGCCATTTTAGAGCTTTGGAAAATGTACCAGTGTGAGAAGGAAGATCCAGCTTATCGGGAGTGAATGCTCAATCAGCATAAAGAGGGGAGGATAAAACGCCTTTGGCTCCCCTTTCCCCTTCTGAAGAGAAGAGTGCAGATAGAGTGCAGATACAGAGGAGAACAGATTTTACCCTTTGAGGGACTTATTGCATGGCAGGGTATGTTAATCCAACATATGTCCCCCGACCCTGCTTGTAGTACCGAGGATCATGTGGAAAAGAGCAAGAGCAGAGAACCCAAAAACATATCAACACGCAATTAATGTAAACAGCGTAATGAGATGAAGGACATACACAATAGGTGAATAAAGATAAAGGAAAGAGGAAGGAAAATGAAAGAAATAAAATATAAAGTTAAGGAAATAACGATAGTACAGAATGAATGGATGGGAGGACAATAGTCCTTAAGCTAGACGATAAGGGCATTGATGGGGTTCGAGAAAGAGAGGAGCGAGAAGAGCGGGAAAGGAAAGAGAAGGAAGAAGAAAGTACATACAAGGAAGAGAGGGACAAAGACTGCAAGTGAAGGGAAGAACAAAGAAGTCATGAGGCAAGAAAAAAGAAGGAGAGGATAGAAGAGAAAAAAAAATGTAGAAATGGAGGCCCAAAGAATTAAAGTACGTATGTTGCAACAAAGGGGAGAGGAAGATGAATTGAGGGAGTAAAAGACGATGACATAGAATATTGATTCCTTAGGAGCATAGTGGCGATTGATGCACAAGAACAATTAGAGGGAGAGAGAGCATCACAACAGCCCCGTAGGGAACTGCAAAGAATGTTGTGATCAGCATGGGCTGGTGGGCAGGATACAGAGGACATAAAGCAAAGGGTTGGGAAGCTATTAAGGCAAATGAGGGACAGAAGAAGGTACAAAACCCAAGAAAATATAGAAGCATCCCTATTAAAGGGAACCGAAGGTAGATCAGGTGACGTCATAACAGATGAGTATGGAACATTGTCTTTAACCCCTTTAGTGCCAAGGACAAGCTATCTCGTCCTTGACATTACCTCTGTAATGCCAAGGACGAGATAGCTCATCCTTTTTAGCACTCTGTTTTGAGCGATTCCAGCAAAGCAGGGATTGCTCAAAACTGTAATCCAACCCCCGGCTATGTGAGGGGAAGATCCCCCTCACTGCCAGGGGGCTGGATTACCTTCAGTTTCACGGTGTGAAACTGAAAGTAAATTCACCAAAGCAGCCATTTTTCGGCTGCCGCGGTGAAGAGAGAAGGTGAGTGCCCCTCTCTCTCTGCCTCGTTCTCCAGCTGTATTTCAAGTCGGAGATCGAGGCAGGTTCTCCCCTTTCCAACGATACCTTGTGTGACAGCATTGCTGCTAACGGATCGGGCGCAGCAATGCACACTAGACACCAGGGATGTGTTTACAGTGGGGGCGAAGGGGTGCTGTTTGCTAGGTAAGCACCGCCCTCCCCCCCGTGGCCCCAAAACATGGGGCCACATGTATGGAAACCCCTGGGGGCGAATGGGTGACCATCTGCCCACAGGGTTGGGAAAAGAAAAAAAGGTTCAGAATCAGCATGGGAAAGGGGCTGGGGACCGCTAGACATCAGGGATTTTTTTGGTAGAGGTGTAGTTGAAAAGGGGCGATTCTCCCCTTTCCAATGACACCCTGTTTGTAAGCATTGCTGCTCCTGGAACGGGCGCAGGGTGCTCGATCCGGGGGCAGCAATGGCCACTAGACACCAGGGATGAGTTACAGAGGTGGGGGGAGGGGGCCAGCTTACTAGGTAAGCGCCCCCCTCCCCCCGTTGCCCCAAAGCATGGGGCCACATGTACGGAAACCCCTTGGGGCAGATGGGTGACCATCTGCCCCCAGGGGTGGTGGGGCCAAAAAAATAAAATAAAAAACTGCACAAAAAAAGATATGGGACGGTGTGGGCTGGGGACAGCTAGACACCAGTTTTTTTTTTTTTTTTTTTTTTTGTGGAGGTGTCTTCGGAAAGGGGACATGCTTCCCTTTCCAATGACACCCTGTTTGTAAGCATTGCTGCTCCCGGATCAGGTGCAGGGTGCTCGATCCGGAAGCAGAAATGGTCACTAGAACCAGGGATGTGTTACAGAGGTGGGGGGAGGGGGGCAGGTTACTAGTTAAGCGCGCCACTCCCCCCCTTGGCCCCAAAGCATGGGGCCACATGTATGGAAACCCCTGAGGGCAGATGGGTGACCATCTGCCCCCAGGGGTGGGGAAACAATAAACATATTATAATGGCTGGTGTTGGGGGGAGTGCCCCCCACTGGACCACCAGGGAATTTGTTTTTATGGATAGGGGTTGACCCCCCATCCAAAATGAACCTAAGGTCATGTCATGCAGCCGTCCCTGGGGGCAGTTATCTACTCTTCAAAAGGGGCATGTAACCCCAGGGAGGGCTGCATGAGAACTTCCCCTCTTATCTGCCCCAGGGAGGGCTGAATGAGATGCTCCCTCCTGCATTTGATGTGGGGGGAGAGGGTCAACCCCCAGCAAATTTGAAAATTATCTGGCAGTGTAGCGTGCCCATCATCCCCGTTAAAGGACAGGCCCCTCCAGTGGGTGGGGCAGTAAGGATTGGGCACCCCGGGGCTAGATTGGCACACCAATGTGCTCCTCTGCACCAAGGGGAGTTGGGTTACCAAAGGAAAACACTGAAAATGGTTGGAACACATTTTAGGGGCGGCTGTGGGGCAACCCAAAGGGAAGGGGAATTTTCTAATGGGATGGTGCATTGACCCTCCCCCCCCACCCGCAATGGAGTGGGTGCCATGTCATGCAGCCCTCCCTGGGCCCAGATATCTGCTCCTAGGAAGGGACGCCTGATCCCAGGGCGGAGTGCAGGACAGCCCACCCCTTATCTGCCCCCGGGGAGGGCTACATGAGATGCGCTGCCCCTCCAATTCGGGTGGGGGTGGAGAGGTACACCCCTCTTCACATTATAACATTCCCCAGTGGTGTAGGGTGCCCCTAAATCCCCCTAAAGTGCAGCCTGCCTTTTTCAATTTTTTCTTTGTTTACCAAACTTGCCTTGGCACAGAGGGGCACATTGGTGTGGCAATCTGGCCCTCGGGTGCCCAAACCCTCGCTGCCCCACCCACTGGGGGGCCTGTCCCACAATTGTTCGGGACCCTCTTCCCCCCACCCCACATGGAGGGGAGGTGTACCTCATGCAGCCGTTTGTAGGCGACCCAGGGAGGCCTGCATGAGGTGCCCCCGCTCCCCATTTGGGATGAGGGGGGAGATGGCCCCCAAAAATTGTTGGACTAGCCCCCCAGTGGCAGTAAGGTACATTCAAGCTTTCGGAAACATTCAGCCAAAACAGGACTTTGGGATTTGAGATCAGCAAAAGGACATTATCCCTCCGGTACGTGTACCACTTGCACTTACACCAAGAAGATGAAAGATTTCAGAATTGGAGAGAGGGTATGGGTCCTTCCTCCTCTCAACAACTGCAAAACGAAACAAATAATTTACTACATTGAATGCCCCTGCGGACTGAGATATGTGGGGCAAGCTAGCAGAACAGTACATATCAGAATATCGGAACACCCTTCCTGCATTAGGTGCAAAACAATCATGGCACCACTAGTGCACCACTACACAGCATTAAAACACTCCCCCAATGAAATATTATGGTGGGTACTAGATTTAGTAAAGGGCTCTATTAATACATCAACAAGTCCTCAAAAAGTTTACTTGAGAAAGAAGCATGTTGGATTTTTCGCATGGAAAACTCACACGTGAGGGCTAAATGAAGAATTTCTTCCACCCCTGTAATTACATATGAACATACATATATGTACATATACTCAGATATATATGTGGCAGCTTCATCCACATCTGCGAGGACTAATGCCATTGACAGCTCTACCAGTCCAAAAAATGTTCCCACATATCTCTACCCAGATAAAGTTTCACCCTTAACACCTGATATCTTCTTTCATTTAACCAAGCATTCTTTTATCCAAGCAACTTATCCTTGATACATACATGATTCATTGTGTCCAAGCTGCTTTCATACGCACGGGAGCAGTGTCCTGACACGGGCCTGCATTGCGCATGCGCGAGGGAGCAGTGCCCGCTCGCACAGCTCCTCCGCACCCCCGCGGGGGAGCAGTGTCCACCGGCACGCCCCACGGAGCATGCACAAACCGGCCCGCTTCTATGTGCGGCTTTTAACGCTCATTCCCTGCCATTCAACACAGCTCCTCGCTGCCTGGTAGCCCTACAGCTGTAACTCCGAACAGCTCATTCCTTCGACCGAGGTAAGCAGCCTCCCTAGCCACGACCATTCCTGCTACCACGGTCACTTTAGACCTGTCCCTCTGCCGATCTCTGCTTCACATATGCCATGTTTACAGACATGCATTTCTAAATGGCATGTTCTCTGCCTTTTTCTCCTGCCTTCCCCTACAGCATACACCGCCTGTCCACTATTACAGGGGTGCTCATTGGACTTATGGCCCCACAACTTACCTGTGCTGGGCACATTTTCCTCCAGCTCCATATTTCCTAAGGGCTCTGGATGGGCCTCTACTAAAGTCCGGCCACCATTGGAAGGTTCACAGAAAACACCTTTTCAGGTAGGATCTCAACTCTCGTCTTGTCCTCCTGGCATTTCCCCCCCTTTGCCTTTTCTTTCAAATTGCTTGGAAGGGCTGCATTGGTTCTCATACACACACTGGTGTTTTGCAGACACAAGGTTAGGGTCTTCCCACCCAGGGGCCGAGTTTCCTGCCGTCCCCCAGCTGCTGATTCTCGACAGCTCGACGAGACGGAACTGCTGCATGTTCCCTTCTGCACTTCCCTTCTTGCCCCACTCCCCCTGGACCGAAGCTTCAGGTTGGCTTGTTATTGTTTTTTTTAATGTGAGATTTTCTCTCTTTTAGCTATACAGGTCTTCTATCTGTATACAGCACACTGATACCACTAGCAGGTACAGGTTCTTTTGTGAGTTTCTAACACCTACCCCCTTTTGTGTTTATTAACTATAGGGAGATACAATCCTCTCAATGGCCCAGATGAAGGCACCTATACTGGAAGCCGAAACGTCCTAGGGTCTAGTACCATCACTATTGACCCAGTATACATCTTTGGGAATTGTTTATTTCCTGACGTAGACCGACTGAGGATTGGTCACTTGTGAAACGAAGCACCAGTGTACATCTGCATAGGACTCAATATTGACAATCTCTAGGAAAACTATTCCTGACCTAGATGTTAATGTACACCTTGTACTAACACTCACCAATCAGCCTTGCTTTATTCTTGTTGCAGAACTCCCCGAATGGGAAAATTAATTGTTTAATTTCTTTTGTTACTGAAACAAATGTCTCTCTGTTGGTTTTTGGGAAAAAAACTCTACCATTTAAACAATATAGCTATACAGAGCCTTGGTAAAAAGTTTAATACCGTAATCTTATCATTTTGCTTTATGGTTACTGTATGTCTTCTGCACACAGAATTGACCTGAGACTTTTTGCTCAATTACTATCTGAACTTTTTAACCCTTTTTCTTTGCTTTTTTTGTATCAGGACATTGTACTTTGTTTTCTGTTGTCTTGATAATGAAAGCGGAGTGCAATCATAAAGAAACTGCACCTCCCTAACAATTGGCCTCTTGTACTATTAAAGAGCATACCCACCCACCAGGGGGTCTTAGTTTTAGTTTACATCACTGAGATGAATCATAGGTGAACTTTTGAATACACCACCCATTCCAATAGAATTAAAACACATATATGAATGATAATATGTTTCAACTTGATTAGGCAGCTACCCCCTTCTGTGACGCACAAGCTGCTTTCGCAGCATCATGTTTCATTTGCACATCCAAATCTGCAAGTTTTATAGGCTAAATACAGCCTTAATTTGCTAGCATGCACTGTGTGAGCACAATGCTTTTTGGCGAGCATGCAAGGTCAGATTTACAGGGGAGGGTGTGTCGCTTCCTTCCAATCACGTACAGGATCGGCAGTTTATCAACAAACTCCTACAAACAGCAATTTAATTATTACGTGCTGACTAAAATATTCTTTCAAAATTAAAATTGTCTCTCTCGTACCCTGCAAAGTTGTGGTGCGTGTTTAATTCAGTATACTTTCATGGCCCTTTGCAATTTGTAGTGCCACGTTTTAGTCGCATGGCACAAGTTAGGTGCATCTCTGACCATAACGCATGTGGCACACTAGCCCCGGTTTCCTTGATCGAGAGAGGGGTGTGCCACACTTGATCTATTACGACTTGCCACGTCACCCAATTGGGAAAAGCACAAGCGGCACACCAGTTTTCAGGATCGACAGAGGGGTGTGCTGTACTTGACCAATCACGATCTGCCACGTCAGCGAATAGGGAATATTTTGCACAACGACACTGTCGAGCAAGTTTCTTCCACAGCCAGCTTCCCCGCGACTGTACGGTTTTACTTTGCGCCTCTATCCAGAATGTTATGGCGGAGTACCCACCATCTTTTTACTTCGTCTCTTGCAAGCTGCTCGCTTGTTGCTTGTAACCAACATCAGGCTAACTACAGCAAATAGCCCACTAAGCCTTGCTTTTTACTAAGAGGTGGGTGTGTTGTGGTTGAAGAATGGCGTCCTGGCACGTCTTGACACGTCAGCCATTAGGCTAGATTATGCATTGTATTCCAGCCAAGCAAGTTTTGTTACTGGCTAGCGTTTCTGCGGTTCATTATGTTTGGATTTATTCCGATTCTTTCCTCAGACAGCCATGGGTAAGCTCCTTGCAGCCACCATTTTTTGATTGTTTACGAATTCGGCCTAATATAGCTACGCTTCTACGGCCACAACAATGAGTAACGCATTTTTTGTTACTTTCCACTGCAAGTCTTAGTATGCTGATTCAGGCATCTTGTTTCAACTCATTTTAGGTGTCTGTTTAGTTTGGTTGTTACACCTCACACGACAATTGAAACTTTTATAATTTTTTTTCACAGGTTCCTGTGTCTAAATAATGTTTGGAACCCCACCAGCAATAGATCACTACAACATGCTTTCTACATGTTTAAACATCTATCAATCTAGCTGACCAAGCAGCGGATTTAAAACTATATTCCAACAAGTAAGCATTATTACATTGCCAGTTTATTTATTTATTTATTCTCTATTTTTTGCATAACTGAGTGAATTGAATTAATACCAGACCCATTGCCCTCTAGATTGAATATTGTCGAGTAACTTCTGGCACTTGATGGCTTCTTCAGCTACATGCATTTTCCGTTTTTCCTGGAGTGTTAGACACAATTGAACACCAGGTAGGTGGTCCTCCACCATTCCACATGCATAGAGCAACCACTTAAGTTACTGTATGAAAAATAATAGTGGACTATTGTGTTACTCCACAGATGCAAGGGACTAACACTGTCCCCGAACTCGAGCTGCGCTTTGACGCACCGGCCTGTTAGGACGAGGGTCAGCGCCATGGAATTTTGTCCATAAAATCCTCCCAGCATCAGTCTGGTTAAGGCTCTTTTCTGGAACAATTTGAACCAGTAGTCATGTATATTCACTAAATAACATGCAATATTACCCTGCTAACTGTATATAATCTATAAAGAGGTTTATACATAAGAGAACAAATTCCTTTCATTAAAACATCTTTTTTTGTCTGCTTCCCGCAGGCATTATTACCTCTTACTCTGCCCTGACGAAGGCGTTTCTTTGAATCTGATGGTCTCTCAGGTGGCCAGCCGAAACTTATTTAGGTCTTTGTTTGATGGCAGTTGATGCACTTCAAGAAGTTTTTCAATTTAAGCAAATGTGCAATTTTACGTAGGCAGACCTGACAAATTACAGTATTCTGAAAATACATTTATTCATTACTTTGCATTTTATTGTTGCTTTTCATTCACTTCGTTGTTGGGGAGATTTGTTCTTTTATGGCAGACCTGACAATTTACAGCATTGCGATAATACATTTATTCATTACTTCGTATTTTATTGTTGCTTTCCATTCACTTCTTTTTTGTGGTGATTTGTTCATTCATATGTACTTCACTATTAAGATTGTCTATTTATAGGGTATTCTTTGTTCATGTATTGTCCTTTATATTGATTTTCAACTTCAAAATCTTTTCTCATTTTCTTGTAAAATTTGTGTTTTCTGTTTAATAAAACACACTATTTATTTCAACACAAAGAAACAAAATCTCTTACTAACCGCGTTAGATTATATTTTCTGGTTATTTAGGGTAACTAAACAATTTTTGTATATCTTTGATACCTATTATAAATGAGTTCTTAAAGAAATTAGGCTAAACTAATTTTATACAACTTTTGGAATTTCTTTTGTTATATTTTGGACCCCCACCATAGCTGTACCACTTTTGGGTCAATCCCTCTGTTCATTTTGTTCATGTGGGCAACCTACAGATTTGGGCCTAGGCTGTCGAAGCCAGCAAGGAACACTGGGAATCCCATGCATTTCCCAAACGAGGAACACCCATGGAAATGCACAGAGGTCTGACTTGCGCGAAGCGGCCCAGAATATATTACCCAGAACCCCCGACAAAGTGAACATTGTGTTTTTTCCCCACCAAATATCACACTTTGTCGGGAATTGTGGCTAATAAAAAACTGGGGCAATTTGCGCAAGGCAGACCTCTGTGGATTCCCACGGGTGTCCTCTTTTCGGAAATATATGGGGTTCCCCGTTTTCATTGCTGGCTTTGACAGCCTAGGCCCAAATCTGTAGGTTGCTCACATGAACAAAATGTGCTGTGCCGAAAGGCTTGGGGTTAACAGTGGGTTACCCTTTTCTTTTTGCGCCCCCGGTAGGTTCAGCCACACATGTGAGGTAACATTTTTGTCGAGAGACCTGTGGGAACGCGGGAAGGTATGACATCTGTTGTTGGCACGTGTTTCTTTGAGTGGACAGAGGGAAATGTCTCTGAAATTGGCTGGAAATAAAAGATAATTCTCAGACATTTCGCTCTGGCCACTCACCGAAACACACCGCCAACAACACGTGGCCTACCTTCCTGTGTCCCCACACATGTGCGGATGAAAATGGTACTGAACATGTGTGGGTGCACCTACCTGGGGCGCAAAAGGAAAAGGGTAACCCACTGGTAACCCCAAGCCTTTCGGCACAGCATATTTTGTTCATGTGGGCAACCTAGAGATTTGGGCCTAGGGTGTCGGTATAATATTCGTAATGTTAATATGTTGAATAATTAAATGATAATTGTTTTCTTAATAGATTTTTGCGTACTGTGAAATATGTAATAAGTAGCTAATAAAACACATGTATTACATAATTGCATTACTATAAACAAAACACAAAGACACAAGAACACATACAAATATGAGTATATACAGGGAAAGTGAAGTTATCAAAAAAGCACAAGTAGTAGCAGAAACAATTCATAATTTAACTTATTATTTTCATGCAAATAAATGATTACTCTGTTTCAAAGCTGCTATTTACCCTAGGCATCAGTGGTGTCATCAATGACATTTGTGATGTCATCTTTGATGTCCTGTGTGTTAGTGTTAGCAGTGCACGGTGGCACGAGTTATGGTTGCTTATGTTACCATAACTGCTGAATTTCAGGGGTTTTTCGGTTTTACTTTGAACCATAACGTCCCTTTAACAACATTTTTTCACTGAATTTCATAGGTTTTTAGTAGCACAACTTAACCATAACGTCCCTTTAACAAAGTTTTTTACTGAATTTCATAGATTTTTAGTAGCGCAACTCAACCATAACGTCCCTTTAACAAAGTTTTTTCACTGAATTTCATAGGTTTTTAGTAGCACAACTTAACCATAATATCCCTGACTTCATATACATGTAACATAGAACATACTAACGACCTCGTAGTGATTTTCATGTCCGTGGACTACCGCCATGTCCGCGGACATATCGAAAATCTCAGCGTGGTGAATGTAAATTTAAATAGTGTGCCCCATTTCCCCTTTGAAGTTGGCTCTGAAAAGAGCCTTTTTTTTTTTACAGATGCTTGACAGACACCTGTTATTTTGTATTTAAGCATGAAGGCACACATGCCACGGTTGATGACACACCTAGCAATGTTTTGCTCAGGACAAAAAATTGAACTATTGTCCCATGTTGCCCTAGGTAGTAATCCAGAAAAAATTACTCTCGCATTTGGAAGGATCTTCATTACGGCTTGAACCAAGCGTTCCAAATCAGCCAACAAAGAAGGGGCACAGACGTTGCCCAAATGGAAAGCACCATAGTGCAAAACTACCACATGCGGACTGTTCATCGTGGCCATATCCTCACAAACTTGTAGAATTCCCTGTACATTGCAGTCAGGCACAGTGCTCCACACCACCTCCACTCCTTTCACATCAAAGTTCTTTGCAACATGCCTGCATTCAGCGTTCTGCTGTAAACCATGCACAAACATATCTCCGAGCACCAACACCCTGACTTTCTCCACTTCTGCCATCTTCACTACACACAGTCTCTTTCAACACAAATCCACAACCTCGACATCTGATTGGCTGATCCCTACAGTCTTCTTTCCATGTTGGATTTCCTGGAAAAACCCGGATGTAGCACGCCCTGTCCACGAACAGCCGCGGTGTCCGCGGACGGCATCCACTTTACTCTCTGTGCCATTCCCTCATTGCATACAGCTAAGCAATCACACAATACGAATAACGTCCTCAGAACACCCCATTTTGTGAATTTTCGAACATTTCAGGACAATTATCATTTCATTATTCAACATATTAACATTACAAATATTATACTTTCATCTTGTACTCTGCACACAGTGCTATGTTTCTCCATTAGTAGCTCAGTATACTGGATAGAATCCCATAATACAATGCTATTTATATCAATGCATCATTCAAAGCACTAATAATGGTATGATATTTATTGCAATATCCTTGATACTTTTTTCGCAACATTGTAATAAAAATCCCTAGCACACAAATTGCATGAAAAGTACATACACATGTGATGTCATCAGTGATTTCATCAATGATATTTGCGATGTTATCTTTGATGTCCAGGGTGTTAGTCTTAGCAGTGCACGGTGGTGACGCGAGTTATTTTTCATAGCTCACCATAACTTGCGATTTTTAAGGGTCTTTCGGCTGTACTTAGAACCATAACGTCCCTTAAACAAACTTTTTTTAATATCACGCACACAATATACAAACATGGCATGCAAAAACCAACTTCTCACAGATGGCTTTACACAGAATGTTGCAAAGTAAGAATTTATGCTCGTTCACGGAGAGGCTCACGAAGCGGACTATAAGGTTGTATTGTGTTTTGACCTTGACAGACAGAGATTGTGATGAAAGACTTCTCTTGAAGGAGTGTTGTTAAAACGTAAGAGAAGATAAGGATGACATTTCTGAAACAAAACCACTTTTATATATTATATCACTATGCGAAAGATCGTTCGCACGCGCTGAGTCGTATTTTGGGACTGCACTACTCGTAGACAATGGAAATTGCAATTGTACTGTAAGTAACCCTTTAGATTATTTTATACCAAATATAATTACAATAGCGTAGCATTAAAGACCGCTCAAGTTGAACTTGTTCGTTGAAAGTGGCATAATGTTTTCTACCGCGCACTATCACCGCCGAATTGACCCCCTGTCTTTTAGAGGGCTCTGAAAAAGGCAGACGACACAGGGTGGGTTAATAGAAATAATTTAACCGGTCTGTAGGCGGTCAAGCGCTCTACTCGCTGTGCCCCTTCACTGTAGCCTGTCAAGTGGCACAGCGAGTACAATGCTCGCTTTGACATCAGTGCACACCTTGCTAACGCAAGTTCGAATCCCGGCAAGGACAAACTCAGCCTTTCATCCTTCCGTGGTTGATAAATGAGCATAGCACACTGTGGTTAATAATAAGCACTGCTTAGATACCTCACGGTTCTTAGCGCTATATGAATGGGAAAATATTATTATTAACATACTCCATTGCACTATCTTCGATAGCAAATAGTTTCACGCCCTAATAAATAAAATGATGATTTTTAATGAAGATCGGCTGGTGAGACTAATTTATTTTTTTTAAAACAGGTTTGTGGCCCCATTTTGCCTATGTCACGATTTACAGACTCCAGTGGATGGGGTCTTCAACTGCCAGGTGCAGGTCCAAATATGCAACTTCATGACCCTCACCATTTTATGGGACAATCGCCAAGGACCAATATGCCCTTATGCAGTACTAGCGGCTACAAACAACATACCAACCAGTAGGGTGGTCTAATGGCTCGTTGTTGGAGCAACCTTCCGATTATCAAAGCGACCATTTACTGATTTTATCATAAACCAACAGCCTATCTACCGCAAAGGAACAACGCGTGGCTCAACATGAACTTTTGCGGATCGACAACAAAGACAAATGCAAATTGCTGAATATTCACTAAACATTTCATGTGAAATAAATGTACTTTACCAAATGTACAATCCTGCTGTTTACTTTTAAACCACAGTTTCATATTCCGAATTGTGGCGCACTGAGTTGTAAGCTGATCTAACACCCTCTGTACCGCAAAGGAACATCGCGTGCCTCAACATGAACTTTTGCGGATCGACAACAAAGACAAATGCAAATTGCTGAATATTCTCTAAACATTTGATGTCAAATAAATGTACTTTACAAAATGTACAATCTTGCTGTTTGCTTTTAAATCACTGTTTCATATTCCGAATTGTGGCGTGCTGTGTTGTGACATAATATGTGTTGTCTTCCGGGTTCTGTGTAAAGTCACTTAGGACTGCAGAGAACTGGGCGCGTTTGATGACGCACCCTTTAACGTCACGGAGAGAGGCGGGGAATATGAATGCTTTGATAATATCAGGCTTAGGGGCGGGAGATATGATTTAGTGTTGCAAAAGCAAGTCAGCCAGGTCAATAGCGCCAGTCATAGGATTATCACATAATGTCGGCGCACACCAGCCAGATTTATGGCTATATTTTCTTTAGTGGACAAAAAGTCGGTTGACACCCATAGGAAATTGTACTATTAGCGGACAAAAGGAGTGGTCTTAAAACACTTTCACCCCGACAACGAACAATACAAACAACGTTCTCAGAACACCCCCATTTTGTGTAATTGCAACCACTTCGGGACACCGCGAGTGTACTTAGAACACATTGAACTAGACAGATTACAATACGGACAGCGTGCTGAGGACACCCCCAGTTTGTGTATTTACGAACAATTAAGTACACCGTGAGTGTTCATAGCTCATTTTTACCTACCTTGCAAACAAAAATGACACATACTCTGTCCTCTAAACACCCCACCATTTAGTTTATTTACAAAATGTCAGAACAGCCGTGTTCTCCGCGGACAAATCGAACGGAACAAAAATGTCTAGCACATAAAAAAACGAAACATTGAACCTATCTCATACTCCCCCACCCTCCCCAAACACTCTTACACACCAACACACGGCACTAAATACAATTTTTTATCCACGTTTCACCACGCTGTACGCGGTCGACGGCGAATACAAGATTGCGGGCCCCACAGAAAATCTGACGTGCTCCATGCCCCTCGCCGTCCAATCAGCGAACACGTTGCATGTCCGCGGACATGACGCAAGGCCAGGGGCCAATCGGGGTGCTCACTAATTGTTTTGCCTTACGTTTTGGTCATTTTATAAAAAACTACTGGATGGATTTACACCAAATTTGCAAAAGCACGCTTTTGGGACCAAGCTGCCGCTCCTGCCGCAAATTTGGTGTAAATCCGTCCAGCGGTTTGGCCTGTGGCTGTGCGCAAAGTTTTTTCCCATTCAGTCTATGGGAAAAAAAAAGTTTTGGGACCCCCCCTATAACTTTGCCCCCCCTGGACGAATCGTCACCAAACTCTGCAGGAAAATTCAGGGTGACGCATATACCTTTTTTTGCAAAGTTTGGTGAGGATCCGTCCAGGGAGAGGGAAGTTATACGCCGCCCAAAAACTGCTCTTCCTATGGAAACAGCAACTTAACCATAACTACATGGCCACTACATATTTATTTATTTATTGTGCATTTGTAAGGAACTTATACAGCATGACATTGTGTTTCAAAGTGCCAATGTACTTTTAGGTTTCTCTAGAATTGCAAATAATGCATACTCTACAAATAACATTACTGAACACTGCATCGTTGCACTTGCAGCTTTTTCACTTGCAAATGCAGCAGCTGCTAAATATTGCTCACAGGCATAGTGTCCCTTCATTAATGGATCTAAAATTTCACTATAATATACCGATGTTTAATGTCCATGCACTAATGTCATCTTCTGTGCAAGAACTGCAGTCATGACTTCTCCATTTGAATCGGAGAATAAATAATACTACTCACTATAATTTGGGATCCAGAATACAGGGGCTGTATTGATTTCTTTTTCAATTCCTAAGACTTTCAGTGAACTCATCTGCTACTACTTGTGCTTTTTTGATAACTTCACTTTCCCTGTATATCTGTCTATGTTATTATGCTGTTATCTACTTGTGATTCTTTAACTCCTTTTAAAATTGTTTGAATGTATGTGCTGCAGTCAAAACCCAAGCCATGATTGCTTCTGCTCTTTCAGGTGTCACTTTTCTCCCTTTGTGAGAGATCAAATGTCCTATGTACAAGACCTCTTCTTGACAATATTGTAATTTTTCCTTATGTACCTTGCATCTTTTCTCTGAAAGTATAGTCATTAGTTTGACTGAGTCTTCTCTACACCTTTCTTCTGTCTCACTACACACCAAAATGTCATTTACATAGTGGATTATTGCACTTTCAAGTTGGGCATCACTCAAGTCCATATGGAGTACTCTGTTAAAATGGAAGGGGACTCACGGTACCCCTGAGCCAAATTAGTTTGTTTCAGGCATTTTGTTCAATACAAAAAGGACATCAAATCTTGTGAGTCTTCATGAATGGGAATCGAAAAGAATCCATTCTTTAAATCAACAACTGTGAAATGTTTGGCCGTGGAGGGGATATTACACAATATTGTTGCAGGGTTTTGAACTCAGCATCTACTATATTGTTTAGAGGGTGAAGATCATGGATACATTTCCACGGCGCCCCCTTTGAATTTTTGGCTGGGTACACAGCTGTGTTACATGATGAGTCTGATGGCACCAATATGCCTTGCTTCATTAAAGCAGAAATGGTCTCAAATATACCATCCTCCGATTCTCTGGACATGGGGTATTGCTTTTTTCATGGTAAAAGAGCTCCTGGTTTTAATTTCATTTTTACTTCCACCATCCCTTTTAATATACTCACACCATACGGGCTCTTGGTCCACAAAATCTCTGGCACATTCTCTAAGTCTTCCTGAAAAAATGTCAGTCTTCTGTTTACCAGTACCATTCTCTGCGGTATTTCTATATTCTGCATTTTGATTCCAATATGTGATACTTATAAAAACACTAGTTCATCATCAGAATAGTCATCTCAATCAGTTCTTCATCTGTCAAATTTGTCAACCTGTATCCTCCACTGAGGGCTATCACTGTTCCCCATCTTCTTCCCTCATCGTCTGTTCCATGCAGCATCACCCTTTTTACTCTGACAACTACTGCTTCTAGTTCTAAGGGCATGATCTGCCCTTCCTCATGTTCCATGGGAATTTCTGGCCTGAACAAAAATTCATTAGGTATTCCCAATATTTTACCTGCCAACCTGGGTAACCATGACAGTAAAATACAAAAATACTTCTGGATCTAAAGGCACTCCTCATAATGCTTTCTGACATGTAAAGGCTAGTATAAACTCTGCCACATTCATATACTGTATCCTTGAAGTAGAGCACACTATTCCTTCATCGGTAAAAGATTAAATCACGTCACACTATATTAACTGCTGTATGCCTATAAAAATGGCATTGTCATATCATGTTCTCCTATAGAAATTGGTAATTCATCTGTATTAGGAACTAAATTTGTCGCCTCAGAGAAGCCTTTGACATTGGATATTTTCCCTCGCAGACACAGGATCGAGTGGCTCCAATGAAAATGTCTTGCCTCCTATTGCCTCCTATTGTCACATTCACCCTTGGTTCCTCTTGGGGGTCTAGCGTCACTGAAAGTACTGATCACATCAAGTCACTCTGTGGGCTCTCCTAGTGTGGATACAAATTAATCCCTGTACCTGTGAAAGGATTTCCTCCTATCACAGTTACACTCCATATTTTGGGTGTAGGTGCCTGATGTGTTCCTGAAGTCATGTTGCATTGTGGTACCATAACCTGCTTTATTGATGTTTGATGCGGTGGGGTCTGTTGTGTTTTTATGGGTGCCTGCTGTGGCTGCCCTTGCAGCGATAGCATTGGCAGCGGTGCTAGCAGCATTTTCTGGGGTTGCGGTGCATGTGTTTGATCATACGTGTGATCTTGGGCATAATATTACTGCAGTTATGCATAATATTGTGGAGCATAACCCATCCCCCCTCTTGGAGCATGCCAATTCTGTTGCATGCCTCCTCTGCTTCTGAATATCCTAGCTATAGGTCCCATCCTTCCACAATTCCAACATTGCTGCGTCTGCCCACTATTATCCTCCTCTTCCCTGAGAGTTTTGAAATCCACCTTGTCCTATTCCTATGAACCTATTCCATCTTCCTCTTGAACAAAAATTGTATCCGCTCTGATCTGCAGGATATGCCCCCTCCTTCTTTGCTTGACAAAACCGGTCCCTCAATGGCTATTTTGGACAACTTCTCCTGAGCTAACTTTGCTTCCTCCTGTTTTCTGTTCTCTGCTTTCTTCTTATTTTTATCCTGCATTAATGGGCAGTGATGCATAATTGTCAATTGTATTACTGCCCATGGCTTCGCTTCCATTTCCACCTGTTTTTTCAATTGCCATTGCACTGGCTCAGGCAGACCCTGACACAAAATTTGGTAAAATAATGCTACCATTTTATCCCATGGTTCACACGTTTCCTGCCACCATCTGTCCTGTATATCTTGAACAAAGGCAATAGGATCTTAATCCTCTCCCATTTTCCTAGTCATCATTTCACCCATATCCAATGTATCATGATATTGTACTCTGAGTGCTCACCATACTTTTTCTCTGCAATTATTAAATGTCGCTCCACCATGTGTTGTGTTTTGTGCAGTCACACCTGAATATCCTGCTTGCTTCCAAATGTTAGAATATCCGCTAGGCATCCTTTTATATCACCTATAGCTGATTTAATTCATGATGTTATACTTTCTAATTCATGAACCAATTTTCCCACACCGGAAGTTAAACTCTGCAATTTACATCTTAAAACATATTTATCCAACGGCGGCCGTGGTATATATTGTGGTCATCTTCCCCCCTTCCCTAATAATGGGAATTGTGAAAATCCTAATTCATAATCATATTTACCTACACTCCTTGGCTTTACAGCAGAGCTAGCCTTGTCCATTTATTTCCTTCCTGGTATTGATCTTAACCTACTTACATATGGCAGGGATATATCCATTGTACCGCACAATTGTGCTGGCGGTCGCCCAAAATAGGGTGTTGATTCTGGTGTCCTACTTCTTGGTTATCTAAATAGGACAATTGTATCCCTTTTTCTGCACAGGATTCCTTTAAAAACCCACATGCATCCTCTCTTTGCTCCCATTCAATCTCCTCCCTTTCTTCTTCTGACATCATTGTACCCCAGCTTGTTTGACTATTGTCTCTTTCCACGTCATCGAGGTCTCATCTATTTAACCCTTTAAGTGCCATGGGTATTTCCCAGTGCCAAGGTCTTTTTTGGTGATTTCGGTATGTGGCTATTCGATGCCTTGTGACTTTTATGTTACACGAGATATCTCGGCCAAATTTTGCCCTTTTTTTTCCCAAATGTAGGTGGTCGGTTTTCAAAAAATGCCAATAAAATGATGTACAAAGAAGCCTGTGTTTTTTCCTTGTAAGAGCTAGGAACAAATAGTTTGCTGTGCTGAATTCCCCAATTTCCTGGCTTTCAAGAACAGATTGAGTGGTAACGAAAATTAAATATTTTGATGTGGTTATCAACCATTTTGTGAGAGTTAGGCGATTTTGCCCATTTTTGCCAATTGGACATGCATGGACGGAATGGAAGAAAAGGGTAGGAAAGGCCGAACTGGAGGACAGAAAGGCATACATTTCTGAAAAGTAGACAAAATTCCAAGTTTAGAAAGAAGTGATTTGCGCAGATCAGGCAACAACTAGGTAGGGGAAAATGCCATAGATTGGGGAAAAAGTGGGACAATGACAGAAAAAAAGTTATGTGGTGGACATGGTTGCTTGGTACGGCAATAGCTTCTATGAATTTTGAGAAAAAAATGCTCCGCTACATTCCTCCGACTCTAGCAGTTAGGAAAGCACACACTTTTTGTAGTGTTTCACAAAACAAGCAATGCCACAAGCCAAACACTGAGCCATGTTACACAGACAGGAGTTTTATGCTTATGGCCTGAACAGATGTACTTAGAATGTGTAAATCAGGAAAACCAATGTGTTGAAGAACAGCAACCATACTTCTTTTGAAAGACCACAGGCAGACCTTTTCAAGGGTAGGTGACTTGTGAAGGTTACAGAAGTGTATGGTGTCTAAAGCAGCGACTAAATGTAGGGCACATTTGGAAAATGAAAGGGCTGTGTGACGAAGGGCACCAGCAAATGGGTCGAAACGTAATGAAAACCACACAAACACAGCACATGTGATACTTTCCCGTGTTCCCATTGGTGTCCCAATGAAAACTGTACCTCACATGTTTGGGTGCACCTAACTGGGTGCCATGGGGAAAGCCTACAACAAGGGTAACCCCAAGTCTTTTGGCACAGCATCATTTTTGGAATTCTGCTCATGCGCACACCCTACAGATTTGGGCCTAGGGTGTCCAAGCAACCAAGGAAAACAGGGAAGCCCATGCATTTCCAAAAAGAGGACACCCGTGGGAATCTGCAGAGGTCTGACTTGTGCAAATTGGCACATAATTTATTACCCAGAAACTCTGGCAAAGTCCAAAATGAGGCAAAAAAACACAATTTTCTGCACATTTCACTCGGCTCAACCCCAGAAAACGCCGCCAACAACACATGGGCTATGGTCCCATGTTCCCACAGGTGTCACGATGAAAAAGGTGCCTCACATGTGTGGGTGCACCTACCTGGGCGCCAAGGAGAAAGCCTTAAACATTGGTAACCTCAAGTCTTTCGGCACAGCATCATTTCAGGAATTCTGCTCATGCGCACAGACTACAGGTTTGGGCCTAGGATGTGCAAGCCACCAAGGAAAACAGGGAACCCCATGCATTTCTGAAAAGAGGAAACCCGTAGGAATCCGCAGAGGTCTGACTTGCACAAATCGGCCCAAAATGTATTACCCAGAAACCCCAGCAAAATCTGAAATGTGGCAAAAATGCATTTTCTGCACATTTCACTCAGCTAACTCACCAAAACACGCCGCCAACAACACATGCCATACTGTCTCACGTTCCCACAGGTGTCCCGATGAAAACGGTACCTCACAAGTGTGGCTGCACCTACCTGGATGCCAAGGGGAAAGCCTAAAACATGGGTAACTCCAAGTCTTTCGGCACAGCATAATTTCAGGAATTCTGCTCATGCGCACACCCTACAGATTTGGACCTAGGGTGATCAAGCCACAAAGGAAAACAGGGAACCCCATGCATTTCATAAAAGAGGACACCCGTAGGAATCCGCAGAGGTCAGACTTGCGCACATTGGCCCAGAATTTATTACCCTGAAACCCTGGCAAAGTCCGAACTGTGGCAAAATAAAATCATTTTCGGCACAGCATAATTTCAGGAATTCTGCTCATGCGCACACCCTACAGATTTGGGCCTAGGGTGTCCAAGCCACCATGGAAAACAGATAACCCCATGCATTTCCGAAAAGAGGACTCCTGTGGGAATCCGCAGAGGTCTGACTTGCGCAAATCGCCCAAGAATTTATTACCCAGAAACCCCAGCAAAGTCCGAAATTAGGTGAAAAAACCCCATTGTCAGCACATTTCACTCGGCTCACCCCCGAAAAACGCCGCCAACAACACATGGGCTGTGGTCCCATGTTCCCACAGGTGTCACGATGAAAAAGGTGCCTCACATGTGTGGGTGCACCTACCTGGGCGCCAAGGGGAAAGCCTTAACCATTGGTAACCCCAAGTCTTTCGGCACAGCATCATTTAAGGAATTCTGCTCATGCGCACAGACTACAGGTTTGGGCCTAGGATGTGCAAGCCACCAAGGAAAACAGGGAACCCCATGCATTTCATAAAAGAGGCCACCCGTAGGAATCCGCAGAGGTCTGACTTGCACAAATCGGCCCAAAATGTATTACCCAGAAACCCCAGCAAAATCCGAACTGTGGCAAAAAAAAATTGTCTTCCGCACATTTCACTCGGCTCACCCACCGAAACAAGCCACCAACAACACATGGCCTCCCGTGCCAAGTTTCCACAGATGTCTCGATGAAAACGGTACCTCACACGTGTGGCTGCACCTACCTGGGCACCAAAGGGAAAGCCTAAAACACAGATAACCCCAAGTCTTTCGACACAGCATAATTTCAGGAATTCTGCTCATGCGCACACCCTACAGATTTGGACCTAGGGTGTCCAAGCCACCAAGGAAAACAGGGAACCCCATGCATTTCATAAAAGAGGACACCCGTAGGAATCCACAGAGGTCTGCCTTGCGCAAATCGGCCCAGAATTTATTACCCAGAAACCCTGGCAAAGTCCGAACTGTGGCAAAAAAATCATTTTCCGCACATTTCACTCGGCTCACCAACCGAAACAAGCCACCAACAACACATGGCCTCCCGTGCCAAGTTTCCACAGATGTCCCGATGAAAACGGTACCTCACATCTGTGGCTGCACCTACCTCGGTGCCAAGGAGAAAGCCTAAAACACAGATAACCCCAAGTCTTTCGACACAGCATAATTTCAGGAATTCTGCTCATGCGCACACCCTACAGATTTGGACCTAGGGTGTCCAAGCCACCAAGGAAAACAGGAAACCCCATGCATTTCATAAAAGAGGACACCTGTGGGAATCCACAGAGGTCTGACTTGCGCAAATCGGCCCAGAATTTATTACCCAGAAACCCCGGCAATATCCAAAATTAGGCGAAAAACGTGGATTTTCCGCGCATTTCACTCGGCTCACCCACTAAAACATGCCGCCAACAACACATGGCCTACCGTTTTGTATTCCCACAGGTGTCCCAATGGAAATGGTACCTCACATGTGTCGGTGCTAAGACTAACACCCAGGACATCAAAGATGACATCACAAATATCATTGATGAAATCACTGATGACATCACATGTTTGCCTCACTTATTTTGGTGCATTGAAAAATGTAGGCTATGTGGTTTTATTCACTGACCAGCACAAGATGATAATTGAAAAGGTGCTGTATACCAAAAGATTACTCTTGTTGTCTGTTCTTAAAGTACTTTCCTTAGGGTCTGGTGTCAGCTCATGATGCACATGCATGGGGCAATGGCAGGCCTGAAACACACAATTAATTTGTATACATGAAGATAAACGGTGGGATGCTGCTAGTTCTTTCTACCCTATTCCTTGCTGTATGTTCATATTGTTTTGAAACCGGACCCTTTTCCAAGGTCTATAAGAAAGAATCGACAGGCACTGCTTTGATCAAACTCCCCCATGTGTTCATGCTGTTCAGGGGCTTTCAAGATATCTTTAACGATATGCATGCTACTGACGGTGATAAAACAGTAGTCCCCTTACATAGGTTTCACATCAGTGCCCACCAAACCTACTCTCCTCACCACCAATATGTATGGCCCAGAATCCTATAATGATCCTGTTTTGGTATTAATAATATGAGCACACTTAAAGATTGATGAGGATGTGGCTCCAGCTGGCCAGCTCTTAACACAACAACTAACAAGGGAGTTGCCTGAGTGGGGAGGGGCAAGTTTGAAGTCAAGAGTACTTGTTTTTTACATCAAGTAAAGAAGGTCAATCCAAACGTATTCTAGCTGGTCCTGCCACTGTATGCATGGTTGTTTCCATCATGTGCTCCCAGGTTTCCCCTTATGATCAGAGCGGGTTAGGGATTTTGGTACGCTTTGCAGACAATCTGCCTTTTTCAAGCATATTTGGAGCTTGTTTTTTGTCCAAAATGCCCCATTTTTTCTGCAATGTTATTTCCCACTTTTGGGCAAGCCACTCTATGACGCCATGCACTACATTTTTTCACTTCAGTGGTGGGTTACCCTTTTTAACAAATCAAGCATCAGAAGAAGTGTTACTGTTTTCTAACCATACACATTTAAAGGGCCAAAACTCAAGAAACATGAACTGTAACACATATATAAATACCATGGCATGGGCAACTGGGCACCAGCAGTCTCATCAAAGGTCCAGAAAGATTAAATGCCCCCTTTGGTATATCCTTACCCAATCCAATACTAACTACCAACTAACAATTCGGCCACCTACTCTAATTGATACCACATCACTCCCTACCACCATTATACCAAATACCCTTGACCACAGCCTCACAACAGATGATAGGCATCTATGAACCTGACTGGGCCACCACACACAGTCACGCTTGCTACCACACATACCCACTTCTGTGTGCACTTTTGTAGGGTCTCATATGGCACCATGCTGTCAAACCATTAGGAACTTTCCCCTACTAGGGCCTGGTTTCTTCCTATCTCCATTCACCAACATTGAAGAAACAGCAATCTAGCTCTCTACCCTCTGCTCGCTTCTACTACCTATCTATTCCAACTAAATCCAATCCACTCATAACTTTCAGTTTCCAAACTTTAAGGAGGTCATGACAATGTCAGAGGTATGATACTTTCGACACAATACGTAACCATAATGCAACATATTGGCACTAATTATTTATTAATTCGATTTTTTTATCTTATTATTGACAAACACAGCAAAAAGCAGACTAGTGCAACTGGAAGCCATCAAACCATTACCAGCATGTTGACTGTCTCCCTGCTATGGCAGCCTGGTGCATCTCATGATCTGCAGCTACAGCTTTATATTAAAAATGTCCTCCATCTCCAAAAGTGGCAGCATACATTTCAAAGCTACCAACAATAACACTATGGACCTGGTATCAAAAGTGTTTTTGAACTCGAACATCAAATTATAACAGCTGTGTAAATCAGGCCATGTGGAATATATATTTTAAAGGCAAATATGTTCACTGTAATACTCTGCATTAATTGGGACAGTAACCTGGCATTAGTCAATGGTACTCGGGTTAAGTGCACTGAAATCCATCTTCAATTAGACATCCTACTCCTTAGAAATCGATAAAACACACGCACATCTTATTATATTGTATTGCATTGTAATTATTTATATAGCGCGCCTAGCCCTGAGGCAATGTCCAAAATTAGGCGAAAAAAATGCATTTTCCGCACATTTCACTCGGCTCACCCACCGAAACATGCCACCAACAACAAATGGCCTACCGTTCTGTATTCCCACTGGTATCCCGATAAAAACGGTACCTCACTTGTGTGGGTGCACCTACCTGGGTGCAAACGGAAAAGCCTAAAACACGCGTAATCCCCAAGTCTTTCGGCACAGCATAATTTCAGGAATTCTGCTCATGCGCACACCCTACAGATTTGGGCCTAGGGTGTCCAAGCCACCGCTGAAAACAGAGAACCCCATGCATTTCCGAAAAGAGGAATCCGCAGAGGTCTGACTTGCGCAAATCGGGCCAGAATGTATTACCCAGAAACCCCAGCAAAGTCCGAAATTAGGTGAAAAAACCCCATTGTCTGCACATTTCACTCGACTTATCCACCAAAACATGCTGCCAACAACACATGACCTATGGTCCTGCCTTCCCACAGGTGCCCCGATGAAAAGGGTACTTCACATGTGTGGGTGCACCTACCTGGATGCCAAGGGGAAAGCCTAAAACATTGGTAACCCCAAGTCTTTCGGCACAGCATCATTTCAGGAATTCTGCTCATGCGCACAGACTACAGGTATGGGCCTAGGATGTGCAAGCCACCAAGGAAAACAGGGACCCCATGCATTTCTGAAAAGAGGAAACCCGTGGGAATCCGCAGAGGTCTGACTTGCACAAATCGGCCCAAAATGTATTACCCAGAAACCCCAGCAAAGTCTGAAATGTGGCAAAAATGCATTTTCTGCACATTTCACTCAGCTAACTCACCAAAACACGCCGCCAACAACACATGCCCTACTGTCTCACGTTCCCACAGATGTCCCGATGAAAACGGTACCTCACAAGTGTGGCTGCACCTACCTGGGCGCCAAGGGGAAAGCCTTAACCATTGGTAACCCCAAGTCTTTCGGCACAGCATCATTTAAGGAATTCTGCTCATGCGCACAGACTACAGGTTTGGGCCTAGGATGTGCAAGCCACCAAGGAAAACAGGGAACCCCATGCATTTCATAAAAGAGGCCACCCGTAGGAATCTGCAGCGGTCTGACTTGCACAAATCGGCCCAAAATGTATTACCCAGAAACCCCAGCAAACTGTGGCAAAAAAAATAATTTTCCGCACATTTCACTCGGCTCACCCACCGAAACAAGCCACCAACAACACATGGCCTCCCGTGCCAAGTTTCCACAGATGTCTCGATGAAAATGGTACCTCACATGTGTGGCTGCACCTACCTGGGCACCAAGGGGAAAGCCTAAAACACAGATAACCCCAAGTCTTTCGACGCAGCATAATTTCAGGAATTCCGCTCATGCGCACACCCTACAGATTTGGACCTAGGGTGTCCAAGCCACCAAGGAAAACAGGGAACCCCATGCATTTCATAAGAGAGGACACCCGTAGGAATCCGCAGAGGTCTGACTTGCGCAAATCGGCCCAGAATTTATTACCCAGAAACCCTGGCAAAGTCCGAACTGTGGCAAAAAAAATCATTTTCCGCACATTTCACTCGGCTCACCAACCGAAACAAGCCACCAACAACACATGGCCTCCCGTGCCAAGTTTCCACAGATGTCCCGATGAAAACGGTACCTCACATGTGTGGCTGCACCTACCTGGGTGCCAAGGGGAAAGCCTAAAACACAGATAACCCCAAGTCTTTCGACACAGCATAATTTCAGGAATTCTGCTCATGCGCACACCCTACAGATTTGGACCTAGGGTGTCCAAGCCACCAAGGAAAACAGGAAACCCCATGCATTTCATAAAAGAGGACACCTGTGGGAATCCACAGAGGTCTGACTTGCGCAAATCGGCCCAGAATTTATTAACCAGAAACCCCGGCAATATCCAAAATTAGGCGAAAAAAGTGGATTTTCCGCACATTTCACTCGGCTCACCCACTAAAACATGCCGCCAACAACACATGGCCTACCGTTTTGTATTCCCACAGGTGTCCCAATGGAAATGGTACCTCACATGTGTCGGTGCTAAGACTAACACCCAGGACATCAAAGATGACAACACAAATATCATTGATGAAATCACTGATGACATCACATGTTTGCCTCACTTATTTTGGTGCATTGAAAAATGTAGGCTATGTGGTTTTATTCACTGACCAGCACAAGATGATAATTGAAAAGGTGCTGTATACCAAAAGATTACTCTTGTTGTCTGTTCTTAAAGTACTTTCCTTAGGGTCTGGTGTCAGCTCATGATGCACATGCATGGGGCAATGGCAGGCCTGAAACACACAATTAATTTGTATACATGAAGATAAACGGTGGGATGCTGCTAGTTCTTTCTACCCTATTCCTTGCTGTATGTTCATATTGTTTTGAAACCGGACCCTTTTCCAAGGTCTATAAGAAAGAATCGACAGGCACTGCTTTGATCAAACTCCCCCATATGTTCATGCTGTTCAGGGGCTTTCAAGATATCTTTAACGATATGCATGCTACTGACGGTGATAAAACAGTAGTCCCCTTACATAGGTTTCACATCAGTTCCCACCAAACCTACTCTCCTCACCACCAATATGTATGGCCCAGAATCCTATAATGATCCTGTTTTGGTATTAATAATATGAGCACACTTAAAGATTGATGAGGATGTGGCTCCAGCTGGCCAGCTCTTAACACAACAACTAACAAGGGAGTTGCCTGAGTGGGGAGGGGCAAGTTTGGAGTCAAGAGTACTTGTTTTTTACATCAAGTAAAGAAGGTCAATCCAAACGTATTCTAGCTGGTCCTGCCACTGTATGCATGGTTGTTTCCATCATGTGCTCCCAGGTTTCCCCTTATGATCAGAGCGAGTTAGGGATTTTGGTACGCTTTGCAGACAATCTGCCTTTTTCAAGCATATTTGGAGCTTGTTTTTTGTCCAAAATGCCCCATTTTTTCTGCAATGTTATTTCCCACTTTTGGGCAAGCCACTCTATGACGCCATGCACTACATTTTTTGGTGGGTTACCCTTTTTAACAAATCAAGCATTAGAAGAAGTGTTACTGTTTTCTAACCATACACATTTAAAGGGCCAAAACTCAAGAAACATGAACTGTAACACATATATAAATACCATGGCATGGGCAACTGGGCACCAGCAGTCTCATCAAAGGTCCAGAAAGATTAAATGCCCCCTTTGGTATATCCTTACCCAATCCAATACTAACTACCAACTAACAATTCGGCCACCTACTCTAATTGATACCACATCACTCCCTACCACCATTATACCAAATACCCTTGACCACAGCCTCACAACAGATGATAGGCATCTATGAACCTGACTGGGCCACCACACACAGTCACGCTTGCTACCACACATACCCACTTCTGTGTGCACTTTTGTAGGGTCTCATATGGCACCATGCTGTCAAACCATTAGGAACTTTCCCCTACTAGGGCCTGGTTTCTTCCTATCTCCATTCACCAACATTGAAGAAACAGCAATCTAGCTATCTACCCTCTGCTCGCTTCTACTACCTATCTATTCCAACTAAATCCAATCCACTCATAACTTTCAGTTTCCAAACTTTAAGGAGGTCATGACAATGTCGGAGGTATGATACTTTCGACACAATACGTAACCATAATGCAACATATTGGCACTAATTATTTATTAATTCGATTTTTTGATCTTATTATTGACAAACACAGCAAAAAGCAGACTAGTGCAACTGGAAGCCATCAAACCATTACCAGCATGTTGACTGTCTCCCTGCTATGGCAGCCTGGTGCATCTCATGATCTGCAGCTACAGCTTTATATTAAAAATGTCCTCCATCTCCAAAAGTGGCAGCATACATTTCAAAGCTACCAACAATAACACTATGGACCTGGTATCCAAAAGTGTTTTTGAACTCGAACATCAAATTATAACAGCTGTGTAAATCAGGCCATGAGGAATATATATTTTAAAGGCAAATATGTTCACTGTAATATTCTGCATTAATTGGGACAGTAACCTGTCATTAGTCAATGGTACTCGGGTTAAGTGCACTGAAATCCATCTTCATTTAGACATCCTACTCCTTAGAAATCGATAAAACACACGCACATCTTATTATATTGTATTGCATTGTAATTATTTATATAGCGCGCCTAGCCCTGAGGCAATGTCCAAAATTAGGCGAAAAAAATGCATTTTCCGCACATTTCACTCGGCTCACCCACCGAAACATGCCACCAACAACAAATGGCCTACCGTTCTGTATTCCCACTGGTGTCCCGATAAAAACGGTACCTCACTTGTGTGGGTGCACCTACCTGGGTGCAAAGGGAAAAGCCTAAAACACGCGTAATCCCCAAGTCTTTCGGCACAGCATAATTTCAGGAATTCTGCTCATGCGCACACCCTACAGATTTGGGCCTAGGGTGTCCAAGCCACCGCTGAAAACAGAGAACCCCATGCATTTCCGAAAAGAGGACTCCTGTGGCAATCCGCAGAGGTCTGACTTGCGCAAATCGGGCCAGAATGTATTACCCAGAAACCCCAGCAAAGTCCGAAATTAGGTGAAAAAACCCCATTGTCTGCACATTTCACTCGACTCACCCACCAAAACATGCTGCCAACAACACATGACCTATGGTCCTGCCTTCCCACAGGTGCCCCGATGAAAAGGGTACTTCACATGTGTGGGTGCACTTACCTGGATGCCAAGGGGAAAGCCTAAAACATTGGTAACCCCAAGTCTTTCGGCACAGCATCATTTCAGGAATTCTGCTCATGCGCACAGACTACAGGTTTGGGTCTAGGATGTGCAAGCCACCAAGGAAAACAGGGAACCCCATGCATTTCTGAAAAGAGGAAACCCGTGGGAATCCGCAGAGGTCTGACTTGCACAAATCGGCCCAAAATGTATTACCCAGAAACCCCAGCAAAGTCTGAAATGTGGCAAAAATGCATTTTCCGCACATTTCACTCAGATAACTCACCAGAAAACGCCGCCAACAGCACATGCCCTACTGTCTCACGTTCCCACAGATGTCCCGATGAAAACGGTACCTCACAAGTGTGGCTGCACCTACCTGGGCACCAAGGAGAAAGCCTAAAACACGGGTAATCTCAAGTCTTTCGGCACAGCATAATTTCAGGAATTCTGCTCATGCGCACACCGTACAGATTTGCACCTAGGGTGTCCAAGCCACCAAGCAAAACAGGGAACCCCATGCATTTCCAAAAAGAGGACACCCGTGGGAATCCGCAGAGGTCTGACTTGCACGAATCGGCCAAGAATTTATTACCCAGAAATCCGGGCAAAGTCTAAAATGAGGCGAAAAAAAAAAACATTTTCCGCACTTCACTCGGCTCACCCTCCGAAACACACCACCAACAACACAGGGCCTACTGTCCCGCGTTCCCATAGGTGTCCCGATGAAAACGGTACCTCACATGTGTAGGTGCACCTACCTGGGTGCAAATAGAAAAGCCTAAAACACGCGTAAACCCCAAGTCTTTCGGCACAGCATAATTTCAGGAATTCTGCTCATGCGCACACCCTACAGATTTGGGCCTAGGGTGTCCAAGCCACCGCGGAAAACAGAGAACCCCATGCATTTCCGAAAAGAGGACTCCTGTGGGAATCCACAGAGGTCTGACTTACGCAAATCGGGCCAGAATGTATTACCCAGAAACCCCAGCAAAGTCCGAAATTAGGTGAAAAAACCCCATTGTCTGCACATTTCACTCGACTTATCCACCAAAACATGCTGCCAACAACACATGACCTATGGTCCTGCCTTCCCACAGGTGCCCCGATGAAAAGGGTACTTCACATGTGTGGGTGCACCTAGCTGGATGCCAAGGGGAAAGCCTAAAACATTGGTAACCCCAAGTCTTTCGGCACAGCATCATTTCAGGAATTCTGCTCATGCGCACAGACTACAGGTATGGGCCTAGGATGTGCAAGCCACCAAGGAAAACAGGGAACCCCATGCATTTCTGAAAAGAGGAAACCCGTGGGAATCCGCAGAGGTCTGACTTGCACAAATCGGCCCAAAATGTATTACCCAGAAACCCCAGCAAAGTCTGAAATGTGGCAAAAAGGCATTTTCTGCACATTTCACTCAGCTAACTCACCAAAACACGCCGCGAACAACACATGCCCTACTGTCTCACGTTCCCACAGATGTCCCGATGAAAATGATACCTCACAAGTGTGGCTGCACCTACCTGGGCACCAAGGGGAAAGCCTTAACCATTGGTAACCCCAAGTCTTTCGGCACAGCATCATTTAAGGAATTCTGCTCATGCGCACAGACTACAGGTTTGGGCCTAGGATGTGCAAGCCACCAAGGAAAACAGGGAACCCCATGCATTTCATAAAAGAGGCCACCCGTAGGAATCCGCAGAGGTCTGACTTGCACAAATCGGCCCAAAATGTATTACCCAGAAACCCCAGCAAACTGTGGCAAAAAAAATCATTTTCCGCACATTTCACTCAGCTCACCCACCGAAACAAGCCACCAACAACACATGGCCTCCCGTGCCAAGTTTCCACAGATGTCTCGATGAAAATGGTACCTCACATGTGTGGCTGTACCTACCTGGGCACCAAGGGGAAAGCCTAAAACACAGATAACCCCAAGTCTTTCGACGCAGCATAATTTCAGGAATTCTGCTCATGCGCACACCCTACAGATTTGGACCTAGGGTGTCCAAGCCACCAAGGAAAACAGGGAACCCCATGCATTTCATAAAAGAGGACACCCGTAGGAATCCGCAGAAGTCTGACTTGCGCAAATCGGCCCAGAATTAATTACCCAGAAACCCTGGCAAAGTCCGAACTGTGGCAAAAAAAATCATTTTCCGCACATTTCACTCGGCTCACCAACCAAAACAAGCCACCAACAACACATGGCCTCCCGTGCCAAGTTTCCACAGATGTCCCGATGAAAACGGTACCTCACATGTGTGGCTGCACCTACCTGGGTGCCAAGGGGAAAGCCTAAAACACAGATAACCCCAAGTCTTTCGACACAGCATAATTTCAGGAATTCTGCTCATCGCACACCCTACAGATTTGGACCTAGGGTGTCATAAAAGAGGACACCTGTGGGAATCCACAGAGGTCTGACTTGCGCAAATCGGCCCAGAATTTATTAACCAGAAACCCCGGCAATATCCAAAATTAGGCGAAAAAAGTGGATTTTCCGCACATTTTACTCGGCTCACCCACTAAAACATGCCGCCAACAACACATGGCCTACCGTTTTGTATTCCCACAGGTGTCCCAATGGAAATGGTACCTCACATGTGTTGGTGCTAAGACTAACACCCAGGACATCAAAGATGACATCACAAATATCATTGATGAAATCACTGATGACATCACATGTTTGCCTCACTTATTTTGGTGCATTGAAAAATGTAGGCTATGTGGTTTTATTCACTGACCAGCACAAGATGATAATTGAAAAGGTGCTGTATACCAAAAGATTACTCTTGTTGTCTGTTCTTAAAGTATTTTCCTTAGGGTCTGGTGTCAGCTCATGATGCACATGCATGGGGCAATGGCAGGCCTGAAACACACAATTAATTTGTATACATGAAGATAAACGGTGGGATGATGCTAGTTCTTTCTACCCTATTCCTTGCTGTATGTTCATATTGTTTTGAAACCGGACCCTTTTCCAAGGTCTATAAGAAAGAATCGACAGGCACTGCTTTGATCAAACTCCCCCATGTGTTCATGCTGTTCAGGGGCTTTCAAGATATCTTTAACGATATGCATGCTACTGACAGTGATAAAACAGTAGTCCCCTTACATAGGTTTCACATCAGTTCCCACCAAACCTACTCTCCTCACCACCAATATGTATGGCCCAGAATCCTATAATGATCCTGTTTTGGTATTAATAATATGAGCACACTTAAAGATTGATGAGGATGTGGCTCCAGCTGGCCAGCTCTTAACAAAACAACTAACAAGGGAGTTGCCTGAGTGGGGAGGGGCAAGTTTGAAGTCAAGAGTACTTGTTTTTTACATCAAGTAAAGAAGGTCAATCCAAACGTATTCTAGCTGGTCCTGCCACTGTATGCATGGTTGTTTCCATCATGTGCTCCCAGGTTTCCCCTTATGATCAGAGCGAGTTAGGGATTTTGGTACGCTTTGCAGACAATCTGCCTTTTTCAAGCATATTTGGAGCTTGTTTTTTGTCCAAAATGCCCCATTTTTTCTGCAATGTTATTTCCCACTTTTGGGCAAGCCACTCTATGACGCCATGCACTACATTTTTTCACTTCAGTGGTGGGTTACCCTTTTTTAACAAATCAAGCATCAGAAGAAGTGTTACTGTTTTCTAACCATACACATTTAAAGGGCCAAAACTCAAGAAACATGAACTGTAACACATATATAAATACCATGGCATGGGCAACTGGGCACCAGCAGTCTCATCAAAGGTCCAGAAAGATTAAATGCCCCCTTTGGTATATCCTTACCCAATCCAATACTAACTACCAACTAACAATCCGGCCACCTACTCTAATTGATACCACATCACTCCCTACCACCATTATACCAAATACCCTTGACCACAACCTCACAACAGATGATAGGCATCTATGAACCTGACTGGGTCACCACACACAGTCACGCTTGCTACCACACATACCCACTTCTGTGTGCACTTTTGTAGGGTCTCATATGGCACCATGCTGTCAAACCATTAGGAACTTTCCCCTACTAGGGCCTGGTTTCTTCCTATCTCCATTCACCAACATTGAAGAAACAGCAATCTAGCTCTCTACCCTCTGCTCGCTTCTACTACCTATCTATTCCAACTAAATCCAATCCACTCATAACTTTCAGTTTCCAAACTTTAAGGAGGTCATGACAATGTCGGAGGTATGATACTTTCGACACAATACGTAACCATAATGCAACATATTGGCACTAATTATTTATTAATTCGATTTTTTGATCTTATTATTGACAAACACAGCAAAAAGCAGACTAGTGCAACTGGAAGCCATCAAACCATTACCAGCATGTTGACTGTCTCCCTGCTATGGCAGCCTGGTGCATCTCATGATCTGCAGCTACAGCTTTATATTAAAAATGTCCTCCATCTCCAAAAGTGGCAGCATACATTTCAAAGCTACCAACATTAACACTATGGACCTGGTATCCAAAAGTGATTTTGAACTCGAACATCAAATTATAACAGCTGTGTAAATCAGGCCATGAGGAATATATATTTTAAAGGCAAATATGTTCACTGTAATACTCTGCATTAATTGGGACAGTAACCTGTCATTAGTCAATGGTACTCGGGTTAAGTGCACTGAAATCCATCTTCAATTAGACATCCTACTCCTTAGAAATCGATAAAACACACGCACATCTTATTATATTGTATTGCATTGTAATTATTTATATAGCGCGCCTAGCCCTGAGGCAATGTCCAAAATTAGGCGAAAAAAATGCATTTTCCGCACATTTCACTCGGCTCACCCACCGAAACATGCCACCAACAACAAATGGCCTACCGTTCTGTATTCCCACTGGTGTCCCGATAAATAGGTACCTCACTTGTGTGGGTGCACCTACCTGGGTGCAAAGGGAAAAGCCTAAAACACGCGTAATCCCCAAGTCTTTCGGCACAGCATAATTTCAGGAATTCTGCTCATGCGCACACCCTACAGATTTGGGCCTAGGGTGTCCAAGCCACCGCTGAAAACAGAGAACCCCATGCATTTCCGAAAAGAGGACTCCTGTGGCAATCCGCAGAGGTCTGACTTGCGCAAATCGGGCCAGAATGTATTACCCAGAAACCCCAGCAAAGTCCGAAATTAGGTGAAAAAACCCCATTGTCTGCACATTTCACTCGACTCACCCACCAAAACATGCTGCCAACAACACATGACCTATGGTCCTGCCTTCCCACAGGTGCCCCGATGAAAAGGGTACTTCACATGTGTGGGTGCACTTACCTGGATGCCAAGGGGAAAGCCTAAAACATTGGTAACCCCAAGTCTTTCGGCACAGCATCATTTCAGGAATTCTGCTCATGCGCACAGACTACAGGTTTGGGCCTAGGATGTGCAAGCCACCAAGGAAAACAGGGAACCCCATGCATTTCTGAAAAGAGGAAACCCGTGGGAATCCGCAGAGGTCTGACTTGCACAAATCGGACCAAAATGTATTACCCAGAAACCCCAGCAAAGTCTGAAATGTGGCAAAAATGCATTTTCTGCACATTTCACTCAGATAACTCACCAAAACACGCCGCCAACAGCACATGCCCTACTGTCTCACGTTCCCACAGATGTCCCGATGAAAACGGTACCTCACAAGTGTGGCTGCACCTACCTGGGCACCAAGGAGAAAGCCTAAAACACGGGTAATCTCAAGTCTTTCGGCACAGCATAATTTCAGGAATTCTGCTCATGCGCACACCGTACAGATTTGCACCTAGGGTGTCCAAGCCACCAAGCAAAACAGGGAACCCCATGCATTTCCAAAAAGAGGACACCCGTGGGAATCCGCAGAGGTCTGACTTGCATGAATCGGCCAAGAATTTATTACCCAGAAATCCGGGCAAAGTCTGAAATGAGGCGAAAAAAAAAAACATTTTCCGCACTTCACTCGGCTCACCCTCCGAAACACACCACCAACAACACAGGGCCTACTGTCCCGCGTTCCCATAGGTGTCCCGATGAAAACGGTACCTCACATGTGTAGGTGCACCTACCTGGGTGCAAATAGAAAAGCCTAAAACACGCGTAAACCCCAAGTCTTTCGGCACAGCATAATTTCAGGAATTCTGCTCATGCGCACACCCTACAGATTTGGGCCTAGGGTGTCCAAGCCACCGTGGAAAACAGAGAACCCCATGCATTTCCGAAAAGAGGACTCCTGTGGGAATCCACAGAGGTCTGACTTGCGCAAATCGGGCCAGAATGTATTACCCAGAAACCCCAGCAAAGTCCGAAATTAGGTGAAAAAACCCCATTGTCTGCACATTTCACTCGACTTATCCACCAAAACATGCTGCCAACAACACATGACCTATGGTCCTGCCTTCCCACAGGTGCCCCGATGAAAAGGGTACTTCACATGTGTGGGTGCACCTACCTGGATGCCAAGGGGAAAGCCTAAAACATTGGTAACCCCAAGTCTTTCGGCACAGCATCATTTCAGGAATTCTGCTCATGCGCACAGACTACAGGTATGGGCCTAGGATGTGCAAGCCACCAAGGAAAACAGGGAACCCCATGCATTTCTGAAAAGAGGAAACCCGTGGGAATCCGCAGAGGGCTGACTTGCACAAATCGGCCCAAAATGTATTACCCAGAAACCCCAGCAAAGTCTGAAATGTGGCAAAAATGCATTTTCTGCACATTTCACTCAGCTAACTCACCAAAACACGCTGCCAACAACACATGCCCTACTGTCTCACGTTCCCACAGATGTCCCGATGAAAACGGTACCTCACAAGTGTGGCTGCACCTACCTGGGCGCCAAGGGGAAAGCCTTAACCATTGGTAACCCCAAGTCTTTCGGCACAGCATCATTTAAGGAATTCTGCTCATGCGCACAGACTACAGGTTTGGGCCTATGATGTGCAAGCCACCAAGGAAAACAGGGAACCCCATGCATTTCATAAAAGAGGCCACCCGTAGGAATCCGCAGAGGTCTGACTTGCACAAATCGGCCCAAAATGTATTACCCAGAAACCCCAGCAAACTGTGGCAAAAAAAATCATTTTCCGCACATTTCACTCGGCTCACCCACCGAAACAAGCCACCAACAACACATGGCCTCCCGTGCCAAGTTTCCACAGATGTCTCGATGAAAATGGTACCTCACATGTGTGGCTGCACCTACCTGGGCACCAAGGGGAAAGCCTAAAACACAGATAACCCCAAGTCTTTCGACGCAGCATAATTTCAGGAATTCTGCTCATGCGCACACCCTACAGATTTGGACCTAGGGTGTCCAAGCCACCAAGGAAAACAGGGAACCCCATGCATTTCATAAAAGAGGACACCCGTAGGAATCCGCAGAGGTCTGACTTGCGCAAATCGGCCCAGAATGCAAAAAAAAATAATTTTCCGCACATTTCACTCGGCTCACCAACCGAAACAAGCCACCAACAACACATAGCCTCCCGTGCCCAGTTTCCACAGATGTCCCGATGAAAACGGTACCTCACATGTGTGGCTGCACCTACCTGGGCACCAAGGGGAAAGCCTAAAACACAGATAACCCCAAGTCTTTCAACGCAGCATAATTTCAGGAATTCTGCTCATGCGCACACCCTACAGATTTGGACCTAGGGTGTCCAAGCCACCAAGGAAAACAGGGAACCCCATGCATTTCATGAAAGAGGACACCCGTAGGAATCCGCTGAGGTCTGACTTGCGCAAATCGGCCCAGAATGCAAAAAAAAATAATTTTCCGCACATTTCACTCGGCTCACCAACCGAAACAAGCCACCAACAACACATAGCCTCCCGTGCCCAGTTTCCACAGATGTCCCGATGAAAACGGTACCTCACATGTTTGGCTGCACCTACCTGGGCACCAAGGGGAAAGCCTAAAACACAGATAACCCCAAGTCTTTCGACGCAGCATAATTTCAGGAATTCTGCTCATGCGCACACCCTACAGATTTGGACCTAGGGTGTCCAAGCCACCAAGGAAAACAGGGAACCCCATGCATTTCATAAAAGAGGACACCCGTAGGAATCCGCAGAGGTCTGACTTGCGCAAATCGGCCCAGAATGCAAAAAAAAATAATTTTCCGCACATTTCACTCGGCTCACCAACCGAAACAAGCCACCAACAACACATAGCCTCCCGTGCCCGATTTCCACAGATGTCCCGATGAAAACGGTACCTCACATGTGTGGCTGCACCTACCTGGGCACCAAGGGGAAAGCCTAAAACACAGATAACCCCAAGTCTTTCGACGCAGCATAATTTCAGGAATTCTGCTCATGCGCACACCCTACAGATTTGGACCTAGGGTGTCCAAGCCACCAAGGAAAACAGGGAACCCCATGCATTTCATAAAAGAGGACACCCGTAGGAATCCGCAGAGGTCTGACTTGCGCAAATCGGCCCAGAATTTATTACCCAGAAACCCTGGCAAAGTCCGAACTGCGGCAAAATAAAATAATTTTCCGCACATTTCACTCGGCCCACCAACCGAAACAAGCCACCAACAACACATGGCCTCCCGTGCCCAGTTTCCACAGATGTCCCGATGAAAACGGTACCTCACATGTGTGGCTGCACCTACCTGGGTGGCAAGGGGAAAGCCAAAAACACAGATAACCCCAAGTCTTTCGACGCAGCATAATTTCAGGAATTCTGCTCATGCGCACAGCCTACAGATTTGGATCTAGGGTGTCCAAGCCACCAAGGAAAACAGGGAAGCCCATGCATTTCATAAAAGAGGACACCTGTGGGAATCCACAGAGGTCTGACTTGCGCAAATCGGCCCAGAATTTATTACCCAGAAACCCCGGCAATATCCAAAATTAGGCGAAAAAAGCGCATTTTCCGCACATTTCACTCGGCTCACCCACTAAAACATGCCGCCAACAACACATGGCCTACCGTTTTGTATTCCCACAGGTGTCCCAATGGAAATGGTACCTCATATGTGTTGGTGCTAAGTCTAACACCCAGGACATCAAAGATGACATCACAAATATCATTGATGACATCACTGATGACATCACCTGTTTTCCTCACTTATTTTGGTGCATTGAAAAATGTAGGCTATGTGGTTTTATTCACTGATCAGCACAAGATGAATATTGAAAAGGTGCTGTATACCAAAGGATTACTCTTGTTGTCTGTTCTTAAAGTACTTTCCTTAGGGTCTGGTGTCAGCTCTTGATGCACATGCATGGGGCAATGGCAGGCCTGAAACACACAATTAATTTGTATACAGGATGATAAACTGTGGGATGCTGCTAGTTCTTTCTACCCTATTCCTTGCTGTATGTTCATATTGTTTTGAAACCGGACCCTTTTCCAAGGTCTATAAGAAAGAATCGATAGGCACTGCTTTGATCAAACTCCCCCATGTGTTCATGCTGTTCAGGAACTTTCAAGATATCTTTAACGATATGCATGCTACTGACGGTGATAAAACAGTAGTCCCCTTACATAGGTTTCACATCAGTTCCCACCAAACCTACTCTCCTCATCACCAATATGTATGGCCCAGAATCCTATAATGATCCTGTTTGGTATTAATAATATGAGCACACTTAAAGATTGATGAGGATGTGGCTTCCAGCTGGCCAGCTCTTAACACAACAACTAACAAGGGAGTTGCCTGAGTGGGGAGGAGCATGTTTGAAGTCCAGAGTACTTGTTTTTACATCAAGTAAAGAAGGTCCATCCAAACGTATTCTAGCTGGTCCTGCCACTGTATGCATCGTTGTTTCCATCATGTGCTCCCAGGTTTCCCCTTATGATCAGACCGAGTCAGGGATTTTGGTACGCTTTGCAGACAATCTGCCTTTTTCAAGCATATTTGGAGCTTGTTTCTTGTCCAAAATGCCCCATTTTTTCTGCAATGTTATTTCCCACTTTTGGGCATGCCACTCTATAACGCCATGCACTACATTTTTTCACCTCAATGGTGGGTTACCCTTTTTAACAAATCAAGCATCAGAAGAAGTGTTACTGTTTTCTAACCATACACATTTAAAGGGCCAAAACTCAAGAAACATGAACTGTAACACAAATATAAATACCATGGCATGGGCAACTGGGCACCAGCCGTCTCATCAAAGGTCCAGAAAGATTAAATGCCCCCTTTGGTATATCCTTACCCAATCCAATACTAACTACCAACTAACAATTCGGCCACGTACTCTAATTGATACCACATCACTCCCTACCACCATTATACCAAATACCCTTGACCACAGCCTCACAACAGATGATAGGCATCTATGAACTTGACTGGGTCACCACCACAGTGACGCTTGCTACCACACATACCCACTTCTGTGTGCACTTTTGTAGGGTCTCATATGGCACCATGCTGTCAAACCATTAGGAACTTTCCCCTACTAGGTCCTGGTTTCTTCCTATCTCCATTCACCAACATTGAAGAAACAGCAATCTAGCTCTCTACCCTCTGCTCGCTTCTACTACCTATCTATTCCAACTAAATCCAATCCACTCATAACTTTCAGTTTCCAAACTTTTATGAGGTCATGACAATGTCGGAGGTATGATACTTTCGACACAATACCTAACCATAATGCAACATACTGGCACTAATTATTTATTAATTCGATTTTTTGATCTTATTATTGACAAACATAGCAAAAAGCAGACTAGTGCAACTGGAATCCATCAAACCTTATCCATCTTCAATTAGACATCCTACTCCTTAGAAATCGACAAAACACACGCACATCGTATTATATTGTATTGCATTGTAATTATTTATATAGCGCGCCTAGCCCTGAGGCATCTGGGCACATTTCTTGCAGTTACATATTTACAGTGTTACATAACATTTTTATAAACATTTACATAATAGATTTGCAGTTACATAGAGTAGGTTGGTACAGGAGAAGACATAATATACATGTATGTGCAACAGGTGGATATGGTGACAGTCCAGGAAGTTAATCTTCATTGATGATAAACACGATTTTTACTAACTTTTGAAATTTTTGGTAGGAAGTTTCAAGTCTAATACTGGGTGGTAGGGTAGTCCACGTTTTGGCTGCTCAGACAGGGAAACTCCTGTCGCCTGATTTTTGGAGCTTAAACCGCGGTATGAGGAGGCAGTTGGAGTCAGATGATCTAGTCACTGTTGAGTAGTGTTTGAATTTGTCATAAAGATACGTTGGTGCTTCATTGTGCAAGTATTTATAGGTTAGTGAAAGGGTCTTCAGTTTAATTCTTTGGTTGATAGCGAGCCATTGGGCACTGTGTCTTAACTCTGAGATGTGTAGTTTTCTTGGGAAGTTAGTTGCGGCTCTGAGCACATTGTACTGGTATATTTGCAGTTTTTCTAGATTGTGTTTGCTGGTGCCTAGATGTAAGGCATTACAGTAGTCAAGTTTGGTTAGTGCAAGGGCCCTGGCTAAGGTCATGCAGTTGTCCGTGTTCAGAAACGGTCTGCAGGCATTTATTAGCTTGCAAGTATATGCAGTGGTTGAGGCTGTCACAGTGATTTGTCTGTCTAATGGGAGGGTCAAGTCAATGTACATACCTAAGGTTTTGACATCCTTTGAAACCTTCATATTGTTGCCGTCAATGTTGAAGGTGTTAAACTTGTTGTCAAGTTTGTTGAGTCTGGCTTGGGACCTACGAGGAGTAACTCAGTCTTGTCAAACTTAAGGCATGGGCCCTCATTACAACCTTGGCGGAGGACCATGGTGCTATTAGCACCATGTTCCATGCCGCTAAGGTTACGATTCCGCCATGGTGGATGGTGGAATTATCGCCCCATTACAAGGTGAGTGGGGCGGTAATTCCCCATTCCCATCAATAATGGGAATGGGGAAGGCGATAATTACGGCACCGTAAATTACGGTTGCCGTAATTATCGCCAAGGTCCCTTAGCGGGTTGGTTTTTAACGCCTGCAAAAAGCAAGCGTTAAAGTCACCATCCCGCTAAGGGACCTTGTAATCAGGATGTAATGGTTTAACGACGCCGCCGCCTTTTACGGCGCCGTTAAACCATTACCGCCTGGGTCTTAATGAGGGCCATAGTTTGTGTTGTGCCATCCAGCTTGTATGACAAGATAACTGTTGTTAAGTCATTTGAAGTCTGTTATGTAATTACCTGTGATAGGGACGAGAATTTGGGTGTCGTTGTTGTAGTTTGTGTAAGAGATGCCCATGTGGTCTAAGTCATCGAATAAGGGCTTAGTAAATATATTGTAAAGCGTGGGGGAGACACAGGAACCTTGTGGTGCACCGCAGGTGACTTCCACCAGCAAGGCAGGTGCCATCAGGGCAAAAACTCTTGTGGTTCTGGTGTTGAGAAATGACTGGATCCAAGTGGTGGCGTCCTTAGAGAAGTGGGCTGCCGAGGAAAGATGGCTGCAGAAAGTTTTATGGCCCACAAGGTCAAAGGCGAGGTTGCCTTAGACTTTTGTAGATTCAATTAAAATTACTAGGTCTATCAGTGCAGTTTCAGTGCCATGCCTAGGACGAAAACCAGACTGCCATAATCCTAGTAGGATTTTGCTTTCCAGGTGATGCTGGATCTGAAGATAAGCTGCTTTGTCTATAATCTTAAGAAGGAAAGTCACTGTAGTTATCCGTCTTTAGCTAGACTGGGTGTTAGGGTTGAGTGCCGGTTTCTTAAGGAAGGGCAAGACCCATGCTTCCTTGAGGTTGTTTGGTACCAAATTAGTTATAAATGGGGCATTCATTAGCGTAGTAATAAAGGGTGCCAGCTCTTTCACTTTTTCTTTTATGATTAATTCTGGGCAGATATCGCCCAGGCATCTGGAAGGTTTAAGATTTAGGATTATCTTCTCAACTTCCCTGATGCTGAGGGGAGAGAATTTGAACAGGTCAGTTTGATCTGGTAGTGAGGTTTGGTTTGTTGACTATACTCGTCTTTCTAGTCTCCATTTATTTTTTTAAGGAGCTGGATCTTGTCGGATAGCGCTTTTTGAATGTTTTTGAATGTTGTGACACCAGGTGGTGTGCTTAGAGCATGAGGTGGGAGGGGCTGTGGGTGATTCTAACTTTAACAATTCTTTAATATTAGATTTGTCTTTTTGGATGCTGTCATTGTAAGATTCACATTTTGCTAGGAATATAGCAGATTTGTAGGTTGCAGAAGCTGTAGAGAATTCTACTTTGTTGGACGTTGTGGGGAGGTTTTTTCATGTGGTTTCGGCAGATCTTTTGCATTTCCACAAGGTTCTTAGGTTTGGGGTGAACCACATGTTCATATGGGTGCAAGGTTTCTCTTTACGTAATTTTTCAGGACCGATCTTGTTGATGGCATCCAATATGGTTGCATTATAAAGGTCCAAATCAGCCCGCTTTTTTGATATTCTCTCAAATTCCAGTACTCACTGTCAAGTGTCCTGGGACTATCGCAAGTCTTCACTCTGAAGTAGAGATGTTATTTCAAAACACGCATCTCACATAAGGTTCTGCGACTCGACATAATTGGAGTAATGAAGTGATTTGACAAACAGATCGAAAAGAACAGTGTGAGAACAATTCAACCAAAATAGTGTTTTAAAAACATTTGTTTGAAAAAAACAGAAATGGATGAAAAGTCAGAACTTTTCAATAAAATAATTAAATTCCATCATTGGGCAGATATGTTCAACCTGGGTTGGCAAGTAAAAAAGAGGCGTACCACCTGCAGTGCCCCTCTGCCCTTTATACTGTAAGGAAAGACGCCCCCAATATCAAAGCACATGCATAGCAAGCATTCCATGTTGTGGGAATCCATCCTTTTGCAATTCAGAATGAGACATGCTGCATGGAATATGTGGAGTGCAGTTCTTAGTCCAAATGACGTCCTCTGCCATCTCTCATGACAGTGACAGTCGTTGCCAATTGGTGGCTTCACTGTTACGCTCACCTGATATTCCGGGGGCATCTGGAAGGCTCTGAGATCTGGAACCCTGGATGTGTAGTTGCCCAGTACTGAATAATGAATCTGCAATTACAGAAGGGAGGATTTGTGATAACTGTCTCTAATGGGTGAATCTCCACCTCCCTCTGACCAATTCCCTTCCCACTGGGTTCTTTTCTCACCTTAGTTATTTGTAGGGTGAGCTATCCATCCTGCGTTTCTCCTTGGGCCCAGGCCTGCTGTGACCCCGAATCTGCTGGTAGGCAGGTAGGTTTGTTAATTGTAAGTCTTAGTTCTGTTTATGGTGGGAATTCATTAATGTCTTTATCTCCTTCTTTTCGGGTGCAAAGGTCTTGATGCTGGCGTGCCGGATGAAGAAACACGTTTCTAGGTAAGAGAAAGCACGAAGCGCAGCGCCTTTATTGTCTTTTGAAGCTAACCTGTGTTTTCTTCTTCTCCTCACAGGCCGCTGTGGTGCTGCGAGTGGATGAGAGCGTGATGAAAAACAGGCCCCCGAGTACAGCGCTCTGCGGTTGTTTAATATTAAAAGCAAGCCTGAATATGTCACTTTTCCTTTGCAGATGTTGCTGTAGTGCTCCGGATGGAATTCAGGTAAGACTGATGGAATTCGATGTTTGGAAGCGCACATTCTAATATTGTTTTTCCCTTTCTTGTTATTGCACATCGCAATGTTCAAACAGCAGTTGTGGTAGCGGTTTGCCGGAAGTCCTTAAGCTAGAACTCACAGGTGTGTGATGTTTGTTCTTCTCTCAGTTTCAACAGATTGCAGCCCAGTTGAGATGCTGAGTGCTGGATGGTGTTTTCTCAGGTAAAACAGAATAATCTTGTTCTTGTAGGATTACACGAAGACGCTGAAGACCAGGAGCTAGACACAGTGAGCGTCACACTGCTGGTTGCAGAATAACATGAAGCATGTTCTGCAGTCAGAGTGTGGTTTATATAGCCCAGGTAAAGTAGTACCAGGGAAATTAGTTCCAGGCCAGCCACACCCAAAACACTAGACGCATTACTTGGTTCTTAGAACTAGACTGTGTGGGTGCTTCCGTGTTGGATTGAAAGGTCCATTTGCATAAATGGGACCTAGTTTGAACAGCCCTTCCTTCCTACATATGAGCCTGGTGCCAAAGGTGCCAGGACTGGCTCCAGGAGCCCTTTTGCAGTGGTTTTAAGGCCCTCAGGGTTCTGGTGGGAGCCTGCTTCTGGCACAACTAGTGCCCCCTGACAGTGGTCATGACATTCACTTCCAATCAGCCGAAAGCTCAAAGTTGTATTTAATCTTTTGACAGCACAGCTATTCTTCTTTGCACTTATCATCTGAAGAGATTGCTTTGTTCTTTCAAACTTCCTCTGATTTCTTTAAACCAAAAGCCTGTGGGATAGTTCATTCACACACTGTGTATGTACGCTTTCTGCGGCGAAGAGGCACTTCCACTGAACAGCATGAGGACAAATTGCCTTGGGTTACAAAATGGCCCGCCTGGCAGGTGCAGGTTACCAGTGCTTTAAGTGGGGTAAGAAATTTAGGGGGGGTGCCCTCATTTGGGGGTGTGGTGTGCATAATAGGCATGATCTAATACTTGATGGGTGCGTCCTAAAGGTGAGCATTCAAAAATGGTCTAGCCTGCATAACTAAGTGCATTTCGCAACCCAGTTTGCTTGATGGATTCCTTAAAGTAAAACAAATGAAAGCTCAAACCACACATGGCATGCAGCCACTCCCCAAAATCATGCCCATGATGAGTGTGTCCCTCCTACTTTAGGCACAAGCATGCCAGCAAGTAGAGCAACCACAGACCAAAAGATCTGGTGGGAAGGAATAGCAAAGTCACTTGTGCAGAACCATTCCTGACTGAGTGATGGGCCATTCTCCAGGTAGATCCCACCACACTCACCACTCACTGCCGTATACCAGGCTCCTCACCCTTCTGTTAGCCGAGGGTGATGAGTTACATTTTATATAGAAGATATTGTAGTTCAATAAACCGTGTTTGAGAAGCAGCATGGTGTGTTGTGGGTTGGAATATGACCCGATATTCTAGTTCCCCAGGTCTGACATTCAGCTGGTCCTCAGTCCATGCTGTTGTCATCTTGATCTCTCCCAGTTTCCATATGCCCCATAGAAGCTCACCTTTCTTCCTTCTAGTTTCAGTGTCACAGCTCCAACTCTACCCTTTTCTAATTCTCTCCTCAGTTCTTTATATTGCTCTCAGCTTTCCTTTTGCTCTTCATTCCATTCCCTGTTTCTCTCTGATCTGTTCTCCACCTCTGCAGTCTTCACTTACTTCACTCGTGCTCTCTCACTATTTTTCCCCCTCATTCTTACTTTTCACCTTTCTCTGCATTCCCACATTTTGGTTCACGCTTTCTGTTTTCTCCTTTCATTCCTTTGCTCACTGTTTTTAAGTTGTTCACTTTTCATCCCCCATAACGATTCTTATCCTTTCATTGTCCTCTGACTTCCAATAACTTATGCAAAGCAAGGGGGGGAGGGGGTCTGGGAATCTCTCTACCAGCACGAACACAGCCCAGTGACCTGTTCTTGGGTGAGTAACCCCTGGGAGAGACTCTACCAAGTCTTTGGCTCACTGTCCCTTTCACAGTCCAGCACCGAAATACTAGGCAATTCTCCCCTGAACAAGAGTACCAACAGCAACCCCATACAGGTGTTTCAGCCTTGTTGGGCATCATCAGTGAGGTGAAGCTGTGCCTCTCAAAGAACATTGAGCAAGGGGTCCACGCCTGGATTGCCCTTTTAACTTAGCGTGAGACCCAAAGTTATTTTATGCAAAACAAGGGGGGGGGTCTGGCGCTGCTGTTGGCACTCTTGTTCAGAGGAGAATTGCCTAGCATTTCAGTGCTGGACTGCTCCAGGGCAGGACAAAGACTGATGTGTTTAGGATATTTCTCCTCTGTGAATGATAGTGAGCTAAAGACTCTGGGTAAGGCTCTTGTAACCAGGACTCATGTCTAGCAGAGAGTCTCCCAGGACCCCCCTTGTTATTTTCATATTTTAAGTAACTTTGGCTCTCACCCTAAATTACTAGGGGAATCCAGACTAAGACCCCTTGCTCACTATTCTTAGAGAGGCACAGCTACAACCTACTGATGAGGTTCAACCAGACCGAAACACATGTCTGGGGTTGCTGTTGGTACTCTTGTTCAGAGGAGAATTGCCTAGCATTTCGGTGCTGGACTACCCCAGGGCAGGACAAAGACTGATATGTTTAGGATATTTTTCCTCTGTGAAAGATAGTGAGCTAAAGACTGTGGGTAAGACTCTTGTAACCAGGACTCATGTCTAGCAGAGAGTCTCCCAGGACCCCACCTTGTTATTTGCATATTTTAAGTAACTTTGGGTCTCACCCTAAGTTACTAGGGGAATCCAGACGTGGACCCCTTGCTCACTATTCTTAGACAGACACAGCTACACCCTACTGATGAGGTTCAACCAGACTGAAACACGTGTCTGGGGTTGCTGTTGGTACTCTTGTTCAGTGGAGAATTGCCTAGAATTGCCTAGCATTTGCCTAGCATTTCAGTGCTGGACTGCCTCAGGGCATGACAAAGACTGATATGTTTAGGCTATTTCTCCTCTGTGAAAGATTGTGAGCTGTAACCAGGACTCATGTCTGGCAGAGAGTCTCCCAGTACCCCCCCTTGTTAATTCCAATAACTTATTCCTGACTTTTAGGCCCCTCTCAACACCCTCTTGCCTTCTCACTTTGGCATTTCTCTTTAGCTTTATTGACAAGAGCAGCAGCACATCTCTGCCCTTCAGTGTGCAGGGTTCTTGGTTCTTTGGCACAACTGTAAGGGGGAGCATCACGCTGTAGCACCCTAAAGGTCCTATTCCTCCTGGCTGGCTACCCACAATCACAGACTTAAGTCACCAAGGTGATGTTCCTTCATTGCTTGCTGATGTTGTTCATTGTAATATCGCAATTGTTGCGCAGTTTATCAACCTCCAATCGATGGAAAGCTGAGTGAACTCCAAAAATGTTTTATCTGTTACTGACCCAATTTCGTGATTGATCGAGAAGCTCTGGTAGTTTGGCCTAGGGTCTAGAGCCCCCATGCGTGGCAGGTTTGAAACAGGCATAGGGTTTGCCGGTCGAAGTAAGTACAGTTTGACTTGGTTTTGGAGATTTGGGGTCAAGAATTTGCAGATCAGTATAATTCTGTTATCAGGGACAGGGGAAGGTTGCACTGTTCTAGAAAAGGCCTTATAAGTGTTGTGATGTACAGAGACAAGACGATCCCAGGTTCAAGAGCTCTCTTTTACTCATCACGACCCCTAAAATGCAAAACCCCATTTACCCCCCATAAAAGTGGTGAAATGCATAAATACCAAGCTGTGGTCTTAAAGTAAGTGGCCGGGTGTCAGTCTCCCTCTGTTACATTCAAACACTAAATCTACATTGTGAAATAGACCTGCAGCTTGTTTCTCCTCTTTGGCGAGAAGCAGACACTTATTTGTGGCTGAAAGTAGCCTGCTGCCTACTAACTCTCAGTGAGTGTATCATCCTGTCATTTGTAAAGACTTCTTCTCTTCGCGAGAGGAAGTTTGTTTGGGGACCATCACATTTCCTGTGCTTTGATTAACAGAAATGCCAGCCAGCCGCAGCAATTTGCAGTTTGCGCAACGCTGTGGCTAGCTGGCACTTCTGTCAGTCACAGTGGCCTAACTTCATTATGGCCGGCGCATCTGCAGCGGTGGCCGTGGCGGGATAATGTATCCTGCTGTGGCTTGGTGGGAGTGGGGGACAGCCAGCAGGGCCCCGGCTCAGGCCTACATTTTGGAGACTGCTGAGACCCGGCCCCGGCTGGCCCCGGCCCAGTTAAAGTGATGCAGGTTACACTGTCATGGGTTTGGATCAGCCCATTTAACAGCAGGCCTTCTGAGCCACAGATGTTACTAATCTTCCTTCCCCACCCTGTGACCCCTCCAGCTTACTCAGTATAGGGCAGCACAATTTATCCTTAGCCTCAAGCCCACGGACTGCATCTCTCCTGCCCTACAAAGTCTTCACTGGCTCCCGGTCACAGCACAGATTAAATTCAAATCCCTGTGTATCATACACAAGGCTATCTGGGGTCAGGGACCATTCTATGTTCAACACTTCCTGACCAAATACTCTCCTTCTAGGCTGCCCCATTCCTCCAGCACCACACCAACTCCCTGCATGTTAAGTGCTTTGTCAAACAGAGAGCTGGTGAGCATCACTTTCCTCGGCTGTCTCCCTCTCCCTCTGCGTCTTGAGCAGGACCTCCTTAAGTGAACGCGTTAAGTTCCGAAAAAGCCTCAAGACCTTTCTCTTTACCCCCTCCTTCTCCTCCTCTCTTCCATTCTAATCCTACAGCAGCGTGACTGATGCGCAGGGCCCTTATGTGTCCTCTGGGCCTTGAGCCCCCATCTCTGCTCTCAGCCGCTGTCTTTGCTTCGACTGCACTTACTTGGCTCGTCCACTCATTGATGGTTGCACTTACCTTCTCCTCTCAGAACTTACCCTGAGCACTTCTCCATGAGCATCAACCACTTTATCCTGCACCCCTCTCCCTCTCTGCACTTGCACGTTCTGAACACTCACAAGGCATGGTAGGTTTTTCTCCCCTTCCCCCGATTCTCAATATTTGTTTGTACTTTTAATGCAATTATTTATCCTTGTTGTAATTCTTTGTCTACCTCCCCTGCCCCCACACTGTTGCCCTGTGGGCGCTTTGAAACTCTTTTTCTAATTTTATAAGTGCCTCATAAGTGACCAATAGAAATATATATATAATAATAAATTAACTTCGTTGACAGTTTCCAATTTGCAAAAAAAAATGTTTGTTAGCCCACCATTGAGAATAGGAATGTTGAGAAATGGATTAGATGTGTAAGATGTCATGGTACAAACGGAGATGGAAAAAGGGTTGAAAAGGTGCGAGCAATGTGTAAAAGTGGGAGAGGGGGAGGAATGTGAAAAGGGCAGGGGCCGGTGTGTCAAGGTGAAAATACCATTAAAAGAAAATGCGAATTCTAAAAAAAGACAAAACAAAGTAAACGGCCAATATGGCCCATTCTCAATACAGGGTAATTCAGATGTGTGACCTTCAACTGACTGACTTAACTGTTGCCCAGTTGTCTTCTGTTTACTGGAAGCTTCTTTACCTCCTCTGAAGACCAACGCGTGCCTTGGCATCTGCATATAGAATTCGAAAGACCAATGCAAACGTGATGCTGCTGTTTAGTTGAACCTGCCACATTTTTAACTTGCAAAATAACTTCACACATTGAAGGAATAACAACAAATGTGTGGGAAGAGTCTTTAGTATGGGAGAAAGGATGTTGGACAGTGTAGTGAAATGGCAGTGGCGAAAGGTGTGTATGGATGTGCTTATCTTCTATTTAAAGTTAAACAGGCATGATTTTGGTAAAGGTCGAACTTCAACTTTCCCGTTATGTGTGTAAACTGTAAAGTGAACTGGTAGAAAAACAATTGAACACTTGTTCTGTAAACCATTTTCGTTCTCAATGAACGCTTTGCAGTTGTTTCGAGCACATGATTTAAAAAAAATGGCTCAATTGTCCTTGGTTTTAGAAGCGAAATGTGAAGGCAAACTGCACTTCCAAACCTGTGCTAAGGACGCTAAAATGCATCCAAAAATACTATACTCAAACACTGCTCTCCAAAAGTCCTCAAAAGGGAAAAGAGTAATCTATGAAGCAGAAAGCTAAAGCCCATTTTCTGGGAATCCGGACAATTATTGTGATGCTTCTGAAGGTTAAACCCTGGCTTGCTGCAAGCAACATTTACTTTAATTCCGAATGCCACTATCATTTGCAATTATTTTCCAGGAAGTAAATACTGTGGATTACATAAATTAAATGTTGACAGTGAACACACGAGCCCTAGTAATTGCACATAGATGTAATGGGAACAGCATGTGTTCTCCGAGTGGAGGACTGCACTTCACACCATTTCTGTTCATTCTCTAAACAAACACATTTATAAAACCAGGGTTATTGGAGCTGGGCGAAAAGGGCGGGTGGCTCAACCTTTCCCTGAACGCCACAGAAGGCAGCTACGGTGAAAGCATGCAAGTGTCCTCGTTTATGTGGAGAATCATTGTTCTTATTTCATTGAGTATTTGCTACTTTTGGATACTGGATTTTTTTTCCATTAATATTTTGTTGCAGTTACTGAAATGAATGATATGAGCCAAATAATGTACATAACAGTATATGTAGCGTCAGGTGTACAAAGTATTATGTGAGTTTCTAGGATGGATGGACATATCAACTTCAGACTTTCATAGTATGCGTGTTCAGTCTGCTTATGTCACACATTGCCACGAAGAGGCTGGAGCATACATTATTAAAACTATGCGTTCTTGAACCTATATTTGTACTGATATGGCCATACTTTGTTACTAGAGAAGTAGGCACAAGTCCAATCTAGAATAACAAATATGTTGCACGTGATGCATATGGCCAGCACTCAAAGGAGGATATGCTCTCATCTGAAAAAGAACTTGTTTTGTGCACATATTCACAGTGCAGAAACATGGACTTCGGTAAATATTCCCCTCGGGTTAGGACACTAAAGACCTAATTTACAAAAAAAGCGTTAAATCCTCCCAAAGTAGTTAGCCCAAGAAAGAACATTGTGCAGACGAAAATAATAGCTCTGGGAGCCACTTCAAGGAATTAATAAGCGCAAAGAATAACGAGTAGTGCCCAGAACACCCCCAGTATGGCCCCATTACAAACAGAACATATCGGAGTCTATCAACCTTTGTGCAAGACCCATAGAAAAAAGTAATCAAGGATTAATTAACAGTAATCACCATCACTCTCACTCCATTCCTGTAACAGACAAGTCCTCGTCCCAGCACCCCCACTAAACTGCGCACCGCTCCTCTAACTGAAGGCATCACCCACGTACCATGAGGCATTGCTAGGGGAAGTAGGGGAGGGGTATAGCCCCAGGTCTTTCGGTTGTAGCCTGGATAGAATCTCAGAGGCTACAACCGAAAGGCTAGCTCAACCCGAGTCCCGACAGTCCTAGCATTAGCGTAGCCCTGGACCTGTTCCAGACCTAGCAACACCACTGCAAATAGCCCCACTTAACTGTGCCCATCCCCTTAACTGAAGCTAATACCCATGTACTGTACCCCCACTAAACTGTCCCCGGCCCACTAACTGAATGCAGCACCCACAGTCCCCCCACTAAACTGCACCCAGCCCCCAAACTGAAGGCAGCACCCACATACCAATTCTAAACTGCGCTCCGGCTCCATAACTGAAGGGATCACCCACGTACCCCCACTAAACTGCACCTCGGCCACCTAACTGAAGGCAGCACCCATGTACTTCCACTAAACTGTGCCACGGCCCCCTAACTGAAGGCAGCATGCACGGTCTCCCCACAAAACTAAACTGTGCCCCGGCCCCCTAACTGAAGGCAGCACACACGGTCCCCCACCTAACTGTGACAGGGCACCCTAACTGAAGGCGGCACCCACATGCCCCCACAATACTTCACCCCAGCCCCCTAACTGAAGACAGCACCCACGTACCCACACTAAACTGCACCCTGGCCCCTAACTGAAGGCAGCACACAGGTATCCCTACTAAACTGCACCCTGGCCCCTTAATTGAAGGTAGCACCCATGTACAACTGCACCCTAGTCCCCTAACTGAAGGCAGCTGGCAGGTATACATACTAAACTGCGACCCATCACCCTACCTGAAGGCAGCACCCACAGTTCCTGCCTCGTCCTAGTACCACACTGATGTGCACCCCAAACCCTGAATCAAAGGCAGCAAACACAAGTTATCCTTCATGCCAGTACCCCCACTAACCTGCACCCCACAATCTGCATCATTTTACGCCCACTCCTCACCCAAACAAGTTATTGCCGCACCAACGCACCACATAGCAATCAAGCAGCTCTAACACGCATCACCCCAATGCCCTCACTTACTCATACACTGCATAGTACTGACACTAGGAGTTGGATGAAATTTGATATGTCTGACAGGACATCCATTGAACCGTCCTGTTTACAGTGTTCCATGATGAATCCTGAGAACACCTAAGTAGACCACATACACTCCCATGTAACTTGGCAATAAAACTTGCTTGCCAGCAGCTCACTAGATGCACCCATCACACCCCTTGCACACTGAGACACAACAAACATACTGAAAGATGCACCAATCGTATTGCCCATTGAACAGACAAAACTCTATGCTGGCACACACCAATGATAATTTGTTGGGAAAATGGTACTGTCACACGACTAACATCAATGAATAACCACACCCATAGACTGACCCTACGAGGTGACAAACATACTTGCAGGCCCTGTTCAGGATGATAGTGGCATCACATTTATAATCGTTGTAACATCAACAACAGTTGGCAGTCATGCATCATGAACACCCATGGCCCAGTTCACTGTGGAACAGTTACCTTCCTCAACTCCTCTGGCCTTTGTCTTCCATGAACAATGCTTGGCAGAAACCCTCCTCCAACATGATCAATTAGTTGCAGTGCTGTTAAATCCAGGAGTTAGACCATCACACTCAGCTGCACAACAAATGCCAACCAAAACCCACATCAGCTACACTTGTGTCCCTCGATGGTTAGGTGGCATAGTCCACATGTTTGGTGTGAAGCCCAGTGAATAAGAGTGAGACAACTTTCCTGCCCATCATCCCTAGTGCCAAGAAGCAATACCCGTAAATGACATTTGTGCACATCCACATGGACAAGCAAGTGCCAAAGTGCCACCCAAACTGCTGTGGAAGCTTAAAGGAACACACCGTCCTAAAAACAGAAATCCCGAGAAGTGAATGGCCAGGGTTGAATGAGCTGCCAACGGAAACCTCAGACATCCATGCCTCATGGTACATCTAGCCATACACCGAAACAAATGAACAACCATCCTCAATGAGAGACCCCAAAGACCATCATGGAGCATGCCTTGCATCTTGAAAGGTCTCCCAACATCACCACCATTGGACACACAATGCAAAACTTACCCAACCAGCACTGATACAACTACAGTAAACATGCAATGTTCTTGCCCCTTAAAGCTATCAGGCAACCATTCCATGCCACCTCCACACCTGCAATGACCCCTCCCTACTTATGAAACACATGTTAACATGTCCATATGGGCAGGTTAATCAAAGTAATGGCACCAAGCCTACCTCAGACAATGCCCAACATTCATGAACACATGTACAAAGGATGTGCCTCTGAAGAGACGTCAGACACAATGATGCACACCATGCACAATAATGGACAGCATGCCTGTAATGAAAAGCACAGAAGTAGCCAAGCCACCAATGTGAATGCCAAAAACGACAAACACGTGCGACTCCAAAAATGTCATCTCCCCACATCTACCTTTGTCCACAAATGTACATTGACCATGAAGGCATCATAGTAAACATTACACACATGAAGCATGCACAAATTCCCCCAGCAAATAGGCTAGTACCAACATGACCCTCAGAGTGTGCCCTAAATGAACATGTCAGATATAAGACATATTTAGCTGGAGATCATGTACTAACGAAATGTGCACATGGACAAAGAGATAGCCAACAGTGGTGTTGAATAACAAAAGTAAACTGTATTAATGAAAACTATGCACAATGTCAAAATGGAAAAAAAATAATAATAAAGGAAACCTACAACTAATTAACTATTTACAGTAGTTAGCAGCTAGTTCATGCCGATCACTGACAATGCCTCAGCCAAGGATCATTCTCCCTCCAATACTGCATGCTACAGGCAGGCTTCTGTTGTTTCCTAGTGGGTTTGCAGGACCTGGATAATGCCACGTTAAACCCCTTTGCTTCCCTGCAAGAATCCTCCATGTTTGCAGCCTGTGCCTGAGCCATCAAGCCATCTTCTCCTTAACTTCGGCCTTTTCCTTGTCTATTGCTGCATCATGTGCCCGCTGCCTTTCTTCTTCCTGCTGCATCACGAAAGTTTACCTGGGCACCATCAGAGCATGCAGGTACCATTGGGCCTACCGCCTCACTTGTACTATGTGTATGCCTCCTTGCCTCCTCCCTCTGGCAATGCCATCCATGATTTGCCTCCTCACTGTCAACATATCCTGCTGACTAACAATGTGTCTACAGTGCAGTTACCCTCCCTGACTGGATGACAGTACAGCACCTGCAGTGCCCTCATTTTCCAGGTGTTCCTCTGCTGCCTGTACCCCTGTAGACTCCTGGGCAGGCTCGGTGACCACTTCATCGCTATCAAATGGACTTCCACCTCCGTCAGGGACACAGACACATCCAGACTAGGCAATGATGAGACAAGCGCACAGCAGGCCATGAAGGTAGCTAGCATGGAGGATTCAGTTGAGGATGACGAGGGTGCAGATGAGGGGGCCATTGCAGTGGCCTTTCCAGAGAGACCCGCAGAAGAATTTGCTGTTGCTAGTTGTCACAAGGGGTGCCCCATCTGCATGTGATGCTCTACAAGCAGCTCTCAAGATGCTTGCACAGCATCACACATAAAAGCCTGCTGCCTCAAGCCACCCATCAGCAGTGGCAGCACCTTATCCCGGAAGGCTTCTTCGGCTGGAAGGGTGACCCCTGTCTGGGTGGAGGCATCAGTGAAGTAGGATAGTGCTGCAGCAGATGACGCTGGAACAGGAGGTTGTGCTGACTCCTCCACGGTGGACTGCATATCCTCCTGTTTCAGGGTCGGCCAGGTGTGCAGCCTGCAAATTACGCTCAGTACCAGCACCTGACACAGGGGGTAGGCCTGCAATAGCATCTTCTTTCTCCTTCTCCTCAGTCAGCCCAAATACCTCCAATGAGGTCCCATGGTTTGGGGCCTCTGTGTGGCAATGTCACCAACACCCTGTCCGACTGCTGCCGAGATGTCAACCACTATGATGGAATCCTGGGACTCCCCCTCAGAAGCATTCGCAGAGCTACAGGACCCTCCCTTAGCCACATCACCCTCAGAAGAAGGAGAAACAACTGGGCGTGGGTGGGGTCTGCACCTGGGTCTCATGGCCTTGTCTCTGGGTAAAGCTCCAAAGCACAGTTTGCATGCTCTTCTCCAACCACAGCAACTGTGAAAAAGGGAATAAAGAACATAGGCATTAATCATCAGTGCCAAATGCATGTGCAATCTCCTCAATAGTAACAGTACCATGCAGTCAGCATGAGTCAACAAACAAGTACCTCACGCACACAGGCCCATGCCCTGAAATCAGAATGAATAATGCCTCACAAGTGAAAGCAAAATGACAAATCACAATGATGACACGTGCACATGTGAAAGTAGCACATAGATATGTGGCCACATACAGATGGCAACAAGTCATTTCACATCACGATACCACTGATTCAATCACCCAAGTGTATCCTGCAGGCAGGGTCATGGAAAGGGTACCTGGCAACATGTGTCCATTGCACCGTATACAAAAATGGTAAACCAACCAATGCAGTGAATTGCCGCTATTTTAGCATACATTTAAAACTCGTTGGAAACCATACCCACAGCTGAAGGTGTTATAGGAGAAAAAAAAGAGGCAATGCAAAGTGCGGAAGATGGATTGGAAACAGACACAATGGGGGAGCGCCAAACAAGGTGTGCGAAACGGTGAATAAGAGATGGAAGTGGGGAAGCCCAAAATCAATCTCCTAAGGTGCACAAAAAACCAACAACTGTGCGAAAAAGAAATCATGTGTCCCAAGCAAGCCAGTGTCACTAGGTGGCGGAAAAGTAAATAACACTCACGTGTCACAACACTCATTCTCAGTGTGATAGAAAGATAGAGACTCTGAAACATCAGTGTAATTAATTCTTGATATATCTGAAAACAAAAGCATCAGACATCAATCATACCTCTCAACTCAAAACGCTTATGGTGGGTGTCATCCGCAGGTAGGCAGCTCTGTGACCCGCCAAGTTTCCCACAATCAATGGGATTTCACTCACCAAATTCAAAATCAGGTATTTTCACCCACCCATGTCCAATTAAAGATTGAGAGCTATGCATTATTTCTTAAAATACACATGCTCCATATTGCAAAAAAGTGCAATATTCACTATACATGGTCCAACAGCAGAGGACATTATTACCTCTAAGATTTCATTGCCCAGGATACCGAACATGAACTATTCATTGGTACTCAAATTGCTGCATGCTGCATATGTCAGAAAAGTGGGGATTATTCCTTCGATGCAAGCAGTCAAGAGGCAGAAAATGCATGAGTAAGCAAGTTATTGAGCGGGCACATGGGTAAACACAAAATACATGTAGCCACACTTCAAAATGGGTGGCTTCAGTTCCAGTAATGCAACATATTCCACTCCGACCTACCAAGAACTGGAAGAAAAAATCACAGTCAATGTGCGCAAAGCCTTGTTGACAGGTGTGAGCGTTGTGGAATATTTTTATCCACACCAAAGCGCCACACTGCACCCCTTCGCCAATCGGGAAAGAAAACGGTCAAAAATGGAGGAAATAACCCTGTGCGTGCTAAATCTGCAAAATTGTGCATGGTGCATAAACCACAAAAGAGCTGCACACCCTGCCACACACACAAGCAAAGTAGCGTTAAAACAGGAATCACTGCCGCTATCTGTCATCTGTCACGTGTCACCTGAAACCAGGCCACAAAAGGGCCTAATCCGAAAATGCCCTTAAAAATTCAGTCATTTTCCCAGAGAATTATTGAAAGGAAAGTGTGCTGAAATTATAGTTTCTCCAGTGCAGTCAGAGGAATCCAGGCCTCACTGACAGACAGCTGCTTCAGAAAATTAGCTGTCAAACCCAGTTTAATGGTGTTTCTGTTTCCTGATTAAAATGGCAAAATTCACCTATTTAAAGCATGTTTGTTAAGGGCTAATTCTTTTAAAATGTCCAAATCCCTTATAAACTGTGTTTGTATTTTATATGTGAACTGAAAAGACTTTAATGTATAGGAACCCCGTCTGGAGCTAATCAATTATTTAATTCTGATCTGACAGCCCAGCCTGGGAAGATTCACATTTCAGCTTGACACTCAGGGGCCGATTCATGGAACAAACGTGCGCCGAAAATCTACACGCAAGCAGGCGCAAGCAGGCGCAAGCGGAAAAAAAGAGGCGCACGCGCACGCGTGCGATTCATGGAAGTCCCTGCGCGTGTCTTCCTCGGGATGTGCGCCAAACCCGTGCATGGCGCACACGTCACTGCAACATCCCGAAAGACGTGCGCGACGCGCACAGTGAAAGCGCACAACCTCTGCGCATACACTAGAAAGTGGGCGGAACACGGGGCGTAACGCGCGGAATGGGGAACAACTTGCGAAAACAAGGGCGTAACTGGGGATGTACTGCAGGGAAGCAGAGGGAACGCCCACACGCACCCGAACCACACGTATTCATGGAACCGAATAGGGCAAAGCCACGCACAGCGAAAGACACGCACAAGCCGATACACGTCCGCCACAAGAAGGCAGGCGGTAGCGTCCCTGCGCATTACAAACGTGGCAACATACAGCAATTGTGCGAGCGGGGCACGTGTATTTCGGGGTTGCGCGGGAAGTCACACACGCGATTGAGCGGGGTACGTGTATTCCGGGGGTTCGCGGGAAGTCACACACGCGACCTGGCCTGGGGGAGCGGGCTACGTATATTACAGGGGTTCGCGTGAACTTTTACACGCGATCGGGCCTGGGGGAGCGGGCTACGTGTATTACAGGGGTTCGCGTGAACTTATTCACGCGATCGGGCCTGGGGGAGCGGGCTACGTGTATTACAGGGGTTCGCGTGAACTTTTTCACGCGATCGGGCCTGGGGGAGCGGGCTACGTGTATTACAGGGGTTCGCGTGAACTTTTTCACGCGATCGGGCCTGGGGGAGCGGGCTACGTGTATTTCAGGGGTTCGCGTGAACTTTTTCACGCGATCGGGCCTGGGGGAGCGGGCTACGTGTATTGCAGGGGTTCGCGTGAACTTTTTCACGCGATCGGGCCTGGGGGAGCGGGCTACGTGTATTACAGGGGTTCGCGTGAACTTTTTCACGCGATCGGGCCTGGGGGAGCGGGCTACGTGTATTTCAGGGGTTCGCGTGAACTTTTTCACGCGATCGGGCCTGGGGGAGCGGGCTACGTGTATTTCAGGGGTTCGCGTGAACTTTTTCACGCGATCGGGCCTGGGGGAGCGGGCTACGTGTATTACAGGGGTTCGCGTGAACTTTTTCACGCGATCGGGCCTGGGGGAGCGTGCTACGTGTATTTCAGGGGTGCGCGGGAAGTTCCACACGCGAATAGCCTGGGCGCGTGTATTTCAGGGGTGCGCGGGAAGTCTTACACGCGATTTCAGCAGGGTACGTGTATTTCAGGGGTGCGCGGGAAGTTTCACACGCGAATGGCCTGGGCGCGTGTATTTCAGGGGTGCGCGGGAAGTTTCACACGCGAATAGCCTGGGCGCGTGTATTTCAGGGGTGCGCGGGAATTTTCTCACGCGATTTCAGCAGGGTACGTGTATTTCAGGGGTGCGCGGGAATTTTCTCACGCGATCGGGCCTGGGGGAGCGGGGTACCACTCACCGTCTGCCTTGCGTGTAGTAGAACGCGTAGCCAACACCCGCTGTGAAGTAATAGCGTGTGAACCCCAACGGATGGAAAACACACGCACCGCACGAAAAGCACGTACAGAACATAAAGGCACGTGGGATCTCCAAGCCCTGCCAGGGCAACGCCCGTGCGCAAAACGTCACAGACGCGCTTACGCTGTAAGGGCCTTTGGTCCAATGAAATCGCGTACGCGTGCTGACGCGCTTACGCGCTAAGGGCCTTTCCTCGAATTACACGCTGACGTGCAGATTTTTCACGTGCCAAATCACTCCATATCAAGCTGGCCACGCGAAAACACACGGAAGACCACGCTCCTGCCCAGAAGGCCGAATTACTGCCCCCCAGTGCCCCGAGCAGCCTCCCACGTGCCATCTGCTGCTGCCTGCCTGCTGCCACCATGCCCTGCCATTTGGTGCCTGCACATCAGCCATCTGCAGGGGTCCAGTTGCTGTGTCCACCCCTGCTGGAACAGTAGACTCCCGACTGGGATACCATTGCTCCACAGCCCAGCCCCAGGACCCAGTTGCCCACCCACGCCTGCCTCGGGGGTCGCCATGTCGGGGCAAGCACCATCTGAGACCAGTGGCGACCCCCAGCCAGAGAGGCAGAGGGCCACCAGCTTCAGTGAGAAGGAAGTTGGTGTCCTGGTGGAGCATGTCCTGGGGCATTATGATGCCCTCTTCGGAAGACCACGCGCCAACAAGGAAGGACGGGAGAGGATCTGGGATGATGTAGTGGTTGCCATCAACGCGGAGGGGGTGGCAACCCGCGACATCAAGCACATCAAAAGAAGCGCTGGGAGGACTTGAGGTCCAGGACCCTCAATAAGGCCCGGCGCCTCGTGGAGGGGGGCCGGGCACGCCTGAGTGACATCCAGATGAGGGTCCTGGAACGCGTAGACCCAGCGCTCCACGCCCAGATCCTTCGGAGGCAGACCCATCTGGAGTTGGCCGGTAAGTGGCCAAGCATTGCTGTGTGCTGGTTGTCTGATACCTGCCTGTATGTGTGACATAGGCCATGTACGTATGTGTGTGTGCAGGGACATCATGGTCAGGCATGTGAGTACAGTGATGTGTTCTATTGCAACATGGGGGGCTCTGTGCGGAATGGACACATGGAAGCATGGCAGTCTCTGTTCCTGGACATGGGTGGGGGTGAGGGATGGGTGCTGGTCCCATGTACATGTATGGTGTCCATGTGTGTGTGTCTGACCTGCGTGTCTGTGACTTGTAAATGCCATGGATGCATGACACATGTCTGTGACAATGTTCAGATTCACTGATGCAGCCTAGTCATCCTTGTATCCACTGCGTCTGTGGTGTACGAGGCCAGATGGATGGAACTACGGTGAGGTGTGTGCATGTGATGGCAAGACCCATGATGCATGTGAGTTTAAAACCAACATTGTATGAATCATGAGTCCCTTGGTCATGTATGCCAATGTCCATGGCATGCGCCATGCCTGTTACTGTATGTGTTTTGCCTGCACTGACCCATGTGTTGTGGAGGGACATGATGGAAGTGATGTATGACAGTGCCACTCATCTGCTGTTGCTTCCTGTCTAGGGGACCATTGTACAGTACCCTGATGCTTGTGTTCTATGTCTCCCTCTACACAGTGGCAAGTGAAGAAGAGGGCGGAGAAGGCGCTGTGGAGCAGAGCGGCGGGGATGCCGCCACGGCTGCAGCGGAAGGGGTGGGTGAGCCCCCACAGGGGCTTGCACCGGCGGAAGACGGCGTGGAGACATCCAGGTTGGTGGTTTCCACAGAGGGGGAGGAGGCCGCTACTGAGCCACACATGGGGCCTGGTGGGGGCATCCCCACTGGTGCAAGTGGTGCAGTCCAGGGCCAGGGGCAGGAGGCAGCACAGGTCGCCGTGGAGGTGCCTGTGCATGTCACTGTCCCTGACACTGTGAGTGCACCACCATGCACCAGCAGGGATGCCCCATCCCAGGCCCGTCCGCAGGTAGGGGAGATGTCCATGTCATCTGACACTCCTCTACCTGCGGACGAGGGGACCCCTGGCCGTGTGGAGAGGGTCCTGATTGGTGTTGCGTTGCGCACGGCTGGCATTCGTGATGAGGTGCATGCTTCCCGGGAGGAGCATGCACATCATCACGAAGAGCACCGTGCGTACGTGAACCATTTGGGAGCCGCCATGGTCGGGGGTTTCCTACATGTGTGTGGCCTTCTGGCGACCCTCTCCTCCTCTGTGGGGGCTATGCGCCAGTCGTGCTCCATGCCGTCTTCCGGCCCAGATGCCACCAGGGCCCCCTGTGGACCTGCCCCGACCAACGCAGCCAGCTCGGTGGGGACCCCATCCCTGCCACAGTCGGGAGTCGAAGGTCCAGCAGGGGTGGACACACCAGCAACTGTCCCCCTGCAGATGGAGGATGTGCCGGCATCATCTGGCAGGGCATGTGCACGACGGCATCGGTGGATTCCATCAGCCTGGATGCCGTCGTGCTGGCAGAGGCAGTGGCGTCGGAGGCAGCAGCAGGCTCGACGTGGGAGGCATCATGGCTCGGGGCCATCAAGATCAGAGGGGCAGGCATCGGCCGGAGGGCAGGAGAACCCTGGGATGGCAGTGTCTTCTGTGTGGGAGCAGTTGGTCCAGCGGATAGGTGCGGAGCGGCAGCGGGCGGAAGAGGAGCGGCTCACCATGGTCAGGGCGGAGTTCTCCATGCGTCGGGCGTTGAGGCGGGCTGAGTGCCTCGAGGAAGCTCGCAGGGAGTTTGAGCTGGACACGGGGTTGTCCCTGCGAGACCTCGGGGCCAGGACAGAGTCCCGCCTCCGGGACATCGACATGGAGTTCGATGATGCCCTGGCCGGCAACATCACAGAGTGAGCCGCAGGACTTGCCCGCTGCCATTGTATATAGTTCTTTAGTTAGTTAGTGTTAGGTTTCCTTTATTTTGTAGGTTTTTTTTGGACCGCTCGGACAATGGCCACTTTTCTGTATATATTTTTTTCATTAGTTAGTAGTAGTAGGTTTTATTTATGGTGTTGGGCTCATGGACCCTGGGATCTTCTTGTACATAGTTTGATGTTTGGAAAACCATTTGTTGGATTTATATTTCTGTTCACCATGAGGCAATGGTTTTTCCTTATTTTTTCCCCCCATTATTTTGCTTTGGACTACATTAGTTTTTGGATTCCTTTGTTTTTTGATTTTTTCTATTAGTTCTCGGACATGGACCATTTGTTTTGTCATCCCCATTGTTGTGTGTTTTTTTTCTTTACTTCATTTTCATCTTTAATACATATATTTATTACTTACATTTGTGGTATTTTCTCATTGGTTTCATGCATGTCATGATATGGGTTTTGACATTCACTTGCACCCATTGTGTATGTGTGTGTGACGGACATGTGTTCATTTACATACTTGCCATTGGGGTTGTATCATGTAATTGCATCTACTATGTGGGTGGATGCAATCCTTGGCTGGGTGTTTGTGCTGGGTATGCTGCCCATTACTGCCATGATTGCGTTTCGTCATGACCTGGGGGCAGGGGGACATGAGTGGGGGCCTGCTGGGGGGTGGGGGTGCAAGGGGACATGGTTGGGGGCCTGCTGGCAGGTGCCCCACAGTGCTGGGGGGTGGGGGTGCAAGGGGACATGAGTGGGGGCCTGCTGGGGGGTGGGGGTGCGAGGGGACATGGTTGGGGGCCTGCTGGCAGGTGCCCCACAGTGCTGGGGGGTGGGGGTGCAGGGGGACATGGTTGGGGGCCTGCTGGCAGGTGCCCCACAGTGCTGGGGGGTGGGGGTGCAAGGGGACATGGTTGGGGGCCTGCTGGCAGGTGCCCCACAGTGCTGGGGGGTGGGGGTGCAAGGGGACATGGTTGGGGGCCTGCTGGCAGGTGCCCCACAGTGCTGGGGGGTGGGGGTGCAAGGGGACATGAGTGGGGGCCTGCTGGGGGGTGGGGGTGCAAGGGGACATGGTTGGGGGCCTGCTGGCAGGTGCCCCACAGTGCTGGGGGGTGGGGGTGCAGGGGGACATGAGTGGGGGTCTGCTGGGGGGTGGGGGTGCAAGGGGACATGAGTGGGGGCCTGCTGGCAGGTGCCCCACAGTGCTGGGGGGTGGGGGTGCAAGGGGACATGGTTGGGGGCCTGCTGGCAGGTGCCCCACAGTGCTGGGGGGTGGGGGTGCAAGGGGACATGAGTGGGGGCCTGCTGGGGGGTGGGGGTGCAAGGGGACATGGTTGGGGGCCTGCTGGCAGGTGCCCCACAGTGCTGGGGGGTGGGGGTGCAGGGGGACATGAGTGGGGGCCTGCTGGGGGGTGGGGGTGCAAGGGGACATGAGTGGGGGCCTGCTGGTGGGTGGGGGTGCAAGGGGACATGTGGCTTGGCTGGGGGGCATGCCCATGGTGGATGGGCTGCCTGCGGGACATGACCAGGGGTGCAGGGTAGTCCCCTGTGGTGTGGGCTGCCTGCAGAGGTCGTGGAGGGGGTAGAGGGGAGACCTGGGAGGACCCACACTGGCAATTCACCTCTTCAACTTCCCGCACACCCACGTAATACACTGCCCCACTCGCACAGGCCCAATCGCGTGTAGAATTTCTCGCGCACCCCTGAAATCCACGTACCCAGGCCAATCGCGTGTAGAATTTCTCGCGCACCCCTGAAATACACGTACCCTGCTGAAATCGCGTGTAGAATTTCTCGCGCACCCCTGAAATACACGCGCCCAGGCTATTCGCGTGTAGAATTTCTCGCGCACCCCTGAAATACACGCGCCCAGGCTATTCGCGTGTGGAACTTCACGCGCACCCCTGAAATACACGCGCCCAGGCTATTCGCGTGTGGAACTTCACGCGCACCCCTGAAATACACGCGCCCAGGCTATTCGCGTGTGGAACTTCACGCGCACCCCTGAAATACACGCGCCCAGGCTATTCGCGTGTGGAACTTCACGCGAACCCCTGAAATACACGTAGCCCGCTCCCCCAGGCCCGATCGCGTGAAAAAGTTCACGCGAACCCCTGAAATACACGTAGCACGCTCCCCCAGGCCCGATCGCGTGAAAAAGTTCACGTGAACCCCTGAAATACACGTAGCACGCTCCCCCAGGCCCGATCGCATGAAAAAGTTCACGCGAACCCCTGAAATACACGTAGCACGCTCCCCCAGGCCCGATCGCGTGAGTGACTTCACGTGAACCCCTGGAATACACGTAGCCCGCTTGCCGTGCTGGTACAGGGTTAGCGCAGCCCTTTGCGCTGGATTGGGGATTTTGATGGCTTTTCCCTGCGCGGAAGGCGTTCTTGGGGGCGTAACTGGCGCTGCTGCAAGGTCGCTGCGCCACTATGCGCCACGGCTGGTTTTGGTGGCTGGAATCCATGAATACGCTGTGCGCGGAAATGGGTTTTGGCGCACGCGGCTGGCGCAGGGATTCGCACGCGCACACTGTGCGCCAGCCGCGTGCGCCACTTGTGCGCTGAATTCTATGAATTACCCCCTCAGTTGTTACTGGAAGGCTTAATGGCTGCTTAATGTTTCCTGCTTAATGAAAACAAAGAAAGCTTCAGACATTGGTCTCCTGGCTGAACCAAGGACAAAGGAAGGCTTGGACACCCATCCTCCTAAAGGAGGGGCAGGATGTGGAGGAGGTTTCTCAGTGAACTTCAAAGGACTGGCCATTTGCTCACTTAGGAAGCAAAGAAAAAAAAACTGACCTGGATTTTGAATGGAAATTACTTATTTCTGCCTCAGAACTTTATGACATTTAACATGGCAGCCAAAATAAGTAGACAAGTGAAAAAGACAAAATCTGAACTCATGCTAGACAGTTGAAGATTTGGTAGGAGTTCTTACTGCATAAGGAACCAAAGATACACTAAAACCCTGATTGTGGCAAACCCATTAATGTTGCAAGCTTAAAATTGTATGTACATGATCCACTAATCAGTGCCCAGAGATGTATCAAATTAGAAATGATTAATCCAAACCGTTATGGTGAAAAATGATAAAAATCCATAGAATGAGAAAGACAGCTTGCACAAAGATGGGGATTGAATGTGGATGTAGACAATCAAATATAAAATATATGTGTCCAATTTTATTAGGGTACATAATGTTAGAAATGGACATTGTGTGCAAGAGTTATGTTTTGGTAAAAATCATGGTGGGAGTTCCTAAATCCTGTCATAATGATGACAACTCTGTTCAGACTACCAACCAAGACAAAGTGCATGCCTGTAGCCACTCACAGAGATGGGGGGTGTTTTTGAAGTTCTGCCCACGCCATAAACTTGTAATGTATAAATATAGGAGTTTCGCTACACAAAACAGACTGCTTCCAGAACCCATCCAGATGTCCGTGCAGCACCTAATTCCAGAACTCTTCATCTTGTAGCTGACTCCAGAGTTCATTGAAGATCCAGATTTCTTTGCAGAATCAAGACTTAGCATTGCAGAACTCTTGCTAGCTTGACCTAATTGCAAACATACAGAACTTAAAAGAATAATTCTGATTCAGCTTGGCTTGCTACCATTAAGGCTTGCCCGCTGAAACTTGCATCCTGCCATCTACTGTGTCCATTAACCAGAAGGGGCCCTTCCAAATCCAGTCTGAGGTGCAGTCCAAAATTGACCAGAACCGCGCTGCTGATCCGATCCCTCCCGAGGTCCCCTGCTTCGGTAGATCTGATCCACCCAATGACCAGAGCTGACGATCCAATTTCATTATAAAGGACTGTAAGTATAACAGGAAGAACAGTAACCCATAGCATATTTTATTGTATTATGCCTATCTCAACCCATCCCATTTTTAATTGAGAACCATAGTATTGTTAGAATCCTTCTTGTGCTGATTTCCTCATCTGTGTTACAAAACCATAACTTCTTAGCGATTTCAAGTAACTAAAGTAAATCCCAGAAGAAATTGAGGACCCATCAAGTGAATGGTTGCACTGACCATGTAGCCGTGAAGATTCATGCGTGGTCTCTTCTTTTTCATAGTCATTAATCTAGTATAAGAAAACCTATCTGTCATTGTTAATTCGAATTTCTGTTTTCATTTTCACGCCTATTTTGCAAAAATGCCTCTTGCTAAAACCTCTATAACTTCAATTTTAAAGATAGAAACAAAATTTCAACTCTCACTGATACCTAAGACCGTTAGCTACATCCACAACTAACTCATCGCAGAACAGTGTATTTGAAATTTACAAAGTTCAAGTGTCTTTCCCATTTCAAAGTGCTTCTTCCATCCCATCCTGATATGAAGTGTGTAATGTTGTTTATATTATAGCTCATGTGTGTTAGGACCTGTTTAGTGTTGCTTTCTTCAGAATGTTTCTTCATTTAAGCATTTTTGACCATTTTGCAGTATTTCACCAAGCCATTTCTCATCTGTCAGTTTAAAGTGTAATTTTACAAAACAGTTTTCTCTCTTGTTTGGGGAGGCAAGATTGCCTATGAACTCTAGAACCTATCGTTCATTCCGGAATACCTGCTGATTAGTCACATTGGTGTAGGATTGCTCACTCGTATTTACACTCGTATTTAAACCAAAATTGTGCAAGGGGAATTTTAACCTAAATGCTATCTGTTCACAAAACAAAACTGTTCTTTTTCCTGTGCTTTCTATGCTGCATCATTATTAGTGAATTCAATTGCTTGACTAATTTTTAAATTATATTGTCACCCTTTGGGTGATTGCTGCCCCATATCTATATATATTAAACTTATGTGTGAATTAAATATTAAATAAATATGTATCATAGGAATCATACAGGAAAAGCATGCAGACATTATCGTTCTGGCAAGGAAGCAAGGGGAAACACTGCAGAAAATCCAGACTAATCTGGACTCTGCAGAGCAAAGTTTCCAGGAAAGCCAAGAATTGGAAATAGAGGCTAGATAGTATATCACCAAACTAAAAGAAGAACAGGCTCTCTTACAGCAAAAGAATAAAGAACAAGATCTCAAATTACACACACTGCAAGATGAGTATCAGGAATAAGTTGAATCTTTACAACAGAGTCAACAGAAACTGGTGCATCAATTACATTATAATAGACTCTGTACAGAACAGATAGTCAGATCATAGAACCACATAGAATCTCTGAAAGAGGAAAATAACAAATTATTTATTAAAGACATCCACTCTCAAGAGGAATTTGATGAGGAGCACCAGAAATCTAGTGCATTTAAAAAACAGAGGGACAACCTGGCTCAACAGAGGGGCACTCTAAGTCAGGAGAGGGACGCCTAAGGACAGGAAGTCAGCAAATTAAATACTAAGTTAGAGGAAAGAAAGCTGGCTCTTCAGGAGTTTAGTGAAGTTAAAACTGAATAAGAGAAGCTACTAGAGCACACCAGGCAGGTGGAGGATGCTCTGGCAAAGAACACTCAGACCAATAATGACACAACTCAGGAGGTGAGTCTCCTGCAGCAAAAATTAGTCCAGTATTTCCAATGCAGGCAGGAAGCACAGAGAGACAATGAGGCTCTCTGTGAAAAGAATGATAGGTTCCACCAACAGATAGCCATGCAAGAGCAAATCATTGAGACCAGTCAGGCCTTAATAGAGGAGAAAAGAGTCCGATTTCGGCATGTCACTAGGGAATAAGGGCTGAAAAAGATGAGGTGGGAAGGGACAGAGAAACCCCTGAGCATATCTTTAGGACCCCTGTCATCAGGGACTTTAACCCCTTCAGTACCATGGACTCTGCCACCCTCATGTCCACTGGCTCATATGAACCAAGGGCCACGGGGATGGTAGACTTTAGCAGAAAGGGAAACATGGGACTGACCAAGCAGCGCCTCCCAGAAATGGATGGGCGGCCATCGCTGTACAGATTCCCAAATGTTAGGGCTAGCCTCTCTGATCAGGAAGACTCCAGTGAGGGGAGAATCATGGAATTGGATCCTCAAAAATACGGTCTACCAAAGGATCAGTCTGTAAAATTTGGTGGGGAACACCATGAAACTGGGCCCAAAAAGAGTATCTTAAAGACCTCTTCCCAGCTAGGACAGTGGGGGGGGGGGTACTCAGCCAATCCTGGGAGCAAGGGAGAGCACCACAGGTCTCAAGAAACTAGGCCCCCACATTCTGCAAGCCATTCCCAAGCTTGCAGAATCAGGGAGAGCCTAGGGGATCAGATAGCCACCTCCTGTAGCAGTGCCTCTGAGTCAGAGGATGAGTGGACACGGGTGACTAAGACTAAAAAGGCCAACATAATTAAGAGGGCCCTACTGAAATATCCCCTGGAACAGATCAAGGCCATTAGGAGCGTTATAACTCCCTATCATAAAAATGCAAAGTATTCAGTTTGGGAGCACCTCGAGTTATACGAGCAAATGATGGATACTTTCCATTTGAAAGATAGAGTTGCATTCAATATGTCAAATGGACATGTTTCCCTGAATACTCCAGCTTCTTTGCGGGGCTGAAGGATCAGAACCACTCAAGATGGGCCACCTATATGGCGGCCATCTTAAAACATTGTTCCATACATTCCATACATAGGAACCCCCAAGTGGCCCGCAAGGCAGCCTACAATCTGCAATGTGGGGAAGACCAGGCCCCACAAGAATTTGTGCAAGAATTAAAACGTGCCTTTGAGCAGACCACCAGGAGGGAGCACACAAACAGAAGGGAGTTCATTAATACCTTCTTTCATGCACTCCCTAAATACATCATGACCCAGCTGGTGAGGGACTTTCACAAGAAGAGATCACTAGACTGGGTCATTGAACAGGAGACTCGCATTAATGAAGTGCAGAAACCAGTAGAGAATAAAAATACAAATAAAAACCCCAAAGCAGCCAAAACCCCTGCTGCTGCTAAGGTGGCAGAGGTGAAGGTTGGCCCCATTTTAGATCTGGAGATAGGGGGGACTAAAAATATTCCTGTGCAAAATCTTCCTAACCAAAGATCCAGAAGGCCCTCGGGCCAATCCCAAACAGGTAGTTAGGGAGGTCATCCCACAAATGAGTCCCCTATCTCCCCTGATTATATAAGCCCCCGTTACAAGGGCAACAGACTCATCCTGGGCTATGTGTGGACTCTCCAAGGGGGAGGGGATCCACCAAGGTAGCTGCCAACCCAGGAAACTTCCCTCCTAACTTTCCCCAGGAGGGCAGTAATCTCCCCAAATTCTGGGTTGAGCTTCTTTCCCCAGTACCCACCAAACATCAACCCCCAAAACAACCCTTCCCCACTTTTATGAGCCCAGAAAGCCCAATCCGGGAGAGGGGAGGCCAAGGGTGGAGGGGTACCAGAATTATCCCAACCAAGTGTATTATGGGAGAAGGGACAGTTACCCTTCCCGTGATCCCCCTAGGATGGAACAGAGACACCGTACCAGCCAGAGCGGGTGTCCCAACTGGAACACCAGGTCCAGAACTTGTCACAGGATCTGGGTTGCATGTTGAGGGCTCAGCAGAACCCTCAGATGAGCATGGCGACTCACAACCCCTCCAACCAAGGGTCTGGTACTCCAGAGCAATGACGGGGAGAGAACCCTGGTAACCCACTGGTTCCCAAGAAGGAGGCACAGGGGGAAAGGGGGTGTAAAGCCTTAGAGTAAGCTTCCTTCCCCACTTGTGAAAAGCCCCTGGAAACCCAGGAACCAGAACCAAAATCTCCTGCCCCGGAAAGTCTGCAACCTAAGGAACAGAGGGCAGGTAGGAGAAACAAAGGACCTAAAAAGACCCATTTTGTGGAGGAGGTTAGAGTCTTCCAATTTGAAGGAGAGGGGTCCTCAGAGGACTCTGGGAAAAGGATCTTCTCCTTCGGGATGGGAGAACTCCTCCCAAAGAAAAATGGGTCCAGAGAGATCCTAATCAAAACTGAGTAATTGTGGGGACTGAGTTAAAACCGGCCAGCATTGAAGCCCAGAATGATTGCTGGGAAAATCACCTTGCCCAAACCAATTCTGGTGACTGCTTCCAAAAAGGGGGTAGGGGGCAGCCCAGAATCAGAACCAGGGGAGCCCAAAACTCCTTCAATATCCAACTGTCACCTTTTTCTTACAGATTCCCAAGCTCCCAAACAGAGTCCTGGCCAAACTACCCCTCTGTCAGAATCCAGAGTAAAGAAATTAACCCACCAATTGGCCCAAAATGCGCATTATCTTTGCCCCCTTGAGGAGAAGGAGGGACGATTTTATGCCCGGGTCCAAATACAGGGGCAATGTACATTTTTGGCACTGGTGGACACTGGATCCCAAGCCACCCTTCTGTCAAAAAGGGCCTTTGATTAGCTAAATTCAGGAAGGGGGGAGAGATACCAGATCCCTCTCACTGCTCTTCCTGGACAACTTCAGAACTTCAATGGGAATGAAATTCCTGTTGAGGGGACTGTGGATTTAGACATTAAAATTGGGGGACACAAGGTGAAACGCCCGGTCATAATTGTGACTCCAGAGGGCACACAATGTTTAATAGGGAATGACATCTTGCGTAGATTGTCTCCCCTAATAGATTGTGTAAACAATGTCGTCTGGACCCAGAATAACCGACCAATAACACTTAAACATAGCGTCAACCATGTTAGCCTAAATGGCACATGCCACATGGTTGAACAAAAACCTGACCAAATTGAATTCCATTTTCAAAACAACCAAAACCCTGATGTGACAGTAATTGCAGTAGGACAACAAACTGGTGATGGGAAGTCCTCTCTATTTCTAAAAATCAACCTTCCTTCCAGTCTCAAGTGGCATTCGACACTGGAAGGAAATACTCTGAAATTCTATACCAATTCACAATAAGAAAATCACATTTCTATAGTCCAAAATGATGAGAAACCAGTTCAAAGCTAGGCTGACATTCAGAAATTGGAGAACAGTTGTTCATCCCCGTTCAGATAAATGGGGGGAAGGACTCTGTTCTCGCCTGAGTGTGCGTGAACATCGGTAAGAGCTTCATCAGCGAGGCCATGTTCCGAAAACTCCTAAAAGATCCAGCCATTACCACATTTAAATTGATAGACAAATTGGAAATGGACCTGGAAACTCCCAATTCCAAACATCTCTTGCCTAGCTGGTGTATGCTCAAAATTTCCATAGGCAACAAGAGCATATAGTCCATAATTGTTGGGTCGTGCAAGATGTTCCGGCCGCATTTTATTTAGGCGGTGACATTCTCAATCGCTTTGCCATTAGTTTGGACCTAAAAAAACTTCAAAGCCTGGTCCCTATTAGCGGGTATTCCCATGGACTTTGATGCTCCAGAGAAAGCATTTTGGTCAACTCAATTGCTGCCATATGCAGTTGAAGTTCAGATTGGAGAGGAAGTCACCATCCCAGAAATTACCCGACAATTCACATTTGAAATAAAAATTAAAAGAGGACAGAAACTGCAAAATCCTGATGCATATGTTCACCTCAATGCCCATTTCCAACAGCAAGGGTTGGGGTTAAACTCAACACCCCGAGTCAATACAGAACATGACACCATTCCAATAGTGGTGGATAACAGCGACCTTAGGAGTATCACTCTGGGCGCAGGCACCATTATTGGAATGGCGGTTGATGACCAACATTTTTCCATAGATTTAGGTAATGAACTGATAGGACCAATTGCCAATGACTGTCTTGACAGCAATAGCGACAATGACACAACACCAGACAGGATCTCCTGGTGTACTTTAGTGCCCTTATGGTAAGGAAGAAGTGACCTGTGACTTCAGGAGGGATGAGGTGATCTTTCAACTCCACCACGACTGCCGTCGCCACCTGAAGCCATCAGTTCAAGTAAGCACTTTAACCAGGGACTTCTCCACCCAGCTGGAGGAGACAACTGACATAGCCAAACCAGAAGTCTTCCTGCGCTTCAGGGAGATTGTTGAAGAAAGAGTCAACCTAGCTGACGCCTGTGAGACTCTGGAGCAAAAGCAAACATTTAAACCAGTTTCTGAGATTTTCAGGATCTCTTTGCGGTGGATTCATAAGACTGTGGTCGCACCGAAATCCATACAACAATTCCCATGAACCATGGTATGACTCCAGTGTTTGTGAAGCAATACCGCTTACCTCTCGATTCCATCGAGTCCCTTACAGAAATATTTAGAACCTTGAGTCCCGTGGGATAATTCTTCCAGTCCACAGTACCTTCAATAATCCCTTGCTGGGAATTTCGAAACCAAACGGCCAGTGGAGACTCTGTGCTGACCTGAGGGAGCTCAACAAATGGGTCCACACTTCCCGATGGCCTCTTCCCTACATTGGCCAAGGGCTTGCCCAGATCCAGGGGTCAAAGGTGTACACTGCCATTGACCTGACAAATGGGTACTGGATTATACCTGTCAGTAGGGAGGACCAATACAAGCTGGCCTTTACCTTTGGGAGGCAGCAGTACACTCCGACCCGGACTCCCTTCAGATACATCACTCTGGCGATGAATTTAATATCTTTTTGCATAAGGACATGCCCGACTTGGGTGAAAGGGGTAACCTGGCCTATGTAGATAATGTCCTAATAAAAAGCTCAACTGTGGAGGAACACATAGCGGAGATCCATTATGTTCTGACACAGTTGAGGGCTGCCGGAGCAGAACTCTCCTTCCAAAAAGGCACAGTAGTGCAGGACCCGTGTCAACTTCTTGGGGCATGAGATAACTCCTGAGGGTCTCTGTCCCCAGAAAAAGAAAGTAGAAGCACTCCAGAAACTAAAAGACCCCACAACTCTGAGGGAGCTAAGGAGCCTCCTTGGACGGATTAATTCAAGCAGAACGTTAATTGAGGATTATGCAGAGATCACAAGACCCCTGATCCATCTGTTGAAGGGGGGGTTCAAGTGGGAGTGGGGTCCAGAACAAGCCGAGGCAGTAAGACAACTCAAAAGAAGTCTCCGACAAGCACCTTGCCTAGCTTACCCTGTCAAAAACAAGGAGTTCTTCTTGGAGACAGGGTTCTCAAATACATGCTTGACTGAAGTGTTATACCAAAACAATGACAAGGTCAATAAAGTCATCTCCTATGTGAGTAAGACTTTATCCTCCGTGGAGGAAAAATTCAACGATTGTGAGAAGGCACTACTGGCAATAGTGTGGGCATTAAAGAATTACTGCCCGTTCATCAAGGGGAAACACATCATAGTGGAGACTCCCCACCAGCCTCTGCAATATCTGCAAAGTGACAGAATCGGGGCCGGAAATGTGAGTAATTCCCGAATTACCTCCTGGATTCTGTCAATGCAAGGCTTTCCTGTGGAGGTCAGATATGGCAAAAACAAGAAGAGTCCCCTTGCGCAAGGTCTGGCTGACTTACATGATTGTGCCAGAGAAAACAGTCTCGAGGACGAAAGTCTTAAAATCAAGGACAATATGGAGGCACACCTTAATTCCCCACACAAGGTCTATGAAGAAGACAAGTTTTTGGGAATGCCCACTGTCTATGTGGATGGGTGCTCCTACCATGTTGACAACAACGGGGAAAAGGAACTTGTGGCCGGCGTGGGGAATCCATGGGTGAATGATGCCCCAGAACCCTCCGCTGGGTACAAAATTGGTCCCTGTAGTAGTCAAGTTACAGAGCTGATGGCTGTGCATCAAGCCATCCTCACTGCTGTCCAACACCAACTCCACAAACGTGTCATAATCACTGATTCAGATTATGCACAGAGCTTGTTCATGGAACACCTGGTTAATTGGAAATCCAGAGGCATGCTATGTGCTAACAATAAACCACTAAAACGTGGGAAACTAATACAAAATATTGATAATCTGGTTACCTCTAGTGGGATGACCATCTACTGGAAGAAGATCAAGGGTAATTCTAAAGTAGAGGGACCAGACAAAACTGGAAATGACCTAGCTGATCAGCTGTCCAAAACTGGAGCCATCCAAGGGGATCTACTTGAGATTGAGTCCCTGTTGGGGTAAATCCAGGTCACTGCTATCACTAGTTTCCAGACAAATGCTCACAATGAACTCTCAACTGCCCAATGGAGTAAGGAGACCCCAGATGCTGATTTGATCACGGCTCAAAAAGGAGATCCAATAATTGGTAAGTTTTATCAACACATTGAGGACCCTGAGAACTTTCCCCTGACGGATACCGATTGCATTGGGAAAGAGGACCTCAGAGTATTGATGAAATGTCCAAAAATGTTCCAAATCCATGGCCATGACCAGTGGGTGGTCCCTACCTCATTCCAAAGCCTGATGCTAAGTCACACCCATGATGCGGTCACAGCTGGTCATCAGGGGTTTCATACAACATTAGAAATCTTACAAGATGTTGCATACTGGGCACACATGGGGCAGGACCTCGACCAATACTTGAAGGGGTGTCTTGTGTGTGCACAATTTCAGCAACATCACTCACACACTGTGCTCCCCTCCAAAAGAGGAGGATGACACTGCCTTGGTCAGATTTGCAAGCCGATTTCATCGGGCCCATGATTCGCTCCTCTAGGGGGAACAAGTACATGTTAACCGTAACATGCTTGTTCACTAAATGGGTGATGTCTCTCGGCCCCAAATTGCAAGGCAGAAACAGCAGCGGCCTTGATGATCAATCACATCATCTCGTGTTCTCGTGTTTTGGACTACCCCAAATGATTGAGTCAGACTGAAGTAGTCACTTCACTAGCAAAGTGATGACAAAGAAGTGGGAGATACTTGGGGTAAAAAGGAAATTACATATTGCATACCATGTCCTCTAGTGGTGGAGTTTAGAGGTACAATAAAACTATTGTGAGCATATTAAACAAGTTTGTGGCAGATTCTGAGCCAAGTTGGGACATTTGATTACCCCTTCTCCTGATGGCCATCAGATCTATCCCTTCTTTTCAACAAACATGTCTCCCTTTGAGCTGATGACTGGACGAAGAATGGTGCTACATCAGCATCTGCTCTACAGAACCCATGAGCAGGCCTTGATAAATGCCTCCACAACTCATGAGTAGGTTGAGAATCTGAAAAAACACCTTCATGCTTTTGCGTATGCTTAGTCGAATCTAGAAAGATCTGGAGACAGTAAGAAGACATACTATTACCTTAAGACAACTAAAAAGGAATATCAAGTAGGAGACAGGGTCTACTTGTACAATTTCCAAAGGAACCAAGCCAAAGAGCGCAAATTCCTCCCAAGTTGGTGGGGTCTTTTTGAAATTGTGGACAGAATCTCACCAGTCACCCGCAAAATCCACATTCCATGGGCAACATGACAGAGGGGGAAGACAAGTGGGTCCACATAAACCAGCTAAAGAGTTGCCATCCCAGGCATACTTTGTGGCAAATAGAGGAGCCGACTGAAAACCCAGAAGGGGAAAATCCAGAGACATAAAAAGAATTATTAAATGTTCATTGTGTACGTACGAGGAGAGTGTTAAGATCATTATTAAATATAGGCGGGGAATATTGTAAATTGTATTCAATGCCTGCATCTGACCCACTACACCCCTTGGGGAACAGTAGAGGAGAAATGTCCATAACCGTGATATGTTCTGTTTTCTAGCACTGGAACTAAGAACCACCTAATCACCAAGGAAACATCCTCGGGGACCGGAAAAAAGAACTAAGAGCCTGGAGTGTCGCTCCACACTTCCAACCAGAACCAGCAAGGAGAGTGTGTCGCATCCATCACTGATGGGAGAAACAACCGGATCTCTTCACATGGACCGAAAGAAATATAATCCCACTTGACCAACTCCCCCACGAGTGGACATCATGCTGGAGTTGGGGGGGGTCTGTGGAATATTTCTATCCACACCAATGCGCCACACGGCACCCCTTTGCCAACGGGGAAAGAAAACTGTCAAAAATGGAGGAAATACCCCCGTGCGCACAAAATCTGCAAAATTGTGCATGGTGCATAAACCACAAAAGAGCTGCACACCATGCCACACACACAGGAAAAGTGGTGTAAAAACAGGAATCACTGCTGTCATCTGTCATTTGTCACGTGTCACCTGAAACCAGGCCACAGAAGGGCCTAATCCGGAAATGCCCTTAAAAATTAAGTCATTTTCCCAGAGAATTATGGAAAGGAAAGTGTGCTGAAATCATAGATTCTTCAGTACAGTCAGAGGAATCCAGGCCTCACTGACTGACAGCTGATTCAGAAAATTAGCTGTCAAACCCAGTTTAATGGTATTTCTGTTTCCTGATTAAAATGGCAAAAGTCACCTATTTGAAGCATGTTTGTGAAGGGCTACTTCTTTTAAAATGTCCAAATCCCCTATAAACTGTGTTTGTATTTTGTATGTGAACTGAAAAAACTGTAATGTATAGGAACCCAGTCTGGGGCTAATCAACTATTTAATTCTGATCTGACAGCCCAACATGGGAAGATTCACCTTTCAGCATGACACTCAGTTGCTGCAGGAAGGCTTAATGGCTGCTTAATGGTCCTGCATAATGAAAACAAAGAACGCTTCAGACATTCATCTCCTGGCTGACCCAAGGGCAAAGGAAGGCTTGGACACCCATCCTCCTAAAGGAGGGGCAGGAATGGAGGAGGTTTCTCAGTGAACTTCAAAGGACTGGCCATTTGCTAACTTAGGAAGCAAGGGAAAAAAAAAACCTAGCCTCGATTATGAATGGAAACGACTTATTTTTGCCTCAGAACTTTATAACATTTAACATGGCAGCCAAAATAAGTAGACAAGTGAAAAAGAACTTATAAATCTGAACTCATGCTAGACAGTTGAAGATTTGGTAGGAGTTCTTACTGCATAAGGAACCAAAGATACACTAAAACACTGATTGTGGAAAAACTATTAATGTTGCAAGCTTAAAATTGTATGTACATGATCCACTGATCAGTGCCCAGAGATGTATCAATTAAAAATGATTATTTCAAACCGTTATGGTAAAAATTGATAAAAATCTGTAGAATGAGACAGACAGCTTGCACAAAGATGCCGATTGAATGTGGATGTAGACAATCAAATATGAAATATAGGTGTCCAATTTTATTAGGGTACATAATGTTAGAAATGTACATGTGTGCAAGAGTTATGTTTTGGTAAAAATCAAAGTGGGAGTTCCGAAATCCTGTCATAATGATGACAAGCCTTTTCAGACTGCCAACCTGGACAAAGCACATGCCTGTAGCCATTCATAGACATGGGGGTGTGTTTTTGAAGTTCTGCCCACGCCATAAACTTGTAATGTATAAATATAGGAGTTTCACTACACAAAACATACTACTTCCAGAACCCATCCAGATGTCCGTGCAGCACCTAATTCCAGAACTCTTCATCTTGTAGCTGACTCCAGAGTTCATTGAAGATCCAGATTTCTTTGCAGAATCAAGACTTAGCATTGCAGAACTCTTGCTAGCTTGACCTAATTGCAAACATACAGATCTTAAAAGAATAATTCTGATTCAGCTTGGCTTGCTACCATTAAGGCTTGACCGCTGAAACTTGCATCCTGCCATCTACTGTGTCCATTAACCAGAAGGGGCCCTTCCAAATCCAGTCTGAGATGCAGTCCAAAATTGACCAGAACCGCGCCGCTTATCTGATCCCTCCCGAGGTGCCCTACTGCCGGTAGACCTGATCCACCCAATGACCAGAGCTGATGGTCCAATTTAATTATAAAGGACCATAAGTACAACAAGAAGAACAGTAACTCATAGCATATTTGCATTTTATCATCCCTATCTCAACCCATCCCATTTTTAATTCAGAACCATAGTATTGTTAGAATCCTTCTTGCGCTAATTTTCTCATCTGCGATACAAAACCATAACTCCTTTGTGATTTCAAGTAACTAAAGTAAATCCCAGCAGAAATTGATGACCCATCAAGTGAATGGTTGCGCTGACCATGTAGCTGTGAAGATTCATGTGTGGTCTCTTCTTTTTCATAGTCATTAATCTAGTATAAGAAAACCTATCTGTCATTTTTAAATCGCATTTCTATTTTCATTTTCGCACCTATTTTGCAAAAACGCCTCTTGCTAAAACCTCTATAACTTCTTTAATTTTAAAGATAGAAACAAAATGTCAACTCTCACTGAAACCTAAGACCCTTAGCTACATCCACAACTAAATACAGCATTGCGGAACAGTGTATTTGACCCATCTTTCTCCAATATCGCATAGTAAAAGTTTGCCGCGAATTTGCAAAGTCCAAAAGTCTACATGTGTCTTTTCCATTTCAAAGTTCTTCTTCCATCCCATCCCGATCTGAAGTGTGTAATGTTGTTTATATTATAGCTCATGTGTGTTAGGACCTGTTTAGTGTTGCTTTCCTCAGAATGTTTCTTCATTTAAGCATTTTTGACCATTTTGCAGTATTTCACCAAGCCATTTCTCATCAGTCAGTTTAAAGTGTCATTTTACAAAACGGTTTTCTCTCTTGTTTGGAGATGGAAGATTGCCTATAAACTTTAGAACTCACCTTTCATTCCTGAATACCTGCTGATTACTCACATTGGTGTAGGATACTCATTTGTATTTAAACCAAAATTTTGCAGGGGGAATATTAACCTAAACGCTATCTGTTCACAAAACAAAACTGTTCTTTTTCCTGTGCTTTTTATGCTGCATCATTATAAGTGAAATCAATTGCTTGACTTATTTTTGGATTATATTGTCCCCCTCTGGGTGATTGCTGCCCCATATGTATATATATTAAACTTATGTGTGATTTGAATATTAAATAAATAAAATAAATATTTACCTTCACAAGCTAGCCTGATTCTTGGTTCAGTGTGATCTGGGGGGTATTTTGAAACGGGTGTGATATGAGTGGTATATAATTCTGAATATTGAACTTATAGGCAAAAATAAATAAGGGTTTTATTGCGCCCTACATTGCTAGGCGAGACCTGGGTGTGTGCCGTATTGAAATCCCTTACAGCGTGCTCAAGTCTGTCGCCATGGCAATGAACAAACTAAAAGATACAGACGTCGGAGTGTCAAAACGTGAGCAAATGTGGGCAACATGTTTAAAATATGAAACCTGGGCTCTGCGGACAGGATGCTTGCTGTCAAACCTGGAGCGAATGCCAGAACATCATATGGTGCTCGTTGCACTTTTACAAAAACAAAGGTATATCACTGAATCCACATGCAAATCTAACCCACTGGGGCAATATTGAAGAATTGCAATTATCAAAACAAAACAAGTGCAAATTACAGGCAGAGCAAAAACTGATTAAAAACTGGCCTTCATTGGTCAAGATAAGCCCAAAATGGTGTCAGTGTGACTATATTAAGCCATATTAACCACATTATCCCACACACACAAGACAGCACATGCTGTAGCAAATTGTGGTCAATGCACACAGGCATGGGAGTGCCATCAGTATGGCTCCCTCCTCTGTTTTATTCAAACCATTTCTCACAGATTCTATTTGAGCTATCCAGTAAGCTTCTCTAGTTTTTAACATTTGAGGTGGGTCTCGCCTACTGTGGGACAAAGTAAGTTTATCAAGGATTGTCCAATGCAGATCACTGAATGTGTGCCCCTGCTGGGCAAAATGCTCCATTATTCTGTTAGAGGTTGAATTAGTCCTGATGCATTAGCGATGTTCTGACAGCCTTACAGAAATTCTCCTTTTAGTCTTTCCAATATAAATTGTGTTGCATGGGCAGAATAATTATTTATTTATGTATTATTTATTAACATTTATAAAGCGCACAGAAGCCCGGAGGCATCGTGGGGCTGTGTGTAATGCATACATTACATTACTGGAATTACAATTTGAATGGAATCTCAGTTCCCACTTGATGGTGCCATATATGAAATGCTTAGTCACTTTGGTCGAATCACAGGCGGAACAATTCCCACATGACTAGCGGCCCCAAATCTGTGGGAAACCCCAAAGTTCTGATAAAGTTAGATCTCGGTGGCCCCAAGTAAGTCTTGGCCAATTAAGTTTTGGCCTATTTCTGATTAGGATTGCTCAATTGAAGCCAAAGAGGACCTTTTTACTCGTTTAAGTGTCTTTGACAATGTGCTAGCTCCTTCTGATAGCTTGTCTCAACAATTCATTGTGAGTACAAAAAGTAGTCACACATGATTATATCAGTTTGTGCCGTTCATTCTCTGTTTGATAAAAGCTTGTCTCGCTGCAAACTATTGGCTCTTTTGCATTCCTGATAATATTTTTTAGGATGACCTCTGGCATGTAACTTATCCTGTAATTTGTATGGCTCAATAGAATAATAACCGTTATCTGTGCAATTGTACCTATGCCTCAAACATTGTCCATAGGGTAAAGATTGTCCCGAGTTGAAAGGATGAAAGCTTGCCCAGTGCAACAACGTGTTTCTATTAGTTGCTTTAGTATATACAGCATCTTCTATCCTTGTCTGCATGTCAATGACCTGGGCATGGATATGTGGGTTTACCCCCTCCAGGATCTGGAGGTGAAGGGGTGACACCTGATGGCAGCCTGCAGAGTGCACCTCCATGGAAGCACATGCCATTAGGGCTGCCTTCTTCTGGATCTGGATCCTGAGATCATCCCAGCGCTTCTTGGCATTGTCCACTGTTTGGACTGCCACCCCCTCCATGTTGATGGCAGTTGTGTGGTCCGCCCATATTTTCTGATGCCCACACATCGCAGGCTGCTTCTGTAGATCAAAGAGGGAATCATAATGGGCCAGAACCTGCTCTCTCAGGTTGCCAACTTCTGCAGAAGTGAAGCTGACAGCCCATTAACTCACATTGCAGGTGCTACTCGATGTTCCAGGCATGGCTCCCCATGAGGCTAGTGGGGTGAAGCTGGCCTCTGAGGATGCATACTGTAGAGTTATTGTGATGGTTCTGAGGTGTGGAAGCCCTAACATGACAGATGTGGTGGTCACAGAGCCCAACAGGTAATCCACAGGAAAACAGGCTACGGGGGAATGTCAGGCACTCCAAGTCAGGACTAGTGGTCAGCAGCCAGTGACACACTACCAGGCAGCATGGACACCTATGCAGCCTCATCGGGTAGGTGCCATGTGTGCATGGCATGATTGACTCGATCTTCACTTAATATGCTGTCAAATGTTGTGGTACATCTGTCCAGGGCACTTGTGACCCATTCATGGGTACTACAGTGATGCTTCCATTGCCACTTCCATTACATGTTGTGCATCCTACAAGGTGTATGTTTGACCTCTGTGTGCATTTGACATCAATCATACAGCAGACATTCCTGTATTCTTATTTCTTAACAACAATCTACCTATATGGGGGAATACAGATATCACTGAAAAGCCCACAGTGTCTTGTGTACGGATATTGCATTGTCAACACTAAATCTGACTCACATGGAATGACACCAGGCAGTGGACAATGTCAGAGCGATCCATTTACTGGTCCTGACGGCCAGTGGACATGGAGGAGCGACACTGTCTGAGGGCATATTCCAGGAAATAGTTTGCCAATAGATGGTTGAGTGATGTTCATTCCACATATTGGGTGGCCAGGCAAATGTACACAGGTCATATTCATGTTGCACTCTCCTCACACATAACTGAAATGCATATGAGTGTGGCTAACCACACATCCGGCCTTCAGGAATTTAGGGGAGTGGGTATTGGGGATTTTGGCTACACAAATGCCAGCTTGCAGGTTTGGTCAACATGAGTGAATGTGATGCTCCCACAGGTTGTATGTTGTCATGTATGAAAAAGTATAAGGGTTCAGCAATTGACCTCCATCCATCTACTATTAGACTTTTCACTCACATACATTTCTCTGTATGTATGTATGGTCACCTATTCCACTAATCTGTGGCATGAAACAGGGCCCAATTTGCACCAACATGATTGCACAGGGCATTTCATGCCAGTCACATGTGCCTTACACATGTCAGGGTACTCGGTTGAAATGTGTGATGTATGTGTTTGTATGCATTAGAATTCACACATGCATATTCAGCCAAGTAGGTAGGCCTCTGAATATTATTCTCTGACTTTGTATAGGTGTGGATGCAGTGGCTGAGGAGGAGGAGGAGGATGACAAAGAGGAAGAGGAGGAGGTGAATGAGTCACAACCATCCAGCAGTGCAGCCTATGGTGCAGTCCCTGTTGAAAATCCCCTCACGTTGCAGTCCACCTTCAGCATGCCTGCCTACACTTCAGAACATGCTACAGAATCTGATGTGGAGGGCATATTGAGTGACATGGTGGAAGGTACACCACTGAGTAGTCTGGATGCCACAGAGCTCTTTGAGATCCTTGAGGCTGCTGAGTTAGAAGAGGGGACCCAGGGGAGCTTGGGATTGACAGTGGGACCCCCTGCTTCAATAGTGACTTCAGTGTCTGCAGGTTTGCCTTCACCCATTATGGAGCCATCATCCGTCGGTCGGTTGTAGACTGCCAGACAATCATAATGCACTCACTGTGACGAGCCCGGGCCTTGGCATCCAGGCGTGGTAGACCCCATACATATAGTGGACATGTGTTTACTAGACACTCAAAGAGGGAGGAGCAGTTACTGCGTGCAAGTGCCCAATTAGGGAAACTGCTGCAGGAGATGGCCAGGAACATCCATTGCCTGCAAGAAAATGACATCTCCTCAAATTCTACACACACTGGCGAACTCAGCCTATCGCAGCAGGATAGGAGAGAGGGCAGGCAAAAACTAAGGCAGGCGGTTCATGATGATGGTTTTAGCTTTGAGAAATCTCTGACTGATGGGTTGATGCCCTCAAGGGAACACCAGTGGCAGGAGAGGGACAACTTGAAGGAAACATTGCACATGAAGGTATTGGCCTCAAGGGAATACTAACATCGAGGAACAGAATACTAGAGGCCTGCAGGCAGAGATGTTGGCCTAAAGGAACTCCCACTGTCAAGACAGATTCCCTGAGGCAATCTCTGCATGATGGAATGTTTGCTATAAGGGACAACCACCATGAAAAGATGGAATCCTTGACAAGATTTTGCAACATGCGGGTGGAGACATCAAGGGTCGCCAGGCATGATGACTCTTTCTCCACTCCGAACATCTATCACAAGGACCTTGTAGATATTGGGGCCCTCATGCATTCATCCCTCTCACGAATGGCCATAGCCAATGAGACCCAGCCTTTGGCATTGCGTGGTCAGAGTGTACCCCTCAGGGACCATCACAGGATGGGGCTTCCAGTTGAACCACACAGGGGATGCGATTGTCCATGTCCCCACTCACACCACTCTTCTTGCCACCACCACACCTTTGTTATGCACCCTGTTGTCCATGAGTCGTGGAGGCAGCATGTATTTTTCAATTTATTTTTATCACACCACTCTATGGGGTGGACATGTTATTATTTTTTCTCTTACACACATCTAAGGTGGACTGTATTTTATTTTTACCACAGTCGAAGGTGGACTATGTTTGATATTTTGTCATCATCGAAAGTGGACTGGATTCTATATTCCTCATCTAGGGTGGGCCATTGTGCTCACAGGGGCAGTGAGGCAACTGTTCATGGAAGTGGGCACAATTTATGTCTGGGGGACAAAACATGCAGCCATGCTCAGTGGAGTCAACTGATGTGGTGTTGTGTACTGCTAAACCCTCCCACCTAGGTGAACATTCCATTAAACATTGATGTGTATATAAGCAGTCTGCCATACATACTGCTTTAGCTCGTCCATACAAATGTCTGACGTTATTTCAAGTGTGTTGCCCCATCCAGTGCCCACAGTCCTTGGGAGGACCTCCTAACACATTATTTGCACACATGTCCACAATCCATCAGCTCGACACTGACTCTGTTAGCAGCAATGTGGAGGCCCAGTTTTCAGTGGAGGTGGTGAGGGATTCACAGTACCACAGCTGTACCACCAGGTAAGGTTGTGCACTGTCATTCATTTTCACGGCTGGTGACACATGCATCCCAATTGTGTCATGATGTGGCACGCATAGGGTTTGCATGTATGATGTGATTTGGTTATGATTGGTCGATGGTCCCTGTCACTGAAGATGTGAGTTGTCTGACATAATTGTATGTGTGCATGTCTCCTTGATCAGCTCTGTGTGGTCTTTGGGTTACTGATTGCACATCTGCAACTTGCTGGAGTCAGTCTCCTTGGGATGGTCTTATCCACATGACTTTGGTCAGGGCTGATGCAGTAGCTTCATTTTTCATGTGGCATTACATTTGCACTCCTGTCACACCAGCCTTGCATGCTGTTACCAGACATGTGTCATGTCGAGTAGCCACTCCATGATCAGGGGTGGACTGACCTATTTGGGACTCTGTCTCTTTCACAGTAGGACTCTGTACCCTGTGCATCTTTTGTGTGGTGTTTCCCCATTTTCTCATGGGAATATCATTGGCCTTGTAGTAGAAGTGTTATATGGGTTTAGTTTGAGTACTATTTCCAGGGCATCTTTTGGTTTCCAGTCCACCATGTCCATGTTGCTTGAGCATGCACCTGGCTGTCGTGATCTTCCTCTTATATAGATGATCCAGTTGACAAGTATGCATGTAGATTATGTGTGTAGTATACAGTGCTTTGCTGGTGAGGTATGTGTGTGTGTTTGTCTGAAGCTGACATGTCATTCTCATGTGTCATGTGTAACATTGCTGGTGTGTTCCCATTGACGTGGTCAAAGGATGTTGATGGAGAGGCGCATGCACCCTTCCATTTCTTTACCCATTTGTGTATTCTGTGGTTGGTTGCTTTTATGAATTTCTGGAGGGCATCTTCATGATTGGACAAGGCACATGTAGAGGGGGGGTGTGGACAGATGTTTATGTCTCAGTGCAGGTGCATGAACATGCCAGTGGTGGGTGGAGGTGGGCTGGTCCAGCAGCAGTGGCGTGGAGGGACACATCATCAAGATGGCAGTCAGGTGAACACTTCTTTTCTCTTGATGCAAGCCACTCAGGGGAGCTCATGGTATGGGGACATTGTACCTCGGTCTGGCTTTACTTTGTTTTGATTTTTGATTTTGTGACATGGTCACATTTTATTCTGTCCCTGTTGGAATGCTAAGGGAATGGGTTGTACCTGTGGATGGGGGTGCTGTCCCTCGGACACCTCTACTGCTATCCCAGGATGTGTGGCAATATTATGCAGTAAGCAACATGCCACATAGATTTTGCATATTACTTGGGCTGCATATAGCAATATACAATCGCAGCGGTCAAGGGAGCAGAAGCGTGTTTTTAACACTCTGAATGTGCACTCCATTATGCCCCAGTGTCTATGTGTGCTGCTTTGTAGTGTGCCTCACCAGGGGTGGCTGGATTCCTGATGGGTGTCAACAAGAATGTTGACAGTAGGAAGGCACTGTACCTTGCAAAGAAGTAGATGCTTGCCAATTGCATGTATTGTCATTTCTTTAATTTCTGTGTGTCAGATATTTATGTTTCTGTGATAGTTGATAATCACCCACCAGTCAGCTGTTTTCGAAGGTTCCAGATGCAAGGGCCTGTTATATGGGGGAATGGTGGAAGATGTTGCTGTCATTTGTGCATCCAAGGTAATTGGCATTGACATGCATAATGTGTCCCTTGGCATCACATATCACCTGCATATTAATGGAATGCCAATGTTTCCTGTTGCGATAGATGTTCTCATTCTTTCAGAGGGGTTGCAGTGCTACATGGGTGCAGTTGATGGCTCCTAGTATCCAGTGAAAGTGTGCAACTACATAGAATTCCTGGCAATCATTCTCCCTTGAAAATGGTGTATGTTGCATGTCTAGGTGCCTATGCACGCATGCTAGGATCTAGTGCAAGACCTGGTGAAGGTACCTTGATTATTTGGGTTGTGATATTCCACCCACAATGGCTGTGGTATACTGGAATTATTCCGTGGACAGGAAGTGTAAGGCTGATAGCACTTTGACCAGAGGTAGCATAACCTGTGAACATTTGGTGGGTGACACCAGGTCATTCTCCCACTCCATGACCAGGTTTATGATGACAAGGGGAGGGAAGTGGTATCTCCTTGTCTGGCATTCCGAATAATGTTGTTCATTGATGGAATATTTTGGGCTTCCTCACCTCCTCCTCCTTCCATGTAATAGTTCCAGTGCTAGCAATGAAGGATCCTGCATTGCGGCAATCTATGTTCATTGGGGAATTTTGTATCGAGTGCCCATGCAGACTTAGATACTTGGGACAAACCACTCGAGCTGTTCATATCCGAATAGCTGAACACCAGTCCCGTATCAGGTGCAAAATGACTACGGCACCTCTTGTCAACCACTACCTGACAGCTAAACACGCACCCAATGACATCTTGTGGTGGGTGGTAGACGTAGTAAAAGAACTCGTCCAACATATCTAGATGCCTGCTGGAGAAAGAAGCACAGTGGATTTATCGCTTAGAAACCCATACCAAGGGGCTTAACGAGGAATTCATTCCACCAACCTAAGCCTCCCAACCTTCAAACAAGCTAGTCAGTGCAGCAGCATTAACACCATCACCATACTTCCAGGCCCCTCTGTGGCAATCAAGCTGCAATTGAATTTCTACGGCACTATTTTGGTCCAAACAAACTGTCTCTCAATCTACAACTAACAATATGTTTATTGAGAAAAATATGGTGGAAAACTACAACTCCCAGCTGACAGCAGTCAAATCATTCACATAGTGACATCAGCTTCCTATTTTACGTTGATCAATACAAACAGATGATCTCACATGGCTATTTGACTAGTAGTGGCATTCATCTCACTAACCCTAAACAGTGCAGCCTATTAGGCCCACGTAACAACTTGGCTGCATATACACGACCAAATATACATCTTGTTCAAACTTACTCGTAACAAACAAAATGTGTGTCTTTTCGTTTTCAAAAGTTATGCGCGGCACCCACCGCACGTTTCCTAATCCGTGCAGCCTATCATTACACACAGCAACTTGAATGACTGCACATACACTGTATAATAGACAGTTTGTCTAAACATACGTGCAATGAAGAAACAGATTTCCTCCTTTTCACAAATTCATTTTTCCCCCATTAAAATGGCAGGGACTACCAAAACAAATGAAAAGCTGTTTTCATGTAACCTAGGTTACACCGTCACGTAACTTCAGGAAGCAAACTGCATACCCAATCAGTGGCAAGCACACGCCCCTTAACAGGCAGTGACCAACCAATTGTAAGGAGATCAGGTCACTCTAGGAAGTAGGCACTTTGGTGCAAGCTGAATGAGTGCTGCACAGGCTGGACTACCGTGATTATTCACGAAAGGGTAAGAATTGACCCATGCACCAGTAGCCTCCAGTGTTTTCTCTAGCTTTCAGGCAGACTGCTTATAAGGAGATAGCGTGCTAATACTGAGATTCATGGGTGTCCTTATCCCCCGCTTTTTCTTTTTTTCATTTTTTTTTTCACGAGGGCTCTTATTTGAACGGCACAATAATGGTTTCTTTTAACCACGCTTCTTTTAAACCACATTTAGGACTACCGATCCCACTGTATTTATCTCAGCCAAACCATACTATGTGTTTTAGTCCATGCATGCTTACATGTTGCAGTACGGTTTAAGCCACCATGAACCCTAAGCCGCTTTTCCTCTAATATTTTTCAGGATTCCTTCCTTGACCCATATCTGTTATTAAATCAATTTGGATTTTGAAAAAAATCAAACTAACGCCATAAAAGAAATTCAAATCACGCTTCAACTAAACTGATTCAGGCTGAACCAACACAGCTGCATCATTGACGCTGGGAAACAAAGAGTAAAATATCGCTTTTTAGGCTCAATAATTTACAGCCATTTTCAAACAGTATAGACAACTTAAGTGCTTCATATAATGATTCTTTTTGTTATTTATTCTTTTTGCATTTAGAAATGTCCAGACTAATGCAAGGTGAAGATTTGATTCTTTTCCAATAAACACGTGCAAGGTTTATTTAAAATGCTGGACCACACTTGCCAGCAACGACGGGTCTCTGTCTTGGGATAAACTGCTCCTGCTTTTTCTTTACCAACTATTGTGGTAAGAACCTTCTGTGTCCTCAGGAGTTTTGAATTTAGTAGTAAACATTCATGTTTATACTGAATTTAGAAAATCTACCTTTGTAGTTAAATACAGCCAGTACGCAATCTCTGAAAAAAAAACGTTTTTCTTTCCTTTTGTCTTTGCCTCCTTCACAGGGATTGTCCTCCCAAAAAATTGCCCTGAGGAAGGCATATATTTGAAATCAAGGCCCCACAGGTGGTCTCGCTGAAACGTAACAGAGGTCAACAGCCAAGAAAGACAATTTTGTTTTTGATAAACTTGAAATGCAGTATCTCTGGACCTCGGAGCCAACTACTAATTGTTGTTTTACAAGTAGGCAAACCTGATTTAGCAATTGAAATTTTGGATATTCAGGCAAACCTGATTTAGCAATTGAGACTCTGAATATTCAATCTGTACTAATAAGTTTATACATTGTTTTCTGTTCTATTGTCTTGTGTTGTTCAAGTATGTAATGTTTTTGCTTAACACAGGTTGCTTCAGCAAAGCCTTTTCCTTAAGCTAGAATAACCTTTTTTGGATTTTATTGTCTTACACTAGTTGTCAACTTTCATTAGCAACTTACTGCTTTCAAATTATTTGTATTATATTCTTCAACAAACGTTTTTCTGTTCACGCTTTTGTTACCATGAAATAAAAAATGTTAAGATTTTTTCTTCCCTTTTCTCCTTTTTCGGCTGACTGTTCATTCTAACTACAAAGGCACGAACATAATCGAGATATCTATCGATACTCAACACAAAAACTAAATTGAATTTATTTCATTAATTGGGCAAAATAATATTTTTGTCAGCAGTCTTTTGGAAACCAAACGTATGTACATTGGGGTTTCATTGCACTTTTATGTGTGAGCGTCCATTGTGCTTTGTGCTTTGCGACGTCTGACGGTGGCAGTAAGATTGCGAGATGTGCTTCCTCCTTTGAGCTCCAGACAGTTGTGCAATCGCTTCTGTGAGTAGGGTTACCTTAGTGTTTGTTGTGGTTTGTTTGTTGTTTAGCTGGTGCCTCCCTCCCCACACCCATGTTCTTCCTCATTTTCCTGTGTGAGAAGGGCCAGCGCAATCTGTGAATCCGTTTTTTTGGGGGTTTTTTGCATGGCACAAAGAGTAATATCACAGCGCAAAGTCACTTTGCGCCACACAACACATTTTGTAAATGAGGCCCTGGTTGTCGACCCAATCTTGCTAATGAACATGTGGTACAACCCTTCAGTGTGGTGTTTGGGCTGGAGCCAAGGTTGTTTACAGGATCTCCTGACCCCAAACCACACCTTCCAAAGAGAGGACAGCGTCCACATGCACAGACTGTCAGTAAGGTGGTGGTCGCAAATATGACATCCTTTAATGCACACAGTGCGGGGGATACACTGATGTTTTCATGTACAAGCACCCTCTTCCTGGCCTCCAGGTCTCACCTTGTGATTTAAGGAGGTCACCTGCCACATGGCAACCTTGCACCATCTTATTGATTCCGTGTTGTATTGTTTTATGTATGCAATTGTCTGCAGCTCAGAGCAAGCATGTGTGTGTCAAATACATTTTAACAGTGGTAGTTATAATCACAATTACTGATATGGCAAACACAATACTGTATGACAATAGATGTGCAGATTTAATAGGACTGAACATTTGAGGACAGTGGCAAAAATCGGAAAATTAAAGCACAGAATTTGGGAAAAGACTAGAAGCAGTATTCAGAGGGGCAAATGCCATCAAATGATTAAGCTGCAGTGATGGGATGATGAAGTTTTACCCCTATATCCAATTGTACAATATAGGCTTCAATTCGGCCCTCGGCCAATCTGGTTTATTGTGTTCCAATGTAATTGAGGAAGGTTACGCTTTGATCAATGGGTAAATAAATTGTGGAGAGTGTCATCCGACAATCTATGAGGGCAATAGAGCATTGCGATTTGTGGGAATCGGCATGACATAAAAGCAGTCAGATGGCATTCTATTGGGTGTTGAGGCACCATAACATTGCTTAGTTGAATATGTTTTGGGTATGCTAACCAGGGGTGTAATCTGTACCAAACACCTAGCCATAAATTGTATTATCCATGGAAATTGTTATTGACCTCTTTTCAGACAATCAGTATGTTTAGAGTGTTGTCAATAACTACAGGTATTGACTGCATTCTGGACGTTCTGTCTTCATAAGTAGACAGTGAAAAAACAATGCTATCTCCAGCTCAGATTTCTTTAAACAAGCCGCCTCCTGCCTGGGAGGACCTTTCTTTGCTGCAGCATCATGTTTGGCACGCAAATGAGAAAGCTGAAATATGGGAACACACATTCACTTTCTTCTTTAGAAATTGTTTATCTGTATATGACAACTAATTCATGCTCATGTTAAACCTGTTTAAGTCCAACCACGTTTGCAATTAAAATGCTTAATTTACGAAGACATGTTATCTAAATACAACAAAATAAAACCACATTTAATTGACTGACAGTGTGTCTCTTTTCTTCACCCACAATTCTAAAGCATGTATTTTTACTGCAGCTATGTGTTAATAGCCTTATATACAACGGGAGGGTTTATTATATGTTCTTCCTTTGCTTCTCCCCAGCAATACGTTTGTGGCATGTCATTATCCCATGATAATGACCACTCGGACAGTCTATAAGAATATATTATACTGTCAAGATTGCTAGGTGGAATCACTTGCGTTAAGGACAAGAAAAATACAAATATAATATCCATATTTAGAGCTTATCTTTAATTCACACCAATGTTAGATATTGCGTTTTGTCGACTGCCGGCGCTGAGTTTTTTCTCTAATGATGCAGAGTTGACCTAAAGTGCAATTATTAATGTATAACGTTTTTTTTAGCAACATTAGTCTTTTGCTCAAATAACATATGCATGTTGTAGAAAGTTCATTGAAAATGACAAGGATTATCAGTGGTTGACAAAGTAATGTATCCCAGTTCCGCTTGAAAATTAAAAAAAAAGAAAAACAAAGACGGCCTAGATTATCAACATGCATACCTCAAGCAAGTGCCTTTATGCAGGAAATGACACCATTTGTAAATAAAGTACCGAAAATACATCTTCAAAGATTTGATTTTCCAGTAGATTTAAACCAGTCTGTTGCTTCAGAATCGAAACACGTAGCAGGTGAGCGTTTCAATGAAGAACACATTTTTGCCTCTGAGTCACAGGCCAATAGGCCCAGCCTGTGATCTCAAGCTTGAAACCATTAGCAGAATGTTGACTGTGTCCTCATCCTGGAAGTGCTGAGGAGGCGCTGTGTTATCCACGAAGTAAAGAAAGAAGGTTTGTACAACCTCACTAATTTGGAACAGGTTTTATCTTTGACCTGCGCTAGGAAATCGCACGCTGCGGTGGAATCTAGTGGATGATGGGAATGCTTTGTCTGTCCCTACCAAGGCCTTGTAAAGTAGACACATATCATTAAAATTGTAATTTCCGGTTCCTCTTTATCATTGTAGGTTACTTTGTGTTGATACAGCGCAATGAGGCACTGAAATGCAAGGTAGTGGTCAGACGTTTCAGTGTTGTATTAGTTCATCAAGCCAAGCAATGTGGTTCCTTAAAATGCCACTCCCAAACAAGCATTGACTAAGTCATCAATGTGCGGCATGTGTTTTTGTATTCCATAGGCATTAGTCAGACAATCAACGTGTTCAGCTATTTCAAACAGCATTCATATTCATACATAATTATATAATAACATAGCATAGAATAACATTATATATACATATATATTCAATAAAACAACTTTGTTAAAGGGACGTCATGGTTAAGTTGCACTAATAAAAACCTATGAAATGCAATAAAAAAACTTTGTTAAAGGGACGTTATGATTAAGTTGCGCTAATAAAAACCTATCAAATTCGCAAAAACTTTGTTAAAGGGACGTTGTAGTTACTTTGCACTAATAACAACCTATCCATATTATGGTTTCAAATAAAAACTAAAAACCACAGAAATACGCCAGTTATGGTATGCAAAGAAACAATAACTCGCGCCACCACTGTGCACCACTAAGACTATCTGGGTTCGGTCTGAGGAATCACTTCCCTGTTCGGTACGCTGATGGACATCTGATTGACCTTGAGGGTGATGTGATGTCCGCGGACATCAGACGCGGCCACTGATTGGATAGTGAAAAGCGTGAAGTGCGTCAGATTTTTGGAAACGCCCGCCATGTTGGATTCGTGGACAGACGCTGTTGTCCGCGAACATTGTGGTAAACATATTAAAAAACACAACATTGCACTTGTCAAACTTATCAAACAATCTCTGAGGAGGTGAAGGGTGATGAGGATGGGATGGGATATGGCCGTAAAAAGACAAAAAACAGGTGTTTTTCATCCCCAAAGTCCACAAACAGTTTGGACGGTCGGTAACTGTGCTGTGATGTTCACATACACGTCAGATGTTCAGGGACATCTATGCCTATTTCTGCATTACAGGGTTGGTGAAAAGCAGTTTTTGGAGGGCTTATAACTTTGGCTCCACTCAAGGAAACTGCATGAAATTTCGGAAATGTATTCTAGATCTCGTTCTGAATAGTTGCGGAAAGTGTGGAGCTGTTTTGTCAAGACGGAACACAATTAGACGGGGGTCCCACTATATTGTAAAGGCTTATAAATGTGGTGCCATTTGATGAATCTGCACAAACGTTAGTAAAACTATTGTAAATCAAGATATACATGGTTTTGCAAAGTTTGGTTGGATTCTGTTAAGGGGGGCAAAATTAGAGCGCTGTCCCAAAATAATGGAAAGGCTTATAAATGTGGTGCCATTTGACGAATCTACACAAAAGTTTGCAAAAAGATTTTAGATCTAGATAGACCTGCTTTTAAAAAGTATGGTGGGATTTTGTCAAGAGGGGGCTAAACTAGAGGGGGGTTTCAACATTTTTAGATGGCTTATAACTTTGTTGCTGTTTGACGAATGTGGACCAAAGTTTTCAGGTAGATTGTAAACCAAACCTTGAATATTTGCTTAAAGTCTGAATGGATTTTGTCAAGTCAGGGCTAAGTCAGGGCTAAGTTATATGACTATTGTATGTCATTCATTTTCACGGCTGGTGACACATGCATCCCAATTGTGTCATGATGTGGCACACATAGGGTTTGCATGTATGATGTGATTTGGTTATGATTGGTCGATGGTCCCTGTCACTGAAGATGTGAGTTGTCTGACATAATTGTATGTGTGCATGTCTCCTTGATCAGCTCTGTGTGGAGCTGATCAAGGAGACTATTCAGCTCCATCAGCTATTGTATGTACATATATTCTGAAACTTTTGAAAAAATAAAACATGGGCGGATTTCCATCAAACTCGTGTAAGGTGCATTGGCAAGGACCTTAAAGCATGGTTTTGCAAATGTGCCCCTGTTTTATTTTTTGACAAGTGTCATACTGTAGGTACAAAAAATGGGCAGTGGCCAGATTGTCCAGGTCATGGCATAAGGTCATGACCCAGACAATCTGGCTACTGGCCATGACCATGAGTGACAAAAAAAGGGGTTAAAGTGGCCATGTCCACCTGGGACCGGCTATGTGATAAAGGTATTCGAAAGTGGGATAGGTTTTAAGGGAAAAAAAATGTGCTTGTGGTAATATGGTCATAGGGTTCTCTCTTTGCCTTCTGCAGGCTGCCATGGAAAGGGAAGAGGGTCTCTGTACGATGCCCCACCTTCCCTTTCCATGGTAAAGAATGTTCCTTCCTACAGTGTGACGCTGCAATTTTTCATTGGTGTAACTTAACCATAATGTCCCCATTGAATGAATATATATATATATATATATATATATATATATATATATATATAGAGAGAGAGAGAGACAGAGAGATAAGCAGTAAGACAAAAGAACAAAACAGACTGATAAAAAGGAATGTAGCACGATTGTAAGGCTAGGATGAAAAAAAAGAAAAGGAACATTTGTTAGGTGAAAGTAAGCAAGGTGAGATAGAGATTGAGTAGCAGAGAAGCGGACAGTGTATAATACTGCAATGGCAGTGTAATGACTGGAGGGGGGGTTTCTGTCCTCTTGCTCTCTATATGGCAGAGTAAAGGCACAGAGCTCCCCAGCCAAGATTCTCTATGCGGTAGCAAAGGTCGAGCAATCAAGGTTAAGCTCTCAGGAGGTGATGCAGGCTGGTTCTTAAGTACAGTGTAGTCCCCAAGCACCCACATAGGAATGTCGACACACTATGTTAGTGATAACACAGTCTTTATATAAATAAGGTTCAAGGTTATATACACAATCACAATATCACACTTTGTGCTCAAGATAATCTACAATGGCAAATATACAGTTACAGTTTGTGGTACCACAATTATGCTTTGATTCCTTTAAAATGCATTAACTGTACTGAGTTCAAATGTCATACAAATCAGTAATTAAAGTGAACCAACAGTCGACATAGGAGGAAAGCAGGTTGGTTAAAACAATAGGCAGAATACTGGCCCTGTTTACCTAGACACAGTTCTGTGTGAGGATCCCTCCACCTGGGCAACCTGTAAATAAAGACATAATACAAGCCAAGTCCATTTATTGTTTGTAAGAGCCTTATTTCCTTCTTAATAGTTCTGCAACCCCAATGTACCTGGAATAGTCATTTTCAATGTCGGGTCATCGAACGTATCCTTCTTGAGCGGCTCTCCTTAAGGCTGGAGCCACGGATCGTCGCAATCCCTTGAAGAAGTGGTGAACAACGGTGTTGTGCAGCAGCTTCGATCCTGGCGGTGCTCTTCGACGATCGGTCGTGGACATCCTGCATAGCTGACGTATGCAGTGCGCCTCGACGATGTTAGCTCATTGCCACAAAGAGTCTATGAAGAACTTTGGCCCAGCAAGGGCGTCGAGTTGTCCGGCGTCTCTGTGGTCTTCGGGTGGCGGGAAACCCAATGGCGGATTTTCCTCAGCGGCCTCGACTTTCTCCAGCGGGACAAAGCAGTTGACGGTGCAGACGAGAGCGACCTTGGATTCAGTGTCTTAATGAATGGAGCGTTGTGGCTCCGGTCGTCAGCGGCACGGCGTCAAATGGTCCCCACTTCTGGGCAACACAGCTTTGACGGGCCTCCAGCTGTTATACCAAACCTGCGAACCCTGGTTTATGACGGTGGACAGAATGTCAGGTGCTTCTCTTCGTTTTCCTCGGTGGACACCGTCTCCGGTTGGCAGCCTGTTGAGCGTCTGACCTCCAGGGTGCTTCAGCGAAGGTTAGTGGTGCACAATATTCCCTCGTAGCTCGGGAAGAGCTCCCCTAACCAGGTCCTCTCTCGGATCAGTCTTGATGGTCCAGCAGCTTTCAGATTGCAGTGAAGGTAACAGCAGACAACCTTCGGGCTTGGCTTTCGAGATTAAGCATCAGTTTTGACGTCAGCTTCTGAATGATTTCCATCAGTGAGAGGTCCCCAGATACACTGTTGGTCTCGTATTCACTCTGCTGGGTCACACTCGGGCAACCAATCATGCAGAAGGGCATTCATGCAGGCAGGCAGCCAGTCAGGCTCACAGTGCATTCAGGCCATTCTCCTCCCTCCAGACACTCACAACAAGGAATGTGTATTGGGACAAGTACCCAGCCATTCAGCACACAACACTGCATTCATACCAGTTTCGGGCACGGCTGTCTCATTCATTGTACTACATACCAGAAACCAGAGACCCATCACAAGAGGCGCATATTATTCACACACTCCATTTCACTCAGGTCACACCCACAGGGTGTACCCACAACATACAGTCACTGAGAAAGCTCCAGCCAGTCTGGCCTGGACTTCCCCACAATACCATATATGGAAATTCCACCCAACAGCCAGTCAGGGGGAAGGGACAGAGTCAGGGCTTCTCAGAACTTTGGGAAAACAAGGTAACAGACAATAGAAAGCAAGATGCCACAGGTGCCATCTTGTCTCCTATCAGGAATCAACTGATTGCAATGGCAGGGCCTGGGTATCCTAAAATGGAGGATACTCAGAGCACCTGTCAAGTTCAGCATGGAGCTGCCACCGGCCCATACCCTGTTCTGTGGGTCACACACAGGTGCCAACAAACATATACTAGGGGTACATGGTGTTACCCCCACCCATGGGTGCCATAGGGGTATCCAAAGGGTCTGTAACCAAACCAAAAAGAGGAACAGCTGCACTGCCAGGAGTCCCATATGGACTCATGGGCAAGAAACAATACAGAACACACATGAAAAAGGACTATAAGACAAGGACAGGGAGGCCTTGTCCCTCCAATGCATTTCCAGCATCACAGGCAGAGAGAACAATGGCATTAAGATACTGCTAAAAAGGAATGGAGATGAAAAGTAATAAGTAATAAGTCCCTAAGGTAGGTAAAGTTTTAAAAAGTTCTTTGGCAAAGAACAGATCATGTTTACCTTAATGTGATGTCAATATTTTGCACCATAAACATATCAGACAAAGTTTAAATCGTTATTGAAGGCATGTATCTGAATGGCATGCATATGTTTGGGCAGATGTATTATCACCAAGCACAAACAATATATCTGGTCTATACACTTGTCCATGAACAGCAGAACTTTTCAGATCAGAGAGGTAAGCATATTTTAGGTATATCAGTTATACTGTGGGAAAAGGAGGAACATTGCCTATTCGAGGCCATTAAACTCCAGAAACACCGCAGCCCACCATGGATGATTTGGTTCATTGGCTGATGAATGGGAATGACTCGAGATAAGAGTGATAAAGTATTGCTTCCCTTTGGCTAACACGGGGTGAATACCCTTGAAGCAGTTTTGTGGCTGCAGAAATGATGAATGCCTATGATACCAACTCATTACATGCTGAAAGGAGCCTTTCACCAGTATGCCAGCATGCATAGGTGTGACTGGTGCCCATTGATGCCTTGGATCCCTCTGCATGTCTGTGAGAGTTGGGGTGGTGTATGTGTGTGTGTGTGTGTGTCTGAGTGTATGGAAACTCCAATTCCCATTCACTGATAAGGATTGATGTTATGCACTAAGGGCGGGGAGGAGGGTCTGAACTATGACTAATAATGCTTGAAAGATACTGATTCACACTTTATATTCCTTTTGTTAGGTGTTCTTGTGTTCACTATGTCAGAAACCTAAATTTGGACCAGAATTTGAATCTGCTACCCTGGTAGGAAGAAGTCAGTTGTGCCAAACGATTTTTGGGGAAACAACTCCTCACCTCATAAGTATTCTGGACACATATAGTAGTGTAACCCTAAGGAACAGTGTGCAGGCTGTTTCGCTGGAATAAAGTAGGTCAGTTAAAGGGATACTTGATGGGGTGTCTGTAAACTCTGCCACCAAAAATAAGATACCAATGTTGAAACCGAAATATGCACACATGTCAAAAGAAACAAATGCAAATGTGTGTTACCACACCATCAGGGAAGCCCTGATTGGGAATTTTGAGTTAGTTAGCATATTTGCTCCATTGTGGAAAGCCCTTGCTATATGCCCATAGCATGGTTATCATTTAGCAGAACCCAGTGGCAGCAAAATATACCCCTGACATTACCCAGGGACACGGCTCTGATGCTCCCGGTGAAAGAGCCACAGTCATTGGGAGATGCAGATTTACAAATGTGTGGCTCTTGCAAGAATCCAGTTTAATCTAGACAGAAACAGGTAACATATAAAATCTGATTTCTGAATACAACATTTGTATTGATTGAACTGTTAAATTCTACTAGAGCCTTAAACATCTATGTGAAGCTACAGGAAACTGCTATTCTTAAACCTCTTGAATTTGGAGCAGACTTTTCTAGGTCTGTGAACTTTCATATTTAACTTGATGGCCGGCCAATCTTTATTTTCAAGGATTAGGTTAAAATAACACAACACTTAAAGGATTTCAATATACATTTGTAGGAATTGTATTGACAAAGGAATCTGCTTTTGTCCCTGATCTACTTTATTAATTGCTTTCTAGCATTTATGACAAATCAGAATACAATGAAAGGCAGAGGGATGGGATACAATTTCCACGATGACATGGGAACTCTTGAGATGTCCATCATTTTAAGCCTCTGAGTATGAATTTAATAAATATGCTTGTTCCCGAAAAGAAATACATTTAAAATGGTATTATAACACATGTTTAATGATACAGCCTAAAGAACTATGCTACATACAATAGAGTGTTGGGGGGAATTATGAGATAGCTCCGTGATTTGAGTGCTCACCTTAGAGATATGTGTGTGTCCAGCCTGCTGCCACATGATGGGACCTCAGACCTTCATCATTACAAGGTCTATAAACTGAACGTCAATGGGTACCAAGAGCACCGATTAGTACAGTGCTTAAAACTGCTAATACTCATTCTTATATTGAGTAAGATAGGAGGACTGTGAACTATGTTAACTTTGTGGTGCCATCGATTTCTTCAGGAACTCCATGCCCACAAGCCTCCACAACCTCCTGGCATTGAGGTACAGCCTGTTAGGAAGAGGGGCTTGAATTGCAGGAAAGAAAGCAAAGGAAGCACACTTGGCATATTATGGCAGTACTCAAGCATGGGAAGCTGCACCTTGCATTTTATAATCATGTATCTGCCATGTGAGGTAAAAACTGGCATTACATGGAAGTACCTATTTACATAAAGCTGTCTTGTATAAAAATCCAGTGTCCCTCACCTATGATGGTTCTGCGAGGTATGTCATTAGCAGAGAATGACTGCATCCAGAGCATATCTAGACATTCAAATACCTCAGATACTGGCTTGGTCTGCCACTAGTAGAGCCTGTTCTTTTTGAGTATAACCTGCTGGATGTCATTCAATATGACACCTATACCCTTAGTGTACTAAATTAACAGCTTTTAAAATGTGCTAGTATGTGCTATTGCCTCCTAATGTTCACATGAGCTATGTCTTTGGTAGACCAATAAAACATATTTGCTGTACTAAAAAACTATCCCTATCATTTTAACAAAGATACGTATCTTAAAAAAAGTTATGTAAATAATACAAAACATACATATGTAAACAGTTGAGACTTTTAACTTTTTACTTATGTTGATACATTCAGTAAGAAAAGTAAACAATAGAATCATGCCAGCACATGTTTCTCTCAATTATAGGTCGTCTCAAGTCCTACGTACTGATTTTTATTTAATTTACTTATTGATTTACAAAATGCAGTTTTATGCATTTCCATAAACATTAGATATGCCGAACCATATTCGGATGTGGCCACTGATGCTTGCATTTGGTAGTTTCTCATTTATTATGTGTAGATATTTAGACATTATCTAGAGTAATGTATGGTTGGAAATAAAATATATATATATATATATATATATATATATATATATATATATATATATATATATATATATATATATATATATATATATAGTTTTTGTACTTGTAGGAGTTTACATCTGTGATACAATTTCCTATGTTGTCATAAAGGTCACATGCCAAACTGCAGCACTTCTGGTTACACAATTGAGGTCAAAGGCCATGTGATCTCACTTACAATGATATCACCTCCTCTACCTCTGACATTCTCGTGAAATGAAGTGTCTGTCTCATAGGCTGCAGCCACTCTTTTGTCCCATCTCTTTTTCTCTTGAATGTGACCTCCTGTTGCTGAACCTATGAAAGGAGGCCCCCTACATATTCGCCACCACTAGTTGCTACAGCAGAGTTGCATGTTAGTGAAGGAAGGGAGGAATTCTAACAATCATTGTGGAATACCAAATAAAGTTTAGTGGTTAAGAACCAAAACATATGGTGCCAGACATCCACTACATATTGGGAGCTGATTTCAGACTCTACAACAGAAACCCGCTTTGGTAATTGAAAGCATCCTTCGCATTCCCATACTCATCCAGTATTGTGGATGCACAACACAATAGAACACAAAATCAAGCTTTCCACAGTAGACTTTGGCATAGCAACGTCAGATTTATTTTGTGCAAGAGCTGTTTTCATCTTAATACATTTTTTTTCCAGGTACGTGTGTTTGGTTGTGTGTGTGTTGAACATCTCAAGGTTTCAGTTTGCGTACTTGTGAAACCCAATTGTAACTTTGAATAATATGTATTGCTTTGTAATTGTGTACATTTAAACACATATCCTTGTTTATGCAGCGTGTAGACAGGGATGGAGACAGCTCTGTGAATAAAATTCTTGCTATTAGGAACTGAAAAAAATGTCATTCTATATTGTTAGATATAATTACAATGTGGTTTGGTGCTTTGCATATTCACTTTATTAAACATAAACAATGTGTTCTTCTCATGAAATAACACAAAGCTGACACCAGAGAAGGTGAAGCAGGTCAGTTGGACAGAAATCAATGTTTTTTAACTTGACCAACATGTATGATCCTGAAAACACCACTTCAGTTCATCAGGGTAAATGTTCCTTAACTTCTCAAATGTGATTGCCTAGAAATGCGTTTGGTGAATCATGTATCAAAAAGATCAGGCTTTACCTTCATAGGGAGACAGTACTTGGGTGATGAGCACACAAAGGCTTGTCAGGTCACAGATCGTATATATACAAAAGTAAAGTGCATACTATATACAGTTTAACCTGTCATAAGCTGGCACTACATATGCATATGAGGTGGTGCTTATCATAGATCATTGCTAGCCATATGAGGCAATCATTTGCACAGTATGACTATTACTGAATCATGTACAGATATAAGATGGAGATAACTGGCCATATGAGTCTGTACTAGCATAGGAAAGCAGTGCCTTACTATTTTCTGATGGCTATAGCCCAGACATATCATAACTTAATCCAATCAATTTTAGTAATTCCACTTACTATGATGTCACCAGGCCTGAATGATATTTGCCATCACTTCATGTGATGTCATCAGGATCAATGGCCATGTGGTGTCACTCCCTATTGTGCCATTGTGATATTGATTCTGTCATCCCTGGTATTTTAGTGAAATTACATCCCTGCTCTAGCATAAGCCTCATGAGCTCCACGACAAACAGAGAAAATCAAGAGATAACAATTTGTCAGGGATACATGTGGGAATCAGACTAGCCCACCACAGCAAGATCAATCATCATGCCAAGTCTTCAGAGAAATTGACACGTTTATCTTCTTCCAGCAGGGATGAGGTGGGACCCTGTCAGTACTCACAACAATGCGGATAGGTCTTCAGGATTCTCGTAATCGTCAAGAGGTTGCCCGTAGGGTCTGGTCCGGTAATCTCAATGGTAACCCATAATATGGGTCTCCTTGAATGAGGGCAACCTTTCCTATGAGACACTGGGCCTCATTACGAGGTATGCCGGTAAGGCAAAAACAATGCTGGTATGGTAATACCGGCATCGTTTACCGTCCCGTTGCATTTCGTCCCGCAAACCAGGTGTTAACGGCATACTAAACAACGGTGCCGCTAATAGCGGCATAGGCGCGTACACGCGCCCCTTCAGGGAGCAAATACCGGCATGACGGTAATAGGGGGTAATTCCAACCCATGCATACATGCAAATACCGGCATCGCGAAGCCGGTAATCACGGGCTGCACGATGCCGGCCATACAGGCATCTCGGACCACCCGCAAACAGCAAGCAGGACACAAGGCAGCTGCCACAGGTGCACACAAACCCCACAGGTGGAGTCAATGGAGGCTGTGCCAGTATAAACTGAACACACCCACACACCACAACCCCCCCCCCCAACAGGTGGAGGCAATGTAGAGTGTCCCAGTACAAAAGGAGCACACCTACACACCACACCCCTTCCTACACCAAAATGCTACCACTATCAGTTGCAATCATGGCGCTGGAGGACATGCCTATACTGCTAGAACTACAGCAACAACAGCAACAACAGCAATAACTACAGCATCAAGAACAGGCAGCACAGAAGAGACGCAGGAGGAGAAGGAGGGTGAGACAGGCCCAGCAATTACCACCAGTGCAGCCACCAGTGCCTCGCACCAGACCCAGCCCATTCAACCTAACCTCTGAGCAGATCCACACCCTGTACCAGTTGGACCGTGTCACCATCACCACCATAGTGGACATGATACAGAACAACATTGCCAGCCACATAGAAATACGCACTGCCATCCCCCCACTACTAAAGGTGGTGTCTGTGCTACACTTCCTGGCCACAGTCACCTACCAACACACAGTGGGCCAGCTGCATGGCATTTCACAACCAATATTCTCACGCATGCTGAACCAAGTGCTGGATGCCCTCCTGAAGCACACAAGCACCCATATATCCCTAACACGGACTGCCCAGGAGATAGCCGAAACCAAAGTAGGCTTCCATGCACTGGCAGGCATGCCCAATTGTGTAAGTGCCATCGACTGAACCCATGTGGAATTGGTAGTCCCCCATGCCATAGAGGCGGTGTACCGCAATCGCAAGCAATACCACTCCATCAATGTGCAAATGGTATGTGACTCCAGCAAGATCATCACACATTGCTGTGCCCGATTTCCTGTAGCCACACATGATGCCATGGTACTGCGCAACTCCACGCTACCCCATCACATGGAGCGACATGCTGGACCACGTGCCTGGCTGCTCAGTGAGTTGCACAACAGGGCCATGGCCATGCTGTGGGGTACTGATGTGTGCGGATGCAGAAAGGGGGGGCCTACTGCACCCGGGTGGTAAAGGGGGGGATAGTGCACCTGGGTGGGAAAGGGGGGGGGAATAGTGCACCTGGGTGGCACTAGCCAGTGAGTGGAGAATGCATGCAGAGCTAAACACTCCTCACCTGAACCAGCCAAACGGAGCATAACACATCACTGGGCCACATATCACAAATATTGCATATGGATGACAAGTAAGATGCACAACCAGGGCACCATGGTGATGGCAAGCAATGCATGACTGAATAGGATGGCAACAGTGGCAATGCGGCTAGTGTGACCATGCATAGTAAAAATATACAGCATGATTTGGAGGCCAAACATTTTTGCACTACCACAGCACATCTGCCAGAGCATGCATGATTACACCCTGCATCATCTATTGAACCCCATCCAGTGTACCACACCTCATTACAGTATACATTGCATCTAGGTGACTATTTTGTACACGTACACGTACAGGGACATGTGCATGCCCACACCAAATAGCTGCTGCCATGACTGTGCGCCCTGAAGGTGGCAGTTCAGAGTGACACACACCTATTTGTATCTGCTTGCAGGTGATGGAGTATATCCCTTGAGGCCGTATTTGTATTTGTATTTATTTTATTTATAAAGCGCAGCCAGGCCCAGGGGCATACGGGCGCATAAGTTAGATCTGGTTACAGTTGCAATTGAAGGCAGTCAATAAAGGTTACGTTACATTATAGTTACAGGTGGGTACAAACTTAGTCATGCAAATGCATATATACATAGTCAAGTATAAGTACATTAATTACAAAACTGTGCCAGTGACAATCGATCATGCTGGGATCAGGCGGTTAGGGTGTCAAAGAGTCCATGTTGTGAAGCCAACACTTCGTGTTATGTTTAAATAGGTTAAATGAAGGTTCTGCACGCAAAGGTGCAGGTATTGTGTTCCATAGTTTAGAGGCTTGTACAGGGAAGCTAGCACCACCCGAGTTATGAAGTTTAAATCTCGGTATGGACATAGTGTTAGCTTGTGCTGCTCTAAGTGGTCTTGAAGAGGTGTGAGGTGTGAATTGGTTGGTGAGGTAGGCTGGTGCAAGGTTGGCCCTGGCTTTATGTGTAAGGCCAGAGTTTTAAGGGATATTCTGTGCTTGACTGGAAGCCAACGTAGTTTGCGTCTGGTCTCCGAGATGTGCATCTTTTTGGGGATGTTGAGGGCAGCTCTAATGGCATTATTTTGAATTACTTGCAGTTTATTAATATTTTTGTGGCTGGTGCCTAAGTAAAGGGCATTACAATAGTCTATCTTGGATAGGACTAATGCTCTAGCAAGAGTAATGCAATTGGGTGAGGAGATGAACGGCCTACATGCAGTGATCAGCTTGCAGGTGTATGCGGCTGATGATGCTACTGCATTAGTTTGTTTGGAGAAGGATAAGGTGGCATCGATGTAAACCCCAAGGGTTTTGGTGTTATTTGACACGGGGATGAGATTGCCATCTATGGTGAAGGATTTAAATGCGGGATTGAGATTTTTGAGCTTGGCGTGAGTGCCAAGGATGATCAACTCAGTTTTTTCGTCATTGAGACAAAGTCCATGATGTGCCATCCATGCTTGAGTTATTGAGTAGATTTCATTAAGGGTTTTGCTGTCTGTTTCATAGTTCCCCGAGATAGGCAAGAGTATCTGGGTGTCGTCCGCGTAATTGGTATACGTGACACCCAGATAGTCAAGGATATCAAAGAGGGGTTTTGTGAATATATTATAGAGTGTCGGGGACACGCAGGAGCCTTGCGGGACTCCACAGGGTACTGGTGAAGGTTCAGCAGAATCAGTGGGAGAGAAGACCCTCATGGTTCTGTTTGCCAAGAAGGAACTGATCCAGGCTGTGGCTGCGTCTGAGAAGTGTGCTGCAGTTTTCAAATGGTGACATAGTGTTTGATGTGGCTACTTACCCCTGTGCGGAACCCGCAGAACAGCCATGAAGAGGAGTACAATCGTGTGCACACTCGTACCCGTGTTGTGATTGAGCAGACCTTTGGCCTGTTGAAGGCGCGGTTCTGCTGCCTAAGCAGGTCTGGTGGGGCACTCCTATGTAGGCCTGAGAAGGTGGCAAAGATCACCATGGCCTGTGTCATGCTGCACAACATGTGCGTCCGAAGGAATGTACCACTGCCACCTGACATTGACATGCATGGGCCGGGTGAGGATGAAGGGGATGGAGACGGAGGCGAAGGAGCCCCCCTGCCAGTATGTGATGCACAGGATGGCCATGCTGTACGCTAAGCACTAATTGACGAATACTTTTGAAAAGCAGGGACCATAAATGTAATGTGCCTGTGACACACTGTCTGCATGTGGACATGCACACTTGTTTCGTTAGAATTGCCCCACTGTACACCATCACAGATGATTAAATGTACATGCACAAAAATAAGTATGTCCAGCCAATGATTTTCTTGCACATAACGGGTGTATTTTCCAGACATGTGATAATGTGAACAAAATCCCCTCACAACCCCCAGTGAACACCCTCACCCACCCTACAAACCTCAAAAATACCCAAGTAAACTCCCTCACCCACCCTACAAACCCCAAAAATACCCAGGTAAACTCCCTCACCCACCATACAAACCCCAGAAATAGCCAAGTAAACTCCCTCACCCACCCTACAAACCCCAAATATCCCCATATGTCCAACAAACACTGTTCCCTTCACCAACGTACATTTTCCAAATGTAATTGTCGGCCCACTCTATTTCTTTGCAATTTTTGGATCCGGTGGTACCCTGGTCAAGCGCCGTGCACTCCTCCGCGTCAACCGCACAGGGCTCGATTGGGCTGAGGTAGAAGGGGTTGTGGCAGTGGAGGTGTCGATGATCAGTCCCATGCCTGCCCCAGGGTGTGGGCACTGCGTTTGAGGTAGATTCGCAAGCAGGGCCTGTGTAAGTGCCCCCATACACTCCCTCATGGCACGTGTCGATGACTCAACAGCAGCAGTGTTGGCTGCAATGGCTGTGGTAATGGCCCTCATGGAGTAATTCCCGTTGGATATTTGTTGCCGCATGAGTTCAAGCATCGACTCCTATCAGGCCTCAACCCTTGACAGGCGAGCCTCGAAGGAGTTGTTGGCTGCAGGAGTACTGGTGGGCGGGGTGGTGGTAGGCATGGTGGTGGTAGGCAGGGTGGTGGATGGCAGGGTGGTGGTAGGCAGGGTGGGGGATGGCACCTGCGTGGGGCCCACATCCAGAGCACAGTCCTCCTCAAAGAGGCCTATGTCTGAGTCTCCAAGGTCCGAGTCGTGGAGGCAGGGATCGTCCATGCTCTCGGCTTCTGTAGGGTGGGATAGGCTGGTAATGGGGCTTGGGGTGGGTGTACCGGACATGATGCCACCCTCATTCTCCACTTCTGTATCCACAACGTCCGCGGTGGCTGGCGGAGCGGGAATGGAAGCCTCCCACTGTTGTGGGTGGCTGCTGCTGTACTGTGGCTGCAGGTGTCTCCTGCAGGGTTACTGCCTGGTGCGGCACACTGCCTTTTGCTCTGGGCAGTTTCTTGGGCTGGGGGGTGGCGGTGGCCCTGGTCCCTTGCCGTGCAGTGGATGAACTTGCACCCCTGTCCTGCATTCCATCTTCCTCATCGGTGCTGGGGGATAGAAGAGATGCAGGTCATCAGTGATGGTGTCACATGGCAGCTATGATGTATTGCGCTGCGATATGTTCATACATTCATGCATCAAATTATTTCTGGGGTGTGGCATTTGGTGTTCTGAGGGGGCATGTGGGCAATTAATGCATGGCTGGTGGCATGGCATTGGTATGGTGTCTGTGTGGTGAATTCCATGGGCACGTTTGGGTCATGTTGCACTTGTGTTGGCATTGGGATTGGCACTCAGCATGCGTGTGTTGCAGGGTGTGCCACACATTCTTGATTGGATATGTTGATGTGGGCCTGGGACATGCATTGCCTTGCCTAGTCTCACTTCCACATCACTTGTGCCACATCATGGTTTAGCCTACATGGATGTAATGGGTCACTCACCTCCTTATGTGGATGATGCGGCGCCCACCTCCTAGTCTCCAATTCCCTCGATGGATTCAGGGTCAATGAAGGTACTGGCGGTCTCCTCCCATGCCGTCAACTTCACTGGGGAGTGTGGGCCCCCGCCTGTCGCCATTGCGGCCCTCCTGTTCTCCGCCAGGATCTTCCTCACCCTGAGGCAGAGGTCATCCCACCGCTTCCTACACTCCTTGGGGTGGTTCCCACTGCTGACACCCTCTGTGCGACCTCCTGCCAGACTTATTTTTTTTTGGTTTGGGCCACATGCTTCATGTCAGTGCTCCTGATCGTGTCCGCATGCTGGGCCAGGGTGTCAGCAAGCATGCTTAGTTCAGCGTCTGAAAAACACTGTTTTCTCTTCCTTTGGGTCGCCTTCTTGGTAGCCTTGGACATCCTGCTTTTATTCTGCCACAGAACAACACAAAAGAACTGGTGGTTGTGGAGGATGGCAATGGATTGTGTTTTTAAAGATGGCCGTCAGCCCATTTCCCGTTCCTGCGCGATGACGTGAATATCCGAGTCCGTTTTTTGCAAACACAGTAATACCGTGCCGGTATTACTGTGCCGATATTTAGGGGTTGTTATGAGGCGGTAACGCTATGGGCGGGCCCTGCAATGCCGGTATAGGGGGGTTGGTGGCCCTTTACCGGCATGGTGGTATTGCCACTACCGGCATGGGGGAATGCGCGTGCTCGCGCACTCGTAATCACCCGCTTTTAGCGGGTTTATAGGAGCACGGACCCACTCATTCCGTAATGCCAGTAATAAACCTGCATTTACCGGGAGACTCGTAATGAGGCCCACTGTGTAGTACATTTCTTAGTGACGGACATCACCATGGTTCAAATGAAAGATCAGAAAGACCAGGTATGCGCCAAACTGTGGGAAAAGAGGATACAGTATTTCCTACATTCCCTTAATAGTGTATGATAGTTGGGATTGAAAAAAACATTTACCCTATTATTACTGGCGGAGACTGTTCTAATGTGAAGACTCTGCCTGGTGGTGAAAACTCTCAGATTAATCCCAGTATAAGGCGGAAAGAAGATCTAAAGAAATAGGATCAAGGGAGATGAGGGAAGTGGACTGGAAATTGAAGGAATAGGGAAGATTAGAGGGTTAGTTATGGCCTGGCCCTAGGTGGAACGAGGACACACTAACGGAATGTGAATAGTGCACTTGGTGTAGAGTGACTGCATAGCGTTCATAAAGCTTTGTGCACAAGGTTGTAGGTAAGACCCAAATGAATATCCAGAAACAGTACAGGATGAAATAATCCAAAAGGTAATCCTTGGAAATAGAAGCTGAGGTCGTTCAACGTGTGGGGATCAAAAAACAGGTTTAGGGTAATCCAAAAAGGAAATCCGTAGATGCAGAAGCTGAGGTCATTCAACGTGCTGACAGCAAAAGTACAGGTTCAAGGTAATTTGAAAAGCAGTCCAGAACAGTTCGTTCAACATGGAGGCAACAGGAAGCAAAAACGAAACACCAGAGTGCCAAGTTCAATTAGAAGCACAGGCGTCCCGAAGACGTTTCCTTTTATGAACACGTGATGATACACCTTGACATACTGTCATGCGTCGGGTCTCCTTGGCAATTGGAACGCTTCTGCCTTGCAAGCTCTCTGTCAAGTGTCTGCTGTTTGCGTTCCTGGTGTTGGTGAGGACGCCATAGCAACCGGCAGGAAAGCAGGTGGGGATAGAGTGAACCACGCCATTTGTGCAGCAAATAACTCTTCCTATGAACAGTGACAGTCCCACTGCTGTGAGTAAAAGTCCTGAAGCTACCCTGAACTGTGTTCTTTAAGAATATTCCACTGAACTCATTGGGGCAAACTGGAATATAGGACGAATGAGAAACAGAAAGTATGATAAAGATTAGCACACCACTTTATTCTCTCTGTTAACCATTAAGGAGTCTCTTATACAATGCTCCCTAGATGTATTAAGATACTCTACACAAATGGTTTCATTCCTATATAACTGATGGTACTTATTTTGTCTACTGCACTGGTCAATCTTCCTCCACATGCCCATGTGATATGGCATCCCACAAGGTTATGTTCTCAGCCACCAGCTTTTCTTTCCTTAGACAATTCCTCTGTCCATCTTTCCTATAATTTCTAAGATGATGTCTTAGAGAGCTTATTTTGATTTTCCTCTTTTTCTTAGTCTCTTCATGCCACTCTCACTGCTTGCTTATTAACCCCTTACCTGCATGGCTATTATGCATGTCTATGCACATCGGACAAGCATACTCAACCTCAGCACGTAATTAATAATATAATCATGGATGTCTGCAAACTTCTCGATCTTAATCCATCTAAGACTGAAATAATGTTGTTCCCATCTTGTCGGATGTTTCCCTCTATGATGTCTCTATTTATTTGTTGTTAACCTTCTCAGCATTCTCTCTCTTTATTCTTCCCTGAATGTTGGTGTTATATTCAATTCCTCTTTTTCTTCCCATACTGATTATATCACTTATTCCTATTGACCTTATCTGTATTGCAGCCATACAACTCGGCCATATCTCTCTTTTCATGCAGCTAACTCCTTGCAACTTCAGTGATATGTTCTCACCTCAACTATTGTTCAGCTCATCTTCTTGAAACACAGTTTCCGTTACTCTTCTATCTCTTACTGGCTGTCTTTTGAATTGCTTCCTTCTTGCTCATCCCCGACTCCCTGCACTCAATATTGCTTCCACTACATTGCCCTCGTGGCTCCTAAACATTGACATCTACTCACGTTCTCTATCAGTGCACTACCGTCTTTAAACGTTTTCTTCATTTACTAAAAGCAAATGAGATGTTTCTTTCTTCCGTTGAAGTTTGCTTTATCCTTATTCCATTTCCTTTGAATGTGTATCACATTATATAATCCAGTTCAGCATTTTAGCAAAAACTCTATATAAGTAACAATACAATACAGACACATAATACACACATATATAGTTAGGTCAGATATTGTAACATCAGGAAACGCAGTCTACCACACCCCTTGACACAGTATTCACTTGCATCTGTGTATGAGCTGGACTTTCTCTCAGGGGATGCTTGAAGGGGATTTGATGTTGTGGGCCTCAAGGAAGTTTGGGGGCTAGCTGGTCAAATGTCAGAAGCCAGATAGAAGAGCATTATGAAACAATTGGAAAAGTTAACAAACCCAAAGTGAATAGAATTTGAAAGGAGAGGAGGACCCTAACTAATTAGAGGTAACGAAGTGAGTTCCAAGAAGGGAGACACATTGCTGCAGGAGAGTAGTCGATCATTTGGAGCATGTGGAGAAAGCGTTGAGCTGCTGTATATAATGTGACACATCTAGTGCTGTCATCACTCATTCCCTAGAGGGAAGTATCTCTTACGTGGCCAGGGAAAGTGAGAAACTACCTGACTCTGACCCTGGAGTTGGCTATCTGCCGAAGGACCAAGTGGCGGAGGACAAACTCCAGGGAGGCAGAGTAAGAACATTAGACTACAATAAATCTTTACCTGGATTCATGGATGATAACTATTTGTCTCTTCCCCATTCTTGTATGGCATATTTTGGTGTGGAAAAAGAATTTCCATTTGTTTCTGATCACCAACTTTATGTGAATATCGCACCCTTCACCACTTAGACAAGAAAGAGGAATAGAAGAGTTAATATCACTAGAAGCAGGAGACCAACACCACATTCTAATAGTTGCAGGATGTTAACAAGTACTTGGACATAGGTCCATCCTCCTCACTTTTACAATACTGATGCACGAAGTGATAGGAATGCATATACATTCCTCTCCTTTAACAACAATAAGACAAGAAGTACTGGAGCTTATGTATTCCCCAGCCCTCTTCAAACCACTGAGGTGAGGAAGAGGGATGGTGTAATGAAGATTACCAGGCATGTCAATCCAACACTGTGGGCTAGTCATTGGAAGTTGCTATCAGGTGCCGTGACATTCAAAATTGGAACACCTGAGCAGAATGAGACTGAAGCCTCACAACGCTGCTTGGGACATCGGAGGAACAAATGCTGCAGGCCAGAGGGAGAAATGAAAGCTGTAGCCCGGAGAGAGGAGATAGGAGAAGATGGTGTCCAAAGAGGTCGAGCCAAAGAGTTTTTTACTGTTCTGCCAACAGGAGCAGCATAAACCGCCGAGCGAAGCAGATGGCAAGGCGGAAACTGAGAGGCTCACTAGACAAACTCCCAGTCAGCAGACGGGGTTCAGAGGAAACGAAAAGAAGTGAGGGATGCAGAAGTTGCCAAAGACAACCGGTCAGCCCAGAGAAGGATATTGGGATACCATGGCTCTTCAGGCTGAATGCTGTGTACTGTTAGTAATGAGCAGAAGTCCACCTAAGTTAATTGGGTTGGTGACCTGAAATATAAGAAATATAATTACCTGGATACAGAAGCAAGCAAATGCAAGTGAAGAGAACAAACCTGGCATTTGCACTCATATATTGAAAGGACTTAAAAGCCCTGGCAGAGAGTAAAACAGGCACTTTGCAAGTCTGGGACTCACACCCAAGTAAAAAGACAGAAAGCCCTGGCAGGAGAGAAAACCAGGCACAAAGCAAGTCTGGGACCGGCACTCAAGTAGCAAAGTAAAACCAGTGGCAGGAGAGTAAACCAGGGATTGGAGAACTAGGTAGAGACACCCCCAGAAACCATGGAAAGCTGAGAAAACAGCTTTTGTATTGTGGATCAAAAGGGAAGAGCCTTACCCCTTTTCTGTAATAACGAGAGAAAAAATTGTAAAGTATGTGTGTAATCAAAGAAATTCCAAAAGAAGAACCATTCTCCTTGGGTCTATGAAACATAAATAAGTGACACTGTAAATACTTTGAAAAACAGAGAGAGAGTCAAATGGAGACAACCCCAATGGAAAAGCCATCCTCCTTGTGATTGCATTTGTGTTAATAATAAGAATCCTAGCGGAAGGGAAGAACCCTTCTCTGCTCAAACATTATTGCCTTTTCTTTTCTTCACCTTCAAGACTTTATGTTTGGAACTTTGGAAGGAAGCTGTGTGTGTTCAGCTTAAAGACATTCCCATTTCACATTTTATTGAGTTTAGTGTGTGAGGGTCAGCTTAGAATTTTTGGACACGTGACAGAGAACTCTTTTGATTTAGACATCCTGACATTCATCAGTTTTGTTGAGGCAGGGAAACCCCTCATAGAGTTAGCGATAGGTAGGATTTCCCAAACCCCTCTTTTTGTTTTGATATTAAAAGCCTTCTTTCAACTTGAAACCTGTTACTGTGTCCTAGTATTACTCTTGATCCCTCCCAGTAAAAATGTAGGTTTGCTTTGTGGTGGTGTTTTACAATTTCTTATGCTGCTCAACTTTCCTGTAGCTGTAATTATGGCACTAACATGTTTATGAGTTGCAGGATTGCTTAAAATGTCTCTCATACTTATTTGCAGGCCATTTCCTTTTGAACATGCACATGCCCAAACTCGGTTTCCTGTAGTAATCCATACAACTAAATATTATTTTATTATTTATAGAGACAACTAGCGTAGTACCTAATAGCATTAGTGTTATTCAAAGCTGAGTACTTGTTTTATTTAATAAACCCTGTTGCAAACTTGATAACTAATTGTATTTTAAATAAAATAACAATTTTAACTGTGTTCATATGTTTCAGTTATTTCTCTTTATCTCAATTTGCATCTTACCATTTATAATGCACAGAATCTAGAAACTAACACATTGACTGAAAAGCGGGGACCATATATATTTAAGGAAGTTGCATTTGTAAAACCAGTACTACTCAAAATGGGAGGATTCACAAGTGCTAAATGCAAGTTTACAATGTACAGAATGGATACAGCAATTTACAACTGCTAGTGCAAATCACGCACAATGTAATACCTTGCACATTTCAAGGTAGCTGAGATGCAAAGTGAATGTTGAACTTTCCTTGCAGAAATGTATATACATTGTATCTGTCCACTCATGCAAGAAACAAGAGCAGGGTTTATATCAGGTGAGTAGACACAGGCCCTCATTACAACCTTGGCGGAGGACCATGGTGCTATTAGCACCATGGTCCATGCCGCTAAGGTTACGATTCCGCCATGGTGGATGGCGGAATTGCCGCCCCATTCCAAGGTGAGTGGGGCGGTAATTCCCCATTCACCATTTGCCCTTCCCCATTTAGGCCCCCATAGGGCATAATGGGAATGGGGAAGGCGCTAATTACGGCACCGTAAATTACGGTGCCGTAATTAGCTCCAAAGTCCCTTTGCTAAAAGCAGGCGTTAAATGCCAACCCGCAAAGGGACACTTGTAATCAGGCGTTAAGGGTTAACGGCGCCGACGGCGCCGTTAAACCCTTAAGGCCTGAGTTGTAATGAGGGCCACAATCTTTTTACTTTTTTTCAAAGGGAGGAATCCCTCCCCACATGCTGAACATGGGAGTGGACTCACACACAGAAGCTGATGGTGTTGATTCAGGGGTCAACACAAATGGCAAACTCTGACATCACAGAATATGTCCAAATGTTACAAGCTCTAAGAAGGCACTTACCTGTGGGGCAGTTTTTCAATTGCACCAAATTGAGGTCGATATCCACTTTCCCTACCTCCATCCCACCCACACTCAGGGAAACAAAGCTCTATGGCTTTTTCTGTCACTCACTCATAATTCCTCCAGCCCACAATACAAGAAAAATACAGTACTTTCTGAAACTCATTTACAATGTATCTGTTGCTGCTGAAAGGCATGTAAAGTACATTGAGCATGTTCCAAATAAGCATGCTCTCCCGTGAGATCATTATGGGTTGGGAAATGCGGCTGCATCGTGCCCTGAATGACATATAGTGACTCATCCGCAGATCTTATTGATGTAGAAGGGGCAGCCCACCTTTTAGAAAGTCTTTGATTTCCAAACATCCTCCCCTTTTACCAGTTTTGCCCACAGAGTGTAGCTCTCTGACTTTGTCCCATGTATAGTGCTCCAACCTACGTCTCTATACCCCCTCTGTCAGACTGACCCACAGACTGGAGAGATTTACTGGAGAGATTTACCAACATCAATTTCATCAGAGGTCTCAGGCTGGATCATGTTACTCTGCTTGACTGCTGAATTTAGCTGCATTTGAATTTTGCCACCGTCAAACTTAGCTACATGTTGAGTTTAGCCTCTTTTTTTAACTCGGCTACAAACCAAGAAACCAGCCAGTTCAGACAGGTACGTATCACACTCCATGCTATTGGAAGACAGGCGAAAGCACAGCCACCCACCCGGACGCATCTGCTATTATACAATTCTTTAAGACACATTGCACAATACCTCTGCCACACAAATACAGCTATCCCCATGGCAAACATGTTGCCTAGCTGGACACATAATGAGTCTCCTGTAATTCATATACTCCAGAAAACCTCTCAACACCCATCCGCATTCCAGCTCGACATGGGTAGCTAACAGGGGCTTGGCCACCCCTACCTGACTTTTTATAGGCTAAAATGCACACACACATTCTAAACTCCTCTGATGAATTTCCCATACCTTGGACTTAGGTCCTCAGATGGGGGTTCAACCAAAAGGGCTTTGAGGCCCTACGAATGGCCCCTTGGCCTTAATCGAAACTTGGTGTGTTTTCACATGCATTTTGCCAAATTAGTTTTTTATGTTTGCAGCCCCCTTGGCCTTAATCGAATCTAGGTGTGTTTTCAGCATTTTGCCAAACCAGTACTTGCACGCAATAAGCGTGCCCGAAGATAAGTGTTACTGGCATCCAACAGGGAGACAGCCTCCCAAGTATGCAAGGCATCAAATAAACAGTGTCACATAGCAATTTGTATGCAATCCTATAGATTTGATAATCAAATTGACACTTGTTTATCAAAGTTAGCTATTTAGGTGGCCCTCTTCAATTAAAGCAGAGCTTAGCCTGCATTCCTTCACCCTCTTTTCTCTGTTCACCTCAAGTGCTAATGGAGAGAAAGTGCAGCAGTAATCATCTCCTCCACTCTTAAGTACCAAAGGCATGCGGGTGAGTGATAGGCTGGCATTTCTTTTTCAAATAATTGCAATCCAGAAGTAATCAGGATCATACTTGTATTAAGCTTTCTATAACCTGTCTGGCAAAAAGATGTTTGTGCTAACTTTATATTTTTTTAAAATATAGTCATGCAATTCCATTCCTAAAATGTAAGTTGTTGCATAATGCATAATTACAGTATTAATACTGTAAAACACGTCATTATCTCCATGCTGTACAATAATGTTTAGGTTAGTGTTTCTAAATGTCATAGTGTCAACTATATTTCATTTTTTTTGGGGAAGATGCATCATATTGAAGAGTAACACTTTGGAAAATGTACATGATCACATGATAAAATGCTTTTGATGACAACCCTTGTTCTGTAACCTGCAGGTTGCATACATCTTGTAACTGGTGCTCAACCCATGAGCAAACACATACTCCTTGACATTCTACATTGTCACTTTTTTGCTTTATGCCAGGTACCCTGAAAGTGAGATGACCACAAACTACAATATTCTACCTTGTTTGCCCAGTTCTCTGCCTGCTACCCAATCCACTCAGCTTAGTGTCTTTCTTGCCTCTTATATAATGAATATACAAAGCGAACTAGATGCTTATACAGTGATCAGTAGTTCCATCCAATCTGTACATCTACAGATCTACTGCAATACCAATCACTGAATTTAGCCTCCAGAGCTCGCTCTGCTTTATGCTTATGATAGTATTATATATTACAACCTGTGGGAGACAACTGGCAAAACTGTTTTCAGATCCTTTTTTATCATATCTATTTATTTGTGTCCATTCATGCAGCTAACATTCTGCATTTTACAGATTCTCATCTATGGCTCTCAAAGTCTTTTCGCCCACTTGCATAGTCGAGTAGATTTTATGAAGGGCGAGTAGCATTTAGAAGAGATGTTTGAAACTTTTATTTGACATTTACTTTGTTTGCAGTAAATATCAAATACATTTTCACTGTGCATGGCTGGCCTCTGGGGATGCGGCAGCGTGCCAAACATAAAGTGCATTTGTAGTAACATGCACCATTTTACAGAAATCACATTTTAAATGTGTTCTTCTCCGTTTCTGTTAGGTTGAATAGGTATACTAAGTTACCTGACCTGCAGGTCTAGCTGCAGTTTAAAGAATTGGCAAGGCCTAACTCTTCTCACTAATGTCTTATTTCAGCAGTACGCATAACTGCTGTATTGTTGCTCATTTCATGTCCTGGGTACAAACGTCTAGCTGCAATTTAAAGAATTATCAAGGCCTAACTCCTCTCACTAATGTTTTATTTCAGCAATGCGCATTACTGCTGTATTGTTGCTCATTCCATGTCCTGGGTACAAATAACGTCTGTTGACATTAACAATATTAGTACAACATTGCTAATCAAATAGATCTGTTTGCTAATCAAAAAAAAAATTCCTTAGCAAACTCTGCTAATCAGTTCTTGAAAACTAATTTATGCCATGTAGTGTACCTTGTAGTGTACCACGCCGTATGATTTATAGCTATTTGAGGTGCCTTCACATGTACGCAAACATCTTCTCCACTAGGCTTGCTGCAAGATGCTGTCACCACTATCACACCACTAGTCCAACACTTACAAACTCAATTAAACTTAGACACCACCAAACTGGCCTTGATTTCTCAATTCAATCCAAACCCAGATTCCATTCCCAAAATAATACCCTATAAGCACTACCCTTACCTTACCTCCTGTCAAATAGCATACTATGCCATCATCACGTAAGCCAACCTCTGTCAAGCCTCTCTAGCCCAGACCCACCCTGCACCTAATAGTTAACACAGATGCAAGGACAACTCATAATGGCTAGCCCCATTCCCGCACTGGCCGTACCAAGCCACTGATGCCCATGAGCTAACAAACCGCCCTATCAACTACTTGTCACACCGCAACACCAAATACAAACTCCCACTCTCTCTGAGAATGTCATCTGTGCTGCCAACTCATACGACATCCCACCATCACCCTTCCCTCCTAAGACATGGCCAGTCTGCACCACCACAAACCACAGACTACTGCACACAAGACAACTTTAAGCTCTAAGAAACCATGTTCGCTTGAGAATAATACCAAGCAACTAGCATCCCGCCTATCACCCCTCTCACCAATGGCATGGCAAATCCACACCATTGCAAAATGGCAGACAATTGCACACAAGATTGGCTTAAACTCTAAGAAACATGTTCTCTCATTAATAGGAACAAGCAGCTAGCATCTTGTCTAGTCATTGGCCAGAAGCACCCTCAAACAACTACCCCACCCATCTCTCAGAGAAACGACCGTCTCAAATCTAGAACCAATGTCCCTTCTGCTATTACAACTCAATACACCTTGAACGGAACTGGCTCACCCTCTAGCCTAGACTCTTACACAAGTTACTTTGGGGCTACAGACTCTCATGCAAACCCTTTTGTGGCAATAAGGCGCAATCCTCTCACCGCTGTAGAACTTATAACAAAAAAGGATACACCTCTGGAACTTACAACAAAAAAGGTCACCTCCCCTGATGACCCAAAATTAGATACAATGGCACATCTTAATGGAGCCCTTATTAATGCCATATCCCTCCTGGCCCATGCCCTCGAAATTTCCGACCTCATCACTTCCAATAACCTAGATTTCCTAGCAATCTCGGAAACATGGCAGCACCCAGACGCAGGCCCAGTCCTCTCCGTGTCTATCAAAGGTGGATATACCATCCTCAGGAAAGATAGATTGATGTCTAAAGGAGGTAGCCATTATTGCCAAAAATGACCTACCAATCAGAAAAATCCCTAACCAAACTATTACATCGGGAACACTGATTTCATTCAAAATCTCCTTATCAGCTATAACCACTCTCATGATCCACCTAATCTACAGACCTCTAGGCTGCCTGCTCTCCTTCAAGGAAGATATGGCACAACTCCTCTTAACCAACACCAAGCCCTCTTCCAAAATTATCAATCTGGGAGATTTTAACCTAGGTCTCAATGACCCTTCAGATTCCCAAGCACTCGCCCTCACAAACACTGTTGAAGCTCAAGGCTTTTCCCACCGAATATCCAACCCCACTCATGATAAAGGCCGCCTACTAGACTGGCTAGCAGTCCACAATTGCTACACAAATATGCTAGCTAACAATCCGTGCCCATGTAAAGACCACAATTACATCTTAATCTCCATTAAAAATATAGCACAACTGGATATCCCATCTCAACCATCCTCGCCCGCCGTCTCAAGAAATTCACGCTCTGAAGAAACTCAAGAAACTCACGCAAGATCACCTACAAGCCATTAACAAAGTAGCACCTCTGGATAACCGTGAATCCAAGCCAATAGCCCACGTAAACTCCTGGTACACCCCCAGTCTCAAAGCCTTATGCTCCTCAAAAAGAGTCACTGAGAGTGTGTGGAAAAAGAGCACCCTCTCATGAGATCAAGCTGCACCCCAATGCCCTTGCCAAAGAGTACAAACAAGCCATTCTTCAATACAAAGGCAACTCTTACATCGGGAGAATTGAAAACCAAACTCAAGCACAAGAGAGGTCTTTGCTATATTACGCAAACTCAAAACACCAGCCCCTAAACCAGACTACTGTAATAAATATCTACCCTGCTGTAAAAACATCCACAATGCCATCTTCGGCAAAATCTCCCTACTCCAAAACAAAATCACTGCTAAGAAAACCAAACTTGCCCCAGCTGACAAGACCCCCGACCAGAGACCCACACCTTATAGCCCCATGCCCAGGTTCGAATTCACCCCTGTAACTACCATTGAAACTACCAAAATCAACAAAGGCGTGAAATCCTCCAGATGTCAAGGAGACATTTGCCCAGCCTCTCTCATGAAAGACTTTGCTGAAGAGCTTGCCCCCTTCAACATGGCCCTGATTAACAACTCCTTCTCATCTAGCAATGTACCACCCTCGCCAGAGCCCTTATACTGTCTAGGATTGACTATTGTAACTCCCTCTTTGCAGGATCCAATTCGCACAATGTTAGCAAATTACAAATCGTCCAGAACAATGCTGTAAGAGATGCATTCAACATCCCTAAAAACAATCACATCTCATCAGCTAGACAAAATATACACTGGCTCCAGGTCCGGGAATACATTACATTCAAAACTTTATCTCTGACACACAAATGCACATCAATCTCCAAGGCTCAATCCAATCGACCCACCTGATCTGCATACACGTGCCTTCTAGCCATCCCTAGATCCTGGCGCCTCAAAGCTAGAGCTAGCAGCTTACCTGTGATTGTGGCCAAACAATGGAATTCCCTGCCCTCAGGGCTCAGGTCAGATCCTGCCCTATGGTACTTCCGCAAAGGCCTCAAAAACTGGCTCTTTTTCTAAGATATTTAGAGGAACTGCAATCATACAGCTATTGGGCCTCATTATACGTTGTGCGTTAAGGGAATAACGGTACCAGTAAGGGATTACCGGTACCGCTAAATTCCCTAGCCAATTACGACCCGGACTTGCCGCTATTAGCAGTCCCGGCAAGTACGGTGCCACTAATAGCGGCAAGTCCGTGGGCGCGCCCACCAGGTCGGAAATAGCGGCATGGCGCTAATAGCACGCCATTACAAGCCATACGGACATGGAAATAGCGCATTATAAAGACCCAAAAACCCTTAGCGGCATGGCGCTAATACCGGCATCGCAAACCACCCGTTAAGAGACCTGAGCAGTGTTCCCACCTGCCACAGGTGGACACAATCAGCACAGGTGGAGGCATTGGAGACTGGCAGCACAAAAGAGCACATCACACCCCTTCCCACACCAAAATGGTTCCAATACTAGCAGCATTACATGGGCTGGAGGACATGATTGCAGTGCAGCACCAACAACAACAGGCAGCACAGAGGAGATGCAGGAAGAGGAGAAGGAGGAGGAGGAGGAGGGCAAGACTGGGGCAGCAAGCACCACCAGGGTACCCAGAAATACCACAGAGGCAGCCAACAATCCACAGTATCCAAGCCAGTCCATTTTACCTAACACCTGAGCAGATACCTACTCTGTACTGTCTGGATACCATCACCAGCATCGTGGATAAGATACATGACGACATTGTGAGCCACATAGACATCAGAACTGCAATCCCCCCTCTACAGAAGGTGGTGACTGTGCTCCACTTCCTGGCCACAGGCTCCTGGCAGCAAACTGTGGGGCAGATGCATGGCATCTCACAACCAGTATTCTCACGCAGGCTGAACCAGGTACACAATGCCCTCCTGAAGCATGCACATGAACACATATTCCTGCCACGGACTGGCCAGGAGATCACAAACACCAAAGTTGCCTTCTATTCACTGGCAGGCATCCCAAGTACCATCGGGGCCATGGACTGTACCCAAGTGGAATTGGTGGTCCCACATCACAATGAAGTAGTTTACCGAAACAGAAAACAATTCCACTCCATCAATGTCAAAATGGCATGTGACACAAACAAGATAATCACACATAGTTGTGCCAGATATCCGGGATCAACACATGATTCTATGGTCCTGCAGAACTCAACCATACCAGGCAACATGGAGTGACAAGCCGGACAACAATCGTGGCAACTTGGTGAGTAGCAGGGCATGCACATTGTGGTGTGAATGGGGGGGGGATACATATTCCAACAGGGTGTTGACTGTCGTGCGTAGGACAAATGGACATACAGATGTACGCCAATGTCCATCAGGCAAGGCCACAATGTACTTGAGAAGACCCCACATGCAAATTGAAGCTGCACAACATTGAAAACAATCCATGTTTCAAAATATCAAAAATCCATCCACACCCACATTGCACATCATGCCACACCAAATAATACACAAATCAGCAACATGCCGTCAAGACACTCATACAGAATTAGGGCAGCACAACATCAATACAGCAATGTGCCCTTGAATGCATGATAAGAGAGCACCCTTAGCCATAGCATCGAACCACACACCTATAGCACCACTGAAGTGATGCTTCACAGCATGGCAACATCGATGTCGGAATGGCAGTACACTAGCAGTGTGGTACTATATTGGCCTGGGCCCAGGGACACCTGAGACCTGGGCTCACCCAGGACATTTCTATTACTGTCGGAGGCATGATTCGGGCATGTCCACTTGCATGGTCGAGCTCAGCTTTGCACATTGCTGTCACGCAGATCGTCTGCATGCATGCTGGTAGTGATGATTTGCCATCACAATGCAAAGACGAATTGTGTGACAGGCACAGGCCGCACCAGAGGTGACCGGTAACAGGTACCCATTCTTCACCCCATACAGCCGATGCCAGCTATCCCCTGAAGAGGTGGCTCCTAACTCCTGTATGGAACCCACAGAACCAGCAGGAAGAGGACTACAATATTGCACATACCCGTACCCGCGTCGTGATAGAGCTGGCATTTGGCCTTCCGAAGACAGAGCTCTGGTGCCTAAGCGGGCTGGGTGAGGCTCTCCTGTACGGCCATGACAAAGTGGAGAAGATAACCATGGCATGTGTAATGATGCACAAAATGTGCATTTGACGGAGTGTGCCTATGCCACCTAACATTGACAAGCAACCACCAGATGAGGATGATTTTGATGGGGATGAGGATGGGTGAAATGCTCCGCCAGCACATGCAAGAGGCGATGTGCAGGAGGGACACGATGTGCCTCAGCATCTGATGTATCAAGTTTTATGAGATACAAAGGAGAACTATTATGGATGCAGATGGGTATTGTTGCCCTGATGCATGTGGTGAGGCCCACAAAGGACCCTCTCCCCAATAAAGTACACATACACAATGATGAAGACCAAGCCTGTGTTTCAACATTTCAACAGTGTATTGTGGTCAGAATGTGAACAAAAAGTGCATGGCCCCAACTGTGCAAACGCCCTTTCCCCCCTTCCCCCACAACACTCCGGAAAACACCCTTTCCCCGCTCCCCCCACAACATCCCCATGTGAGCCTTATAGTGTCTACGTGTCCTGCTCCACATGTGCCACCTAGTCCTTGCTGGCCCTAAGCCTCAGGGCCTCCGCCACCATTGGGTGGTTGGGATGTGGTGCGCCTCAGGTTGCGCTGAGAGCGGCGCAGGGGGCTTGTTTGCCGGGAACTCCCAGAGGAGTAGGTGCCCGGTTCATCCTGTGTTGGGAGGTGGGTATTGCCGCTCCATGGCGTCCGCAAAACGTGTCATGGCCTGGCGGAGTAGGGCCATTTCCTGGCAAATCCTGTTTTTGCAGGCCTCCATGCCCTCCCTTGTCTGGCTTGCATATATGCTGAGGTCACCCCTCAGATGGGCTGCCTCGACCACATGCTGGCCAACCAGCGCAGTGATTTCCACCTGCCTCTGGCTGATGGTAGCAAGGTCATGTTGCGTGCTACGACCTGTTGGGGTGGCTGCTGCGCCCTGGTCCATGCCTCTGGCATCAGGTGAGGACACCTGAGGGCTCCATGCCCCTTCAAGGGTGTGGGTGGCAGATCCTCCATGGCTTCCTGATCCTGATGATGGCCTTGGGCTTGCCTCAATGGACCGTGTTGGGCTGGGGGTATGGCTTTGAGCCAGAACGTCAATTGCGTCCTCCTCGTCAGAAAGCAGTGCAGTGGCTGCTGCCTCACTAGTTGAACTGGTGGCAGCAGAGTGCATGCCCTCCATGCTGATTTCACAGGTAATGGGGCACACTGCCGTGGGTGCAACAATAGCAGCAGCCGTGGCCTCAGGCTGCGTGGAACTGGTGCCCTTGCTGCCTTTGGCCTTCTGCTGCTGGACTCTCCTCCCGGTTCCCCTTGAGGTGGTGGTGGTGTCCCTTGTCTCATGTCTCCTGGGCTTTTTCGCTGCTGGGAGAGCAGGTGTCGCAGTGCATGGGTCTTCAGTGTCTGTGATCCTGTAGGGGACAAAAATAGGGAATATCAATGTTTATGGTTCTACGTGCCTTATGCAGAATGTTAACGTCATGCCGCTCTATGCATTGGGGCCTCTTTATTTTTGATTCCGGTAATGGGGATGTTGGGTGGGTCATGCATGAATGGGTCTGTGTTGCACGTGTATGTGGTGATGCATGCATGTATGTGTGTGGCTGGATCAATGGCCTGGTTATGGACACATATTTGGAGAGCCCCTCACCCTTCACTGTGCATTGTTTGATGCATACACTCACCTCCATCGGATGAAATGGCCACACCATGCTCCATATCTCCAACACCCTCTATGGATTCAACTCCAATTGTGGAGGCACAGGTCTCCTCCCACTCCCGGAGCTTCAAAGGGGAATCAGCACCACCTCCTGTGCCCATTGCCAGCTTGCGATTGACTGACAGTATGTTTCTGACACGAACCTGGAGATCGTCCCACCTCTTACGACAGTCCTTTCCAGTGCGGGTGGTGGTGCCCACCACACTGACTTTGAGGGCAACCTCGGCCCAGATGGCCATTTTCTTAAGGAGGGGCTCCAGCCGCATGTCATTGCTGAAGACTACATCGGCAATTGCCGCAAGTGTCTCAGTTAGCATTATCAGCTCCTCATTGCTGAATTTTTCTTTCCGCTTGCGATCAGCAGCTTTTTTGATGGCCTTGGGCATTTTCGGGCTATCCGGGATGAATTTTTGTTCGAGTTCTCTCGAAACAGGTCCTGGATGCAGAGGATGGCAATGGATTGTGTTTTTAAAGATGGCCGCCGTGCTCTATCCCGTTCCTGTGCGATGACGCTATTTCCGGTTCCGCAATTTAACGGTGACCGCTAATAGCGGTGACCGCTATTTGCATGTAGCGTGAGGGCGGAGGTGCTATCAGCACTTTAGTCGAAGCCGGTAAGGGACTTTTTGGGGACTTTTGCGGCATGGTGGTATAGTCATTACCGGCATGGCGCTATGCTCGTGTCCGCGTACTCGTAAAGGGACGCAATTAGCGGCCTCTTGCGAGGGCGGACACGGTAATAGCGCCATGCTGGTAAATGCTGTTTTTTACCGCACAATGAGGCCCATTATCTTAACTCTATACCTGCAATGTACCTGTACTGTTACCAACTGTAACTATTATGTCATGCATACAACATACTTTAATTGCAACCATAACCTGTAACCTGCTGCAACATGTAACTACTGTAACCACCACCTATATGCAACCTAGCACCCGGTTGCCTTCGGGTTAGGTGTGCTCTATAAGTGTCAAACTAAATAAAATAAATACATGAATAAATAATGGGAAAGGCCCTATACAAAGAACAAATTGCATTACATTACATGTAACTGATTAACTTAGTCATACTGGTCTTCATTACTGATTGAGAATTCATGTTTCTTCATCAGCATTTCTCAACAAATCATGCTCACCTCACTCATACTCACCACTCCTCTACCATGCACAAACCTTTGCACCTTAATCTTATATTTACTCAGGAATACTTTCACACAATGTTTAATTTCACTCCACTTTGCAATTTGCACTCCGTATTTGTCTCTCTGATTTGTTACAGAGTATTGAAATGGGAAGACAAAGTGTTCAGCTGCAGCCGAATAGCAAGAAATTATTCATCTGGAGCTGAATAAATATTTTTCAGCCGGAACTTTGCCAAATTCTTACTCGAAGCCGAATATCGGTACACCCCTACAGGCAACCCGAAGTTAAAATAAAAAAGTATCCACATTGACATCCATGGAGTTTAAAATTCTCAAATGATGAACAACATTCAGCAGATATATATTTTCCTCATGATTAATGGGTGTTTAACCTTCAAGGTTGAAGATATGTACAATTTTCTTTCTTCCACAATTTGATTTTGTAATTTAGTTTCACCTTCTTAAATTTAAATAATCCCACTTTCATTTTCTGCATACTATTAGCAATGACTAATTCACTAATCACCTGGGTGTGTACCATGGTGGGAATTATTTATTTATTTACACATTCTCCCGCACACCTTTCTGACTTTCATTATACCCAATTTACTTTGTTCCACATATTGTCAGAGGCTAAAATTCTAGGAATTGTGGACCTTTATCACAAGATCTGCATCGCTTTGTCTAATTTCTTTATTTTTTATCATCTAGACAACTGATCCTGGTGTGTAGCCCTCATTACATGTTTCAAGAATTGTATGCATTGAACTCTATTTTTTTTCTTTTCTTTTCCTGTACCTTTGCACTTTTTTTTACTGTCTAACACTTCTCATTTCTCTAATTGGTGTATCACAAACATCCACATCCAAACTATTAAGAATGTACTACCATTCCCCATGAGGGTATCTAGGCAGAGAGAGGGGAAACTGTTGGAACAAGGGACTAAGGAATAAGGGGACACCGACAAATGACGCCTTTTCTTCATAACCACGAATTTCACCTAGGAGTGGGGAGTAAGGGATTAAGGGATTGAAGGCCTGGGAGGCGCCTGGGAGGCGCCTGGGAGGCGCCTGGGAGGCGCCTGGGAGGCGCAAGGGACTGTACAACAGCACCACATGTTCCAAGGAGGAGTACCCATGACGTTCAAACAATAGAATGACCTGACCTGATAGTATATGGGAAGATATTGCTACATCCAACTGCGTCATTGAATAACACAGAGACTGATCAATGAGGCAGGGGCTAGAGAGGCAGAGGGGATAAAACGATTGATGGCTGAGCATACAGACGGACAACAACTATCCCAACAATAATCCCAACTATACAGGCTTCTGGAAAACACCCCAGGCAACCCCCAACCCATTAGTCAGAGTAATGGGGGTTGAGGGTTGCGGTATGTTCCCTGCTTCCAATACATGTGGGGGACAATAAAGCCAAAAGACAATAAAGACAAAAGTTTAAAAAAAGAAAGAAAAATAGGACCCTGGAGCTCCAGTTCAGACCCAAGTTAGCGGAACAGAGCTGACGCTGCAGGGATACAGTTGAGATGGCGGCACATTTCTGTGTGTGTCAACAAAAGGGTAAGTGTGCAGGGGAGTGGTGGGTAGGGGGATGCGGTGCACAGTGATGTATGTGATCACTGTGCTGCACCATAATGGATACATGTGGTTTATTTTATTTTATTGGTCATATGTAATGTGCCTATACACAAGTGTTTCAAGGCGCAGCAACGCAAGGGGGGGCAGGGAGTACAAAAAGTAGCGATCCTAACAGGCTTTGTGACATTCAAATCATGCAAGTGCAGTAATGAGATGTGCAGGGGGTGGCAAAGGGTGGAGTACAGGATCAGGGGAATGGGCCCATGAGTGGAGGTTATCAGGGGAGGCCAGGTGGGCAGGACCAAGGGAAAGCAGAGAGTTAGGGGAAGGGGGGTCCACAAGCTATGTGCAAGGTATGGGGCTGGAATGGCTCAAGGGTGCAGGCCAGCCAGACAAGCGCAGGCTGGGGGCCCATGAGGGCAAGTGCAGGATGATCGGAGGGGGGCAGGGGAGACCAAGTGCAGGGGTTGATTGGGCATTCAGGGACATTAGCTCGGGAGGGGTGAGGAAGAAGAGAAAAGGTAGGTCTTGAGGAGATTCCAGAACAATGTCTGAGCGGGGCAGGGAGGCCAGTCCAGAGTGAGGCACCTGCGGAGGAAAGAGATCTACCCCCCTCTCTCTGCTTGGAAAAGTGTCTGATCTGAAGATAGTTAGAGTTAGGCGAGAGAAGGGCTCTAGCAGGGAGTTAGCTATGGAGAGAGAGTTGGATGTAGCAGGGTCCCAGGACATGTAAAGCGTTGTGGATGATGCAGAGGGTCATGAACTTAATCCTTTCAGGAAACAGGAGCCAGTGAAGAGATTGTGCGCTGGAGAGGGATCCAGTGGAGTGATTTTAGGCTGGAGAGATGCAGTTCCTGAGCTTGAGGCCAAGGATATGTTTGCAGTCACATTCTGGACAGTTGAAGGGGGCGAAGGGAGGAGTTAGGCAGATTGAGGAAGAGGCTGTTGAAGTAGTCCAACCTGGAAAGAACCAGAGCTCTGGAGATATTGGGCCTCATTACGAGTCTGGTGGTAGTTGTGCCGGAAAAACCAGCAGGCAGCAACCAGACCAGAAATACCATTCTGCCTTTGTGATTGCCGGAATCACCGGGGCATTACAACCCCGGTGACCCGGTAATTCCGGAGGCGGAATTCCGTAAATCCCCATTCCCATGGAGTCCCATAGAACTCCATGGGAATGGGTACAATGGAAGCACTTGTTCCGTCTATGACACCTCCCGCCTGCAGAACTCGGAATCAGCGTTCTGGAAACAGTGGTGGCGGCACATTTACCACCACCGTTGTTTCCGGACTGGCAGGGTCATAATGAGGCCGATTGACTTTCTAGGGGAAGGTGAGGATAGGGAGAATGCCACTGAGGAGGTGCAGCTGAAAGTGTGCCTTCTTGGCTAGGTCTGTGATGTGAGGAGAGAAGGAGAGAGAGGAGTCGAAGTTGATGTCAAGGTTTTTTGCTTTACAGGAGGGTGAGGGAAGGGGGCCCAGGGAGGGAGGCCAGAGTGATGGAGGGCAAGAGGGAACAGCTGCCCCAATGATAAATATCTCTGTCTTGTCATTAAGGCAGAGATCATTAGTAGTGCACCATGCCTGAATATTAGATAGCCAGTCAGGAATAAGAGAGGAAATGAAGGAGGCAGCAGAGGATAACTTGAAAGAGAGGTGTGTGTCATCTGCATAATACTGGAAGTTAGGAGAGAAGGTGGAGATCAAATAGGCTAGGGGGTCGGGTAGATATTGAAAAGCCAGGGTGAGAGGATAGAGCCCTGAATGACACCACAGGTGGAGAGTAAGATGATGGAGAGAAAAGGGCCAAGTTGAACCTGGGAAGGTCGGTCCGAGAGGAAGGAGGTCAACCAGACCAGAGTCAGGTCTGTGATGTCAAGGGTGTCACAGAGCCGTTTTATCAGAGTGGCTTGATTGAGCATAACAAAAGCAGAGGAGAAGTACAGAAGGATAAGAATGGAAGGATAGCTTGAGTCGAGATTAGTGGGCAAGTAACCACAGGTGTTCAGTAGAGCAGTTTCTGTGCCTCTGGCAGATCTGAAGCCAGACTGTTGGTTGTGAAGGCATCCAACACATTCAGTGTGGTGGATAAGCTATTGATGGCTAGCTTCTCCAAGAGTTTGCCCAGGAAGAGGGTAATGGAGATAGGGCATGGGTCGGCAGAAGGTTTTTAGAGGAGAGCGTATACAAGGGAGTAGTAGTGCTTGAGGAATGAGGGGACATATCCAGTGGCAAAGGAGTGATTGCAGAAATTGGCCAAGGCTGGAGCAAGGGAGACAAAATTGGCCTTGATAGTTCTGGAGGAGCAAGAGAGCACCTGTCTTTCATAGAGCGGGCTTGTCTAGAAACCTCATCAGGTGTTGTGGGAGAAAAAAGAGGGGAGTAGGAATCAGGGAATAGGGGAGCAGAGGGAGGCCTGAGAGAAGGTGAGGAAGAAGGGTGTGGGGTAGAGAAGAGTGAAGAGAAGATGTCCTGGGTTTTGGAAGTAAAGTGAGATGCCAGACGAGTGAAGAGGACAAGGGAAGGCAGGGGAGAAGTGGAGACTACAGTAGGGTTGGCAAGGTCCTTGCAGATTTTGAAAAGTTCTGCTGTGTTGTTAGTGGCACGGAGATGTACTGCCTTTGGAGCGGTCTGCAGGCAGTCGGCAGGCAGGCCTGTTTGTCAGAGAATTTGCTCAAAGCCTGACACTTCTGGTTAGCCACTCTGCATTTCCATTCCCAGAGTTTCACTTGGAGGCAGGTTTCATGCGGATTCTCATGACATGGGGCAAGGTTGTCCTGAAGGTTAGTAAGGGCTGTGTCAGAGTGAGAGTCAGTGGCAGGAGGAGGAGGGGGAGTGAACATGGTGGCAAAAGTGGCAGCTGACACTCACTTCATTGGTTGAATCAAGGAGAAGAAGGTTGGCAGTGAAGGTGGAGGTTTAGCCAGGGGACCACAGAGCCCCAGGTGAGAGGACAGAAGAGCATGATCAGACCAGGTGTTATGCTCACCTGGCTCCCACAGAGGCGTTGATCTGAACTGGACAGCTGCAGTCTCCACCAATGTGACGCGTAGGGCCGAGATGACAGACTGGACTGGCCCACCTAGCATCGTTTGCTTGGCCCGTAGGAATATTCTTCTGCAAATGGAGAAAGGGAATTAACCACCCGTGGAGTTGAGCGTGAATCCCCCCACCCCCGCTGTTCTCCCCACAGATCACCTTTGATGTCCCCTCTTATAGTCTCACCTGATGGTTTGAAAAGATGAGCTCTCCATCCTGCATTGAGCGCAGGGGCGCGTTGATAACCAGTTGCTTCACTGGCTAGAAGGAATTGGTGAGTTCCAGAACAATATTGACTCCGAGATTCCCAGCAAGACGCCGTGAGTATGAAGTTCATAAGAGTTCAAATGCCTGACTTTCACTCTTGTCCCATTCCTTGCAGGTTGCAGCTTGACCCTAGTGAAGAGTTCCTTGTGGCAACCGGTAGTATTCTGATAAGGATTTGTATTTTCCAACACAGTTCGATAAAATAATGTCAACATGTAACCTGTTGCTTTCTCCCTTATTCAGACGCTGAGAGAAAGTATGAAGTCTCGGGGAATAATACCTCCGGCGGTAAAATCAGGTAAGTCTATTCTGGTGAGGAGGGTTCCCCTTGTTAGTCCCTTTGTTTCCTCTTGCTGTCCTTTTGTTTCCCATTAGGGGCCGGGGTTCGGCGAAGATACAGTCGAAGCTGCGCCGACCCGTGAAGAGGAATAGTACCCCCGGTAGTAAAATCAGGTAAGTCTATGGGGGGTAACTAATATTCCTCTGTGTATTCCCTTGGCTCACCTTGCTGTTCTTGCCTTCTCCTTAGGTGCTGGAGTGCGGCGGGAACATGCAGGAGGATGCGGTGGAATGTGAAGATGCTGCGAAGGCCGGTGAGTTCAGCGCGGCGCTGCAGCAGGCGAGGCGACGCGCATAAAATAACTTCTTTCTTCCAGCTCGAAGGCGCAATGGATCGAGAATTCAGATAACGATCAAAGGTATTGCTCTTGTTCTAACCTTTTCTCCTTCTTTCTCCCTTCTTCTAGGAGTTCAAAAATCGAGGCGGGCGTGGCAGAAGACTGGATGCAGACTTGCAGGCACGATGAGCGTTACGCTGCTGGATGCAGAATAACGCAAAGCGTGTGCTGCTCTTCGGGCGTGGTTTAAATAGCCTCCAAAGTAGTCCCAGGTAAGTATTCCTCACCAGCCCCACCCGAGTAAAAAATAGTCCCTAAGTAAAGTAGTCACTTCCAAGCCTCTTTTGGCTTGGAGCTCTTGCAGCATGGTCTGCATCAGGTACGTTTGCAGCATGCTCTGCATCAGGTAAGTTTTAATCTATGAGCCTTGCGCCTATGGCGCCAGGACTGACTCTCCATATGAGCCTGGCGCCATAGACGCCAGGACTGCACCCAAATAGGACCTAGCAGGGGTTGTTGGGCTTGCTTGGGATAACTTGATGCCTGCTTCCCGGGTTTCTGGACTTGGTCTGGGTCCCTGGGGGTAGGCATCATGACACCAGGAGAGAGGAGTAATGAGAAGGTTGAAAATGGGGAAGTCTGAGGAGATGAGAGCATTCAAGGTGTGTCCAGCAGAGTGTGTCAGACCAGAGGGAATAATGGAGAGGGAGAGAGAGTCACAGAGGCTGTGGAAAATCTCAGTGGCCGCATCAGGGAGTAGAGGTGCATATTGAAGTCTCCGAAGATGAGATGCTTGGAGGAGGAGGTCAGGAGGGAAGAGGTGAGGTCAGCCCATTCAGAGAAGAAGTGGGAGACCTGTCCTGGGAGCCTGTAGATGGTGGCCAGAATTAGAGAGAAGCTATGGTCCTGCAGACAAGGCATTTTAAAGAGGAGTATGTCTGAGTGGGTATGATAGTAGCAGGGACCCACTCTGGGAAGATGAGTGCTAATCTGCCCCAGGCAGGTTAGTTTTACCTAAATCAGGTAAGTTCCCACCTTTGTGTTAATGGGGGATCAGGTGCTCAGAGGCAACTGGAATCAACAGGGATAAAGACAAAAGTGAGACTGATTACCCCTCTTTACGCTACCTTGCCACTAGAAAGTTGCTTGCACATAAAACAGATGTGGATAAGGTTGCCCGTATTCCGCACAAGAGATGTGGTAGAGTACACATAAAAAACATGGTTCATTAAATTCTCATCTTATTACATATAAAGACTTCTTAAAGGCACATCAAAAACACAAAATTAAACTTCATTGTTTTGTCAAGGTTGACACTAGTAAAACAAAGTCCACAGTTGGGACACAATACACAATGGACCAGGTCACAACATTTAAAACCAACAAGGGGAGTTAAATTCAACAGCACTAAGACTACATCACAAATAGTTGCAAGGCAAAAAAACTCAATTCACATTTACAAAGAAAAAGGAAGAAATCAAATGTGTTTCTGTGGGTTTCTTTGATAGTCAACATGTTTTGGCCTATTTTAATATATTAGACACTATCCCTAGTGTCATTTAACTCAACTGTTTTTGGCCATCTTCAGGACAGTGATTTCTTCAATATCAAACAATGATTCTTTTTTACCCCTGATGAGTGTTCATGAGTAATTGATCTACAAAACATATAAGGACATAACAAAAACACATAAGAAGTTACACATAATACATTCTATTGCTATTGCTTACTAAACATCTCTGACATGTACATATATCCATTCTCTTTCAAGTTAGTACATGTTTATGTACGTCAAACAAATCATACACTAAATAAGGAACAGGCATATTCTTTCTTGATTAGCATAAGACAAACTGTTTGACTGCAGTTTCTAACAAATTTTCTGTGCATATACATTGGCCTATTGTTTCTCAGAGTGAAAGGGAGAGGCTCCCAGGGGCCAATCATAGCGCTTCCACAATTATGAAAATCAAATAACATAATCAGTGTTACTGACAGAGACTCAAAAGGTTCCGTTTTTAATATTATTAAAGCTGCTCTTGCTTCTAATACTTCTGGGCCTACAAATGAGTGTAGAAGAACTCGAACTTACATTTAGCAAAATGATGAGTTACTCAAGAAGAGTCCCATTTTGGAAGATTTAAAATCAAAGGAGATAACCTTATACAAAGCATAAAGGATACACTTGAAAAAAATAGAATAGGAAATACAAATATTAAAAAAATTGACGCTGGATAAAAAAAGTCTGGAAATACAAAAAAGATGCAGCCAGCTATAAGGAAACCACCACTTATCTATACCTTGTTGAAGCATACTATAATGATATAAACAAAATGGTTCAGAATAGAGGCAATTATACAGGACAACAAAAAAAAAATGTGTGAGTTTATGAAACACCTCAAACTCCAGTACTAGTATTGACTCAGACAGTGGGAACTCAGCCACAAACACCAACACCAATGGCCCAACACAGTTTTTTCCGTGGGAGGGGGAGACTGTCACGCAATTGGCAGCAGTGACCACCGAGAATGCAAACCCACAATTGTCAGGGACCCCTGCCAACTTGGTGATCCCGATCCTCAACCTATCCTCGCATCTCCTTACTATCCAAGAAACAAATGTCCTCATATGTTTTGTAGATCAATTACTCATGAACACTCATCAGCGGTAAAAAAGAATCATTGCTTGATATTGAAGAAATCATTTTCCTGAAGATGGCCAAAAACTGTTAAGATAAATTACACTAGGGATAGTGTCTAATATATTAAAATAGGCCGAAACAGGTCGACTATCTAAGAAACCCACAGAAACAAATTTGGGTTCTTCCTTTTTCTTTGTAAATGTTAATTGAGTTTTATTGCAACTATTTGCGATCTAGTCTTAGTGCTATTGAATTTAACTCCCCTTGTTGGTTTTAAATGTTGTGACCTGGTCCATTGTGTATTGTGTCCCAACTGTGGACTTTGTTTTACTAGTGTCAACCATGACAAAACAATTAAGTTTAATTTTGTGTGTTTGCCCCAATAGTCTTGGTTCTCATTCAAACTCCTGACATGTACAGCTCAAGAGAAGAATTTTGTATATGTCCCAATACCTACTAGGGAATAAAGGGCTGGCGAATGGCATGTTTCTTAATCATTGGGAGCTTCGTAAAGCCATGGAAGTGGGGCTAAAGTAAAGGATATATGTGTTAGTAATTTCCCTTGTGGCTAAATGTGCCTACCCTCCTTAAATCATCCCATTGGTATCAATCACGCACATGCTATGCTATTATTTCGCATTGAAGTCTGAGGTAAGTGGAAGAAGGAATAGTTTCCATGACAGAGTTATTTTTTTGTTCAAAGAACTTGGCTGCTGGGAAACATAAACCTCATCAAAGGATTTTTGACTGCCCATGCTGTAGGAGCTCCAAGACTACTCTATGGAAGACAATTTGCTTTATATAAGAATTTACCACCCCAATTTCATGGTTTATCATCATTGCTGGCCCTTCAGCTTTATACAATTTGGAAGCAAGGGCAGCCAGAGGTTTATATGAACTCTCATAGCCTGCTGTTGAGATAATCACCTCTAAGTGGAAACATTTTCAAAGAATCACTTATTTGACATGGTGGAACTTGGCATGCTATATCTAAGGACTTGAATGTATGACAGCCAGCAAAAACCCCAGACATATAAAACACCACGACAAATACTGATACATCAAATAGGCTCTATTAACCAATCAAGGTAGAGCCGTTTTGATAGTCTAAATGTTCATAGGATTGATGCTAACACTCCGTACTAACCTAAGCCTTAAGTGTTTCAGAATGTAAAGTTGAATTGTTTATGCCATGGCCCATGGACACTATGGGCCTCATTACAAGTATGGAGGTAGCCACACTGCTATTAGCAGCTTGGCTACCCCCATACCGGGTACCAGGTCTGGGTTCCTGGAATAGGGAAGTACCGGGCCATTCCGACCTTGGAGGGCCCGGTAATTCCCCTTCCCGGGAACCCAGACCCGGTACATCCCCATGGGAATGGGGAGGATGCAAACAACGGGCCCGTTAACGACGGGCCCGTTGTTTGCATCCTCGTCTGCTTGCGGGACCCGCGAGGAGACCTTGTAATGGGACAGTAGAGGGATAACAGGGCCGGGATCTCTACAGTCCCCATTATACCTCTACCTCATACCTCATAATGAGGCCCAATATGTTTTACCATAGATGACTTGTAACATGTCCTACACTGTATGCTATATGGTTGGCCAGTTTGCAAGGATGTGAAAATGTATGCTTCTTGAATAAACATTCCATGTCTCAGGTAGGAAACTTTGTTACTTTATTCATGTCCTCCATCCATTCTCCATCCATGCTCCTTCTACCCTGTTGGTTTTGGGATGTTTTGCAGCATCATTTGTCTCTACCCAACCCCATAGAGATAAGTGGACCTAGTTAACAGTGATCCCTAAAGTTGTTTTCAGCTCAGCAACATGTATTGATTGACCTATGCGATAATGTTCAGTATAACTACATATGTAGAGTGGTCTTATATAGCAGTCTTCTGTCAATAATGTTGGTCTTGCTACACATGACTGTGTATGAAAGAAGAGGAGGGTGTGTTATTTGGATAGCGGGAAAGAAGATGCAGAAACCTTTGGTGTTGACAGATGCAGGTCAGAAGTTCCAATTACCTGTGTGCTGATATTAAAATCTTTATGTTGTTTTTGGTTGGTACCAACTGTGCGGGTTAGCCATACAGGATTCCCCTAGTTTGTGAAGTGGAAAAATTGACAGCATTGTTATTGATAGAAGATGGATGGAGGCGGAATCTGTTATTTACACTAAACATGGATGTCGTCTGAAGGAGTATGAGATATGTAGGGATGCAAGAGTTTGGTAGTGAGTAGTTAGTTGAGGGATGAGAAGGGTGGAGAGAGGGGGAGGTGAGGGTGGTGTTGCTTCCTGACACTTGGTGGTAGATGTCCCTGTGATTGAGGTGTGGACAAGTCTCATGCAGCAGTGTATCCATGAATCAATTTGGTTTCCCACAGATGGTAGTGCCAAGAGCTTAAAACATTGCTTGTCATAAATTATTCCAAGTTCCTAGTGCACACCTTTTATTTGGTAGCTATTATTTATTATTACTTTCAGTAACAGTGGTTGGTTGAAAAGCTAAGTCTTGAGCTGTTTCCTGAAAGTGAGGTGGTTCATGTCCATGCATAAAGGTTTGGGTAAGGAATTCTGCAGTTCTGTGGCAAGAACTGAAAAAGAGACTCCCCATTGCTGTTTCTTGATGAGGTTGGAGACTGGTACTAGTGCAGCATTGCTGGACCTACGTATTCTTAAAGGAGTGTAGTGTTGAAACTTACTTCTGAAGGAATAAGCCCCCTCTCCATACTATCAACAATAGGTGATGACCAAGGTTTTGGAATGATCCCTATTCTTTAAGGGAAGCCAGTGGACACTACCTATTTCTGGCATGATATGTTGAAATCACGTAATTCCGAGAAGTAGTCTTGCCACTGCATTTTGAACTCTTTGAAGTGTCCTAATTAGGTAATCCGGAAGCCAGAGATAGAGGCTATTTGCATAGTCTAGTTTTGATAGTATTAGAGAAGTTATGGCCTTGGCCCTGTGGGTGGATGCTAAGTATGGTAAGATGTGGTATAGCATGCACATCTGGAAGAAACAGGGTGTATAGACATGGATTAGCTCTCTGATATTGACTATAAGATTGAATCAGCTGTCTGGATGCACTTAGATGCTCATTGCTTGTAGTTGACCATATCTCTCAAATGGATAGCTCATTCTCTTTTCTTGCTGTCTTCGATACACGTTTTTTTTTTTAAACGAATAACATATTTTTTTCAAATTAGGAATTCTGCAAACATTATCAGTGGTGTTGGCTAAATGTTTCGAGTGCTTCGGGCTACAATAGTATAAACAGAGAATACATGGTTTTAGTTCAGTAGCAGTCTTGTTGGTCAGATACATTGATAGGAGGTTGCTGGAGCAGTTTAGGAAAAAAGGCTTTAGTTGAAGGAGAGGAAGAAAATTTATTGGATTTCATTGAAGTAGGGGTAGAACATTCAAATTGGGTTTCAATGAGGTAAATGAAGAAAATGAAATTACGAATTAGATGACAGCATGAAAAAAAGGAAATTCATTCAATAGAGAGCGATGAAGAAATCTGAAATGGGAAAGGGCTTCTTCACGTGACTACTGGCTAGTACATCCCCGTGGCAACAGTGCATTACATAAACACACTGAATGATAAATTAATTAAGTTTTGCATGTTGTTACTAGTGATGTACAAAATAAAACAATAATAAATTACATGAATACAAAAGAAGTTGATTGATGCATTTTCCATACACATTCACCATTTCAAATACAAATTGTGATTTCTAGCTAGCATAAGATGGATGAAAGCTGCAATTATATGAAAAGAGGTGGTATATGCCTTTGGGCATTATTGCTTCCAATATTTAGTTCACTAAATTGGTTCTGGATTAGCGCATTCAACTTAAATTAACTCCTGAGCTCCTTTTTCAATTCTTAAACTTCCAGTGATGAGTAAGGCTGCATTGTATTCCAAACAATTATAGTCTGTGCAAGATATTTCTGAAACCCATTGTGCCCCTCTCAAACAACCACAGAGACACTACTGTGACTGACTGAGCTGAGGGCAGTCACGCCATGCCCTTTCCCTACCCTGTTCTCCAAAAAACGATCAGTCATCTGCAAGATGGTATGATGCTTCCAGATCATGAGCCTCTCCATGGCATTCAATATTTCCAGGGGGTTCATTTTCCAAAGACAGATGGTCACCTGGCAACACAGATTTTATGTGCCAAAATGATACATCAGCCTGTCCATCTGTGCCTGGCCAAATGGTGGCAAACCCACTAAGCTACACACACCAATATTAAGCTGAGGTGTGGTGGTGGGGTGCGAACAAGGATTTGCTGGTGGGTAGTGCCACTGGTCCTATGCACAATGAGGAAAGAGGTGCTTGTGCAGGCCCAGATGGTAAAGGGATTGAGGGCTAATTGTGCCAATGCGCCTGGCCATGAATGGTGTGACTTCTGTTGAAGAATCGGCAGACAGTCCTGCCTTACGACCCTCACCTCAAGAGGATGCTGTGAGCGAGCGGTCACTAGAAGGCAAAATGTGTGCTCTACAACTATTCAGATCACATCTCCATTTCATGCGCTTGTGCATTGCTGTAGTTCTGAACGAGCTGCCATTCCTTAGAATACCTCACTTGGCTGGTGGCTTGCGATGTTGCATATCAAAATATCCTCCTCACCGTTCACCGTCTTTCCCTCCAACAATATTACTCAGTCACTGCCTCATGTCAGGGTTGCCAATGTCTTGGGTTAGGAGGATGTCTCATGCCCTGTGGAACATCTGACTTCCCCATCCTAATCCTAGATGTGTTGAGCACTACATTGGCAGCCCTGCCCCATCCTCCTCCTACCTCTGGGGCACTTTGAAACCCTCCACTGTCATCCCTGTTTCCTGTTCTTTCTCTGCCTACTCCACATGTGGCAATGCCAAACCCTCCATTGTCAGCAAATCTCATTCTCTACCTTTTCACTGTGTATCAGTAGCAAACCATGTATTGTTTGCCCAGCCTCCTCTTCGCTTCCTGAGCTGTCCCCCAGTGAATCTCCTACATCAAGAAACATCTGCTCTGGCCAGCCTCCGAAAGGAAAACAGGCATACTCTCCTCCTCCTCCTCCATGACCAATCAATGAACATGTCCATACTGCCTCTAAATGCAAAGCCCTGCCCTGCTTCATGATTTCAATTCCTTTTTAAGAAAGGACTAAATCTGGACAAAAACAACAACAACAAGTGACTGACCAGGGAATACAGATGGGTTCACATCAGATTCACAAAGACTATTGGAAGGGGATTTCTGACACATGAAAGAAGGTAAAAGAAAGTGACTAAAACACAAGAAGACTTCTCTGGTTCACACACAAATTGGATGGTTTGTTAGGTTTCACAAACAAGGGAGAGTACACAATACAAATCTTTATATTTTGTATTGAAAAGGCAAGGTAAGGGAAATACATTATAACAGTTGCAGAATGTATTGTTGGACAAACCCATACAAAAAACAGGATTAAAAATGCACAGTGATTTTTGTTTTTTTTTCAAACTTCATTTGTTAACAGAAATGGAAAAGCGAAAAAGGTCAATTGTCAGGGAAATTCTTTTGTATTTTCTTAACTTTTTTATTGGGTGAAAGTAAGGGTAAAATAGGAAAGACCACAAAGCAGGCTGAAAAAACACCAAGACAAAAGGAGAATAAACAGGCTTTACAAAGCACTACAAAAAAAAAAAACTTGCAAAAACAAATGCCACCAAACTCATGCAAAGACCACAAGAACACTTTAGAGAAAGTTACAGTCTATCATGACCCACAAAGTGAAAGTGAGCGTTACTTTTATAGTGTGGCAAACCTTGAAGAGACCACCAAATCTTACCGGGCGATTTGGGTTATATCATTTTGAACACACAGAAAGCAACCCACCCGAACCAAAGTGTTAGTTTTGGCACTATTGTGTTTGCTGGTGAGTCCAAAGGACATTCCAAGACGATTCCACTGCCAAACATCTACCACCAAGATGGTTCCCTTACCTAAGCGAGTTAGAGTTACCATGCAGAACTTATAACTTATAATGCAGAAGAAAGTAACTTCTAAAAGAACAATAAAGTGTTGAATAATAACAGCACACACTGTTGATGAATTTGCCTCAGTTTCAAGTGAATACCTCAGCCTGATCGATTTAGGAATAAGCATTATCAGGCCGTGCGGTGCCAGCTGGGGGACAGGACAGAAGGAGGAGTGCAGCTGCATGGAGGAAAAAGAGGAGCAGTCCAAATGTGAGCTATCATATAGTTAACAGTGTAGCATACAAAACCACTGTTTCATAGAATATTTTTGATTCAGTAAGGTTTTTTCCTGTGACACCACTGTTGATAAGGAGGAGCCTCTCCACCCGGACCAAGCCTTCTTCCCTCTGCCCCCCATCGTGTCTGGACCATCATCATCATGCGCATTTGCTGGGGGTAAGGAACGGAACAATTTGGTGATAAAATTCCACTTTGGCTAGCGACCTTGTTTTCTTTTGGAATGTGCACCTTTAAATCGTGCTGCGCTTTTCTGGGCTGGTGTGACCAGCATGGTGCGTTAATAACATTTTGCACTTGGACTTAATGAACTTAATGTTGAAATTGTGCTGTGCCTGTTAGGCCATTTGAAGATGGCCGTGTCCTTGTTGTTATTGACATACTGTTGTTTCTTGGTGTGGGCCAGTCCCTGCCTCCCCGCCCATTGGTTGCCTTGACCCCTAATAGCCAATGGCTGCAACCGGGAGGCAGGAGCCGGCCACACCATTGAAGGCCCACTTCTGGACCCTGTCGACCCCTGTCCACCTTGGTACGCTACATGGATGCCCCTCGTGAATATGTGTGCCCTCCTACCGCTGTGTCCACATGTGTGTACCCCCCTGCTCCTGTGTCCACCTGTGTTCCCCCCTGCCCCTGTGTCCACCTGTGTGTACCCCCTGCCCCTGTGTCCACCTGTGTGCCTGCCTGCCCCTGCGTCCACCTGTGTGCACCTTCTGGCTCCCGAGCCTTTCCCTTTGCACCCCCCTTCACCTTTCTCTCTCCCTGCTTCTCCCCCTGCCCCACTGATTTGTCTCTTTGTCCCCCTCCCTCTTACCCCTTGCCTTCCTTATGAGTCTCTTGCCCCTTCTCTTCCCCCTGCTTGCTTTCCATCCTGAGCCCCTCCCTCCATTTTGTCCACCCCTCCCTCACCCCGCCTTCCCATCCTTCCCCTCCTTCTGTCAAACTCTGGCACGATACCAATTGCCGCCGCCAGGCATAGTAATTGTAGCCACCTGTCTTTTGCAGCAGCCCCCCCTCCTCCTCTCACCCCTTGTCCTGTTTAAGTTCAGCATTACCTCAATTGCTGTCAGGCATAGTAATTGTAGTTGCCTTCTACAGCCATCTCCCCTCCCTTTCCCCCTTTCACTTTTCTATTACCAAAACACTCTTATCACTGTCCCTTGACCCTGATAATAGCTTGTCTGTCCCCCCTTACTTCTTGTCCTCTCCTCCCTCTCCCTCCCTAGCACTACCTTGATTCAGTCACTGACCCTTTAAGATAGTCACTTGTTTTGTTCCTCTCCTCTTCCCTTCTCTCCGCTCCCCTACACTTCCCTTCCTCCCCCTCCTCTCATCATTGTTGCACTGCAAGTATTGCCGTCAGGCATAGTAATTTTACTGCTAGTATTGTTCGCCTTTTTTTCCTTCCTCACCTCTCCCTTAATGTTCCATGCACTTGTACTTGTACTATCTGTTATGATCTGATAGCGCCTTTTCTCACATTCTGATTTGTTTCGAGGACCTGTAAGAATGTAACTGTGTTTTCCCAAGCTCCCTTCCTCCTTGAAGCACTTTGAAACACGTTGTGTATAGGCGTGATACAAATAAACAATGAATCAATCAATCACATTTGAGGTGATGTGGTTTTGGTGAGCTATAATGATGCCTACTCTCCAGCCTTCTTTGGTAGTTTGTAGTATCTTGTAATTGCTCGGCAGGGATTCAGGAGTGACTACATTTTTTTCTGTGAGGAAGAATGTCAGTGCCATCTTCACTTATGAGGTCAGATATTTCAGTTCTGTGCATTGCCATTGTGCTAACGTTAAACAGCCTGTGGTGAATTCTGTTCAATTTGGATGAGGTATTGTTGGGTGCTTCACCCGGTGATGCAGTCAGTGGGAGTTGAATGGATTGTTGGTCGACTGGTTGGGTGTGACTTGGTGCTTTCATATTTGCAGAGGTTTCCTTGGTGCTTGGTTGAGAAATTCAAGTAGATTGCATGCAGGATCTGTCTTGTTTGATTGTCATCTTGGGTTGTGTTGTTTGAGTGTCATATTTCCTAATCCCTTGTTACAAAAAGCATGCAGGGAGTGATGGGTCCGAGTGTAGATCTGGTACTTAAAGAAGCCTTTGTGTTGATGTATCGTAATGGCATCGTAATGGCAGAATCTCAGAGAGGCTGAGATTTGTGGTAGTAACATATCATAGCGTGAAGCCGTCAGTGTGTCAAGCCATAAGTGTGGGCAGCTATCCTTGCGGCAAACCATCAGTGTTGGCAAAGTATATCACCACATTGACTTCATTTAAACAGGCTTTTAAAAGTACGCGTTTAACTCAGTTCCTAATCATCCTCTTTCTTGATGGATTTTTTATGTTTTATAACTTGTTTGTATGCCCGTTTGTTTTTTGTGAGCACCCGGATGCCCAGGGGCTTGGTTGGTGTGATATCAATGAATACACAAATAAATAAATAAATAAATAAATAAATAAATAAATAAATAAATAAATAAATAAAATATTCCCACCCTGCCTCTCAGAAGGTTTTTTTCTTTTTGTTTCCAGTAGTGGACTATTTGTTTCGTTGACGTTTGATAAAGTAAAAACATGATATATGTAACAGGAAGGATTCAAGATGTTATATTCCAACAAATGAATCTTAAATCAATCACGAGTGTTTAGTCGGGATGTATGCAATGGCATAAAACATGGTCATGGGAATATCCAGATGTGTCTCTTCATAATGTTGGTGTAATTTATGGTACAAGATGTAACACACATTGCACCATGCTTTCTTACTGTTACTGTTGATTAGCTCTTTACATATAGTTTCATGACGTAGTACAGTATAAGAGAAAACAGTGAACAAAAAAGTCACTTGTAACTTTAGCCAGAAACGAAGAAGTAGTCAAACAGCTGTGCTTATCATTGAGAAACACCATATTTGAACAAGCACCAACAACTACATCCGAGGACCTTGCTTTTCAGGGTCAACAGTCCTATTACAGGATGTTTAAGCATGTTTGTGTCATCACTGAAAGAGTTCAAGCATGTGCAAATAAGTATTTGGACCAGCAACAAGGAGAGTAATCCAGACCATTAACAAAAATACACATTTGTTTCGTTGTGGGGAAAAGCAAGCCTGATCTCCGAATATTATTGTAGACCATAGATTTAGGAAGAATCAATGAGAAAACCACTGATGGAAATAATTGCTTACTCTGGCACATCTAACAATCTGCCATTCCATAATATTTTCCTAGTATGTGACATTAAAGTATGAGATGAGCTATGATACATTCTGCAGTGACCCTGCCCCGAGGTGGAGCATGTCTTACATCTGATAGTGAACATACTGCCGGTGTGGAATTAAGGTGTTCCACAGCATGACGGCAATTGCTCAGGTGATATGCTGATATGCATGAGGTGTCTCACATACCTTGCATACACATGGTCATTTCATAAGAATTCGGCCACACAGCAACCCTTCATGAAAGTTACAAATAGGTGGAATGCAGGCCTTCATAAATGATTAAATGAAGATAGTGCTTGCCTCTACACTTGTCAGTGGTGGGTGTCTGAGCATGGGTTGGCATAGGTATTCCACTCATATGCTTGGGTTGCATAGGTATTCCACTCATATGCTTTCCGAATATAACCTTGCAATCCTTACAGTGAATGGGTACGCCAGTGGAGCAAGGCACATAGTTCATAGACCCTGAGAATGGTGAAGAATTACTGCTTACTGTTCATAAAAGCTAACTAGTTGGGTTATATTGAGTTTTGTTATCTGAAGTGTTGACTGTGCTCATGACCACTATAGTGGTTTTAGGACACCAGGACTTTTGCTTGAAAGGTGGTGGGACTGTGTGGCCCCACCGAGCTATTGCCAGACATGTGTATGGGTAAAGGGCAGAGTAAGGTACGTGAGATTTAGAAAATGGAACAAATTCAGTTGGGATTACGGGAACGGCCTGGTAGTGTTAGGAGAGGTGTATGTTTGTTAGATTGTGAAAAAGCCATTTGTAAGTTTAGAGTTTGGCTGTGATGGCAATATCTAGGTCCAACAGCGCATGGTACTACATGTAGTTGTTAAATGATGGACTTGAGTGGTGCTCAAGCTGGCACGAGTGGTGTGGAGGCTTTCACCAGGTTCGTTTGTAAGAACCAACCTCTGTAGGAAGCGAGAGCACTGGGTTTGCCAAGCCAGCCAGCTCACAGAAATGTTGGCACCAGGAGTTGGACATGTATAGAAGAATGCATTGGGCGCACATGGGGTATGTGGTAGGGGAGGGGATGATGGACTTGCATTTAGTAATATTAGGTTAATTGAGCCATGAGCTGGAGCGTGTGATCTTAGTAAAGGGTTTGTTATTTATCAATGGCAATAATGGCTAGTATTCACGGCAGTAGATGACGTCACATTGGCTGCATTCGGGAGTCGAGAGTGTGCTTGTGCAGTCCCGGAAAAAATGGAGGCTTACTTCTTTGTGAATGAGATATCATTATTTCTCTGTCAATATCCGAGACTGAACTGAGAGTAGCCAAGTAAAGTGGAATGATTTTGGAAACATAGACGGTATGGAATTAAGGGCCTAATGCTACGGTGATATTTTAACATACATCTTAGTATTATCAGTGTGTTATAAAACAGTTCAGGAACATATTAATTATGGTGAATCTTTGATATTGGAGGTATAGATAGAATAAGTGCTGTCCCTTTGTTTCCTGTGTACTATATATGCCGTAAGTGTCTAGAAATGCACCAAAGTCAAGCAACAAAATCCTATAATATCCATTAACATCTAAGTTGGTCTGGCGAATTATCAGCGAATTTTATCGCTAACAATGCCCAAAAGAATGAGGCCAAAGGCCACATTGAATACAAACTAACTCATAAGAACAACAAATCTTGTCTCACCAAATGATAGTGTGTTGTGCCAGTGCGCTTTACAGTTTTTCTGTGGAAGAGGAACCAATGAGCTTGGACCTCGCACCTGTAGCCAGCAGACAGATCACTGCAGCAGCCCAAGCAAAAAGTGCCAAGGATGAGTATGCTCGTCCTTTTTGCATAGACTTGCATAATAGCCTGGCAGTTAGGGGGTTTGTCTAACAGAGTTCTTGGTGCGACCCCGATGACCCTGCTACATTGACCAACATTTACCATTGTTGCTGATGTGTGAGGTTGTCCTAAAAACAAATGCAATCGACTCCAACCGTACAATGTGGTTCACAGAGCCCCCCACCAAGTGGAGCATGGGTGAAGAGGTCCCTCTGGCGCCTATAAGAGGAGTGCAAGGCACAGAGGTGTGAAGTTCAGGCCAGCCTCCTGCATGCGCCAAGCTGAAATTAAGCTGTCATACCTTAGTAGTTTTAGTGCCAGACGGCCACAGTAAGAGGAGGCAATGGAAGGAGTAGATGGGAAGAAAGACATGGCGGAAAATGGGTCAGCAGTGAAATTCAGAGGTGAACTAAGAGGCCAGACCCACTGTCACCACCCGAGAAACCATAGCGGGAGGGTATAAGCACGCACTGTAACCAAAGAGGCCCCATTTATCTGAGTTTGAGGTTCCATATCTAGACTTGGAAGTCAATTATTGTGAAAGGCAGGTGAGGGAAAACAGAAAGAAGAGGCCCATATGCAAAAAGATGTGAACACATGTTAGCAGGACCCAGCTCACCACTGTATATGTATTTCCCTTAGAAGGGTGAATGATTGAGGCGTGTATTTGGTACTGCAATTTGCAGTTCTGGACAAGAGGCACTCCACCCACTGAGTTATCTTTCCCACGTGTACACAGTTCTACCTAATAGTTCAATTATCGCTATAGAAGTGGTTTCTGTAGAGTTTTAATATTTTTTAAACTATGAATCTGGGCTAGCGACATCAGGACCCAAGAGGCAATTTAGAAGTCTACACCAAAATGTAATGTTTTATAAAGAATTAGACAAACGATTGGGCCACATTGTGAAATGTGGATAGGTTGTGCCTGTGAAATAGAGAGAGGTGTACACATGTTTGACAAGGTGGTGGGAATAGGCAAGTGGCTCAGCCCAGCCTGTAGAGACTACTGACAAAGCGAGATCCAAGATGGGCTTCATCACATGGCTGAAAACAGGGATGATCAGTTACTTGCAGTGTGAGTCCCAATTACTCGACCATTTGCAATCTCAAAGGTTGTGGATGAAAAGTTTGAATGGGAGCAAAACATCAAAACCATTCAAAAGAAGTGCAATCTTAGCCAACATTCGTGAGGTGGACGACATGTTCCTCTTCTCCTCACATGAAATAGAGTATGTGTACTTCCTTAATGTTAAATGTACATGTTTTGTGCAAATTGGTCTAAAGACTAGGTTGGGGACTAATGTGGTCCTAGCAGCTAGTTCAGCGCTACTCAAGCAAGGCTTGGAGATATCAGCAGAACCATTAAATGATAACTGTAAGATGACGAGTGAGAAAGAGGAAGTCCATCCAGGAATGAATATGTCAAGGGGGTCACCAAGTATTACCAGTATTGGTAAGCGAGAGTCCGAAGAAAGGGCTAATGTGCATTTGAATTAGCAACTCAATAAGAAAGAAAATGTTTGGTCATTGATACCTGAAATAATCTCTCCGATCTTTCATAAACTGGGCTTCTCTGAGGAACCGCTTAAGTTAATCAAGAATTTAAATTGATTGGATGAAATACGAGGGGTTCCAGTTTGTTTAAAAATAAATCAACCAGAGAGGAAATCTCCAGTTATTATGATATAATAGCCCTACAGGACACATGGATGGACTCTGGTTTTAATGTGGATGGGTTTAAAACCATGGAGCAACTGGCAGAGGGTCTTGGTAAAGGGCCTGTAGAAGGTCTCTTGATCACTTTTCAAAACTCTTTCCTATTCACATTTGAATTGGTATGTAACAAAACTCTGGGTATTCTGGCATTAAAGGCAGATTTAAGGTCTAGAAACACTAGAGTTGCTCTGGTTGTGATTAATATATAGTGAAACCCCTAAAGCTCTGTTTTATCAGATTTCTTAGAGTGTTGGCAGATTTGTTATTGCGAATTGAGGTGGTTTATGGCTCGGTGAGCGTAATCCTCATAGGTGATCTGAACTCTCAGTGTATTCGAACACGAGTGAATGGGGATAGGCTGAAAGAACCTTCTGTCAAAGGTAAACAATGGAACTCCTTTCTTCACTCAGTGGAATCTGCATATCATTGTGGGGGATGTCCCTCCAGCCTTGACTTGGACCAGAGGAGTGTCAGGTTCAACAATTCATTATCTATTTCTCTCAAAAGATATCTTTGAAAAATGCACCTATTTCTATGTTAAAGTGAAGGGGAGTAGTGGTCATAGCATGCTTTTTGGGGCTTTTTCTAATGTAATGCAAAATCGAGAAGGGAGTCAGATAATAGACCTAAATGTGAACAATAGCAGGTGTAGAGTGGTAAAATTTGGTGGAGGTGGTTTTAAATTGAATAATAGTTTGTCAAGAATTATTGCTACCTTTGTGGAATCAGATTTTAGATCTATCTGAAATCCCATCAATTTTGTAGAATTTTTGTGGACTGTTAATATGCCAAAAATGATGGGTGACCAAGTAAAATTGAAGCATAGCCATACATTCAATGAAGATCTGTGGTACAGGAAAACAAAGTTGAGGAGAGATATTCAGATGTTAAAACACAGGTCTTTGCATAGAAAAGAATACATGACAGAATTGAGAAAATTACGACCAAAGTATAAGAACTGGTCAAAGTCTCAGAAGCACCTCCGACTCCAAAAAGATGGAGAGCAGATGGTGTGGGTATTGGGTCAAGCTAATTCCAGGCATTTCTGGTCACTTATTAACTCTGAGGGGGCTAGTCAATGTAGTCTATGGAGTAATGTAATCCAGGAGGCAGTCTGGCAGGAACATCAGTCATCTTTGTATAGGCCATTGCCAACCCTTATTGGAGTAGCCTCGAACAGAGTGATATTTATTGATTTATTTACTTATTTCCATTTGTATTGCGCACTTGCAGCCCAGAGGAATCGAGGCGCTGTTACAAGAGATGTGTAAGAATTTTGAATTAGTTGTGACATGTGACCAAGGTGGTCTCTTAGGTGCAGATACATTGATAGTGGGCGACATTGTATGCAGTTACACGAGTAACATACATCATTAGAGTTTACATAGCAGACTTTGTTTTGTATTATGCATTGCATTACTTATTACAACACAGATAGCGGACTCATACAATTTAAATTAAAAGCTTGGTTTTGATTGCTTTGCGGAATGCTTGGTGGGACTCTGTTGTTCTTAGGTGTGTGGTAAGGGCATATGGAAGTTAAAGGGGATATGGGAGTTAAATATAACATGGGACATCATAGAAGATCTGATAAAAAAAAAGAATCCTCCTCTTCTTTTGCTGCAGGGCCTAACGTCTCACTAATCAGATATTAAAATCAGACAATATCATGGTCGAGAATATTGCTACTCCTATTCAATGAGGTAGTGAGTTCCATGAATATTGAAGTATATGACACGTGAAGCAAGGGGTAAGATAAGTATATGTATTTATTATATATATATATATATATCGGGAGATAAGTACTATCAGGCTCCACCGGCTGACGAGCATTACTGTTGGCATTTGAACGTCCACTCACTCTCAGCACTCGTACGTCATGTACATTATGACGTGCTTCAGAGGATGACTTCTCGTGCTTGCTTCGCCACGAGCCCTGTAGTCTTGAGATGGATTAGTAATACTACAAATATACCTGATTTGTGGCGAAGGTCCATTATTATCTCAGTTTATATGAAGGGAGACCGGGCTGATCCAGTAAACTATCACCCGACTCCCTTCTGGACATTGAAAGCTACATTTTTTTGGGGATAGTTTTAAGAGAACTGGAGCATTGGGTAGTGAAAAAGGGAATCCTGTCTAAACATCAAATAGTTTTTCATGTCTACATCATTAAATGGTCTAGTTATGAGTATAGTTTCGAGTACATTGTTTCTGAAGGATGCACCTTCTTTGTTTGGGGCTTGGAGTGACCTTTCACAGGCTTCTGACACGGTAGACAGAGCTCATTTGTGGCCCAAGTTGAGATAGTGGGGATTGCCTGTAACACACTTAGCAATCATAGTAGAGCTCCATGAACGTTCCCAATTACAAGTAAGGTTAGACTTTCAGGGTAGTCTGACTAACCCTATTTTCACTGGGAGGTGCCTGAGGCAGGGGTGCAAAATTGCTACCTGCCTTTTCAACCTCTACCGTACGGACCTGGCAGAGTCCCTGGAAGAGTTTGGTTAGGCAGGTCCAAGGAAAGGGCATGAGAGGTTAAACTGGGTAGCCTATGCTGAGGATATTGTGTTGCTTGACTACAGCCCCATAGGACTCCAGCGTTTGTTGTATGCCTTGGGGATCTATGCAAGGACAAATGATTTTATGATAAACAGCTCTAAATCGAACATGTTCGTATTTAAAAGACCCCTGAAGAAAGAGCCTCCTTTTACTTGGCAATTATCTGACCAGGTGATACAGGTGGCCAACAAAGTTTTGTATTTGGGGTTTAAAATTGAATATGGAAAGTAAACGTACACAATTGGAATGCCAAATGAAAAAATTCAATCATGTTTACTGTAAATTCTCATTGGCATCCTTTATCAAATTCTACATCGGCAAGGTAATCGCTTCTCTCATCTATGGTTTGGATACAAATCCAACAATAAAAACGCTGGATTGGGTGAAGGATGGAAGGACATTTTTGGAAACAGGTCCTTAACCTCCCACAGAGTTTTCCAACAGCCTCCATAAGATACAAAATGGGCCTTCAATTATTGCATTCCCATATAGAGTTTAAGGTAATATCATTGTATAGGCTGATTATAGACCCCCAGCAGAACTCATTATATGAAGATCTGAGAGATATGCTAGTAGATAATTCAAATAGTTTTTTGTGTGGATTAAGAACATATGCCCTTGAAATTTTGCAGGACTCTGAATGTATGGAAATGACCTGGTATGTAATCCCATGTATGTTAAAAAAAAGCCTTGAAAAGATCGAATTGGATACACACAATAGCTGAAATTCCCAGCTCTACATTATTTCAGTCATTTTCACCCTATGATAAACTGAAAGGTTTTGTATTGGGTTATTTAAGGTGTTTTCCTAACTGTAGGTGGTGAACAGATTTCCTCAGGTTCTGCCTTAATCTACTCTCAACATGAGAGATTTTACATGTTAGATATAAGGAACAGTATGTTGACAATTTATGTACATTTTGTGAGAAATCAGGCACTCAGACCCTAAGACACATTATGATGGACTGCCAGGAAACCTGGGATCTGAGGGTAAAGACATTTCTAAGATTTACGGTCAATGAGAGGTGGCTGTGGTCATCAGTTTTTTGGGAAATAATGATTTCTGGGCATGAAACGCGATTGACATGGGAATTCTTGACATTTCTGAGAGAGTTGAAATCTATCTATTTAAAAATTTGAAGTTTGGTTTTCTGAGAATGTTGAAAGTATAGTTTGTAAATGTATGTCATCTGTGGTACAATGTGAAAGTGAATGAAGAGCAAAGGCAGTGTAGAGGTTAGTGAGCATGAGTTGCTGTGTGAGGATGCAAAACACTTAGGGCCTGATGTCAAAATGACCTTGGTTTTGAAAAGAAGAGGAGGATGAGGAGTCCAAGATACAGATCTAAGTTGTGAGAGAAGGGGTGGGGCAACAGTCTTGCCAGTTTAATGATGGGCGAGAGATGAAAAGTGGGAGGTAGGTGTGAATATTACCTGAAAGATACTGCAGGCTGGGGTGGGAGGGAGGAGCTGAGTGCATGGTCTGTCTCCTGCATATAAAACCTAAGAAAGGCTGATAGTATGGGAACTGGCATTGTGTTAGTGGTTCGGTGAGCGGTTTGAGGTCTGCTTGGTGGAATGCCTGATATGGTGATTAAAGAAAAGAAAGCAGGGGGAGCCAGAGGGTAGACAAAACATCCAGGTTTCACCAGACTGCAAAGCCACTGACAGCTCCACCCCAGCCCACTCAGAACCCATGCTTGTGCTGCACGAGGTAAAATAATTTGCAAATGCATAGAGCAATACATCCATCTGAGCCAGCAACCCCATCGGTCAACAAATCAGGAAGCTCCAAGGAAGAATCCCAAGCACCCAAAAGCTGGGTGAGCAGGCCCACAGACCACAGAGACACCCAGCAGAGTGACAGACCAGTACCTCTTGTAGCCCATATAACCCCAGAACCATTGTGCTTTGCTACAGAACTGAATGATGCCTTCCCTAATTATGGGGGAAAAAGCTTCAACTCAGAGACTTTGAAGGCACTCCAGTCCTCAAAGTGCCCACGATCGTAGTAACTTGTCCCTAACCAGGATCTTAGCCCTCAACCCACAATGGACAACACCCTAGGTGCCAACCCCTCCTCACCACTGTAGTTTCAGTGTGGGGGCCAGAGACCCATCTCCCATACGACCAGGGTTCAGCTCTCATGCAAACAGATCAGTCTGACAAGTCAGATAGTGGGGAGAGGCCAAGGGCATGTGGAACACACAGCAGGAACCTAGCTGCAAATGCAGCAAACTCTAGCATAGCATTCATGCTCACCATGGTTCAGTTCATGGTGGAAGAAGAATAGTGCCCTCACAAATGTATGTTTTTTTTTTGTTTGTTTATTGAATACGTTTATTACAAACCTTATACATAAAAGTACTTAATCATCCGGATTATGTAAAATAATCCAATTACATTCAAACTAAACAGACAAAGGAGAGTTGGGAAAAAGGAAGAGGAAAAAAAAGGGAAGAATGCAACTTTTACTTAAAAACACATCAAACACACATAAAAATAAATCCATTTCCTACGATTCTTTAAAAATCATTGATCATTTTTAAATTCTTTAAAAAAGGATACATCCCTAATTAATAGCGAAGTAGGTTGACCCCTTAGAATACGGTGCCAAAATGAAAGCCTAGAGAAATACCGTATATCATGCACGTAGTCTCTAAACAATTCTATTTGCTTCTCTGCAAGAGTTGAACGGAACAAAAGTTTGTTTTACCTCACCAAATGTATGCGATTTCCATCTCTTGAGTTCATATTGTGCCTAAAGATCTTTTGCTGCCTACAGCATAAGCAGCATAGTGTGATTCTCATACCTTCACATCATTTTAGGAAATGCTTACGGTCCTTGTCAAGTAGGTGATAATGATCTGTGGATGTTAGTGCCTGCAGAGTTCAACATGGAGCCTCATGCAACAGGCCACATCAATTACTAGCCAACTTAGAAAGGAGGCTTGGCAAAACCACTTGTTCAGAACCCCTTAGTGCTTCATGCAATCAAACTTAATGCAAGTAGTCAGATATTAATTACATCACAGCTGCACGCAGACGTTTCTTGAGTGAACATTTGCATGCGGTTTCGAGCCCTTGTTTGGTCTAAATATCAGCCAGTCTCTTATAATGAGTATTTTTTATTTTATATTTATTTATTTATGTATAGTACCAAATAGTGGCAAATACCAACTTTTAATACTAAACACAATAAAAATTCCGAAAATCCAATAAAAGAAAACAAAGGGCCTCATTATTACATGCCGCCAGTATCAATTTTTTTCCCGTTCCAGCGAATGGGCAATTATTGGGTCATTACGGCCCTGCTGGACCTGGTAATTGCCTATTTGCGGGCGCTGGAAAAAAGATGCTCCCCATTCCCATTCGGCCCCATAGGCCTGAATGGGAATGGGAAGTCGGACGCACCGGCACTGTTTATAACAGTGCCGGTGCATCCAACATGCTGTGCTTGCGGGTGCCTTTTTGCCCGCCAAATCCGACCTGGCGGTCAGAAAGGCACCCATGAGCACAACTCGTAGTTTGCCAGTCCAGGAACTACGGTACCGGCATGCTTACCGGTACCGTAGTTCCCGGACCGGCAAACTTATTATTAAGCTGAAAGTCTCAGAAACACGCATGTAATATAAAAATCAGCAGAAAGTTTGTAGAGCATTACAATCACCAAACTAGTGCCCATAACTAAAAAGTGCCAAAACGTTATTAGCTCAAAACAGTAATTCTAGTAAGGCCACTATTTTCCTCCACAAAATGGTGAAATAAATAATAGGAGCCTCATGATTTCCACTCATAAAAATAGGCCACAGTTCAACGTTAGAGTAGGGTCCTGTGAGGCCAGCAGCAAACAATGCGTTCCCCCAAAGGTTTCTAGCAGAGACACATGAGAACAGAAGATGATTAACAGTCTCCAATTTGCGTTCCCCACGCATCCGACAAAGCCTATTTTCTCTCGGTATCTCAAGCCAAGCACCCACTATGTCGTCTCAGTGTTAAATTGTATATTAAAATAATCCCATACCAGATTATCACCCACAAAGTGAGATATGTAGGCTGGCTTTACTAGCCATTTCTGCGCATATTACAAGGAAGCAGTAGCCTTATTTTTTGTGGCTAAGTCTACAATTAACTACTCTCTGCTAGTGCTACTCAGGATAGTTTCTATGGTTTTTCGAAGACATTGAGAGATGCTTCTATGACAGGCTCAGGCTCTAATGCAATGATACTGAGTCTCACAAGATAACTAGAGGACATCAAACTTGCTCACCTAGCGAGCACTTCCCGCATCACCTCCCTCAGGGTATTTATTGGAGCATGTATCAAATTCCAATAAGTGAAATGATAACAAAGGTGAGCCTTTATGTGAATAGGGACCACATCTAATTAGAAATAGACCATTTCCATAGTGGTGCAAGATGGGAGTCTCAGCAATCTCTTAAGTATAGTTCTATCCAGTCTAGACAGTTCTAATGATTTAGCAAAAAGCCAAGTTTCAGCCCCAAATAGGATGATTGGTAGAATATTTAGCTTAGTATTGTTTACCAAGAGTCTCAACCAAGAGTCTAAACACAGTTTTCCCGCTCTGTCTCTCCCACCTCGGACAGACCACGAGAGACCACTTTCCTTCCCATGTTCTTCCCGCGCAGCGCTTCGTGCTAGAAGGGAAAATATGGAGGTAAAGCAGAGTCAGGCAGGTAGCAAGCTCCTCCTTCACAGTAGCAATGGAAAAGATACTCCAGCGAATCCACGAGACACCACATGTCTTACCATTTGCTTCCCATGCAGCACACCACGCTAGAATGGAGAATAAGTAGGCAAAGCAGAGTCAGTCAGGTATAATCTCCTCCTTCATAGTAGCAATGGAAAAGATACTCCAGCGAAAACATGAGAGACCACTTTCCTTCCCACTTGCTTTCCGCAATGAGAATTTAAGTACAGTCATTTCGCAACCACCATTCACTCCCTGATGGACAAATGGCCCCAGTATGTCCCACTGAGTGCAGCATCTGAGCAAGTTTGATCAAAGTTTGAGAGGGCAATTAGCCAGCAACCCACCATATTAAGGAAGGGGAAGTGAGAGCCAGCCGAAACTTAATGCCTCTTGTAAAACTAAACACAATTCTTATGATAATGAGTGGAGTCTCCAGACTCTGACATCCCCTCATCTGCCAATCCCTAGTTAGAGATAGAAAGAGGGAGCGAAAGAGAGAAGGAGAGAGAGAGAGTGGCAGAGAGATAGGCAAAGAGACAGAGAGGGAATGAGTGGGAAAGAGATTGACCGTTGCAAGGTGAGAAAGGAAAATGGCAGCTGGGGATGAGACCAGGCTGTTGTCCACTGTTAGGCCTTTTTATGCTTTTCTACAACGCTTATGTATTTTTGTGTTTTTTTCATCATACCTTGCCAGGATATGCCCTGCCTTGCTGCTGAGGGCTTGATAGTTTGCACTCCAAGTTAAGCTCTCACCATTCTACCTTTCAACCTTACACTAAACTTCTCACACGTGACCCACTGTGATTCTGTCCACTGGGATTTGCTCCCATGTGTTCCTCTGTAATTGTGCTCTAATGCTTCCCTATTTAACAGCATCCCTCTGGTATTTTGCTCATAGGTGTCCCACTGTGATTTTACCCACATAGTGTCCAATGCATGGTAGGATAGGTATAGTCCTACTGTGTTTTGCTGTTTTATACCTAATATAATTGAAGTTACTGTCTCCTAAATATTGTCCATGACCTTGTAGGATGCTGAGTTGTTTCTATAGACATCACAAGGAGTCTGCTTCTCTGGAATCTCTTCTCTGAACTTCTGTCAGGGACTATTCTCAACCACTGTCTACTTATTACCCACTGCTCCAAGCTCCCTATGTCTTCAACTCCTCCCAGTGTACCCCCACTTTCACAATGGAAGAGTCACTGCACACTGTCCACTGACAGAGATAACAGTCCACCCTGCGGTGTCTCAAGATATATCCTCACAAGCAACTAATCCAAAGGGTGTCACCACCAAGACCTTGTCATGGCCAATCTGGATGCCAGTTCCAAGTCAATCAGCAGGACCTCCCCTAAACTACCAGCCTATACATGTACACCCATAGTTCCTGGGGACAATAGAATAGTAGCAGTGCGCAGAGTACATCATAAAAAGATAACATAACATAAGCCAGTTTATTTGCACCATAAATGGCAACATGGATTTGGAGGTGGCACTAGAGCTGTTGAATCACCTTGCAGAGCAATACTCAAGCGACTGCAAAATACAGCCATACAAGTGTTATTTTTTAACTTTAGCTAACAACTGGCTGATGAAGGAAGAGTTGGATAATATGTTTGGACTTCCATTCGGAAGAACATACAATGATTTATTAAGGGGGGTGACTGCGTGGTGCAATAAGGGCACATTTCCCCATATTTAAGTCAAAGGAACAAATCATTCTTATTACACTTGGGTAGGTGTTAAGGGGGTCAGATATGTCTTGCAACCTCTGTTCGAACCCAGGTGGCGCCTTTCACATTGACAGTCATTAATGTTCTGAAAGAATATTCACTCTTTGTGATTCGACACATTTCGATACATTCTAAGGATGAACCATTTAAGGTCGTTCGATACACACTAAGGGCCCAATTCATGGAATATTTGTCCGGTTCGAAGTGACTTTGCACTGCTGAAAAGTGACTATGCACTGCCACAACAAACCCTGATTCATGGAACTGTGCAAAGTGTACCTTTGCAGTGCAAAGTCCGGTGCAAAGTGTAATTTTTGCCGTGGAAAGTCCAGGCAAAGTCATTGCGCTGACTTTGCTCGGACTTTGCACTGCAAAAATACACTTTGCACAGTTCCATGAATCAGGCTCTGTGTTGGTAGTGCAAAATGCAACGTGCTCACCTTGGAACCAATGCAGCGCGGAGCAACACAGGTTCCATCGCCAGGTCCACGCTCAGAAACCTCTAGGTATTAAGTGCGTTATAAATAACCAATTACAATTACAAAAAAAGTCACTTTTCAGCAGTGCGAATTTCATTTCTTTCCAAAACTGGCATTGTACAAACAAGGGAGTCCAAAATAATCTAAGTTGGCGCAAATACAATTTATCCCAACTCTGTATTTACACATATCTATTGTTGTGTAGCAGCCACAAAAAAGGGTAAACAACTTTTGCAAGACAACTAATCTTCATTTTTCATAACAATTATTACAAAACCATATAGGAGATTGCCAGGAACGGGATACCATTGACTGCTAACTTGGAGATTCACCTTGTCTGACATGTGTTAACATGTTTAGATTCAACACTGAATGTCGTTTTGCGATTGCATGCATACAATCCAATACATCCATTTTTTTTTTTAAATTTCCAGTAAATGAAACAACACTGACAAAACTGTTTTATAAGAGGTCTGCATGATTACGTTGACATGAGTGCATATCACAGTGAGTTAGGCGCGTGACGTCCTGCATTGCATCAAGAATTACATTATACATTAGAGGTTCGGCGGCACACACTTAAATGCGTTTAACCAAGCTGCCTTACTTAACGTCGGGCCCAGTTTAATATGTGTATCGCGAGCAATGCCAGCTGAAATAAACGAATCAGACTTTTGAAAGTCAGAATGTTAGCCTCTGCATTCCCCAGGCTAGACTTCGCAAATCAAAGAACGAACGGGCACTGCCAGTAACAATCCAGCACACTGTCAATAAATGCGTTAACATCATGGTTTGCAGCAGTGCCCAGAATTCACAGATTATAAATATTCAGATCGCGAACTCGTGCATGATGGATGGCTCTGTCTGTGTCATTGCGCATTGATGTTCGTGCACGTGACATCAAAGCAACACACTCGAATTCACGCTAATATTTATTAGCCAACAGTCCCAACGTTCTTCATGGCACACTATAGACCAGACGCGCAATGTCCATTGGCAACCGGGGGTTTGTGACGGGAGGTTAGCACTTGCATCTGGTTTCACCTGGTTTCAGGGTGCGAAGGGGAGATGTATGGCTGCTTTTAACATTGAAGCTTGAGCAGGAGTCTCACTAGAATGTACAAAGATGTTAAATGCTCCAAGCACTACGTTTGGTCAAGAATGCCCACAGAAAGAAAGTAACTAACACAAGAAAGCTACTTTTTAAAGATGCGTCATAAGGTCTGGTAGTTTAAGATGAAAAGTACATTAGACTTGTAGTCCGCCTTTCGAGGTGCAGCAAATACAGCTGCAAAGATAATCTTTCGGTTTAATAGTAGGGTTTACATATGGAAAGGGTGCTTTGGTCGATTTGTTTTATTTGTAAGTAAACTCTATTATATGGTATTGTAGTGGTTCTTGAAAGTCCAAATATATGTACTAACTATGGCAGGACAAAGACTGATATACAGGAAAATATCTTCTCTGTGAAAGGGACAGTGAGCTAAAGACTTGGTAGAGTCTCTCCCTCTCCCAGGGGTTATTCATCCAAGAACAGGTTGTGTTTATGCTGGTAGAGAGATTCCCAGACCGCCCTTTGTTTTACATAGATTAACTTTGGGTCTCACCCTAAATTACCAAGGCGATCCAGACGTGGACCCCTTGCTCACTGTTCTTAGAGAGGCACAGCTCACTGTTTGTAGAGAGGCACAGCTTCACCTCACTGATGATGCCCAACAAGGCTGAAACACGTGTCTGGGGTTGCGGTTGGTATTCTTGTTCAGAGGAGATGTGCCTAGTTTTTCGGCGCTGGACTGCCCCTGGGCAGGACAAAGACTGATATGCAGGGAAATTTCTTCTCTGTGAAAGGGACAGTGAGCTAAAGACTTGGTAGAGTCTCTCCCAGGGGTTATTCACCCAAGAACAGGTAATTGGGCTGTGTTCATGCTGGTAGAGAGATTCCCAGACACCCTTTGTTTTGTATGTACTAAATATAGTTTGGAAGGTATCGGGTAAGTTGTCTGAATTACTGGGTTCAAATCGTGGCTGCCCTGCTTAACTAAAGCGTGTGATCCTGGGCAAATATGTTGGTCAATCCCAGTCACAGCATTAGCAATCTGGCACGTCCTTCACAAGAGGAAGTGTCAGTGGCCTGAGTGCACTGAATTGCACAATTGCTTCTAACTTGACACCAGTTTACAAACATGCCTTGGTGGAGAATGGTCTCCGAAGGTAGTTCCTCTCCCGACATATGAAGTTAGCCCCCGCCCCCTGAAGTATTGCTCTACTTGAAACCCTACTATATCCTGCCTTTTCTCTACAGGTCCAAGACTTCACCATCCCATGACCGTGACCTTGACCGTGTCAGTAAATAAAGTAAATAATTTGAGCCACTCCTGAGCACCAAACACAGTGTACACCTGTCAGATGCCTACACACTACTGGAATATATCATGCATATTAAGGGGGGGAGGGTGGGCAGGATTCCCTGAAACTTCAGCCTGAAGGGACTCCTTTTTTGTATGTGTGCTTTGCATCTTGCCCCTTGTGCTCCCTTTATCGGTTCAGCAAATAAGGGGCTGGCTAGTATGAAAATGGCCTTTCCACTTGATGTCTCTGTACATCCCTACCCAACTAATGGTTCTGATCACTTCCTCCCCTCATTCTGCTCTATGCTCCCCCTCATGCCTGTCCCTCCCCATGCCTTTTTTGTTCTACCTCAGCGACCTCCGCTCCTTTTCTCCCTCTGCCTATCTTTCATGTCTTTCCTCTGCCTTAATCTCCATTCAACAGTTCCCTTCTCTTTCCTCTGACGAAGCAGGCTCCACTTCACATAACACACTTCACTCTACCATTGATACCTATTACCTTCCCCTGCATTTTAATCCCTCTCTTAAACCCCTGCAACAGCCGCTATGCCCTACCTAACAATACCCTTACTCGTCTCTTTTTAAATCAAAATGACGTTCGTAGAACACTCACTCTCTTTCTGACTTCACTACTCTTTCCTCTTTACATTCTTGATATGGTTCTCTTCTCCACTGTGCTAAAAAATCCTTCCTCTCATCTTACTTCATATGTATCCCGTTATCCCTGTGTTAAGTTTCAGGTGTTTGACAAAATGTGTTCCCCTCTCTTCCTGATCTCTCAACTTCTTCCAAATGTTCTTTCACTGACTTTTCTGACTACTTCACTTTTAAAGTCTCTACTCTTCAACCTTTTTTTTATCTTCTTCCACTTCCACCTCATCTCAGCCCATTTCTACTTCTACTGCATTATCTCCCATCTCATCCTCTAGTTCTGATACTGCTTCCTTTGATATGATAGTGTTTCAAGGCACGACAAGGCAAGGGAGGGAAAACAGAGGGAGGACAAAAAACTACGATCTTACTAGGCCTAGTGACATAGAGATCGCGCAAGTGCAGGGGAGCGGAGAAGTGCCAGGGGAAGGGGTGGGAGGATGGACAAGTGCAGCACAAGGAAACAGGAAACAACAAGTAGTTCGGCCAACGGGTGGCAAGTGCAAGTGTTAGAAGTGCAGACAACAAGTGTCTAATAAGTGCAGGAGAGGGGACTGTAGGGTTACAGATACAGTCCACACATGCAGGGGGTGCAAAGAGGCAGTGCAGGTTTTCAGCTGGACAGGCAGGGACTTGGGCCCGAGATCCGAGGGCTGCCAGGTGACCAGTGCATGTAACAGGCAGGATATCAGCAGGGGAGAGGATGAGAGAAGGCAGAAGCAAAGAGGAAGGTCTTGAGGTGCTTCTGGAACCGGAGACGGTTCTGCTCAAGTTTCAGAGAGGCAGGGAGGCTGTTCCAGAGGGAGGCACCAGCCGAAGAATGATATCTGCCCCCAACTCATTGTTTTGAAAAGTGACTGACCCTCAAGGAGTCGGAGATGGAGGAGCGAAGAGCTTGAGTAGGAAGATATTTTCGTTAGAGAGAGTCGGGGGTATTGTGGTCCCAGGCTACAGAAAGCATTGTTGATGATGCAGAGGGTCTTGAACTTGATCCTTGCTGTCACTGGGAGCCAATGAAGAGAGTTCAGTGCTGGAGAGATACAATCCCTGAGCTTCAGGCCAAGGGCAAGTCTCGCAGTCCTGTTCTGGATGATTTGTAGAGGAGAGAGAGTAGAGGCAGGTAGGTTTAGAAAGAGGCTCTTGCAGTAGTCCAGCCTAGAAAGAACCGGAGCTCTTGAGACAGTGAGGTTCAGAGGGAAAGTGAGGAAAGGATGAATACCTCTGAGGAGGTGAAGCTGGTAGTTTGACTTCTTAGAGACATCAGAGATGTGAGGGTAGAAGGAGAGTGTGAGTCAAAGATGACCTTGAGGTTCTTAGCCTCACAGGTAGGAGCAGGAAGAGGGCCCAGAGGGGGCAGCCAGAGGGTGAGAGGGAGGGAAGGTGCTTGCTTGCCCGTGCCCATCCTGTGGCATCCCCATCTGATCCTATTCCTGCATCTCGTATCCTTTCTATATACATTTGCAGTATTCCTTATCTTAGCTATCTTCTTAATCTCTTGCCCTCTTCTTCCTCCTTTCCCACTGGCTTTGAACATGCCACTATCATTCCAATTATCAAGAAACATTCTCTCGACTCCTTCCTCCAATCAAACTTCTGCCCTATATCAGTTCTCCCCTTTCGCTCTAAACTATTTAAAGGAGCATTTTCATCTTATCTTAACTCTCACTCTTTGTTACCCCTGGTTCAATCAGGTTTTCTTACGGCATACTTTACTGAAACTGCTTTATTACACGTATATAACTCTTTGCTTGTAACAATAATGTCCCATCTACCCTTATCCTCCTTAAAGTCTCAGCTACCTTCCATACTGTGGATCACCCTACACTACTTTTCTCTCTCACCTCCCTTGGTTTCTGTGGCAGCGCACTTCAAAGGTTCCAGTCTCATCTTTCCTTGTACACTCACTCGCTATCTTGCGCTGGACATACCTCCACACCCGTCTTCTCTTGTATGAGTCCTTCAGGGCTATGTTCTTGGTCACTGCATTTTAGGCATTTGTTATTTCAGTGCTTAGATACCTGTGGGTTTGTAGTACTGTATAAAACTAGATATTTTTTTTGTTTTGTTATTATTATTATTATTATTATTATTATTATTATTTTCTCAAAATACACTACTCGCCTTACAACTCTTATCCAGTCCTTCAATCATTCATACCACTTCTATGCAGAGGACTCTCACATTTTCTTTTCCTTTACTTCCCTTTATAACTGTCTTCATTCAACTGTTTCAACCTGTCTCTCTACTGTGCAGTCTTGTAAGTCCTCCTATTTTCTTCATCTTAACTCATCCAAGACTGACATTCTCTTATTTCTGACATCTTCCCTATCCCCATGCCATGTTCTTTCTCGTCTACTATTTCCTCCTACCTTTCTTCCGTTTCTCCTCATGCCCAAAACCTAGGGAATACTTTTGATCTCTCTCTATCTTTCTCACAACATGTTTTCACTACTGCTTGCATCTGTAACTCTCATCTTGGCAACCTGTTGCCTATATGTCCGTACCTCTCCTATCACTCTGCCAAACTCCTTATCACTACCTCTATAGTATTTTCTCCTGACTCGATTACTGTTCCACCCTTTTAGTGGGTCGTCCTCTTCACATCTTACTCCACTTCATTCAGTCTTTAATTCTTCTATCCAGTTCTCTTCTCTCAATTCCCTGAGCCTCTCTCTTCATCACGTCACTCCATCGCTTATGGTTCTTTTGATTCTCGTCACCTCTTTCATTTCTCACTTTTTTGGCGTTAAGTGCTACTATAGCCACGCTCCTCCATATCTGCGCTCTCTTATATCACCTTGTTCCGCTTCACATGCTCTACAGTCTCAAAACTTGCATTCTTTCTCATTCCAACACCTCCTTAGGCACCTTCCCGTTTCTGGTCTTTTTGTCTCCATGCACCCAAATTTTGGAACTCCCGCGCCCCTGCCATTCGATCCTCTCCCTCTTTGCACATCTTCTGTACAAGGTCAAAAACACATCTCCTGCCCTCACTCACCTTACTTTCTAATTCTGTATTGTTATACATTTTTGACTCAACATTTTTCATTTCATGGGACAGTTTTACCTAACTTTTTACAGCGCTTTGCCGTCCAGCGTTTTATAAATTCCAATAAAATAAAAAAATACAAAATATAAACTGTTGAGAAAAACAAACGTCCATACAACAACCTTGATTGTACAGCATGAATCTTTTTTTTTGCTGACACAAAACCCACTTATCTATTTTATAATGAAGCTAGGAGCACCCAAACCTATCAAAAACATAAAAAACTGAACCAGTAGAGTGAAAACTACACACAGCGCTGGAGCCAGCAAAGAGAAGTCTCCCTGTATTTAAACCATGTTTGATAATCTATGCATTGTTTTAACAATAAAATAAAATGGCTCAGTGGTTTGAACAACTGGGGCAGAGATCAACTTGTAGCACACAGGCACATTTTTGGTGTGTGCGGTAATATGCCTCACGGAGTGTAAGTCTGTTCGTATGTTCAAATCCCAGCAGATATTTTTTTTTCGGGTTTCTTCCTTATGGGGCCGATACAATGAGCACCAGTTAGGTATTAGTTGCACCTCTACACCAAGTACCAAGAAACTATAAATTTTTCTGTGGGTTCAATATGAAAATGGACTATGCACTGTAGTGTAAAATGATCGTGCATAGTACAGACTATGGTGGCCTGTATTCTCTAGTGGACAGCTAGCCCCATGCAGACTTGCCATTTGCTATCTGTTCCAATAAGGAACAAATCCTCTCACAGATGTCCTGCGGCGGAAGCCTTGCTGGACAATGTATATCTTGTTATGGTGTGTTGGTTGCTTGTATAGTACTTGAGCCAGTCTAATTTTTTTTTTTTTTAAGTGGTATTGCTACAGCCATAGCTTGTGCCCCAGGTAAAGAATAGAGCTGTAACTCAAGCCTACCTGTCGAGTAAGTGTCACGTATACACATTAGGAGCTGTTGATCAGAACATTAGTAGAGTGCTTTAGTTGCACATTCACCCACTAGGCTCTTTTACTGTTTTTCTCTCCCCATAGCCCATATCACCATGTATGCACTGATCTAGCACATTGTACCCTTAACATGTGTTGTAAGGAATTTGTCATGTGTTTATTAAGGTATCAGGACGACATGGGCGTCACATTGGAAAGGTCCACCTTTATGGGTGGGGGTGGATAGTGAATGAAAGAGCAGGCTGGATAGTAAATATCAAAGTGACTAACTAAAGTGTTTGATTTGACAAAGGCAGATAGAGTAGTAGACAGTTTGGTATTTTATTGAGCATTTGCTAGGCGCTTATACAACAGAATTGTGTTTCGAAGCACCACTGGGAATGGAGCAGAGGATAAAAACATTTTCAAAAACAATAGATATACAATTGTGGTCCTACTAGGCCTTGCGGTATTCAGACATGCAAGTGCAGTGAAGAAGTGCAGGGGATAGGGATGGAGGCGGCACAGAATGTGTAAGTGCTGGTAGGGGACCCAGGAAGGAAGTGCCAAGGGAGCCAAGGAAGATGCCTCGGACTAAGAACTAAGTGCTGGGGCAGGCGACTCCCAAGGGTGGGAAATAGATCTGCCAAGCAGGGGCCCACAGGGGCAGTGCAATGGGCGGGAGGTGCTGGTATCGACTGCAAAGAGGCCTGGTATCCTGAGAGATTAATGAGGGACAGGCCACCGGTCTCAGCAGCAGTGGGGTGATTAGCAGGGAAAGGAAAGGGGTGATGAAAAGCAGAGTTTTAGTAGTTTCTGGAACTTAAGAAGGTCTGGCTCAAGACTGAGAAGGGCAGGGAGGAATTCCAAAGAGAGGCACCAGCCAAGCAAACAGACTTGACCCCAACTCTCTGTTTAGAGAAACGTTTGACAGTCAAAGAGTTGGAGTTAGAGAAGCAGAGGGCTCTAGCAAGGAAGTACTTAGGGAGGCAAAGTTGGAGATAGTGTGGTTCTGAGCCCCAGAAAGCCTTGTGGATGCTGCAGAAGGGCATGAATTTGACCCTTGCACTCACCCAGAGCCAGTGGAGAGAATTTAGGGATGAAGAGATACAGTCCCAGGGTTTGTGACCAAGGAGAAGCCTTGCAGCCCTCTTCTGGATTATCTGGAGGGGGCATAGGGAGAAAAGAGGGAACTTGAGAAAGAGTCTATTGCAGTATTCCAGATTCAAGAGGACCAGAGCTCTGGAGACATTGAGCTTCTGTGGGAAGGTTAGGAAAGGGAGAATGCCTCTGAGGAGGTAGAGCTGGAAGTGAGTCTTCTTGGTGAGGTCCATGATGTGAGAGGTAAAGGAGAGAGCGGAGTCGAAGATGACCCCAAGGTTTTTGGCATCACTGGTTGGTGGGAGTAGAGGGCCCAGAGAGGGTGGCCACAGGGTAGGAGGAAATGACGGTGCAGGGGTCTCAAAGAGAAGGATATCAGTCAGACTGGCATCAAGACAAAGTTCATTAGCTGTGCACCATGGCTGAATGGCAGATAGGCAATCAGGGAAGAGCAAGGCGGAGGAGGTAGTAGAAGAACGTTCGAAGGAAAGCTGTTTGTCATCAGCATAACACTGGAAATGAGGAGATCAGGTGAGCCAAAGGGGCGAGATATATGTTGAATAGCCAATGACAATATGATAGAGCCCTGGGGGACGCCACAGATGGAGAGTGTGGTGGTGGAGTAGAAAGGGTAGAGGGCCATGAAGTTGGGCATGCATTTCTATTTGGCGATGGATGAGAGAGAGAAAAGTGCAATAAGTGGGAATGATTCAATTATTGAGTAACTGGTTAGAAGGTGAAGCATCCAAAGTGCATCAGAACATGTGCATGTATGAGAGTGGGTGTGCATGTGTATGTGAGTGCATGGATGTGCATGTGTGTGTGTCTGTGTGTGTTGTGTGTGTGTGCTCATGTGCAGGTTTGAATACAAGTATTTGTGTTCGAGTTTTTGAGTGGAGGGGGCATGCATCATGATTACAAGGCAATGCTGGCAGGTGAGTGAGGCAGCATGATAATGACATATATTGTGGCCACATCCAAAATGGAAATATGTTCTTAAAGTGGCATGCTGACATATATTGGGCACAGTCAGCTTAGCTAGGTGTACTTGTAGGCGAATGCTGGCATATTTTGGGCACATCCAGCATTAATGTGTTCTTACAGAGGTGTTCTGAAATACATGGGGCACAACTAGCATGCCATTTAATTATATTGACAAACTAGCATATATTAGACTCAGCCAGCATTATCGTATTCTTACAGTAGCATGCTGGGAAATTGCAGTGACTTTATGGTGTAGATTGGTCACCCACAACCTCAAAATGATTTCTTACATTAGCAATATTGGGATGCCATGTTGGGGACTGACAGGGTAAACGTGTTTTACAGGGAATGCTGGCATATTGTAGACTTTCTTTTATGAACAGTGTTAGAAAATGTCTCTTTGTACTGTTGGTGTGGTGTTTTGGGTCTACTTGAGTTTATTTGCAAATTATATGGCTTTCTTTACCCAATGTTTTTTTGAAATATGTGCCGTTAACGCATCATTCCAACACATCACTTAAAAAGTATTCCCTGGGAATCCCCTCTGCCAACCCCTCTCACCCCCACCCTCCTAATCTGTCTAACTGGTTTGGGAATGCATGCTTAGCTTGCTACAACACTCTTATAAATTCCAGGACATGATTTATGTTCCTCCACTTGAAAAACATCATCAGCCTTCATTGTATCACCCCCAGAAAATTAGTGTCTGCTATGCCCCAAATTATTTATGTGAAAAATATTGAAGTGATATATTAACTGGATGGCTTGGAAGTTGGAGGAGTTAGAAAAAGTGTGGAGACATGAGCTGATCTGACAATAATACTTGGAGATAATCTTTACATAAACCTACAAAGAGAAAACAAAGTGTCAAGGGGAAAGTGGGGCAGAGAAAGCATAAGACAGGTAAAGGAAGGGGCACCCAGAGAGCAGACACATATACAATGGAGTTGGAGAGATATTTAGTAGGCAATCAACATTGTACACAAATGTAAGGTATTTATTAATATGTAAGTTATCTGTGCCCTATGCTGCACATTGTTCCTGAAATATGCAACACGGGGCACAGATTTTAATATTTTGGTGATGAGCTTTTGTGAAAACTGTAACATTAATATTCACTTTTCAAGCTTGATAAATTGTTATTGAGGTACTGAGGATCAAACTGTCAGTCAGGAAAAACACTCAATGATGCAGCACTTTTACAAGCTGTTTGTATACACAATTACAGCAGAAATGACATCACATTAAATTATCAATTTATAAAACCTACAGGGGATTGGAGTTGGTTAGTAAGTTGCGCTAAACATAGAACATGTCAAGGTTACTCACTTAATAGGTGGACACCTATCTGATGGCTCCACATGGGCCAATCCTACCTGCAGATACTGTTTCTGATACATCACTATAGGGCTTATTGATTGATTGGCGCCATACATCATGGGTGGTGTAGTAAGGGAACCTTTTATTGGTTCACATCTAGCTTACCTACCTTGGACATTTTAACAGGTTGTCAAAATATGAGTGAGACACAAGTGGGGAAGATACTTCCATGGTCTGCTATATGGTCTGCAATATTTCCAATTAAAGAATACCCCTAATCATCCCAAGGTGATGAGGTCTCCTGAATTCCTTGAACTTGGCCTTGTGTGCTGTCTGGTGTCTGTGTACATATTGAGTTGGTTCTGCCTGTGTTCAATCTATGTTTGGGACAAAATGAATAGGCAGGGTTTTTCATATCTGGCTCACGTGTTGGGATACTGTGTTTGAGAGTGAATTTCCTTCTATTTATTAAGGTTTTAGCTAATTCTAATGTGAATGTTGTGTTCTTTGTGGCCACTCATGGCACGGATCGGTTATTTACTTTTAAGGCTTTTGGCTTGCTTATCTCATGCACCTGGAATTCAGAGGTTATTTGTGCTTTCTGAGACAGTCATTAACTGGGGAGTCTACCTTGCCTTGTCATGGGAACTGTTATATGGTATCTGTGTTCCACTCATCAACGACTCCCTTCCTACTTCCTGCACTTGCCTCGTGTTTGGCTTGGCCCAGAAGCTGGGGAGATTGGTTGTGAGAAGTCAGTGGCCCTGAGGATGCATAAGGGTCCAAAACACCAATCACAGCAAATGAGAGGCTAGCAGAGGGGGGAAGAAGGCAATGAGGACGAAAAGAGGACATTCTTCAGGAGCTTCCGGGAACTTAAGAAGGTACTGCTCAAGATGCACCGGGAGTGGGAGGCTGTTGTATAGGAGGGATCCAGCTGAGGAGAGCGAACAACCTTCTGCTTTCTGTTTAGCAAAACGCTTTACACACAGAGAGTTGGTGCCAGAGGAACAAAGAGGCCTAGAAGGAGAGTATTTTGTAAGAGAGCATTGCAGATTGAAAGCACCCCGGCCCCAGACAGCCATGTGGATGATGCAGAGAATTTGCATTTGATCCGTGCAGCAACTGGGAGCCAGTAGAGACTTCTTATGGCAGGAGAGATGTGGTCCCTGTACTTGAGGTGAAGGATAAGTCTCACACCCTAATTTGGATTAGCTGAAGGGGTCGTAGAGTGGTAGAAGGCGGATTGCGGAAAATGCTGTTGCAATAGTCATGCACAGAGTATACCAGGGCTTGATAGACATTGAGCTTCTGGATGAGCTTGATGTGTTATATACAAGTGACCCTTGAGCACTGACACTGACATTGAGCTATGATGTGTTATACACAAGTCCATTGTAAAACTTTCCCTTGACCTTTAAAACCAATTGATTTTCTACTGTAAGGTGCCTGAAATTAGAGCCAGCATAACTTTATACATGTGTGTGTTTCAGAGTGCTTTTTAATGGAGGGACTCATGTGCTTTCTATCTTGGGCCATGTGATTTCTCAGAGGAGCATGCAACTTTCTCTGCTCCGGGAGGGGTTCCATAGAAGTTGTGCATATATAACTGTCCTCTGTCTAATAATAGGAAACACAGGGAGGTGACCAAGGGATCCACACTATACCACCTCAGGCCCCATCACCTGCTGGCTTGGGGAGGTACACAGCCCCCTGAGTCACCACATGTGCCCCCAGAATAAGGCACAAGTCATTGATACATAATTTGTGTAACAAATAATAATATTTAACTTAAGTTAAACACAGATTCCAGGACAATCCCAGGACCGCCAAGATTAGTATATAACACCAATAATAAACATCTTGTCTGTTCTTAACTCTCTCCACAGGCACTATGCCATGTGTGATTGGACATTGGGTATTGTTTAGTAATACAGACTATGGGTGCTTTGCTGATAATCTATAGATTCATCTGTCAATCTACTGCATAGGACATGTTACTGGATTTCTGATACCCTTGTGACTTTTGTCTCGTACAATGGTGTGGACTTACACCTTTTCAGTGGGCAATGTCTGTCTATGGTGTGCATGATGATTTTGAGCCAGATTGTCACAGTGCATTGCAGTGAGTAGCTGAGTATCAGTTTGTTTGGAAACACATTCATTTGGTGGGGTAGCTCCCACAGCTGACTTGAGAACTATGTCCATAGGACAGCTTAAGACTATTTTAGAGCATTGTAATTATGCACTGTGAAAGTGTAGGTGCACAAATTACATGTCAGATACTAGCAAATACTTTTTCAGTGCTCCCTAATACATTATCACTCACATCCAACTTGCTGTCCCAGCTTGCTTGTTAAGTGCAATACAAATGATGTGCATGGAACACTTGTTAGTGCAACCACCAATGGGAGGAGGCAGTCCAGTTCTCCTTAGAGGCATACACCTCCATTTGCCTGCAAGCTGGAAACCAAGTCAATTCAATTGTTCAGTACTTCTAACAAGACAGTATTTACAGTACTCAAAATCGTACTGTAGCTGTGCTGCCTTACTATTCACTCTGTAGCAGTTCTGGGAGGGGGTGTCATGGTGCACTTGAACCACGAACACACATTGCAGGCTTCAGAGTGCAAATGGTAGCATACAGTAGTAATGTCATGTGTTTGTATAAAGTATTGTTTAATATTGTTCATGCACATGACTTTCCAGAAATCGAGCCCTGCACCACGAGATAAGGCCTTATTCACAGCAACCGCTTCACAAATGTTTTGGACTAGATCACCTACACACTCATATACAACATAGACATGAAAACTTGATCTGGAGAAATGATGGGAGCAGTGGCAGAGCCAGCGGGTTAGGGGGGTTGCTTGCCCCCCTGGCTTCACCCTGGAGCCTGGTGTGCCCCCTTGGTGCTCCCACTGAGCCTTGCTGTTTGTCAGCCCGCGTGCCATTAATTCATCAAGCACACAAACAGACACAGTGTATCATCTCATCTGTGGCACACTGGCACACTGCCAACCATGTCCCGAGAGAGAGAGAGAGAGAGAGAGAGAGTGTGTGTGTGTGCGCGCGCGCATGCGCGCGCACTCCAGCCAGACTGAGTCTGAGATTTGTCCTAACTCATAACGCCAGCCAGCGGCTGTGTGACTCTCTGTGACGGCCCGGCCAAGGCTAATTTGATTCACTGACTTAATATTGTCTACTACTCTACTAACTCTAGTGTAGCTGCTGCTGGTCATGGCCGAGGTGCTCTTGCTGGGTGCTGCTCTCTGAGCATGACAGAGCACACTCACTGTAGTACCGTCAGACAGTGATGAAGCCTCCAGCCCACACACACACACACACACACTCGTCTCTCGTGTCTTGCACACTGTTTCGCTGCTCGCATCTTGCAAATGCATGCATGCCAAGTGCCACCCATGGCAAACCATGCAGAGAGTATTAACTTGAGTAGTTGAGTTGACAGTAAATACATGTATTACTCTCTATACATCCATCCATTTTCTGGCCGCCCAGACTGCGCCTGTTTCAAGTTCTGTTACGCTCACCTGATTCCCACGGGGGCGTCGATCTGGACTGGCCCGATGTTGCTTCCACCAGAGTAACACGTAGAGCCGAGATGACAGACTGGACAGACCCACTTAGCTTCGTTTGTTGGATTCGTACAAATATCTTTCTGCAATGGAGAAAGGGAATTAACCTCCCGTAATCTGAGCGTTAACCCACCTTCCCACTCCCCTTGTCTGCCCACAGAACACTCCTGAAGTTCCCTCTAAATCTCACCTGAAGATTTGGAAAGATGAGCTCTCCATCCTGCGTCGAGCGCAGGGGCGCGTAGACGACCAGTTACTTCACTGGTGTGGAGGAATTGGTGAGTTCCAGTATTGACTCTAAGTCCAATTGTTCGTAAGAGTTCAAAAGTCTGATCTTCACTCTGCCAGATTCCTTGCAGGTTGCAGATTTAAACCACCAGAAGAGTTCCAAGTGGCAATTGGTAAGATCCTAGTAAGTCTATTGTGGTTCTCCCCTTTGGGGCCGGGGTACAGCGATGATGCAGAATTAACTGCGCCGACCCGAAATGAGGTGAGTACCCCCCTGTGGTAAATCAGGTAAGTCTTTGGGGGTGGTTTGTATTGCCCTTGCTCACCTATCTGTTCTTGTCTCCCCCAGGTGTTGAATAATGGCCTGGAGATGCTGGATTCGCAATGGAGTAAAGGAATGCAGCCCCGGTTGGTGAGTTCAGCGCGGCTCTGCGAGGTGCGTGGCAATACACCTGAGAAGGCTTCTCTCTTCCAGATCGACGATGTGCTGGATCAAGGATTCAGGTAAGGGTTTTGTTCTGACCTCTTCTCCTTCTCCTTTTCTTGTTCCAGGTGTTCCAGGGCTGAAGCGGGCGTGGCTGAAGACTGGAGCTGCTGAAGACACGGTGAGCGTTACGCTGCAGCAAGCAGAATAACGCGAAGCACGTGTGGCTGTCCGGGTGTGGCTTAAATAGCCTTGGAAGAAGTCCCAGGTAAGTATTCTTCCACAGCCCCACCCGAGAGGAAAGGAGTCCCTGAGGTAAAGTAGTCCCTTTAAGCCTCATTTGGCTTGTGGCTTCGTGCAGCATGGTCTGCATCAGGTAGGTATGCAGCATGGTCTGCAAGACGTAAGATTTCTGTAATGAGCCTGGCACCCATGGCGCCAGGACTGACTTTATTCTTATGGCCATAGGCGCCAGGAATGTAGCCAAAGAGCCCCTAACTGGGGTTTTTGGGCATGCTTCAAGTGGCATGATGCCTGCTTCCGGGGTTGCTGGGCCTGGTCTGGCTTTCCGGGGGCAGGCATCGTGACAGCACTCCCCCTCAAGGCCCCTCCTAAAGCTGTTCTCCCTCTCGGCCTTGGTTTGTCTGGAAATTCTTGGTGGAACCTTTTCACTAATTGAGGTGCATGCACATGGTCACTAGGCTCACAAGATCTTTCTTGTGGACCATAACCTTTCCAATCAATGAGATAGAAGAGTTTTGATCTCACCCTTTTAGAGTCCAAAATATTCTTGACTTTGAATTCGGGTTCCCCATCTATGAGGATAGGTTCAGGTGGGGTGGTTAGTCTAGTTCCTGGTTGCACAGGATTCAAAAGAGACACGTGAAAAACAGGATGAACACGCATATGACCAGGTAGGTCCAACTTGACGGCCACTGGGTTAATAATAGCCTTAATAGAATAAGGTCTGAAGTACCTGGGGTTAAAAGTATGTGTTCCCTTGAGTGGTAAGTACTTGGTGGCTAACCATACTTGGTCCCCTACTTGGTATTGCGGTGCTTCACTCCTGTGTTGATCAGCATCCTTCTTGTATTTATCCTTAGCCTTTTGTAAATGTGCAGTCGCCTCTTTAAAGGCTTGTGTGATAACAGCGCGGAGATGGTCCACCGCAGGCATCTCTAAATGCTGGGGAGAATCTAAGTCTGAGGTTCGAGGATGGTGACCATATATGGTAAAAAAAGGGCTTTGTTTAGTTCCTGAGTATACATAATTATTGTATGCATACTCGGCGATCCAAAGAATGTCTTTCCAATCCTCCTCAGATTGATGTAGCATACAACGTAAGTATTGCTCAAGAGTCTGGTTGGTTCTCTCAGTTTGACCGTCGGTCTGGGGATGGTGGCTGGTTGAAACTCTAACATCAATTTGTGCCAGCTGGCAGCACTTCCTCCAAAAATGTGAAATAAATTGGCTTCCCCGGTCTGAAATTAACACGGAAGGAAAGCCATGTAGACGGACAACATTTTCAAGGAACTCCTTGGCCTGGATTGAAGCTGAAGGTATTCCTTTTAAAGGAATGAAATGGGCCATTTTAGAAAAAAGATCTACAATAACTAGAATGGTGTTATAACCTTTGCACGGGGGTAAATCCGTGATAAGGTCTAATGACAAGGTATGCCAAGGAGTAGGTGGTATGTCTAACGGTTGTAATAATCCAGCGGGTTTTTTCTTTTCCCCTTTATTTTGAGCGCAAATGCCACAAGACATGACAAACATCTTGACATCTTTTTGCCAGGTGGGCCACCAAAACTGTTTCTTGATTTTGGCTTCAGTTTTAGCAATGCCAGGATGTCCTTCCATCAAGGTGTTGTGGTAATGAGAAATTACAAGTTTCTGTAGTTCCTCTAGTGGCAAAAATAGCCGGCCTTGGTAATAAGGTAGATTGTTGGTGACAGAATACTCTGGGCCTTTCCTTGCCCAGCCCTGTAAGGCATCGGAATCAAAGAGTTGATGGACCTTTTCTTGAATGTCCTCCAGAGAGTGTATGGATGTCAGACCAAGGATCCTCTGTTCAGGAATTATGGGTACAGGTTCTAAAGCTCTTTCTGTTTCTCCCATTCTTATTCGGGACAGGGCGTCAGCTTTTCCATTTTTACAACCTGGTCGATAGGTTATTACAAAATCAAACTCGGCGAAGAACAATGCCCAACGGAGTTGGCGTGAAGATTGGGCCTTGGCTACCTTTAGGTATTGTAAGTTGCGGTGATCAGTGATGACCGTAATGGTATGCCTGACGCCCAGCAGATAGTGCCGCCAAGCCTTGAAGGCGGACTTGATGGCCAACAGTTCCTTGTCGGTTATAGCATAATTTAATTCGGGAGCCGAAAACTTTCTTGACCAAAACGCCACTGGGTGCAGCTGGTTAGTTTCGGGATCCTTTTGGGAGAGCACTGCTCCCATAGCTGAACTGGATGCATCTGTTTCCACTATGAAGGGAAGCTCTGGGCGCGGGTGTCGTAATACAGGAGCGGATGTGAATTTCTTTTTTTACTCTTGGAAGGCGTTCTCGGCTTCTTCTGTCCATGTAAAGCGTTTATTCTTTCGCGATAGTGTTGTAATGGGATGTACAATGTGTGAGAAGTCCGGGATAAACCTGCGGTAGAAATTGGCAAAGCCGAGCATGCTTTGAACTCCTTTGACTGAGCTTGGCGAAGGCCAATTAAGAATTGCGTCCACCTTCCGTGTATCCATCCGGATTCCTTTCGGGGTCAGAATAAATCCAAGAAACTCTACTTCCGTAGTGTGAAAGATGCACTTTTCCAGTTTAGCGTATAACTTATACTGGCGTAACTTTTCTAGGACTGCTCGGACGTGCTTTACATGATCGGATTCTGATAGGGAGTATACTAAGATATCGTCGATGTAAACGACTACACAAACATCGATGAGCTCTCGGAAGACATCGTTCATGAAGAACTGGAAGGCTGCTGGTGCGTTACACAGTCCGAAAGGCATCACCTGGTACTCAAATAATCCGTACTTGATGCGAAAAGCAGTCTTCCATTCGTCACCCTCTTTGACGCGTACCAGATGATATGCCCCCCGAAGGTCTAGTTTTGTGTATATACAAGCGTGCTTTACCTGGTCTAGTAGTTCAGGGATCAAAGGCAATGGGTATTGATTCTTGATAGTTATCTGATTCAGCGCGCGGTAGTCAATGCATGTTCTAAGGTCGCCTTCCTTTTTTGGCACGAAGAACAAAGCGGAAGATGCAGGGGACTTGGACGGGCGGATGAAGCCATTAGCGAGATACTGGTCTAGGTACTGGCGCAAGTGGAGATTTTCATGTTCCGTGAGGGCATAGATTCTGCTGCAAGGTGGTTGTGCTCCTGGTATGAGATGTATTTGACAATCATACGATCTGTGCGGTGGTAAGGTGTTTGCCTGCTCCTTTTGAAAGACATCCTGAAAGTCTTGGTATTCAGCAGGTAATTGTATGGCAGCTGAGATTATTCGGGCCAGTACTGAATTTAGAGTTCTTTTTGGGTAACAGGTGTTAGCACATTCTGGGAAGGTTAGTCTCTTCTCTCGCCAATCAATACAGGGATTGTGTTTTTCCAACCAAGGGATTCCCAGTATCAGTTGAAACTGTGGAGCCTTGATTAAATCAAACACCATAACCTCTCGGTGTCCATCCTGACCCAGCAAAGTCATCTCTGCAGTGGAATGAGTTACGGGCCCAGAGGCAATTTCAGTTCCATCAACAGTGGTGACGACATCAGTAGTGGTCTTTCGGGTGAGAGGGAGATTCATCCTGGAAGCCAATCCGTAGTACAAATAGTTTCCTATGGCTCCACTATCTAAGTACGCCTTTACCGCATTCATGCGTGATGGCTGCTCTGGATCTATAAGGACCATGGGTATGGTGAAATGCGAGGTCAGAGTGTCCTTCTTTAAGCTCGGCAAGCTGACCTCTACGCTTGCCGGGCGTGATCGTTTCCCAAGTCAGGTTTCAAGTGGTTTTCGTCTGCTGCTCCTATAGTTTTCTTGGGTGGTTTTACAGGGCAGTTCCGAAGGAAATGACCAGTAGCTCCGCAATATAAACATAATTGCTGTTGCCGTCTTCTTTCCCTTTCCTTCTGGGTTAAGGGTCCTCTAACCCCCCCGATTTGCATGGGTTCTGAGGCCTCTACCCCCTTCGAGGGTATGTAGGTTTTAACCAAGACCTTGTTTTCAAACTTGGTTCGATCAGCCTTTCTGGTTTGAAGTCTGTGATCTAACTGGACCACAAAATCTATGTATTCAGCACAGTCTAAAGACGGGTTCACGACTTGGGCTAAAACATCCTTGAGTTCTCCCCGAAGCCCTCGATGGAATAATGTAATTCGCTTGGCTTCAGGCCATTCGGTTTCCACAACTAATCTATTGAAAGTTGCAATGTAAGATAAAAGATCCTGATTACCTTGCCGTAAGGATAAAAGTTCGTTATCCAAAGCCTGTCCTTGGGAATGTCGGTCGAACAGTCTTTCCATGCTAGTTCGAAAACCTTGGAAATCTCGAAGAATCGGGTCATCCTGATTTACTAGCGGAATGGACCAGTCCGCTGCACTGCCGCTGAGATATGACAGTACAAAAGCTACCTTAGCTTGATTGTTTGGGAAAGCTCCAGGTCTACATAAAAAGTGTAAGCGACATTGATTCATGAATATAGCAAACCTTTTAGGGTCTCCGGCAAAGCGTTCAGGCGGAGCCAAGGGAACGGCTCCAGGAACGTTTATCTGGCCCCGAGTCAGGTAGAGGTGTTTGTCCAGCCTGGCTTTGTAATAGCTGTCTGGCCAAATCATCTGTTCGTTCTTTTGACACTATCAATTCCCTCCTGAGGGCATTGGTTTCCTGGCGGGCGGAATGCACTTTGGCCCTTAGTTCCCCTAATAATAGGGCCAACTGATCGGTTTCCGAGGTCTCCATGACGCCCAGGTGGGTATTTGTGGGTAGGCTTTGCGTTCTGTTACACTCCCCTGATTCCCACGGGGGCGTCGATCTGGACTGGCCCGCTGTTGCTTCCACCGGAGTAACACGTAGAGCCGAGATGACAGACTGGACAGACCCACTTAGCTTTGTTTGTTGGATTCGTACAAATATCTTTCTGCAATGGAGAAAGGGAATTAACCTCCCGTAATCTGAGTGTTAACCCTCCTTCCCACTCCCCTTGTCTGCCCACAGAACACTCCTGAAGTTCCCTCTAAATCTCACCTGAAGATTTGGAAAGATGAGCTCTCCATCCTGCGTCGAGCGCAGGGGCGCGTAGACGACCAGTTACTTTGGTGTGGAGGAATTGGGGAGTTACAGTATTGACTCTAAGTCCAATTGTTCGTAAGAGTTCAAAAGTCTGATCTTCACTCTGCCAGATTCCTTGCAGGTTGCGGATTTAAACCACCAGAAGAGTTCCAAGTGGCAATTGGTAAAATCCTGGTAAGTCTATTGTGGTTCTCCCCTTTGGGGCCGGGGTACAGCGATGATGCAGAATTAACTGCGCCGACCCGAAATGAGGTGAGTACCCCCCTGTGGTAAATCAGGTAGGTCTTTGGGGGTGGTTTGTATAGCCCTTGCTCACCTATCTGTTCTTGTCTCCCCCAGGTGTTGAAGAATGGCCTGGAGATGCTGGATTCACGATGGAGTAAAGGAATGCAGCCCCGGTTGGTGATTTCAGCGCGGCTCTGGGGGGTGCGTGGCAATACACCTGAGAAGGCTTCTCTCTTCCAGATCGACAATGTGCTGGATCAAGGATTCAGGTAAGGGTTTTGTTCTGACCTCTTCTCCTTCTCCTTTTCTTGTTCCAGGTGTTCCAGGGCTGAAGCGGGCGTGGCTGAAGACTGGAGCTGCTGAAGACACGGTGAGCGTTACGCTGCAGCAAGCAGAATAACGCGAAGCACGTGTGGCTGTCCGGGTGTGGCTTAAATAGCCTTGGAAGAAGTCCCAGGTAAGTATTCTTCCACAGCCCCACCCGAGAGGAAAGGAGTCCCTGAGGTAAAGTAGTCCCTTTAAGCCTCATTTGGCTTGTGGCTTCGTGCAGCATGGTCTGCATCAGGTAGGTATGCAGCATGGTCTGCAACAGGTACGATTTCTGTAATGAGCCTGGCGCCCATGGCGCCAGGACTGACTTTATTCTTATGAGCCTGGCGCCATAGGAGCCAGGACTGTAGCCAAAGAGCCCCTAACTGGGGTTTTTGGGCATGCTTCAAGTGGCATGATGCCTGCTTCCGGGGTTGCTGGGCCTGGTCTGGCTTTCCGGGGGCAGGCATCGTGACAAGTTCCTCATCAGGATCACTGACTCAGGCCTCGGGCACCCTCGGACTGGAGAAGATGCACAGCACTTTATCTAAAGGGGTTCCCAGGGGTGGTGGTGTGGTGTGGACACTGGGCAGGGAGAGCCAGGGCACCAGACTTCAGCTTGAGAGACTGAGTCCAATAAAATTACCAATAAAAGTAACAACAACACTCCTCGCTTTCCCCGGGCCAGGCCCACCACACTTAATTAAAGCAATGAGTCCTCCGGATCATCACCTGACCGACCTTCACCTCTCGTCCCCAGCCCCTTCCTGTGTTCCTTTCCTTCTGCTGCTCTGATCTCTGCAGCCACATGCCAGACGGTGCCCAGCTGGCTGATGATCCCTTTGCAAAATGGACGACGAACGTGGTTTCATATCATGCACAGGGCAGACAGACTGCAGATAGAGAACTGTTAGATCTAGGTGCATGTGGACCGGGCCAGGCAGTGCCAGCCTGGGAGGTGGAGCTGTGGTGGGAGAGGCTGCACTGCTAGTTTAGGTGGAGGTGCTCATGCATTGAGGCTGCTGCAGAACTGCTCAGTGGCAGTGTGTTGTCGTATTGCACCATACGTTGCGTAATGAATGCAAAACGCCATATGGTGCAATATGACAACACCCTGCCACTGAGCATTTTGAGTTGTTATTTCCATTTTCCAATTTCCCCTTTTCCCCGGCAGGTCCAGGGCAAGGCCAGCCAACCCAGGCCTGCCTTGCAACTGTGAACCATGCTGATTTGCTATGAATGTGCCATGAACGGACCCAGAAACAAGTACCACAACAATGCTGAAGTGCGTGTCTTTGCCCTTTGCGATCCCGTCCAGTCCACATGCCGGTGCCGGCCCTGCAGCAGAGCCTGCAGTGTGCCAGGCAGCCTGCTGCCCAGGCCCACTACCAGCCAGCAGCCTACCTGCCATTTGACACACACAATCAGTGACTGTGAGAGTAACCGTGACTGAAGTAACTGACTAGGAAGGACAACGAGCTGCCCGCAGCCAGGATCTCAACAATTCGGAATCGAGTCGGTCAGGACTGTGAGAAGATCTGAATGTGAGTACTGGGTACTCAGTGGCGGCTGCTTACATTGGGCGGGGGGGGCGCCGCCCCCCCACCACAGAGAGAAGAAGAAGAGAAGAGAGTCTCTCTTTCTCTTCTTAAAGTTAACTTACACATTTAAAACCTGTGCAAAGTGGCAGATTAATTATGTATTTATTAATCTGCCGCTCTGCAGCCTTGCAGCCTGGGCTGCTGGACGGGCCCACCAGGCCTGCTACTGCGGCGGGGCGCGTCCCGATTTAGTAGCTTTTCGGCAATGTAGAGTGCGTGGAGCTTGTAGCTCCACGCACTCTACGTAACCATTCGCCCATTCAAGAAGCTGGCGGGGCGCTGGAGGGGTGGCCCTGCACTCTTGGCATTCTACGCAAACAGCGTAGAGTGTCCTCTCCTCCTTGTGGGCTATGGAGCACGCATAGCAACAACAGATTATGGATAGATTCTCATTGGCTGTTTGCCAGCCAATGACAATCCGTTTGGTGTGTGGTGGGTGGAGTCGGGTCATGGGCACACGGTGCCTCGCCTTCCGTTCTAGTTGTTTCTCTCCGAGCCCTGTTGCTGGTCGATGTGGACTTCTTCCAGCCAGGGACCAGGCCCATCCACAGACGAGACTGGTCACCGGACGTGCTGTCTCTGCTCGCCTGCTGCCTGCCCTCCTCCTGACGGAGTCCAGTCCAGATTGATTCGCAAAGGTAAGTTAATTTAATAGTAACTGCGAGAATTCTGCCTGCCTGAATATGCGCTGCGGCCCGCACAATGCTGGTCGTGTACTTGTGTGGGCCGCAGAGTTGCAACTTGCAGTGTATGCTTAAGCTTGTAAGCTTGTAGGTTCAGGCCTACAAGCTTACACAAGGGAGAAGCATACACTGCAAGTCTGCAATGGGGGTCCGGTGGTGGTGTATTATCTCGCCCACCGCTTTGCTTGATTGAGCCACTTAGCCCCTAGTCTCTACTAGCCCTCCCACCTCGCAGCAGATAAGCCTCGCTGCCAGCCCCGCTGCCCCCACTACTCTGCACCGGTCCGGTGGCCCCTGGCCCGCAGTCCTCTCCTCGTGGTGCCTGGAACTGGCTTGAGTGCTTGTTAACTGCGTTACCGTAACAAAGTAAACGAGTGCTCACCGAGCCAGTTCCAGGCCGTTACTCCCAAAATCTGCATAGTCGACAACGACGACTGACTCCCTGGCCCGCAGTCCTCTCCCGAGTCGTGGCACCTGGAACTGGCTTGGTGAGTGCTCGAATAGCGCCGATTCCACCAGGAAGCAGAACCTCAAAATATCAAATGCATCACTTTGCAAATAGTGCCAAGTGCATGAACGACCCGAGCACAGAACTGCAATCAATTCAATTGGATCAAATGTATGAAATATTTCTACCTGTGAATGCGCCACATACTATTGGCTGGTCCTGTCATGTATCATTGATTTTGAGGGTTTATGGCCGAAAATTCTGCTACATAATATGATTTTTTAAAAACTTTCTTGCATGGCCGATTAATTCTCGTTGTGCCTTGGACTGCAGTGCTGCGCAATGTACTGTTAGCGCCTAAACATAAAATGCAGCATCTCCGCCAGTGAGCCAGCTGGGCTGGCAAATGTATTATTAATACATTAATGGACTCCTTTTCTGGGGTGGCACTGCACCCGTGGCTACTCAGGTATGCATTTTGCTTATGCTGGACTGAGCTTCAGTCTCCTTGGGTACTTGTGTGCGCCTGTGCAGGGGTGGCAGTGGCACCGACTTGTGGCTGGTCATTTTATTGCTCAGGGACCATTGTATGCATTTTGCTTATGCTGGGCCCCCGGCGGTGCCCCACGGGTGTGCTTAATTATGAACTATGGCAGTGGGCTCTGTGGTGCTGCTGGAGCACAATGGCAATGCTGGTCACTTGGCTTGAGGATAGTGATGTTTGATGCTGCTAGATTGCTGTGCAGTGTATTTCATGGGGCTGATGGCAGTTCTGGATGCTGGTTGGTGCTTGGTTGCAGTAGTGTGCACTTCTAGGGGTTGCTGGTAGTGCTATTTGCTGCTGCCATTTGATGGTAGTGCTAGACGCTGTTTTCAGTTTTAGTGCTGTGCTCTTTTTAGCTGCTGAATAATATTGCACTTCTTTTCACTGCACTGCATTACGAGCAGGCACTGTGCACCTAGTGTTACCCACCAGCAGCCCCCATTACCACAAGGCAATTTACACCATCGGGATTGCTTTGACACCTTCCCTCCTCCACCGGAGGCCTTCCTGGCTCGGCTCGGCTGGGAGAGCTTCTTGAAACTTTCCTTATTGCCACATAAGGCACATCATGACAAACATATATGTTTCCATCATTACTGGCTATATAATGAATTTCGTTATGCATACACCATAGTACCAGCTATTCTCAATACAAGCTGCTGTAAAATACACCGTCACACTTGCACACGTACCAGTAATGTACCACCATCAGTATGGAAAACCTAATGCTTTTTGTCATATTTCGGTGGGTTTTTTGGACAGTAAATTGGCATTTTTCAAAAAATTTTGCGGGGGGACAAACCCCCCTGCACTCCTTCTAGGTGTGGTGGGCTCGCGCGCTGCGCGCGCGAGCTCACATATTGCCCCGGGGAAATGTACGCCCCCCCAGGTTTCAAACTCACCAGCCGCCACTGTGGGTACTGATTGATAGTGTGTGCTGCTGCACTGCCCGCTGCACTTACCAGTTACCCTGTGCAGGCAGTGAAAAATGTAGGTAACTTACTTTTAGAAGATGGATGTCAAAATAAGTTCAGGGCAACTAGTAGATAGGACGCCTTGTTGGGTTTAGATGTACTCGTTGTGAGACATTGTGTCATATCACCATTTCTCCACTGAGTGTGCTAAGTATTTTGTCAAACCTTCCCTTCACTGTCACTGATGAACTTGTGTGTCATGGGTATTGGTTCATGTTAATGTTTCTGGCTTGCTGATGGATAGATCTGATTCAGATCTCTAGATGTCATTGTCACGTTGAAATTAAATTTTAATTGGATGTTCCCTCCATAACAAATGTCTGGTGTGTAACTTATAAAAGGTGTTGCTTGTAATCTGAGGTTTAATAAATGAAATATATATAGGGTAAGAAACCTTGCCAATTTTTTCCTTGAATATTAAGTGTCAGCAGTTCCTAGTTAATATTACACCAGCAAAATTAAGTAAGTGGTAGTGATACTGACCCCCCGGCCCATGTCAGACCTGAACCGCGAGCAGCGATGCCGCTGCACCCCCCACCCCAAGCGGCACTTCGCCCCCCGGCACCAAAACCTGGCTGCACCACTGGATAGGAGGTGTAAGCTTAAAACATCTTGTGACCAACTGAGGTGCCTGTTCTGATCCTGTTTTCCCTTCTTTGGAATGTCTACAGTAGCCCATCATACAATAGTAGTGTAATATGTTAAGAACAGTTAATAATACCCATCGGTGTGCCCATTTTTCTTTACCCACCTGCCCCATAGCTCTATGCATGCAACTAAGAAATTCTGATAATCTCTGTGGGTCCTCACCAAATGATTTGGACTATCACACCCATCGGTCCTACGCCAGGAATGCAAAGGTGGGGGAGGCTACGGTGGTGAAGGCATGGTATACTGCACTTAGAAGCAATTATGAGGGGACTGGGGCTGCTGGGTTTCTGAGGGATGGAGAGAGGGGTTCACCATAAAGTGCAGAGATTCTATTTTTGCAGTGTGTAATGTTTCTCAAACTGCCTTGCAATCACTTGATGTGTTTGCTTTCTTTAGCACATGCCATTATGGCTAATGCATTCTGGGACATGCAATCCTAATCTCCAATGGGAACAGGAAATGCAGCTGTGATCTCTAATGCAGCACAGCCCTGAAAACATGATCCAGAACTCCTTTGCCACCTGGCTGTCTTATCCCCCACTGGCAGCTTGACTGTGTCTCCCTCCGTTTGTTTGTTTAATTCGCTGTACAGAAACAGAAGCTATAACCGTCCGACTTATACAATACACCCTTTGCCACAATACACAACCCACTGTCTCAGCAAACAATTTTGGGGTACTTACTGTCTTTTTGTTTTTTTGTCCAATCAACAGTAGAGTTATAGCTTTAAGCTAAACTGGATCACATAACAAGAAGAAAGAATGCATTAATAACAATATACTGGAGAAAAAAAAATCAGTGAATACATACACATAATGAATAACACATGAGTAACAGTAATTACTGAACACATTCATCAACATCCTGTGTTTATTTCCTGCATCTAAAATAAAAGCAGGGCACGTATTAAAACAGTGAATACATAAGAAACTTGGGCAAACTTCATAAAATAGGTTATTTATAACACACTTAATACCCAGAGGTTTCTAAGCGCAGACCCGGGGACCAAACCTGTGTTGCTCCATGTCGTCTTGCTTCCAAGGCGAGCACGTTACCCCTGAGCTATCCTCTCGAGATACTGTTTACTAAATGCATTCAAACTAAGAGGGGTGTAGTACTCCAAATATGGTGCCGTTTACGGATGTGTCCACCAGTTTATGACACATTTGTCCTAGTTGATAAGGTTTTTTGCAAGCTTTACCCTGTCCCCCCATCCCTAAGGGTCTACGCGGCAGGCACTCAACTCTGTGTTCACCAGAGTGTGTTAACGGTAAACAGTTGCCCGAATGCCTCTATGCTTTAACAGGTTGCTTAGACCACACTCTCCTCCCACTAGCGGCGCAAAACATTTGTAGACAAGGCCAATGCACGCAGGCCTGAATGCTTTCACACCTGCTGATTAACATCGTCCATCTAGTCGTAAAATGAGGAACAATGCCTTGGATGCACGTGTCTGTAATGTACCTGAGATGAATTGGCGCCAAAATAGCTGCAACGTGTTGCTGATCTATCTGATTTGTACGATAAATGCTGTTTCAGCCAATCAGAGCACACATGCATTTCAGACCTCTTAATTGGCTGAATAGATCACATGTCTGATGCACATTTTGCCCTGTGCCGAATACTGTATGGAGGAGGGCAGAAGGAAAGTTGCAGTTTTTTCTCCCATTCCACCATCCCTCAAAACTGCCCTAAACGCTCACATGTCCCCCATCCCACTTATAAGTTGGAGTCATCTTCCAGATAGTTGCGACGTGAGCATTGTCCCGAGGGTGGGGATTCAATGAACGGACTTTAGAAAGCTGCCGAGCGGTGAGGTGCAGACTAGTGAGTGCTTTGTTGTCTGTCCGCCTGGGCTGTTTAACAGTAGGATGCATGCCCCACACTACACACGGAGAATGTATGTGATTGCTTCTTAGCCTACATGTCGTCAAACTGCCGCTTTTCCTTCCAATGCTGGCGTTTAAAAAAATGCACATAACGATTGCTTTGATTCGAAGGTCGTTAGCGGTAAATTGACAGTGATGTATTTGCGTGCTGTGTTGTGGGATAAAACGTAGGGCAAATACTGGAATGTTTTCTTTATTTCTGTGTCGCCGTTCCTCGCTTAATCAAAGTGCAGTGATTCATTCTCAGAAAATCCTGCCCAAGGGCATTCAGAAAACTGGGGAATAAAAATTCCGCCTGGAAAGGTTGCGCGCGTAATCATGTGACATAGCAGACGCAAAATGAAGAGTGACTACCTTAATCTACTCTATTTTTTGGTAGCTTGGCTGTGAAATTCAACTTCCCAAAATGCACCCCTTGTCAGCTACCTCTTGTTTCAAAACACTTCGAGAAGTCGTTCCCATTGCCCCGTGCATGCATTCATTTCATTTGTAATGCATTATAAAATATCCCTTGGAACAGAGCACTTCATATTTCCTTCCTGAACTCAACCCATCTGGTTCATGTTATTGTTAGAGAGCGCGAGGGCACAGGGGCACTTCTTTCAACACGTCGTAAAAGCCGTTTGAAAAGCGGCAGATGTCCGCGAACAACGGAACCACACACCGGAGCGTTCGGAAAACCGCACAGGGTAACAGGATTTGAATCTGGGGAACTGGAGGTCTACGCGGGCGTGTTATTCGTTAATCTCGCTCTTTACATTAAAGTTTGAGAAGGAATGTGCTAAAAGTATTGACAATAGCCTACTTCATCTTTATGCTGAACCATCCAGGGGCTGACCCAAAACCGGCCCCCAAGTGTCCCCTGGAGAAGGTATTCCTGTTAGTCAGGGTTTGGTGTTGAATGGCGCAGTCTTTCCCACACACGAGTATCCTGTTGTCAGAAATGGACGTTGCTATGTCAAAACCAAGTTTGCGCGTGTGGACGCTATATCAGAATGCATACTAATGTGTCATAGGCCAATAGAGAATGCATAGCAGGCAGGGCCTTGCCATGCTCCCATAATGGCCTGGAGAAGTTATGGCGACATGATAATGACCAATAGGGTCGAGAGAAGTATATTCTGAAAATGTCAAGCGAACAACACGATCTAATTCACTCAACCCTAGCATGCAAGCGATTTTATTTTAACACATCCTGTTGGTTGATATAAAGGAGCAACCAACGTATCACAGCTCCCCAATGAATACTTTTGCATAAATCCCACTGAGGGAGAATAGCAATACAGTGCCGTTTAGGGAAGCTTTGTAGTATGTTAGTTGGATAGAGACACACGTGGATGCCAGCTGGCCTTAACAAAGCACCTTCCCACACTTCCCAGCGAATAAGCAAAGGAACAATATGCCAACGGTTCTCCATTCTTTTTCACTGCGTGAAGGTTGCAACCATTAGTTGGCATGTCTTAATTTGCCTTTGGCTAGAGCTTTGATTTCCAAGAAAATACAATGCAAGGATTACATAAACATTAAGTTTTATATGTTTTACTTAGTTCAAGTTTTACATTAGTCGACACGTGTTTTGCATGATCTGCACTTTCTCAGGGCTTTGTAACAATTGAGTAGTCACTGCAAGGATTTTTGGAAATTATAGAATGCCCAATTAGATTAGCGGCTACCTTACAATTGAGGCTTCCAAATGACTGGCATTTATCTGATAGCAAGCATTTCGCTGGGCGACATCCTTAGCACAAGTGAACTGTGGTAAGCGGCCCAAATGCCCATTGTTAACAGGGCATGCTTAGTGCATGAACTAGGAATGCAGCATAGAAGTTACAATGGGCCTCATTACGACCCAGGCGGTAAGGGATTACCGGTACCGGTAAGGTAATCCCTTACCGCCCAATTCCGAGGTCCTTTGCGGGTCCTCCCTTAACGGCTGATTTTACCAGCCGTTAAGGATAGGACCCGCAAAGGGACATTGGAGGTAATTGCGGTACCGTAAATACCGCCTTCCCCATTACCATTGAACCCTATGAGGGCAAAAATGGGAATGGGGAAGGGCCAATGGTGAATGGGGAATTACCGCCCCGCCAACCCTGGAATGGGGTGGTAATTCCGCCATTCACCATGGCGGAATCGGTAAGGTACCGGCATCAACCATGGCGCTAACAGCGCCATGGTTAACGCATGGGTCGTAATGAGGCCCAATGACTGAGCTACAAATATGCCCTCCCTGATATAAGGGAACGGAAAGAGGGCAGAGGCTGCTTTCCATTATTAACGTGTCCAAACAGAGCTTTAAAATAGGGGCAACATATATATATATATATATATATATATATATTAATTCTTCCTGATGAAGTCTGTGAGAGTGAAGATCTTGTAGAGGGATATGTGATACACTTATTGAAAAGGAAATTTGGTCTGTGCCAAAAAAATAGCTACAGCAATTCAAAGTAAGCAACATTAATACATATTGGGCCTCATTACGAGCATGGATGTAAAAATGCATTCATTACCAGCATGGCGGAATTAGCACGTCTGTGCACCCTCGACCCCGCTAATAGCGGGTGATTATGAGAGCGTGAGAACGCGCAAACCCCCATGCTGGTAATGGCTGCACCGCGATGCTGCTAAAGGCCCCCCAACCCTCCGATAGCGCCATCACGGGACCCGCCGATACCGCCTCCGCCTAGGAGCAACCCCTCATTGACAGACCCGGCAATACCATCATGCAAATACCGGGTCCGTAATACCAGACCCGGAAGTAACGTCAACACGCCGGAACGGGAAATGCGGTGGCGGCCATCTTTAAAAACACAATCCATTGAAATCCACTCATCACAGCAGTGCTACAGAGTGGAGAGCAGGGCCATACCATCCACCATGTCTAAGGCAACCCGCAAGACCACCCCCCGCTTGCGCAAGAAGTGCTTCTCCGACGAGGAGCTCAACATGCTTGCCTATACGCTGGTAGCCCATGCGGATGAGGTGTTCGCCAACAACCTGAAAAGGGAAGTGCAACTCTGAAAAAAACAAATATGGGAGGAGGTGGCGCGGAAGATGACAGCGGTAGGCACCACTTCCCGCACGGTGAAAGACTGTAAGAAGAGATGGGATGACCTACATCTCCGGGTGCGAAACATCCTATCATCAAATCGCAGGAAGGCCATGGCTACAGGTGGGGAGCCCCACTCACCCATCAAACTGATGCGATGGGAGGAGACCTGCAGCACCACTATAAATATGGAGTCGTTTGAGCGCTTCAGTGAAATGGAGACGGGTGCGGCGACATCGGGAGATGGAGGTCAGTGACCCTGCAACCCCAGTAAACCAAAGCATGACGTAGTACAACAGATGTGAAAATGAACTAGGCCCATGCATGGCCCATCATACGCACATATACAGATCCATGTCCCTATGGTGGCCCAAACCCTGGCACAATTAAACGCATGCTGCGTGCCAATCCCATTACCAACAGACACCCAACACACATGGATCATTCACATGTGACACATCACGCAAACCGCAATACAACTGTATGCCACCTGGTACACATCAGTACAGAATGGAGATGCCATCGCGTATGCCAATATGCCCCCACCTGAAAGTACCCTGTGTGTCACACCTACCTGAATGCAATGCATGAAAAATAAAATAGTGTGCAGCACCAAATCATGCATCTTGCATGTAACACCATCAATTATGCATCTCTTGTTCCCCCACAGGCACTGATGCAGAATGTGAAGGGCAGGACACACTCCAAGGCATCCAGGGCCACAACAGAAGGCACTGGCCCATCCGCCTCCAGGGCTGCACCAAAACACAGAGTGCAACCTAGGGCACCAGTACAGCTCAGGGCAGCTGAGGAGGACAATACAGCAGCCGACAAGACTGCCAATACACAGTCGGCAGCAATAGCAGAGCCAGAGGCTGATGGGACGCAATCCGCTGCCACAAGTTCTGTAGGTGAGGAAGCAGCCACAGCGCCCCTCAGCGACGTCGATGTCCAGGCCAAGGCACACCAGGACATGGACAACATCCTTGTAGAATGTGCCCATACTCCAAGCCCCTAGTCCACCCCCAGCACTCCACACAGGGCACACCAGCATGCCACATGCAGGTACATGTGGTTCTACTGGGAAGCCCGCATCTGAGCGCCACGTCAGAGGGCAGTCCTGCAATGGTCCACCCAGCCACAGCACCGTCAACCTCCACAGCCCCAACGTACACGGAGGCACGCCTGTCGAGGGTAGAGGCACGCCAGGACTCAATGATAGAACTGGTCGGCCAGTATGTGGCTGAGGGGGAACAGACACACCGTGAAATACGGGAGACAAATGCTGCAACCATAACGGCCATCAACTCAAGCGCCATAGTCATTTGTGACAGTTTAGGGGCGTTGACACAGGTCCTTAGCAGGATGCTGGAACATATGCATCAGAAACAACCTGCACCGGCGGTGCCAAATCCATCCACCTCCAGCCCATTGACGACACCTGCAAGCTCGACTCCCTCAAGCCCTGTGCGGATGATGAGGCGCAGCACAAGGCACACGGAAATGCTGCCCCGAGACTCAAAAAGAGGCCGGAAATAGCCGGTCTTACCACATTGTGTGTGAGATGACAATGGGTGAGGGGGAGGTGGTGTTGGTGGTGTTTGGGAGCTGTTGGGGGTGTTTATTGGGGGTATGTGGTATTTGGGGGTTATGGGGTGTTTGGGGGTATGGGGTGTTGGGGGTTATGGGGTGTTTAGGGAGTTATGTGGCGTTTGTGTGTTTTGGGGGAGGGGGGTGAGTGGTGGAGGGAGGAAGCACTATATTGTTATTTTACCTAATACACCCGTTCTGTTCAAATTCATCTCATGACTGGACATTGTTAATTTCATGTGTGTTTCATGACAGCGTACATTGCCCAACTCCCCACACACTCTGTGTCCATGTCCACATGATCCCAGTGCTACTAACACATAACCATCAACGTCCCTGTGGTTCAGAAGTAATCGTCAATCAGTGATTGGCGCACAGCAAGGCCATCTTGTGCATCACGAACTGCCAGGGGTGCTGCTTCTCCTCCATCATCATCCTCATCATCCTCACCCGGTGCATGCATGTCAATGTCAGGTGACAGTACGCTGGTAGCCCATGCGGATGAGGTGTTCATTTCTCCGGATGCACATGTTGTGCAGCATGACACAGACCATGGCGATCTTTGCCACCTTCTCAGGCCCATAAAGGAGTGCTCCACCTACCTGCTTAGGCAGCAGAACCGTGCCTTCAACAGGCCAAAGGTCTGCTCAATCACAACACAGTTACGGGTATGAACCCGATTATACTCCTCTTTGTGCCTGTTCTGCGGGTTCTGTAGAGGGGTCAGTAGCCACGGCTTCAGGGGATAGCCACCATCACCTGCATGGGAGTACGAAGAGGTATATGTGAGTCAATATCTAACATGACACCTTTAGGAATCACTCCCATGGCAGCAGCTATTTGATGTTGACATGCACATGTCCCTGGATGTATGCATGCAGGTTAATTCGATGCATTGTGTACTGTTCTGTGGTCTGCTGGAGTGGATTGCGTTGTACAGATCATGCAGGGTGTTCACTTGCATGCTGATGCGGATGTACTGTGGATGCGTAATAATGTCTTGCCACCCATATTTGCGGTGTATGGTACTCTGTATCTATTCCCACTAGCGACATTGCCAACGGTGTAATCATGTTTACTCATCCATCGCTTGACATACCCATGGTGGCCTGCTTATGTGTCTGGCATGTTGTCATTGATGTGCAGCATTGGTCTTATGTATGCCATTGATGTGTCATGTTCAGGTTGGGATGTTCAGGCCAACCGTGTTTAGCTCTAAGTACATTGTCCACTCACCGCCCAATCTCACCCACATGGAGTGTGCACCCCCCCAATCTCACCCAGGTGGAGTATGCATCCCCCCAATCTCACCCAGGTGGAGTATGCACCCCCCCATTCTGACCCAGGTGGAGTATGCATCCCCCCATCTCACAACCCCACTGCGCTGCCATGCCAGGCACCTCGTCCAGCATGTCGCTCCATGTAGCGGGGTAGCGTGGAGTTACACAGCACCATGGCATCATGTGCAGATCTGGGATATCGGGCGCAACAATGTGTGATGATCTTGCTGGAGTCTCATACATCTGCACATTGATGGAGTGGAATTGCTTGTGATTGTGGTACACCGCCTCACTGGCATGAGAAACCAACAATTCTTCATGGGTGCAGTCGAGGGCACCAATGCAATTGGGCATGCCTGCCAGTGCATGGAAGCCTACTTTAGTGTCAGCGAGTTCCTGGCCAGTCCGTGGTAGGGATATGTGGATGCTTGCATGCTTCAGGAGGGCATCAAACACTTGGGTCAGCATGCGAGAATAGAGTGGTTGTGATATGCCATGCAGCTGGCCCACTGTGCGCTGGTAGGTGCCTGTGGCCAGGAAGTGGAGCACAGACACCACCTTCGGTAGAGGGGGGATGGCAGTGTGGATTTCTATCAGGCTGACGATGTCACTGTGTATCGTGTCCACTATGCTGGTGATGGTGTCGCGGTCCAACCGGTACAGGGTGTGGATCTGCTCAGGGGTTAGATTGAATGGACTGGGTCTGATGCGAGGGATTAGTGGCTGCCTACGTGGTACCACTGGCTGCACTGGTGGGACTTGCTTGGCCTGTCTCACCCTCCTTCTCCTCCTGCGCCTCCTCTGTTCTGTCTGTTGTTGTAGTTGTAGTTGTTGTTGCTGATGTAGCAGTAAAGGCATGTCCTCCAGCCCCAGGATTGCAACAGCTAGTGGGATCATTGTGGTGTAGGAAGGGGTGTGGTATGTGCTCCTTTTGTACTGGGACAGGTTCCATTGACTCCACCTCTGGTGATTGTGTGCACCTGTGGCAGTTGCCTACACTGCAGGTTGCTATTTATGGGAGGTCCGTGATGCCTGTATGGCCGCCATTGTGCAGGCCCTATTTACCGCCTTTGGGATGCCGGTAAGTGCATGCCCACATAACTTGTGATGTCCTCCTGTTAGCGGCATCCCGGCATTTCCGCCGCTAAGGGATGCATATACGCGCTCATGCCGGTAAGAAGGGGCACGGTACAGGCAGTGGCGGTATTCCCAGATTGTCGGCTCGTAATGGCCCGGACCGGTTAACGATGCCAGTAATACCATTCTGCCTTCCTTTTTTCATTACCTCCATGCTCGTAATGAGGCCCATTGTCTTTATTAAGAGCTAACATACTGCAAATAATTTCCAATTCTCAATGACTGATGCAAGCATTGGCAGTAAGGCGTCAATTTTAAACACTCAGTTTATGCGGTTTCACAGTTTCAAAATGGTAGCTCTGACATAACCCATTACTTCCCACTCTGTCAACCATAAGTCCCTGATACTTTCATTGCTTCTGCACTTCTAATGAAAAAAATGACAATGGGCCTGATTAAAAATAAATAGTTTTTTCAATGGGAACATCCCATTGAAAACGCTCTGTAAAACAATCCCAATATCCTGCCCACCAAAGCAGCTGTTGCTGGGTTCTTGATATTGTATTGTCTCTTGTTTCAAACACGGTTTGGGGCACCCTCCCCCCTGACCCGAGCTCGATCATCTATTTAAATGTTCATGGCACCTGAAATATGTATGTTACTAGCCAGGGTGGGGCAGTGCAATAAATGTAACGTCTAACTCATGGGAACTGAAATGCAGGTAAAACTGTCTGTCACTGGGACCTTGTTTTGATATGTACATTCGAATTAACCAATGAATCAATCGGAAACGTGTTTAAAAAGAAAACAGAAATACATTTCACTGTGACGAATACATTGGGCAATATTTGGTAGTCTGAAGAGCATTGAGTACATCGATGAGTGGCAGAAATCTACTGGCAGCTTAACTGGTCTCACAGAGTGAAGTTATGCGTCCTAAAATAGACTAGACTATCTAAATTCCATCTACAAAGGCCCCAGGGAAATAGTGCAACGAACTTAATCCACTGCTTTAATTCACTGAAAAAGCTGCACATGAAGGAAACGAGAGCCCTACAGTTGATGCCGAGTGTGTGTATGAGAGGCTATTTGAAAGAAAGCCCACATCTGGTAACCTTCTGATGAGGCCTGGGGCAGGTCATGTCCCGCTGCCGCTGCTCCTAATCCCCTATAAAGCCTTCCCCATAAAGTCTAAGACTCAAAAGACATGCCCAAACAATGACTCTCACAAGCTCACTTTAAATAAACCCTATGATTCTAAACATGTCAAACCATCGCCCAAGGGGGCAGTTCCGTTTCACTAATCAAAAAGGAGTGAAACGATTCGGACCATTACACATTCTCTCTCTCTCTCTCTCTCTCTCTCTCTCTCTCTCTCTCTCTCTCTCTCTCTCTCTCTCTGTCCCTATCTCTCTCTCTCTCTCTCTCTCTCTCCCTCTCTCTGTCCCTATCTCTCTCTTTGTCTCTCAATCTCTCACTGTATATTATAGGGTGTTAGTCGTCACCCCTAATACAAGGTGAACCATATCATAGATTGGAAATGCAAAACTTCAATGTTTAATATCTATTGGGCAATAGGATGTCTCAGTACTAACATTCCTCAACAGGATATCTGCCCACGGGCCCCCAAAAACCGGTACATTTTGTGCACATCTGTTTTACGGTCCAAATGTTACACAGGGTCAAACAAAAAGATCTGTTATTCACTTTTTGCATTGGTTTTCCTTTAGAGAATATGTGAAATCTTTGCTCACATGCACAGCCCAAACTGCTAGAACAATTTTTTGTCAAATAAGATACAAGTTGGCCACAAAGCGCTCAAAAGAAACCCTTTGTTGGCCTGGTGAAAATCTGTCAAGTTGTTTGTCCTAGTACCCCAATAGTAATCTATTACTTATCCCTACTACCCTCTCTCTTGTTTTAGTACCCCAATAGTAATACATGTCGTTATCCCCAAATCCTTCTTCCTTGCCCCTGTACTCCATCTGAATACCCGCATGTATTTCTGCCTTGTCGCAGTACCCCAATAGTAATCCAAGAGGAAATGCTTTGTTTTTTTGGTGGAAATCTGACATTTAAATGTTGTAAATGCGACCATTGCTCTTGATTTTTAGGAGGTATAGTTTGTTGTTTAATCCTATACCGATGACTTCCAGGCCTACTTCAGAGTCCAGAACCAGGTTGTGGACCAGGATGTGGATCTCATTGCTATCATCACCTCTATGGAAGAAGTTGAGAGATTGATATTAGAAAATAGACTCCAGTCCAACCCAGGGAAACAGAAGTAATTTATTCATTTTGGTCCCAAACAGAACCTACAGAAAGTGAAGCATTTCCTGTTGGCCCCTGCCCTACTTGACTCTCCAAAATCTGTATGTAATAAGATGAAACAATCTTGGAGTTCATTTGCAATATAATCTTGACATAAACTCCCAGACTGCAGAGGTTACAAAAAGCTCTCTCTATAAACTTCAACATATTAAATGTATTGTCCCATGCTTGAATGCTGAGCACTCCCAAACTGTCATTGGATCACTTATTTACAATTTCTAGATTAGATTATTGTAACTTCCTATATCTAGGGATTGCTGTGTATCAGTTGTCTGGCTGTGTCATGGGATCACTGCTGCCTGCATTAGATTCTGATTAAAAGTAGACCTACAAAAATCCCTAGGCATCATCCCAGTATGCCAATAGTAATTCATGTCATTGCCCCATCACTCTTCTTTCTTACCCCAGTACCCACCAGTAATCCAATTAATTATCCCGACATCACTGTTCCTCGTCTCAGTACCACAACAGTAATCCATGTCATTAACCATCCATCCCTTTTCCTCATCTCAGTACCCCACTAGTATTCTATGTCATTACCCCATCTCCCTCTTCTTTGTCCCAGTACCCCATTAGTAATCCTACCTTTTTCACCACCTGCCTCTTCCTGCTGATACTACCCTCTCAGTAATTCATCACATTACCCCCACTTCCCTCTTCCTCGTCCCGGTACTCCATTATCCCTACCTCTCTCTTCATTGTCCTAGTATTTCATTACCCCCACTTCCCGTTTCCTCATCCAAGTGCCCCATTCATAATCCAGTGCATTGCCCCCACTTCCATACTCTACATCCCAGTACAACATTTGAATTCTATTGTATTACCCCGCCTACCTCTCTGTTATCCCATTACCACAATAGTAATGCATTGCATTACCACCACTTCCCTCTTCCACATACCAGTATACCATTAGTAAATATCACCACCTCTCTCCTCCTTGTACCAGTACTCCATTACTCCTGCTTGCCTCCTCCTCAACCCAGTACTCTCTTATGCCTCCTTGCTCTTCCTCAGCCCAGTGCCCGATTAGTAATCCATTATATCACCATCACCTTCCTTTTCATCATCTCAGTAAATCAATAGAAATTCATTGCAATACCCCAAATCTCTGTTCCTCATACCACTTCTCTACAACACTCGGACACTTATCACCAGAACTGTGTATATTCCTGTATTATGTGTATGTATTTTTTTCACTAAAGCTGTCTGTAACCTCGCCGTGATACCTCAGGGTCTGGGTGTGTCACAAATGTAATAAATAAATAAATAAATAAATACCGCTCCCACTTTACTTTTGCTAATCCCAATACTCAAATAATAATCCATTGCATTATCTCACCTCTCTGTTCCTCATCCCAGTACACCCATAGTTACCCATTGTATTAAATCTGCCTCCCATTTCCTCTCCCCTGAAACCCATTAGTAATCCATTGCATTACCCTTCCTCCCCATCCCCGTGGACAATAAAAAGATGACACAATTGTTAAACCCCATGTTGCGTAGCTGAATGACACATATTGATGACAAAGGATATAACACCAGTTATTTTCTAAGAAGAAAAAAGAGGCAGGATTACAGTTGGTGGGAGATATAGCATTAAAAGAAAAAACCTTGTAATTCGGTGAAAAAAGTTTTAGTTAAAGGACATTTAAGGGGAATAAGATCAATGCACCAAAACCCTTGACATCAATTGGAGAATTGACTATAAGATGCTGATGGAATGCAACAACCCCCATGAAATGTGTCAGCTGTTCGAACCTATGCAACCTTAACTAGGAGGCCCACATTGTGCTGCCCCTAAGTACACTGATGACATCCCAAATTATATCACTGATGACATGACACAATACATCCCTTGAAATGTCAGAAAGCCATCAATAATGACATCACAAGAAATCAGTTAGGAACCACCTATGATCTCCTCCGTTAAATTTATGATAATTACAAAACATGGAGAAACATTTGTGAATGCATTTGAAGATGTAGATTAATTCTCGTATAGATACAATATACCCTGTCTTTTTTGAAGGTCCAAAAGCATGTGTCAAGCCTTGTAAATAATGGTAGGATAACTACAGAAAGTTGTCCTTGCACATAGGAATCTACAATGTCATATTCAATACAGTGTGAGTCTACAACCTTTATATCTACAGAGGTCTTACATTACAACTTCCACTAGCCCTATCCCACATAGGCAATGCTGAGTGATCATGAGGGTCAAATTCCAAAACATGTAGCAAAATGCAGGCTTCAAACCCCAGCACTAAAACAATTACAACTTTCGTCAGGTCAATTGATTCATTACTGTACTTTTAATAACCCTGTGTCCTTGCAACATTAAAATGTTTTTGACATCTTTACAATTTGACATGGAAAAGGCCTACACTTTGATGTGTTATACTGGTAGTAAGTTGTTTGTTATAGGCATGATTTTGGCGATTGTTTATTCTCATGTATGTTGTATTCTTTGATGGTATGGTGCAATGTCATAACTGTATAACCCAAATGTTTACTTTGCATAGGGAACTGTTTTAGAACAACAGAGTGATAAAGGTACCAGAGTATCTCATTATGGTAAATGCTCATTCAATACAGAACAACTCTGATATGCAAGAATACCATGGTTGTAAATCAACAATACATTTGAAAACAAACTCCAATCCGGCACTTGAATCCACACTTGTATGCAGAAAGACACTTTTCAAATGTTGCATCTCTCTTACTTGCACTCATGTTCTGCTGTACATGTGATGTCCCTAATGATGCCATAAGTGATGGCATATGTGATGTTTGTAACAGTGATATCATCAGTAGGCTTATGATCACTGTAAGTGAGGTCTCATAGTTAAGGTGTCATAGTTTTCCAACACCTGCTTAATTTCAGGGGCTTTGCTGCATTAAATCAACACTGTAACATCACTTCAACTAGGGTTTGAAAAATGTCTGTCTTGGGCTGTTAAAGCCATTCATAAAGTTGCACGGCCCTGTAAAACCACACAGATTTCCTGCCTGGAGCTAAAGGCTTGTACATGGTCTAATCTGCATACCACAATCCCTTGCTGATGTGGCTCCAAACTGTAGGCGAAATCCCAGTGATGGCTACTAGGTGGCATTGTGGAATGTGTGACTTGGCTCAAATGGATTATCAAACTTTCATATTTCAGTTGAGAGATTTTGTTTTTTCAAGCCTTTTTAAACCCACCATTACCTTATTTTTGCTTTGTAAACAAGCCCAAATGTCCCAACCCCAAGACTGTCAACACAATATTCAGTCATTTATGTTTGTATCAAGGGGGGACAGAAGATTTGCTATTTTCGGCTCAAGGCTTTGGAACAGCATTCCCAGAGAGATTAGAACTCTTGACTCCCTCTACCAACTTCACAATGCCTTAAAAACCTTTCTGTTCAGATAAAACTTCTACTACACTGTCTGTTCTGAATTATTGTATAAATTCAACGATGTTTGTTATTTATTCATGCAATTTCCCTTGGTTATTTTTTTATGTCAGCTGCGCCAGTACACGGTTTGATCCATTATGAGCGCAATATAAATCCCGCAAAATCAAAATAAAAAAAATCAAAGCAGTGATGATCCATAATAAGGGTGAAACTAGGTATGTAGTTGTCTGGCAGCCTTGACAATTCTCTGCCTTGAGCTGATAAAGCTATATTTGAAGTAGCACTACCATGTAATACAAAGACATTGTTCTGCCTGGAGCTAAAGGCTTGCATTTGATCTTATGTGTATTCCCACAAAGCCTTGCTGATGAGGCTCTGAACAGGATGTGAACTTCCAACAACGGCTATTGGGTGGCTTTGTGGCATGTGCGACTTGGTTCAAATGCATTACACAATATATATAAAATGCAAGGCTTGCCCTCATGCTACTACCTGTAAATCATTTACACATCCTATTACTGGCATTGAATTTAGGACAAAACATTTAATCAACTGTGACACCCCCTTTGTAGTGTACGTCCTTGCCTGTCCCTGCTGGAAATGGTACGTAGGGTCTACCACATGTATATTGAAGCTCAGAATCTTACAGCACCTTAGAGCTATTAAGAACTTTGACCCTACATACCCGATGGCTAAACATTTCAGGAAGGAACATGACAGTGATGTTCAACTTCTTACGTTTTTCACTGTGGCCCATGTTCTGACCCACCCGAGAGGAGGTGACCGAACCCTGAGACTGAGACCATTGGAAACCAGATTCATTTTAGACTTTGACACTAAATACCCCAATGGTCACAATGTTGATGAGGAGCTGCATACCTTTATGGGAATTTGATAATCTTGTTCCTTTTGCCTCATCTTTTCTTCTTTTTTCTGTTCATTTGACTTTAATTCCCGATTATCCAACTTTGCTTCTCTCAGTTATCAATAAGATGCATTGCCCTGGCCTGGAAATGCCTCATATATTTTAATTCTATTATCTTTGTTATTCAATTGGATATATTTTCTTTTTGGCTTTATGGCTGTTTTGCCATCCTGATCTATTAGGGGAACGTGATTTTATGCTTACAACATGATATGTTTATCTTAAATTCACTATTTTGTTTTTTGTCACAGATATTGCCTTCTTCATCCCATTTGTGTCCTTTCTCCACATTTGTTATTCTACCAGGCGCAGTACTGTCTAGTTGATTTTGTTCCTGTACACTTGCTCCCTAACGTGTGGGCACTCGAACAAACAAATTATATCGTTTTGCTAGATCTTAGGATGTATAATGCTTTTATCTGTACTTCAATTTGCAGCCATCTGTATTGGAATATGTCATTTTATGATAGGAAGATATCATAATTTATGCACTGGCACTTCATGCTTACCGATCCCTTCTGATTACCTATAGCTGTTATGCAGATATGTCCACATTGAGATACATTTGTCCTTTACGCTGCAACCATGTGTTGCTTTCCTTATGAGATATTTTATTACTGCATTTGCACTTTTTGATTTTTGCGTGAAACATGTTTTAATTTGAGGGTTGCATTTATTGACTGGTTGCATTTATTTTTAACTGTCATTAGATGTTATTTAGTGATACCGGCAGTTTATTCCTGGACTTTCATTGTATATTGCTGCTATGCCGATATGTTTACACAGAAATGCACTTGCATTTTATGCTATAGCTTTGGGCTGCATCTTTATGCTGCCATGTTGATATGTTTACATAGAAATGCACTTGCACTTTATGTTGCAGCTATATACTGCCAATTTCCTTTGACAGTGTGCCATTCATCTAATCTCAATTATGCTTACCTCTCATGTGTGTGACATTTTAAACATGCTTCCTGAATTATTTCAATGTGCAATGTATTATATTGTTATAACCTATTTACTTCTCTATGGGTATATGTGGGACTTCACTCTAGTCCAATATGGCCGCCCTGGTTTCGCGGCGTAACTGCTGACCTATGGAGATAGGCAAAATGGGAGAAGGACTACACTGTAATATGTATGGTGATTGTTTTTCCGGTCCCCTAAAGTGACCAAGCGCACAGGGAAGCGCAAAACGTGTCATCATTAAACTCGTTTTCTTCATTTAGATTCGAGTGGGTTTATTTTTTATTTTTTGTTGGGACTTTAAAAGGACGTTAGGGTTACAAGTAAAACTGAAAAACACCAGAAATTCGCCAGTTATGGTAAGCTAAGCAACCTTTACTCGTGCCACCACCGCGCACTGCTACGACTAACACCCAGGACATCAAAGATGACATCACAAATGTGAATTTCTGGGGGTTTTCAGTTTTACGTGTAACCATAACGTAATTTTAACAACGTTTTTTCATTAAATTTCATAGGTTTTTATTAGTGCAATGTAACCATAATGTCCCCTTAACAAAGCTTTTACATTGAATTTCATAGGTAATTAGTGCAACTTAACCATAACGTCCCTTTAACAACGTTTTTTCATTGAATTTCATAGGTTTTTATTAATGCAACTTAACCATAACGTCCCTTTAACAAAGTGTTTTCATTGAATTTCATAGGTTTTTATTAGTCCAACTTAACCATAACATCCCTTTAACAACATTTTGTTCAGTGAATTTCATGGGTTTTTACCAGTGCATGCTATTTTCCTACAATTTAGTAATATCAAATTTACCCAATATTGCAATTTTTGTGTCCAATTTACTAAGTGTCACCTTAAAACCCCATCATTTCCCACCTTCTAAAATCATTTTTAACACTTCTATACACTTTTTGCAACTATTTTAACTAGTTTTGCATCCGTAGACATCTACGAACATCTGACTTCATTGCGGCCTTCCAGACAGTGCCACATGACCATACGCTGGCGCGTGGCATGATGACGAGTCTGAGAACCCGTCCACACTTCACGATAAGATCTGTGCTTCATGGACAGTTCAGAACTGCATTTTCTACTGATATAGGAACTTTCAACTTCAAATTTTCCCTTGCACAGCTCTAACACCTATTCCTACTCATTATTCATAAAAAATCTAGTACACAGTACATACTTTTAGCAAAACTGCTATTTATCTTAAAATGGCATCAGCTAATGCCATCCCTCCTACCCAAGAGCCACCACCACTGGTGTAATCAAGGAGCATGAGAAACATGCTTAGAAATTACCCACGCGCAACATTTTCCCATGTCCACCTGCACCTCCATATTAGTGTTTGGTACCTCTTCCCTCATTTCCCTCCCCACCTTTCGTTCTAAGCTCACCTGCCAAAAAAAAAAACAAATACCTCCAAAAACATTAAAAGAGATGTTCCGTTAGGAACCACCTTTCACAGTTAAAAAATAGAGCTAAAAGAAAAAACATATAGACTCCATCTACTTTATATTTCTCAGTAAAGTACATAGACTCAATAAGATTTTCCAACAACATTTCCATTTGCATTTTGTGTTATGCTAATGGAACTATTGTGGCGTTTGTCCCCCATTCCAGTGACTGGAACGGTGGATACCGGCCTGGCAGCCCAAGGTATCAGCCCAAGTAAACAGGGGGTGGATAAGGAGGTCTCTGGGCCATTATCCCCCCATTCCAGCTGCTGCAATGGGGGATGAAGGCCATTAGCACCCTAGGTTCCCAAAGCGGGAACCCGGGGTGCTAAAAAAAGATTTGTCTTCCTACACCGGGACGCGTAGGAAGGAAAATCCTTTTCCAAGATGGCCACCATGGAAAGGAAAGGTGGGGTTCCGTACAGGGCCTCTCTTTACTTTCCATGGCAGCCTGCAGAAGGTGAAAAGAGAACCCTATGACCATATTACCACATTTTCCTTCCCTTTAAAACCTATTGCAATTTCGAATAACATTACCACAAAGCCAGTCCCAGGTGGACATGGCCACTTTAACCCCATGTGTTGTCCCTCGTGGTCATGGCCAGTAGCTAGATTGTCCGGGACATGACCTTATTCCATGACCTGGACAATCTGGCCACTGCCCATGGCCATAGGCTACATCTAAGTCACCAAAGGTATATCACTATTTTTTGTACCTACATTATGACACTTGTAAAAAAATAAAACAAGGGCACATTTGGAAAATCATGCTTTCAGGTCCTTGACAATGTTCCTTACACAAGTTTTCTGGAAATCCACCCACGTTAATTTTTTTCAAAAGTGTCAAATGTATGCACATACAATAGTCATATAACCTAGGCCCCACTTGACAAAATCCATTCTGACTTTATAAAAACATTTATATCTAGATCTTTAATCTTTTTACAAAACCTTGTGTAGATTTGTCAAATGGCACCTCATTCATAAGCCTTCACATTATTTTGGGACCCTCTCTAATTTTGCCCCCTCTTGACAAAATCCCACCAAACTTCACAAAATCATTTATAGATAGATCTGTTATCAGTTTACTAAATTAAGTGTAGATTCATCAAATGGCACATAATTTATAAGCCTTTACATTATTTTGGAACCCCCCTTCTAATGTTACCACTCTTGACAGAATCCCACCAAATTTTGCAAACTCATTCCGAATTAGGTTGGGAATAAAATTGCAAAATATGCAGTTTCATTAAAGGAGTAGTGTACTCAAACATATAATTGTGCCAAGCGTTTGGGCGTGTGTATTTAAGCATATGTTGATCGATCGTAAAAACTTTTCCTATGCACCTTACCATGGTTTTCCTCACTTTTACATATGCAAAATCAGGCAGCAAGGCGCAGCCATTTTGTGCTATCTTATCTGTTGCTGCATCTCCCTAAGCTCAAGCGCCCTTTTGGCACTAAATCATAGTCCCCACCCATGAAGCTGACATCACCATTCCTAGCGATATTCTCCACATATATCCATGACGCTACTGTGCAGAGTAGCCAAACACAGCCAATCATCACCTACGTCCAGACGTCAGTTGACTCGAAACCCGGAATATCAACACACACCCTTTCACAGCAAAGCGTGTCCCAATTCTGAATACAAAACACTATCATTAAAGGAAACTGCAATACTCTGCAATTTAGAATGTGCATTTATTTCACAACAAACGCTCCGAGAACATCTTCCGATTTCCATATTCAACCACATTTTTTGTTTCTTTCTTTGTTCTCGATACATAAATGTTTATTGTGAGTCAAACAGTGTTCCTTTGGGTATAAGCTAATTGTATAGAGGCACTCTGATTCACAAGGCTTTGGCATCAGCTTGTTGCTACACCACCATAAACAATGTCAAGGTACTCCTTATTGCCAGTACCGCGAAATGGCATATGGACCTGGGGCCATCATCCCAAAACAGTGTTATGCTCATCCAACCATTGAGGTGTATCATCAACTGACAGCTGAAGAAGGCATCAATTGGTATCTGAAAATTATGACATTTGCAGTAGGGCAGGATGTGGCTGTGTAGAAAACATAACAGAAATGTGTCTCAATAGCCATTGTTAATTCTATTCTGATTGATCCATTACTTATGAACTGTGTGAAAACTAAGGATGAACACAAACAAGAAACAATGAAAACACAGAGAAAACAACATGCAATGTTGGAATCAACAGTGTGATTGAGAGGTTAGTGCTATGCAGTGTGTTTAGCTCGCAATGGGAGGCCGATGCGGAAGTTGACTGAAGAATTTGAATAACACATAGACAGCATTTATCGTAACATTAGCCTAGAATTGGGCATTGGTGGAACCTGTGCGAACACAGATGTGGACTCCATGCTTTTCGGGGCTGTACTGTCCACGTAACATGGGAAAAATTCAAGTACACACCGGTTGTTTATGAGTTTCCTCACCAATTGCCAAAAACAAGTCTTTACAATGTTAGCCAGCCATCCATACTGGTCATAAAATGAAAGTTGTGGTTCAATTGCTAGCAGGATATACAATCAAATTGTGTCTGCATATAAAGAGAATTCTGAATTAAGAGCTGATTGGGGCAGGAGATTGGGGTGTGAGATTACGCCTGAGATGTGGTCGGAGATGTGTGCTAATGTTAAGCTTTGTTCAATAAATTTGGAGGAACGCTCAAGACAAATAAAGATGCGGATTGAGTTGAGGGGATGACCGGTCTTGCAAACATGGAAAAGGTTGATTTACAAGAGGCAAGGCAAAATATCATTACATGGAAAGATTTGGGAAGACTTTCTGAATGTGTACTAGTTATTTATCTCTTTATCTTATCTGTAAATATGTATATTGTATTCTGCATGTTGTTGAATGGTTTTAGTTATTTGTTCATTTGTTTTTATGAACTGCATATTGTTTATGTGTAAAGTGTACAAATAAATAAATAAAAAATGAAACTTGACTCCTTTTTCCACAAATTTGTCTACAGTAAAACATACATAATAATCAGCATTTCCATTCTCTTGGCGTGACACGTAATATCTGTTCAGATCAATGATTTTTCATCAAATGAAATGTTACTTTGTCCAGTTTTGGAATGCTGACCCTTATCATGTTTGACGTTTTTACATACCTTATTCCATTCCTTTCCTTTCCTTATAAATCCTCCCTTTATTTCCAAGGACCAAAAACAATACGGGCTTATGCCTAGCTTGCTTTTGGTAAATGGAAGCGACAAATTAACTCGGCAGGACATGAGGGAGTAGAAAGTTCAAGGCATTGACCCTGAGGCCCACAACATAGATTCCCACGTGCACCACTGTAGCATTAGGAATATGTATGAAAAACAAACAAATTGTTTGCTTGCATACACCAATGGCACGCACTATTTCCAGAGATTTACTCATTTTATGAAAACACTCGGAATTCATAATGCACCTGTCAGCTGAGTACGTCTATAGTTTTCTGCTAGTGAAATCTGCGCACAGGGAGCACCAACAGCCCCACCTTTGCAAAGGCTGCACACAGCGAACAATGATTGCCTCCCACCTTTTTCCTCCAGCGCCTGTGTCAGTCTAGCCTATTTATCATGGCTGGTCCACCGCAAAGTGTTATAATTCAAATAGTGTATTAGTTTTGCTTCCACTCATAAGGTCTTTTAAGAGCAGAACCCGTGCACCCCCCCTGCGGAATCATTTGGAAATGGAATGTGTTTGATATAATGTTTTACAGGGCAGCTGTTTGCGGACATTCGCGGTGAAAAACACCTGTTTTTTTTGCTTCTTGCAGCCATATCCCATCCCATCCTCATCACCCCTCACCTCCCCAGAGATTATTTGATATGTTCAACAAGTGCAATGTTGTGTTTTTTAGTATGTTTTACTGCGATGTCCGCGAACACTGGTCGCTGCCTGCGAATCCAAGATGACGGGCATTTCCAAAAATCGGACGCACTTCACGATTTTCACCATTCAATCAGTGGGCACATCTGATGTCCGCGGACACAACGTTGCCTTCTAAACCAATCGGAGTCCTGTCCGCTGAGCAAACAGGGAAGAGTGTCCGCGGAGCAGACATAGATATCTGCACACATTTTTTGGGACCTTCTTTTTGGTTGTTTTAAAAAAATAACTACTGGATGGATTTCTACCAAATGTACAAAAGCACGCTTTCAGGACCAAGCCGCCACTCCTGCCGCAGATTTGGTGAAAATCCATCCAGCGGTTTGGGCTGTAGCCATGAGCAAAGTTTTTTCTCTGTTCAGTCTATGGGAAAAAAAAATTTGGGACCCCTCTATAACTTTGCCCCCACTTGACCAAACCTCACCGACATTTGCAAAAGACGTCAGAGTGGGCCATATACTTTGTATGCAAAGTTTGGTGAGGATTCGTCCAGGGGGGGCAAAGTTATAAGCCACCCAAAAAGTGCTCTTCCTATGGACTTAGCAATTTAACCATAACTACATGGCCGCTACCACAGGCCATGTAATTCCGGGAAAAAGCTTTAGTTGCAGGGATGTTAAGGTGAGAACTTAATGCAACAAAACCCCTGAAAATCAGCAAAGTCACCTTAACTGCGTGTCCCCTGTTGCACAGACTATGACCACAATGATGACATCACATATGACATCACTGATGACATCACTAATGCAAATATCTATGACATCACTGATGGTATCACTAGTGACAACACTAATAACATTGTGGATGACATCAATGATTATTTAAGTAATGGCATCAGACATAAGATCACTCTAGCTATTTGCACATATTTAGACATCTGTTGCTTTCTAAATATGTGATATTTGCATTTTAGAATAGTGCATAACAATTATTACATTGTTTAGAACAGAAAACAGCTACACATGCATTATATAAATACTTGTGAATATTTCCTTTGTAGTATGTTGGTAAAAGATGATATCTGAATTATAAATATGTAGTATTTTACAAATATGATTACTTTCTTTTAATGGCAATAAAGATTTTTTTTTAAAAGTATACTGCTTAGAATGTTCCTGTTTGTGCAAATATATCTAAGACATGTTCATATGTATATACAGTTACAAAACAAATTAGTATAAATAAGTAGAAAGAGACACATATTGAACCCTAACAATATACAACATTTTAAAGTAAACATATCTAAATACTCAATTCTTTTATTGTAAAATAAATTTGTACAAGTTTCATTTTCTAAATGACATAAGAAGTGCTTTAGAACAACTATGAATTAGTATATATTGTAAGATGCCCCTACATGGGTTTTGAATAAACTGTTATTATTACTATAAAGGTATATGTGTATAGAAAAGAAAGGAAGTTTTAAAAATTCTGCATTTGCTTGAAAACATGTATGTAGATGTTTGTTTCTTTTTGTGTGTCTTTTGTGATTAGCATGTTAAAATTCATATAAAATACATACTGTACAAAGTAAAAGTAATCTTTAAATAGTATCCATTCGGGGTCATCACGAGTTTGGCGGTAACCCTTAAATGTGGTGGTAATGCTATTACTGCCTCATTTAAGGGTCTGCCAAATCACAGGTTTGAAAGGATTTACCCCCAGCTCTGTGCTGGGGGCAAATCTCCTGTGATTTTGCTAAGTATCGGCGCTATTAACGTGCACAAATACCGCTGGCGTTAGCAGCTCCAAAAATTCCCCATTGGGCCCAATGGGGAATTCCCAAATGGGTTCAATGGGAAATGGGGACTCACTGTTCCACCAAACCGGTGATCCGGCACTAATAGCGCGGGGGTTTGGCGGTAACGCTAATAGCCCGGGCGGTAATACTGGTGAGGATACTGCCCAACTTGTGATGAGGCCCATTGACTTTTGTGTATGTCATAGATGATTTCTCACCTTAACGTCCTTGTCCTTGCAACCAAAGTTTGTAGTGGCGGTAGTTGGCCTGGTGTTCAGAAATGGCCCATGCCCAGCCATCTAGGGCGGCATCTCCCAGCACGATCCAATTTTATTGTTTGCGGCACATAACTCGGCACATAACTTTGCATGGATTTAGTTTGGGTGTTGGCAGCAGTGGTTGAGGTTGGGTGCTTGTGGAAGGAACAGGGTCGGGGGCAGCAGAGGTGGATGGCAGTGTAACAGTGGCAGAAGAGGTTGATGGGGCGCAGCCTGGAGATACCCGGTGGCTGACTGTGGACCATGCACCTTCACCTTACAATGGAAGTGTGAATTTCTAAATAGTTCTTCCACTTCGTCCCAGTGTACTCAAATCAGATACTTTATCAAAGGGGAGGTGACCAAGCTCTGTGAATGTTTGTTAGAATGCCCTCTCTGCAGTACCTTCCCACAGAAAATACATTGCACATCCTCAACCACCTTCTTACTGCAGTGCTCCTTCACACAGAAATACTGCCAGCTGTCGGTGACAGTATACATAGCACACTGCTTGTTCCTAGGAGGTGAGGCAGTAGCAAATTCTTCATTGCTGCTGCTGGTCCCAGACATACTAAATGTTGGACAGGGAGGAAAAGTCAAGAATGCCAAAAAAAAGAAAAGACAATACAAAAAGGACACTGCCAATTAAAAGGAAACAAGTTTTAAAAAAAAAAGAAAATACCAAGCTAAAATACACAATACACACACAAACTACAAATGACAGGACAACGGACAGAGGTGTAGTGAAAAGGGAATGTAAAAATGGATTGAAAAATAGGGATTGTGCTATTTGAAAATTCCTGGATGCTCATAAAGAGGTTCACCTACCAAGAGACAAAAATGATTGAGGAAAATTAAAATAAGTGCCTTTGGTTGTGGTCAATAGCTGTGGCTATACCCAGAGGCCAATCAGGAGCTGCTGTTCATACGTTGATAAAGAATAGCAGCATCATCGAGGGAGAACCAATCTGTGGTCACTGAGCTACACATGACCTGTATCTGCAGGTACAGGATTAGCCAATCAGGTGGCGCAGTTTGTTAATGTGGCTTCACCAAGGCGCAATGGCGGATATTTGTGTGTACCATATCGACCAATCAGATTGCACTCTGCAGTTACGTAGCAACCCATGACATGTTGCCGCGTGTGCAGGATCGTTAAATCAGGTGGTGCGGTGCATTAAAGCGGCTATACCTGGGCGCAATGATGATATTCCTGCATACCCTATTGACCAATCAGCACACGTATTGAGCGGCACCACATGACCCATAGCTGCGTGTGCAGGGTCAGCCAAACAGGTGTTGCAGTGTTCTAACGCAGCTACTCCCAGGTGCAATGAAGGATATTCATGCATACCCTATTGACCAATCAGATCGCATGCTGCACTTACGCGGCAACACATGACCCGTAGCCGTGTGTACATGATCCGACAGTCAGGTGGCACAGTGCATTAATGAGTCTACACCCAGGTGCAATTACAAACTACATATACCCATGGGTATTGTGTGTTTTATACCAGCAGTTATCTGGAAAAATAGCGAAAAGACAGAAATGCTTACCTGCCCTCCCAGGCCCTCACCAACTGCCCCCACATGTGTTCCAGCTCCCCCCACTCCACTGATGGCCTCCTGACTTCACTGCTCTCTCCCATTTTCCCTACAACACTTGTTGTTTCTGTAAGGCAGTTTCAGTTGAAATGTCGGGTAACCGCAGTTATACCCCCAGGTTATAACCAAGGGTATGTGACAAATGTTTGAGCCTCGTGTTGCAAACTTCATTACTCGCCCCTTCAACTCCCAAATTTCGCATGGTGTCCTCTTGCCCCCTTCACCTCTAGCCTGATTGCATTTGCATGTTTTTGACCTACAAATGGAATTTATTCTATGTTTTACTTTTCCGATTCCCTCGACTGCAACCTGGGTTATAACCACAGCTCTCGCTTGCATTGAGAAAAAAGAAGATGCCAACTGTTTCATTCATAAGCACCCTAGAGCCCTAGATACTCAATGTATCTGGGCAGATACAGCTATATACTTTGGAGCAGGGGGCACCCACACTCTGTCAAATATTTAGCATTTACTCTGTGCGCCAAACCACGTTTGGTCCCTTTGTTCATTTTGTCTTTGGCGGGTGTTCATGAGTGAAGCCCGCCTCTGACTCCAGTGTGTCTAGCAGGGCAGGAAGCGAGGGAAGTGCCCGAAACTCCCTGTGCTTAGTCTCCTTGGTTACAGGAATGCACCGAAGGGTGATTGGCTGGGGGGCTATGCTTGGAGGACAGCCCCCCTGCTGTATAATTGACAGCTTGGCTGTGAATGAATGGGAGAAACCTGCATAAAAGGTGAAGCTTTTTGCTTGGAAGGCAGAGTCGACCACTGGACGAAGGAATCTGAAGAAAAACTTGCAAGAGACACTTGCTGCAACTCCTGGACCGTTGGTTTGCCCGGTGAAGACCTGCTGCATTGCTGAAGCTCCAAATTTGCCTCGATTAGAGAGGTCCCGGCAACAGACGACCTGACTATTGGCTTGGTGGCACCAATCAATCCCAAAGTGAACTTTTCTGGACATCCTCTCGGAGCTGGGTGTACTTCCATTGTTGCTGCAGGAACCGAAGTGCCAGGGAGAGGAACACCAAATTGCGTGCATCACTTTTAAGTCAGACCCAAACTCCAGGAAAATCTTTTGGACTCCCAGGAAGCAGAACTCACCAACCCTGAGCAACCTCAACAGAGTGCTAGACCCCAGATACGAAGAAAGTCCATAATGGTATACGAGAACCGCAGTGTTGCAATTTGCGAGAGCTGCAAGGATCTGAAACCGCGAAGTGCTGCTGATCTGAAGTTTGCTCATTGCTGCCGCTGACCTTCCATTTGTAGTGCGCGGAGTCCCCAGTTGTCCTCCCTCTTGTCCCCATGACTGAGGCCCAGGAACAACAGGATATGCAGAGCTACACAGGAACAGAAGCCATCTGCAATCCATTTCTTCTAACCAAAGGTACTGTAAAACTAAGGGGACTTACCTCTTGTCGTGTAGCCTTACTTATTCTCAGTTGAGACTTGTCGTGGTTGCTTTTGCAGAGTGTCTTGCAGCTTTGCTCCTCACACGCCCCCCAGCTTGTGGCCCTACATTGATTCAAATTGTTCTACAAAGACTTCTAAAACATTGTGTAAGACTTTTATTTACCTGCAAGAAGTGCTTCAGCTCACCTAGACTTTTGCTCAATTAACCTTGGCTGGCCTGGCTCCCTGAAAGACTATTCTTACCTCTAACTTTGTGCTTTATCTTTCCACCAGGAAATGGTTAATTTACTTTGCATTGGGGGTTCAAAAATACTTAGCTGCTTTTATTCCCAAACCCTTTTCTTTGACACCAAACTCAGTATTGCTATAAATGTACCAGTGATATATTATTGTCCACAGTGTCCTAATTATTTAAGTCACCTCAGGGTGTAGGAACCATCCGTGTGCCATCCCAAATGGGTACTTGCTGATTTAGAGAAACTAAGAGTGTGTATTTTGAAGTGTATTTTTTGTTACTTATATTTTGCTTCCTTCTGAAGAAGGCTTATTCAACTGACAGTTAAATTAATTAATAATTGTTTAACAAAGAAACCTTGAGTGTAAGAGTTTATTTGAATACTTGTCACTGTGAATCTCTGTGTAAAACCCTACTGCTCACATTGACCCCTCTTGAGATAAGCCTGGCTGCTCAGCCAGACTACCAACATGTGTAGTACTGACTTATACCAAAAGTCGGGTTACCTATTGCCAGGAGGACAAGGTTGGTGTAGTCTCCCAAAGGGTACTGCATACAATTTTGCCTAACAATGGTAAGCACACAGGTTCTTGCTGAGATACTGTGGGGGATACTCAGTTGGCTGGTGGGCACTCTCTCGATGTTACAGTAGGACCTGTCATTAGAGCTGTGAATAGTGAAATGGTCAGGGCATATGTCAATACTAGGAGAGTAGTTCCTAGAAGAATTCTGGGTCAGCCTACGCTTCAAGACTTTGGTCCTGAGAGAATCTCACCAGATCCACCAAGCACTTGGTCTCAGAATCAGGCTTCTTTAGCCAAGCCTAAGGGAAAGCTTAGGCCTAAGGGCAAACCCATGGCCAGAGGAGTGAGAAAAAGAGTCTGACGGAAGGAGAATATTCCCCATGTCGTACCTACAACATATGTTGAGGCAGTTGGTAGTATCCCTACTCCAAGCTTGGAAGAAGTACCTCCAGAAAATCGAGGATCCTATGGGACTCCTGAACTACCTAGCATGCTGGTAGAGTAGAGCACTAGGAGAGAGAGAAGTATGGGCCAACAGAAAAGAAAAACATTCTGGATAGGCCCATGGAGAAAGGCATGCTTCCAATGGCAGGACTCCCCTCCAGTCAAGCAAATAATAGAGCAGGAAGGCGGGTTACTGAAAAGTATACCCACAGAGCCCATCAGAGGAAACCTTGAGAGGTTGGATGTTTCTCCAGATGAGAGGCACTTCCTCCTACAGTTGGTGTGTGACATTCCCCTTGTGGTTAATCCTAATGCCAGGATACCACCAGAGAGGTCTGACACACATTCTTGCTGGCCCATAATGGGGGTCCCAGAAGGAAACCAATGTAGAAGTCTCATAATCTGTCACTAGGTTGACAGGTGTGAGGCAGGCATTCAGTTACTAAAGAATTCACTTTTAGAAGTGAACTCATTTTTACCAGAGACAAGGCCTAATTTGGTTAGCCCTTTGACTCTGGAGACCTCTGGCAATAGGTTGTAATTGGTGATTGCTGATCACAATCCCATATATGCTTGTAGCAGCCAACAGAGAATTACTGCAATGTCAGTTAGTGACACCTTCCTTAATGTCGGTCCCAGAAGTAGCTCCTCTGCTGTACTCAGTAATGGACAGACCCAGTGGATGGTGAGTGAAGTGACCTGTCAAGTGTCACTTATCTGTCATCCACAGAGAAATAGGTGTGACCTTCTCCTGTCAAACGTACTTTGTAAATCCCTGAACACATGTGAGTGGTCTGGGCCTTGGCAAGTATCACAACTTAGAAAGGTAAACTGATAAGAAGGCAGTGATGGGCCTAGAAAGGTTACCATAAAGTTTCCTATGAATAGTGTGAACAATTTTAACTTGAGAGATAGAATTGAAACTCTGCTTATGGCTACAAAATGGGAGCCAGAGAAATATGAGTATCTCCCTGTCCTGTGCCAGAGTAGCCCTTCTAATGGCTTCGGTGAGCACAACCTAGAGTCTCCTCACCTGACCCCTCATCAGCAAGTTGAGCTGGAGATTTTGCTGAAGCAATCTCCACCCATGTTGGCACTGAAACCCCTTGTAATGGATTGGTGTAAACCAGGCTACATTATGAGAGTTGGCAAACCTACCAGGTATGGGTGTTGTGGTGGTTCAGAACAACAAGCAAGATGTTCTGACAGTTGGTGTGAAATCAACCCTGTGTTGGAACAAGAGGTGCTTGAGCCCTCTTGCTGCCTGAAGTCCATGTCTGAGGATATGAAGGAACATACAGGTACAGCCATTTTGAATTCTGCATGGACACCCCAAGACAGATACACACTCCCCACCAAGTGTTGACACCTTGGTGGGCCAGTTCTGTACTGAAAAGTAAAGTATATTTTTTGATCTCTCTGCAGGGTATGCAAACATATCCATGGCAGTCTATGCAAAGGAGGAGACAGCAGTTTCAGTCTTTTCAGATCCCTAATTCAATGTATTGACTTCTGGATTGGTGGCTGCAACTGACACCTGTCAAATGAGATTAGACCCTGTTCTGAAAGGGACAAAGCATTTCAGCAATACATGTCTGGATGACATGGCATATTCAATGCGCACTTGGAAGGAACTGGGAATAACTCAAGAGACTGGGTGTCAGGACCTTCAACAGGCCAGCTTGTTCTGGCAGACAACCAAGTGTCAAACTGAATAAGAGTCATTGGCCTTCCTGCAGCATAACTTTGATGTAGGTGGAGGCAAGATGCAACCTCTTGTCAGTGGAGAATATGTTGTAGAGAACTGGGCAACCCCACTCCCCAAGCCCAAGTGAGGACTTTTCTGGGCCTCACAGGGAAACACAGGATTAACGTGGCAGGCCAGAGAAATATGGCTGTCCCTCTGACTGTCCTCACTACGGCAAGGGAACCTGAAGTATTTTTTATGGACCCTGAAATGTGAGAAGTGCTTCACTGGCCTGAAAGAATCCTTAGGTCAGGCCCCTGGTTTAAGGTCCCCTGATTAGAACAGTCCTTTCATAGTGCAGGAAGATGTCTATGACACTGCGATTGTTGGAAAATCTTCACAGCTTGATGACACAGGTGACGAACAACCCATATATCACATCAGCTACCAGTTTTGGAGTGTAGAACTCAGGTGGCCCCAGGTGAAAAAGAGATGCTTTTCCATAATGAGGTCCTACCACTATGGGACTCACTTCACTGTGTATGCTCACCCTAAGCCATTGAAGTGCTTGGTGAATATTAAGGGAAACAATCCAAAGATGCTCAGGTTGTTCATGAGTCTACAGGCCTTGAACTTTACTATTGGGCTTAGGCCAGATCCCAGATTAAGCAATGTCATGGGCTGTCCAATTTGGATAACCGACTGGAACAGAGTACCCATCTAGGGGTGGATTAATTCCCCCTGTTCCTAGCCTGGGGGGGGGCAAGTGTTAGGAAAGATTCTTCTTTAATACACCTTTCCGTCCATTTCTATGGACCCCAAACCTTTTGCTTTTATGTCTGTTTCTGACCTGCTCTTTATACCGTGCTTTCAAGCCTTAGCCTTCACTGAACTGGTTTTTGTTAATCTGTTATGGAGAAACTGACATGTTCTTCAGTCTGTCAGTACTGTGAAACATTGTTTCCCTTGTTACTTTGCTACTACTTTTGGAAACTTTGTATCACTTTTATAACTTGGTATCATTGTAGAATGCATCTTCAAATGCAGTACAATGGAGTACACCTTTTGTTTTGCCCTAGACTAACACTCAGAGGATTTTTGGTTACTCTAGGTGTGGTTAATGGACAAGCTGGTGGCAGTTACCTTTTACTATTTTTTAGTACATTTCGTTTTAGCCTTACTGCGTATGCCATGTTTGTCTATTAACTGTGGCTGGCGGTCAAGAATGGCCATGCCAGAATGTTTTTCGCTTGTGCTTTGGCCATCTTGTCTTTTAGTCTTCTTCCAGGCCTGTGAGGAAAGAAAAATCCTTATGTGGACTACCAGTGCCCAGGAAAGCAGAAGCTTTTGGCGGGCTGCAGGAGGGCTATGTGTGTTTGCTCCCAGGATGTGGATGGGGACTGGATAGTCCCAAGCCACAAACTGGTGCTAGTGTGTCTTAGTGGTATGCATGAGTTTTGCCACCAGTGGTCCTGATTGGACCATTGCTGGTGTGTGTGTGGGCCATATCTGGTATTGGCTAGTGGGAGTCTCAGCTCTTACCTGGCTTTTACGATAAGGAGAGGATCTCTGCTCCTACTCTAGAGAGATAGTGGAATAAATTGAAGGAACCAAGACTCCTGTCCAGCTGCACGATTTACCAGGAGACTGGAGACCCATTTGAAGAAGGCCTTCTGACCAACTTCTGCTGCTGTCCTGGGATAGCCCTCTCTAGGAAGTGATCTTCAGCAGTCCTGCAAAGGAGCTGTGACCCTTACAGTGGAGGACCATCCATTCTCGATGTCAGCTTGCAGTCCTACCAAGAAGAATTTTTGGAAGTGCCCCTGGACTGCCCAGTGGCTGACCAGCTTTGAGTTTCGGCTGCCATGCAACAGACGTCGCCATTCTGTGTTGAAGCCTGGAACTTGGGGAATCTTCAGCTTGTGCAACAAGACTTACCTCTGCGTAATTCTCTGGTCCTAGCATCAAGGGGAACCCAGATAGGAGGGAAAGTCTGATCGCTTTAAGTGAATCTCTTTGGATCGCCGTGCATCGGTGACCATCGTCGGAAACTGCTTACCTGTGCCCAGTTCTGTCCTGAGAGGGGCCCAGCATCGAGTTTTGCTTCATTCATCAACTGAAAGACCTTGCACCAACATTATTGTCCGACCCAAGAACTGCTAGAACCTGCAACCCCTGATAATCAAGGGCTGAGGCTCATGGCGGAAAAAGCTATCTCAGACCTTCTTCTACAGACATGTCAAGTCTTGTGAAGAATTGGAGTAGGTTCTCTTGATAAAAAAAAAAATAGAAAAACAACTTGATGTGAAGTAATGCAAAGAATAATGAACCAATTATACGTGCACAATCCACACAAAAATGTTGTGGTGATTGCTGTGACTGCCACTGCTAGAGGTGATAGTCATGGGAAGTCTATGAAACACGCATTAGGTTTAACTTTGCAAAAACGTGTAAATTAGCATATCAATTGAAAGACAAGCTTTTGTGATACAGACCTAAACATGTAAGCCAATCTCGATTTCTAGCTGGGATTTGGAGTGTGTATGAAAGAAGTCTGCATCTGAAAATCTGAGGCTTATGACTAAACAGGTGGTCAGACCAGTGACACTCAATGCCAACTGAATGTACAAGTGTGAACAACTGACACAATACAAATCAACAACTGCACAAAGCATACAAAGTGTCCAACATTATTGAAGCATTTACTGTCATTTGACAACAGTAGTTACCCAATCCAGTGGCAACATACAAAGGGGTTCCAATCACAGCAATCAACCTGTACCCAGAACTAGGACTTCAGGACCTCAGTCCTTTTGGAAACCCACATACAGGCAGCAGGAAACAACAAGCACAACAAGTAACATGTACCAACACAGAATTGATATCTAGCACAGAGATCCACAGTTCCTACAATACAAGCTCCAACAACATATAGAAATTATGATTAAACAGTTCACAATATTAATCATGATTATTGACATTCAAATGTGTATTGCATCCCAGGATGAGGTGGTCCTCTCCTTAACTCGAAACTGTTGATCTTGGTGACAGAGATTTGGTTTAGGAGCATCCAAACACGATTGCTTATCCTTAGGGTCCCTACAGCAGAGTTGTTGGGTTTAACAAAATGTCTCTGGGTGCATCCAAACATCCATTCATGCATCAGAAGGTATCTCTGCTCTGTTGCCCTAAACCCTGGGTCCCTTCCCAGGATTCATTGTCAAATCTCAGCCACTCACAGTCGAGTGGTTTGAGCACCCTGCACTTCATGTGTCTTTGCTGCTGGTTCCTCTGCTTCAGGTTGTCTGCTCCTCTTCAATCTCTAGTTTGTCTGAGACTTGAGCCCTCATGTACTTGAACACTAGCCCAGTCAACTTTCAAAGGTAGGGCTGGGTTGTGCCAAGCTGAGCCACAGAGCTCTGAGCAGGTGGTTGTCCACCTATATTGGTCTAAAGGCTGATCATGGTTGCATTCTTCTCCTTCCTGGATTAGGGGGACTGATTCCAATCCCAAAACTTCATTGCACACTGCTTGCACAACAAGTAACAATTGACTCATTCCCAAGTGGACGTCTCATACTCCTTCTCTCCTTTGTCTTCGACTATAACATTACCTTATGCACCTCCTACACCTCCGTGATGCTCTGAAATATGCCCATACCTCCAACCCTACACAGTTCTCTCCTCTCAGATGTGCAATGTGATTGATCATCCTCACTGGGTTTTCCATCCACCTCCTTCTCTCTGTCTCTAAGCTCCTCCATTTGGTTTTCTACCTCTTCTCCCTTGAGGTTTCTCTCCACCTCATCGAAAATGCCCCCTTTTTCACATGTGCCGCTGTTACCTCGAAACTGCTCCCTATGTCTTCCATCTTCCTCTCATCCTGTTACTGTCCTTCCATCCACAGTACTCCCCTTGGTGTTAATCTTCTTCTCCTCACACTCCTTACCTACTACTTACTTTCCACTACCTGCTTCACTTTTCTTTTCACCTCCTTATGTTTCACCACTTCCGTTTTTTCACCAACTAGCTCGCCTCTTTTGGTCTTCACCACCTCGTTCCAAACTTAACCCTTCAACACCTCAATTATTCATTTGACTTATGGGCTCTTCTCTCCAGACTCCTTCATCTAATAAGCTCTTCTACTGCTCTTACCAGCAACACGCACACGGCTCCTTCACTGACCCCAAGCACCCCACGCTCTCTAAATGTTGCCTGTTCTATACAGTACTAGCCACATCCCCTTGGGTCCTCCCGTGCTTAATCATATTCGTCCATACATGTGCATGCGCAAATGCAGCTGGGTGGGAGTTTTTTTTTTTTTTAAATGTAATAGCTGCTGCTCTGCCACCAACTGCTCCAAGACATGGTATAGGCCTTCATTTAGGGCTAGCACCATTTTGAAATATCACTTGAAGCACGTGCCAAGCGAGGCTGGCACGGCAGTGCTCTGTTCCGTGCTGTTCAACACGTTCTTACTTGACCTAATGCAGTTCAAAACACTGCAGGGTTCTCCATGTGAGGTTGTGTACATGCGTCGGATGCGTGTGTTATTTAGTGTTTTCACTGCTTGTGCTTTTACTGCTCATACAACTATCAGGGTCACTCTGTTCTGATAGGTCAGTGGTTGGGTTCCTTACCATCCCTAGTGGACAGTTGCACGGAAGGAGTGGTAATATGAATTAAATGTAATTTATCGTTATGACAATAGCATGGAAAGATCACTTAGTCATGCAAAGAAATGAAGATGTTTGAAACATGTGCCCATTTTAATCATCATTACAATTTCCAGTACGGTCACTTATCATTACACTTATCATTACATTACTGTTATTAAAACATAGATACTTCTAATGTATCAATTAACTATTCAGATGGGAAAGCAAACACGTTACAAACTGTACTATAAATGAGGACAAAAAGTCTCCAGCAATTGACCAAGAGGCGTATGTATTAATTGATGTTTCAATCAGATCCTGTTTGACCTTTCCGGAACATAAAATGGGAAGTCGTGTCCCTTAGGAGGAATTCATTGTGTAACTGCTAGTTGATGTCTTATTTATGATTTATAAATAAGGTTTATTTTTTCATTTCTGGAAAAACACTTATTTAATATTCCATTCTCATAATGTTCATAAACAAATGTTTCAAAATGGTTACAGGAAGGCCTCAGCATCAGTATTGAAAGCCCACTTTTAGGAATCCACCTAACGTCACCTGATATGACATATTTTTTTTTATTTTGTTTGCAGTGAGACTAGAGGTTTATGTTATGGCAATAGTTTACTGCACTGCTTTTGGATGGGTCTGCATCTTTGTCAGCAGGAACTGATGAGAGGAAGGGGCTTTGTTTCCATGGGTGAGCACCTGGTGTGCTCCATATGTTCTCTGGCCTGGAACATATGGAGCACACCAGGTTATGCCAGCTCCATTTCTGGCTTGCCGGATTTGCCAGGATTTAGACCTGGCTGTTTTCTGCTTGACATCTTCAGGACTGTGTTGTGGCTGCTTTTGAGGGCGGGGCCTTGAGAGGGTAGCCATTACCGGAAGCTGGAGACTTATGGTAAGCCAGCAGCTGACCTGTTCCTGCTCCCACTAGGCCTCTTTGGTATCGGAATGGAATCCTGTTCTGTTTCTCATGCTCCCTATACATACATCACAATGACACAACAGATTCCACCACTAAGAAAAAACATGCTTGCTTAATAAACGCTTCTCCCGCCCTTGGCATACTTTGCAATGGTTCACTTACTATGTCACTGTCTGTTGCCTGCTACAATGGGGTGCGGGATAAAAGGAAAGGGTAGTGTGTGCAATTTCACCAATGTTGTGGCAACACGTGGGTCCTCTGGGACCTCTTGTGGTCGGAGGTAGCACTAGCTCAAAGCATGTACGAATGTTTCCAGACTTCACTGGGAGGGTGAGCTCACTACAGACAGAATTGGTGAACCGGTGCAGAAGGATCAGAGAGATGCAAAACTTTATTTCCTCTGTCGCAAAGTGCAAACATTGCAGTTTCACAGCGATCTGAATGCTACTGGGCAGTTATGTGATCACCTGGATTTATATCTGAGATGGAAGAAGGTGTGCATGTTTGGGGTATCTCAAAAGGTTGTGAAGGACAACATGCAAACTATTGTAAAGAACCCTCCTACAAAATATAAATGCGCTTGTGACCGCAGTTCCAATTTCTTTAGCTGGATGGTAGCTCTGCTCTGGGTGGAATGCTGGTGAAGAAAATGGAAAACAATTTTGAGCAATCACCAGGGGCCGGAATATCCAAAATGTTACGTTATGCAAAAAATTGAGCAACATAATCTGTACTATTTTAAAACGTGTTCACTAATGCAACAATGAAACAGATTTCATTTTGCTGGTTACCACGAAAATAAGTGAAGTAAGCTAATTTCTGTTTATGTTATAGAGCAAAAAACTAGGGGGAAAGGTGCTTGGAGTCTCTTTGCTGGACATTAGACTGATATGTTTTGGATATTTCTCCTCTGTGAAAGATGGTGAGCTAAAGAATCTAGGTAAGGCTCGCGTAACAGGGACTAATGTCCGTCAGAGGGACCGCCAGAATCCCCCTTGTTTTTTGCATACTTTAAGTAAATGTGGGTCTCATCCTAAGTTACTAGGGGAAACCAGACGTGGGCCCCTTGTTCACTATTCTTAGAGAGGCACAGCTCCACCCTACTGATGAGGTCCAACCAGACTGAAACACGTGTCTGGGGTTGCTGTTGGTACTCTTGTACAAATACATTTTTGAATCATTGAGAACCATTCCTTTTTTATTTCTATCGTTTGTTTTTCTTTGTTTCTCACTGGCCATCACATTTAAAGTGATGGCTGTTGTTAAGTCATCTAACAAAATGGTTGGTGAAGTGTTTGTGTGAGCACGTGAGATTGTTTGACAGACCTTAGAGCCATGCTGATCCTATCAAGGGTATTTGCTTGTAAACTAATAATATTTGGGTACTTGCTGCTGCAGATTACAGGGATGGGTAACACTCAACCCTGTAATACTATTCCAAGTGTAAGGGTAAAAAGTAAGCACATCCATGTGCAAGCGCTGCAAGTAAAAAGAGTATTCAATTACGTATACAGTACGTTGTACAGTTTATTAAACAGCATACACTAAGGTAAGGACCACATCGAATGTATTCTGTGAGGTTTGTGTTAGTAAGTGAAAGATATACCGTGCTATCAAACCATAGGTTTTTTTGAACCAATTTAGGGCAAAACAATACGAAGGTTAATGAAGAGGACTCCAGAAAGCTGTGGTCCCCCTGTGTGAGCTATTAGGCTAGCTGTTTTCCTGAGATGATTCAGTGTGATGCCAACTGGGGCTTATAGAACATCCTCCAAATGGAAGGGCCAGTGACATGACTGATATCAAGCTTCACTCTGACAGAAACACAAGTTCAAGTTTGGATCCAATTCGAAATGTTCATATAATGGAAGCATCACCCACATTCAATTGATGGCTAACGGGCGACTAACTGCTGTAAAACCTTATTTCACAAATACAAGCATTGGCAAAGACAGCAGTTTTGCATTTGCGTAGGAATGACATCGGCATTTTCATAAATTCAGCATCAACTACTTTTGCTGATTGCTTAGTAGATGAAATTCTCAGGAGCGATTTCCCCAAACCAAAGGAGATTATTATAATTGCAATATATTTTTTTTTCATTTTTAGTTTAAAGGTTTTATTTGATTTAATATCAGAGTACAGATCAACAGTCAAAGCACTAATAAGGTTACAACTGGTACATTCAGAGTCGCAAGTACAGATACACTGTCACCGCAAAGTGACCCCCACGGTGCTTCCGCACCCGGTAGCACCGGGACCGTAAACAGCAGAAATAGTCAACGGACGTTAGTCCGGGCACATTCAGAGTTCCGCCTACACAGAAACACTGCCATAAAAATGCTGGTGGCACTGTGACCACTCTGCCTGAAATACCAGCTCTGTGGACCAGGCATTAAACAGTGCCAGTTTAGCAGCAACAGGCCCCAGGTGTCCGAAAATCAGAACAGCTGCACACCATTGACTACTGTCAATGCACAAAATAACCACATCCACTCCAAACACCCCTCCCAACCATGCTGGCAAACAGGCCACAGGTGTATATAATTAGCCCAGCTGCACACCATTGACCACTGGGAATGAAGAAAAGGACCACACCACACCCAACCCACCTCCCAACACAACCATGCTGGCAGTCGCTGTAGCAGCAATTGGGCTGGGGAACCTGCAAGGAGGGATTGAGGATGAAGCAGCTGAGATGCAGAAGAGGTCGCTAGGCCCAGGAGGTGAAGGAGGAACCAGTTGGCCATGCCTAACATCAATGTCCAACAGGCAGCACCCCGCAGGCAGCCATGAAAACCCTGCATCAGGGCCTCACAACCTGACCCCAAGCCAAAACCACACCGTGTACAGGCTTGACAGGGAAAACATAACATCAATAGTGACCCTCAGTCATGATGACATAAGTAGCCTGATAAATATACGGACTGCAGTCCCCCCCCCCCCTACTGAAGGTAGTGTCAGTACTGCACTTCCTTTCAATTGGCACAAAACAACACACCGTGGGTAGGCTGCACGGGTTGTCACAACTCTGTTTTTCCAGGGTCTTGTTCCAGTACTGGATGCACTGCTACAGCTGTAGTTGGGGTGTGTGTGGGGAGGAGGTGGGGGGGTAAATAGTCACTCACCAGAGTGCACCTGGCTGTTGGGTGAGTAGAATAACCAATGCATGACCTCTGGGGTGCGGGAGGGTAGAAGGAAAGTCAGCCGAGCATGTGGCAAAAGCAACCTAACACAAATACATTGCATCCCTTATTCCAAAGGCATGGAACGCATGTACCAAACAGGCATATGGATCACACCCAATACCTATCAATCATAAGTCAAATGAGGCAACACAAAACTACTACATGTACCAGAATGCATCAGACAACCTACAAATGGGCCTGCTAAAAGACTGTGCACATCCCCCAACGTCTGCTTCACAGACAAGTCAAAATAATGCAAACCCACACACCATCAGCATTGAACCCCACAGCAGGTATCCAGTACACACAGCTGCAAAACTGGTCAGCAAGCACCAAGTGTTCATTACAGGTCATACACCCACCTTAAATTGACATATGAGCACTGAGAAGATGTTGAGTAGCATGTTGAAGCAGGCAAATCACACACCATAAAATTACAATGCAGTGGGATTGAGCAAGCATCAATATGAGAGACATCAATGGCAACAGGCACATGGGCCACATCCGTAGTCCTGCAGGAATCTTGAGCTTGCCCCTGCTGGGGTTGTGCCGGACACCACACACCTTACATGCACCTGGCTTACTGGTGCCACATGGCCATTACAGGTTTCTTTGGCACATGAAGCCAGGTCCCTGTAAATTGCAAGTCCCCCTAACCATGGAGTACCACAGTACGCAATGGGGATATGTACATGGGAGGATTGTCACCATTGAGAAAGTAGCTGGTGCTCCCCTGAGCATGCTGCCTACCGGGCCAGCTGCGCAACAGCAGTGTCTGTGCTCTTGGGTGCTGCTGGTGTGGTAGGCAGATTGTTAGCACCGTACAAGATAGCAGGCTCCTAGTAGTCAGACATGCACCCTTGTTTCCATACAAGCAAATAAACATGGAGAAGCATTGAAGGCCATATCATAGTATGCCTTCAGACAATGAGCATGCAAAACAGTCTCAATCGAATAAGTGACCAAACATTTGAATATGGTCATGGAATTGCATGTGACATTGCAAAATTCACCAGCATCATCTGTGGCATGTGCTATGTCTTGTGGTAATTAAATGTGGGAAATGTGTACATGCACACATCACTAACATGTGATTGACACCACGATAATTCAATACCCATTCTGTCACTGCCATGCAGGTGATGCTGGACACACCCTCACACCATGGCTGATAACACCCGTTAGATGGCCATGGAACATGCATGAAGAGGCTTAAACCGTGCACACATACGTACACGGGGTACTATAGAACAGACATTTGGACTACTCATGGCAAGGTTCTGCTGCCTCAGCAAATCCGGTGGTGCACTTATGTATAGCCCCATCAAGATTGGTAAGGTTGCTCTGGCATGTGCAATGTTGGACAATATGTGTGTTTGAGGCAACATTGTACTGCTGCCGGACATGGACCCTGCTGAGGAAGAGGATGGGGATGACGACGATGATGGGATGTCAGTGCGATCCCAGCAGGAGGACATGACTGGGCAACATGCACAGGGTGCACTGATACACAACTTCTTTGAACACTACTCACAAGTACATAGTGCACAACTGGTGGCAGGTATTTTACAGCACTACTATTAAAGTTTAATACTCACACAAAAACAGAATGTCCAGTCATGATTGATATGCATAACCCAGTTTATTGTTAACAAGACATTTGAAAAACAGGTACAACATCAATACCTGCCCCAATTTACCCTCCCTCCCCAACTTACCCTCCTCCCTCCCACTCCCCAACTATCTTTCTTAACTATGAACCCCCTTCCCCGAAAACAATCCCCCTCCTACTCCCCAACTTTCTCTCCCAACTATGAATCCCCCACCCCCTACACAAATTACCCCCCACCCCCTAACTGCAGCTATATCCCATGAGAAACCGCCCTAGCTGCACTCATAAGCGTCCCATAGGTCTAACACAGCCATAACCCAGTCTTGGTGTACACCCGCCAGACTGAAACCATTGAACTAATATCAATACCACCACACCTAATGCTAAAATGCAGCTACCAATTACATCAGCTGCACACTTAACTGGTGCTCCCAAGCACCCTTCGACCCCCTACTCTCTCAACTGACTTGGTGTAACGCTCACCTGACTCCCACGGAGGCGCTGGCCTGGTTCGCGCTGCTGTGACCTCTTCTAAGGTGATGCGCAGGGTTCGGAAGACGGACTGGACCGGGCCCCCAAATCTGGCTTGTCTGGCTCGCAGAAGTATCCTTCCGTAGGCAAAAATAGGGGATTAACTGTCTGCGGGGTAATGCAATCAGCCTCCCACTTTCCCCTCTTACCCTCCTCGAAACCCTTCTGTGATATCTCGTAGCGTCTCACCTTAGGGTCTGGAAGGACGAGCTCTCCATCCTGCTTCTGATGCAGGGGCACGTCGATATCCAGTTACTTCACTGGATTTTCGGATTGGTGAGAACCAAACTTGCTTGGCTTCCAGGTAAGTTTTTTGATAAGAGGTTTCCCTTGTGTCCATGCATTAATGTACTAATGCTAGTGTCTTTTTCCCCATAGGGGCCGGGGTACGGAATGCCGGGGAACAGGCACCGACCCGAGATGAGAGGTGAAATCCTTGTAGAAATCAGGTAAGTCTTTAATGAGCGTTTTTTGGTAATGTCTTTTCATTCGCTCATTAACGCTGATGTCTCTTTTTCCCCTTAGGGGCCGGGGTCCGGAAATGCCAGGATGCGGCGCGGACCCGAAATGAAGAGAGAATGAATCAACAGGTAAGTCTTAACATGGAGATTTAGCTTTCCTTATTCCCTTCTCTCTCTCACCTTTTGTTCTGGTCTTTTTCTCCCTAGGCGCTGGGGCGTGACTGTGAATCCGGATGATCGCTGCTGAACATGGAGGCGCCCAGTAAAAGTGAGAGGAATACGGCGCTGCAGCGATCGACGTGATGAGCTTTTTAAATAAAAGTCTTCCTTTTCAGGATTGTCGGCGAGATGTCTCCGGGATGCGGATTTAGCAGGTAAGGACTTTTCCTTCTTCTGTTATCTCCTTCTCTTCCTTTGCAGGTGATCCAGGATGCTGGCAGGCGTGGCAGAAGTCAGGATGCAGGAGCAGACACGGTGAGCGTCCAGCTGCTAGATGCAGAACAACGCGAAGCACGTGTGGCTGTTCGGGTGGGGTTTAAATAGCCTTGGAAGAAGTTCCAGGTATGTATCCTTCCTCCAATCAGGTATGTATCCTTCCCCGACCACGCCCGGATGGTAAATTAGTCCCACAGGTAAAGTAGTTCCTTTCAGGCCTCAAGGAGGCCGGGATCCTGCAGCATGGTCTGCATCAGGTAAGTGCACCCAAGCACATCCATAATGAGCCTGGCGCCTATGGCGCCAGGACTGATGTCTTTTATGAGCCTGGCGCCATAGGCGCCAGGACACTGTCCAAAGGGCCCCTATATGGGGTTGCTGGGTCCTTCCTTGGGGACTTGATGTCCGCTTTTGGGGATGCAGGGCTTGAACCGGCTCCCCGGGAGCGGGCATCATGACAGCACTCCCCCCCAAGGCCCCTCCCAAGGTTGTTTCCTCCGGGGGTTTTGGTTTGTCTGGGAAGAGTCGGTGGAATTTCCTGACTAATCGAGGTGCATGCACATGGTCGCTGGGTTCCCACGACCTCTCCTGAGGTCCGTACCCCTTCCAATCAATTAGGTAGAACAGTTTTGACCTAAACATTTTTGAGTCTAAAATGTTCTTCACTTCGAATTCGGGCTCCCCATCTATTAGAATAGGTTCTGGAGGTTTGAGTAGTCAGGTTCCGGGTACCACTGGTTTCAGAAGTGACACATGAAAAACAGGGTGAATTCGCATACTAGCTGGTAAATCAAGTTTAACAGCCACTGGGTTAATTATTGCCGTAATAGAATAAGGTCCCAGATATTTTGGGTTAAAAGTTCGAGGCCCTTTGAGTGGTAAATGTCTGGTAGCTAACCACACTTGATCCCCAATCTGATACGGAGGTGCTTCACTCCGATGTAGATCAGCATTCTCCTTGTTGTAAATGCGTAGTTGCCTCTTTGAAGGCTTGGGTAATTGTAGAATGCAGATGTTCTACTGCAGGCATTCCGAGGTTCTGAGGTGAGTCAAGGTTTGAGGTTCGAGGGTGATGCCCAAACAAAGTATAAAAAGGACTGTGGCCAGTTCCAGAGTGTACCGAATTATTATATGCGTATTCGGCTATCCAAAGAATGTCTTTCCAGTTGCTTTCAGATTGCTGTAACATACACGGTAAATATTGCTCAAGGGTCTGATTTGTCCTCTCGGTCTGACCATCGGTCTGAGGGTGGTGACTGGTCGATAATCTTACGTCGATCTGCGCCATTTGAAAACATTTGCGCCAGAAGTGGGAAATTAATTGGCTTCCCCGGTCAGAGATTAGTACGATGAGAATCCATGTAGCCGAACAATATTTTCGAGGAATTCTTTGGCTAGGACAGAAGCTGAAGGTAAACCTTTCAAAGGAATAAAGTGGGCCATTTTGGAAAACAAATCCACAATTACCAGAATAATATTGTACCCTGAACAAGGAGGCAGGTCCGTAATAAAATCCATTGATAGGGTGTGCCAGGGTGCTGGCGGTATGTCTAGAGGTTGAAGGAGACCGGCTGGTCTTTTCTTTTGACTTTTATTTTGGGCGCAAACACCACAGGACATCACAAAAGATTTAACATCTTTTCGCCAAGAGGGCCACCAAAATTGTCGTTTCACCTTTTCCTCTGTCTTGGCAATACCAGGGTGTCCCTCTATTAATGCATCATGATAACCGGAAATAACTAGTTCGTGTAATTCCTTATGTGGCAGGAATAAGCGTCCTTGAAAATAAGGTAAGCCATTATCTATGGTAAAGTCTGATCCCTTTTGTATCCAATCCTGTGAGGTTGTAGGGTCCAGGAGTTGTTTCACTCTGGCTTGAATGTCTTCAAGCGTCTGTAACGAAGTCATGCCTAGAATCCTCTGTTCGGGAATTATTGGTACTGGTTCTGAGTTTGTATCAGATTCTCCCATTCCAATTCGGGATAAGGCGTCTGCTTTGCCATTCTTGCAGCCAGGTCGATAGGTAATCACGAAATCAAATTCAGCGAAAAACAAAGCCCATCGGAGCTGCCGTGATGACTGAGCCTTGGCGGTTTTCAAATACTGTACATTCCGGTGATCAGTGATCACTGTGATGGTATGTCGAGCGCCAAGCAGATAATGCCGCCAGGCTTTAAAAGCGGACTTAATGGCTAACAGTTCTTTGTCCGTGATTGCATAATTAACCTCGGGTGCCGAGAATTTTCTGGACCAAAATGCTACGGGATGCAGTTGGTTGGTTTCGGGATCTCTTTGGGACAGGACAGCTCCCATGGCTAGGCTGGATGCTTCAGTCTCGACGACATAAGGGAGACCTGGACGCGGGTGTTTCAATATAGGTGCGGAGGTAAACTTAGCTTTTAAATCCTGAAAGGCCTGCTCGGCTTCTTCAGACCATTCAAAACGTTTATTTTTCCTCAAGAGTGCAGTAATGGGTTGTACCACGCGTGAAAATTCTGGGATAAACCTGCGATAGAAATTGGCAAAGCCGAGCATGCTTTGAACCCCTTTTACAGAGCTAGGTGATGGCCATTTGAGGATGGCATCCACTTTTCTTGAGTCCATTCGGACTCCTTTGGGTGTCAGGATGAAACCTAGAAACTCGACTTCTGTGGTATGGAAAACACATTTCTCCAATTTAGCAAATAGTTTGTGTTGGCGCAGTTTTTCAAGTACTGCCCTGACGTGTTTTCTGTGATCAGATTCCGAAGAGGAGTACACCAGAATATCATCGATATATACGACAACACAAACATCAATGAGTTCCCGAAGGACATCATTCATGAAGTATTGGAAGGCAGCCGGCGCGTTACACAATCCGAAGGCATCACCTGGTACTCGAATAATCCGTATTTAGTACGGAAGGCAGTTTTCCATTCGTCACCTTCTTTAACTTGTACCAGATGATAAGCCAACCGGAGATCTAACTTGGTGTATATGCAAGCGTCCTTCACCTGGTCAAGGAGTTCAGGGATCAGAGGCAGAGGATAACAGTTTTTAACCGTTATCTGGTTCAATGCGCGGTAATCGATACAAGTTCTAAGGTCGCCTTCTTTTTTGGGCACGAAGAACAAAGCCGAGGATGCCGGGGACTTTGACGGGCGAATAAAACCATTAGCTAGGTATTGATCCAAATATTGTCTCAAATGCAGATTCTCAGGTTCGGTAAGGGCATAAATCCTGCTACAAGGGGGTTGTGCACCGGGCACCAGATCGATTTGGCAATCGTACGACCTGTGAGGAGGTAACGTGTTGGCCTGTTCCTTTTGGAAGACGTCCTGAAAGTCTTGGTATTCCGGAGGTAGTTGCATGGAGGCAGATGTTACAGATGCTAGATTAATCTTCAGGTTTTCTGGGTAGCAGGTTTGTGTACAATCCAGGAAGGTTATTCTCTTAGCTCGCCAATCAATTTGAGGATTATGTGTCTCTAACCAAGGGATTCCAAGAATAACCTGAAACTGTGGAGCCTTGATTACATCAAACACAACACCCTCCCGATGGCCGTCGGGACCAATAAGAGTCACCTCAGTAGTGGAATGTGTTACCGGTCCAGAGGCAATTTCAGTTCCATCGACTGTGGTGATGACATCTTTGCTGGTTTTAGGACGGAGAGGGAGGTTAATCCTAGAGACCAATTCACGATCCACATAGTTTCCAATAGCCCCACTATCGATGTATGCCTTTATTGCATGCAACCGTTTAGGCTGTTCTGGATCTACGAGAACCATTGGCACAATGAAATGCGAGGTCTGAGAGTTAGTTTTCAAGCTCGGCAAGTGGACCCCTACACTTGTCGGGCGGAGTCGTTTCCCGAAACAGAGTCTTCATGGTTTTTATCAGCGGCTCCTACCGCCTTTCGGGGCGGTTTTGCCGGGCAATCTCGTAGAAAGTGTCCAGAATTCCCACAATAAAGACATAATTTTAACTGCCGCCTCCTTTCACGTTCCTTTTGAGTTAAGGGTCCTTTAACCCCTCCAATTTGCATAGGCTCAGAGATATCAACTCCCTTGGGATTAGCATGGGTCTTGACCAACACCCGGGTCTCAAACCTGGACCGATCTGCTTTTCTGTTTTGAAGTCTGTGATACAATTGGACCACTAAGTCTATATACTCTGTGCATTCTTGGGGCGGATTTACAACTTGGGCCAAGACATCTTTAAGTTCTCCGCGTAGGCCTCGATAAAACAACGTGACTCTTTTATCCTCTGGCCATCCCGTTTCCACAATTAGTCTATTAAAGGTTGCAATATAGGATAGGAGGTCCTGATTGCCCTGTCGCAGGGATAGAAGTTCGTCATCCAGAGCCTGCCCCTGAGAGCGTCGAGCAAATAACCTTTCCATGCTTGCTTGAAACCTTTGAAAATCACAGAGAATCGGGTCATCTTGAGTAACCAGTGGAACTGACCAATCGGCAGCGCAGCCGCTGAGATATGACAATACAAAGGCTACCTTCGTCTGATCATTAGGGAAGGCCCCAGGTCTGCATAGGAAGTGCAAACGACACTGATTTATGAATACGGCGATTCGTTTGGGGTCCCCAGCAAAACGTTTGGGTGGGGCCAGCGGCATGTTTCCAGGTAGATTAATCTGAACAGGGTTACTGGAAACCACAGGAGCGGGGTTCCCTCCGGAACCGGGTAGAAGAGTTTGCCCAGCTTGACCTTGCAAAAGCTGTCTGGCCAGGTCATCAGTTCTTTCCTTCGATATTATTAATTCCCTCCTGAGGGCATTACTCTCTTGACGAGCGGCATGTACTTCGGCCCGTAATTCCCCCAGTAATTGGGCCAACTGATCAGTCTCAGAAATTTCCATAGCGCCTGGGTGGGAATTTGTAGGAAGGCTTCACGTTCTGTAACGCTCACCTGACTCCCACGGAGGCGCTGGCCTGGTTCGCGCTGCTGTGACCTCTTCTAAGGTGATGCGCAGGGTTCGGAAGACGGACTGGACCGGGCCCCCAAATCTGGCTTGTCTGGCTCGCAGAAGTATCCTTCTGTAGGCGAAAATAGGGGATTAACTCTCTGCGGGGTAATGCAATCAGCCTCCCACTTTCCCCTCTCACCCTCCTCGAAACCCTTCTGTGATTCCTCGTAGCGTCTCACCTTAGGGTCTGGAAGGACGAGCTCTCCATCCTGCTTCTGATGCAGGGGCGCGTTGATATCCAGTTACTTCACTGGATTTTCGGATTGGTGAGAACCAAACTTGCTTGGCTTCCAGGTAAGTTTTTTGATAAGAGGTTTCCCTTGTGTCCATGCATTAATGTACTAATGCTAGTGTCTTTTTCCCCATAGGGGCCGGGGTACGGAATGCCGGGGAACAGGCACCGACCTGAGATGAGAGGTGAAATCCTTGTAGAAATCAGGTAAGTCTTTAATGAGCGTTTTTTGGTAATGTCTTTTCATTCGCTCATTAACGCTGATGTCTCTTTTTCCCTTTAGGGGCCGGGGTCCGGAAATGCCAGGATGCTGCGCGGACCCAAAATGAAGAGGGAATGAATTAACAGGTAAGTCTTAACATGGAGATTTAGCTTTCCTTATTCCCTTCTCTCTCTCACCTTTTGTTCTGGTCTTTTTCTCCCTAGGCGCTGGGGTGTGACTGCGAATCCGGATGATCGCTGCTGAACATGGAGGCGCCCAGTAAAGGTGAGTGGAATGTGGCGCTGCAGCGATCGACGCAATGAGCTTTTTAAATAAAAGTCTTCCTTTTCAGGATTGTCGGCGAGATGTCTCCGGGATGCGGATTTAGCAGGTAAGGACTTTTCCTTCTTCTGTTATCTTCTTCTCTTCCTTTGCAGGTGATCCAGGATGCTGGCAGGCGTGGCAGAAGTCAGGATGCAGGAGCAGACACGGTGAGCGTCCAGCTGCTAGATGCAGAACAACGCGAAGCACGTGTGGCTGTTTGGATGGGGTTTAAATAGCCTTGGAAGAAGTTCCAGGTATGTATCCTTCCTCCAATCAGGTATGTATCCTTCCCCGACCACGCCCGGATGGTAAATTAGTCCCACAGGTAAAGTAGTTCCTTTCAGGCCTCAAGGAGGCCGGGATCCTGCAGCATGGTCTGCATCAGGTAAGTGCACCCAAGCACATCCATAATGAGCCTGGCGCCTATGGCGCCAGGACTGATGTCTTTTATGAGCCTGGCGCCATAGGCGCCAGGAAACTGTCCAAAGGGCCCCTATATGGGGTTGCTGGGTCCTTCCTTGGGGACTGGATGTCCGCTTTTGGGGACGCAGGGCTTGAACCGGCTCCCCGGGAGCGGGCATCATGACACTTGGACTGTGTTCCCCGAGGGCATTCAACCTACCAGCACTTTGAGGTCATACCAATGATATATAGAGTGCTATGTAAATGCCATGACATAACATTAGCCTGCATCGCATCTAGAAAGCATTATGAATGTTAGCAAGCACCACATTTAGATAGAATTGTGAACATTAGCCTGCATCACATCTAGATAGCATTATGAATGTGATCAAGTGCCACACTTACATAGAATTGTGAATGTTAGCAAGTACCACATTTAGATAGAATTGTGAACATTAGCCTGTGTCACATCTCTATTGGATGGTGAGTGTTAGCAAGTGCCACTTCTAGATAGAATAGCACATATTAGCTATTGCCACATCTAGACTGCATTGGGAATATTAGCAATGCCACATTTAGATAGAATTGTGAATGCTAGGGTGCTTCACATCTATACAGGATTTCGAAGGTGGACCAGTGCCACATTTGCACATAATTGTGAATATTGGTGTGCATCATATATAGACAGGATCGTGAATATTAGCCAGTGCAGGATCGAGAAATGCAAAGATATTCACACGCCACATCTAGAAAGAACGTGGAAATTTAACACAAATCACTTCTATATAGCAAGGCCAATAAGCAACCCACTAACAATTGCACCCCTCTGCATACACCTCTCAAACTCTAACCAAACACAACCACAATTCTAAAGCACAACCAACTGCACAAACTGCACTGCACCGCAACAACAAAACAAACCACACATAGCTTTGCACAACAGCACATGATGGCTACCAACCAGAAAACACCCCCAAGCTCAGCGAACAGTGTTAACAAAACAGAAGCTGCCAACTGCACATCACTGCTCTTTTGCCCTTATCCCACTCGTTCCCACTAACTCAACTCCACCCCCTTTCCTTTGCAGAGCCGCCAGAGCGCCAGAGGACCACTCTGGTGGTGATATTGCGCGGTACAAATATCCTTTAACATTAACATTAACATTAACTATCTCTCCCAACTATGAACCCCTCTCCCCTTGCCCAAATTACCATCCCACTCTCCGACTATCTCTCCCAACTATGAAGCCCGCTCCCCAACTTACCCCCCCCCACTCCCACTCCCAAACTAGTCACACGAGGAGCAAGTGTTCATGGTTCCGGCCTACTTATGGCCATGATTGGTGGCATGTGTGTGCTTGTGAAAGGAGCCAGACAGGCGCATGGATCTCCTACTGGGGATGGCTGACTGGGAGCATGGAGACATGGAGCTGGTTGAGGGCAACAGCATGTTTTTGCTAAAGATTCGGGACATGCATGTCTGGAGGGCCAGGGCCATTGTCCTGGCAATAGTGGACTGTATGCTATTGCCTTCACAGACCCTCCTAGCAAAAAGTACAATGGAACAAGCTGACGTCCCAATAGCATGGTCAACCCACCATCCTATCGCCTGTTACTTTCCCTCATGAGAAGGTACTCTTCCAAGTTCTGCTGCACCAGGGCAGTGAGGTTATCCTGATGATCCTCCATGCGTCTGAGACATGCATTAATTTCACGTACAGAGGGGTAGGGCGAGCGCTGTGGGCTTGTCAGGCTCATGGGGCTGAATGTTCCTAACATATCCAGGGTGTGATTAGTTTTGTTGCAGGTGTTAAGGCCAGCCCCTACCGCCGCATCCCTATCACTACTGTCTGTGGCATATGAGTCGGGCTGCTGGGGTGGGGGTGGTGCATGTCCCCATGGCATTCCACTTGTGTGCACCTGTGGCACTGCAGATACTACCAGATGGTCTGTCGCAGCTGTGAGGGCAAGCACAGGGGCTGTCTGTGTCACAGAGGCAGTTGGGGGGCTGACACCGGGACTGCCTGCTGCGTCACTGATCCGCTGAGAATAGCTCCCCAGCATGTTCAACTCAGACTCTCCGAAGCGTGGCTTTCACTGGCGGGTTTGGGGAATCCCTGATGACATGTCCCTAGATATGTTCAGGCACTCAGAAGGGCTGGATGGCTTCAGGCACAGGGAGATTGCAATGGATTGTGATTTTTATAATGGCTGCCAGGCTCCGGTGATCATGTTATTTCCAGTGTTTTCGGCTCTGAGTCCACAGTGCCGCTACTTCCAGCATGAATGCGGCGGAAGCAGATGCACTGCCAAAATTGGTGGTGATACATCCATCTCCACCAGTGTTACCATGATGGTGGTGGCACCGATTCCACAGATTGGGGAAATGCACGACTGACAAGGCGGAATTCTACCTTGTCTCCAGCACCCCGCAGTGGCTGAACTGGGGCCACCGCCATCATGCTAATGACAGATTCTTTCCGCCAGACTCGGAATGAGGCCCATAGTCTATAATAGCTAGATAGGAGACCATTGTGGTAATGGAATGGTGACAATACAGATGTAATTTACGAAAATGTACCCACCATGACAGATACACAGGAGACCGTGTAGCTACATAGTTATTTAATTTTGTTTGCAGGTTTTGGAAGTTGATCTTGATTATTTGAGAGAGAGAGAAGGCAATAGAGATACCAAGGTATTTAATAGAAATAGGGTTACAGCTAAACAGTCTATTGTGTTATAGGAAATAACATCTTCTTTAACATAATGGACATTTAGAGGAAGCATTTCTGATGTATCTCTATTCAATGTATATCCTGACAAATGAGAGAATAGGTCAGTTGTGTCTACTAAATGGGTAAGTGTTATGTTCAGGTTGTAAAGGTAGATTAAAATGTCATCTGCATAGGCAGTAAGTGTAAACTCATATCCGCCACAAGTAATACCTTTGTTGTCTCAATTAGTTTGTATCAATTCCAATAGGTTTTGAGGGTCAACATAAAAAGAATAGGAGAGAAGGGACACGCCTTGTCTCGTACCTCTATGAAGGGAAAACTTATGTGAACATTTATTGTTGATAACATTTGAGGTTTTTGGATGCAAATAAAAAGTTTAACTAGTTTAATATAACCATCACCAAATATATGCCAATTCAAAGCCTCCAATAAAAACTCTCCTTAGACACAGTCAGAGGCTTTCTCTGCATTCAATGTGATTGCAATGTAGGATTTGTTTGGATTGTTAATACAATGAAAGAGGTTCATAAACAGCCTAGAGTTTGCTGATACATTTCGACCTTTCACAAATCCCATCTCATTGGACTTTATTAGCTTATAAAAAAGGGTTAAATTCTATTGGCTAATATTTTATCGAAAATCTTGCAATCAGAATGAATTAAAGAAATTGGCCTAAAGGTTTTAGGTAGTTCACTATCTTTATCATGTTTTGGAAAGGGTATTAAAAGGGCTTCTGTAAAGGATCCCAAAGATTTATCAATTTTTGAGAAAAGATTGTATAGAGATTCAAGCTTAGAAGAGAGAGCAGATAAAAAGTGTACAAAGAAATCCATACAGAATCCATCTGGCCCAGTAGCTTTGCCTTTCTCAAGATCGTTTATGGCCTTAATGATTTCTTTTATATGAATAGGCCCATCTTAAATTACTGCGAACAATGTTAGTAGGGTGAGTACATTTCAGGTGATAGAAAAATTCATTGAAGTTGAGATTAGAATGAGTGTGATCTGAAGAATGTAGATTTTCATAATATTTAGTAAAAACTTCCAGGAGCTCAGCATCAGAAGATAATAAGTTGCCAGAATCATTTTTAACCACAATAATTTTAGATTTTTCCTTTTTGATTTTAAGATGCAAGGCTAAAGCTTTAACGGGCTATTGGATGATTGATATATTTGTTATTTGAATTTCAATACTACACCACAGGCTTGTTCCATGAATTGTTTGTTGATAGAAAAATGTAGGGTCAGGATTTGCTTAAATAAGTCATTGGGCCTCATTCCGAGGTTCGCGGTAAATCACTGACTTTACCGGCATGGCGGAAATACCGTATCCGCGTTGGTAGCAGGGCGTAAATAGCACCATATTCCGACCTTGCGGGCACAAGCTTTCCGCCATGCCGGTAAACCCCCTAGCGCCATACCGGTAAAGGGCGCGTCAAACCCCTTACCGACAACAACCGAGACGTAACTAACACCATCGCCCTCCAACTAGTGCGTAAATAGCGGTGCCCGTAATTAACGATGACCGTAAATTACGTCATCGAACAGGAACGGGAAGCATCATGGCGGCCATCTTTAAAATCACAATCCATTGCAATCCTCCCCATACAGGACTTGTGGGCATATCCTGCTAGGCAAATTAGACTCCTGAGACAAGCATCATGCCAAAAGCCTTAAAAAAGGGTGCTGCGCGCATCAGGAAGGAGAAATTCTCCCAGGATGAACTCCAGGTACTTGTTGATACTCTGCATGAACATGCAGAGACTGTTTTCAGCAGCGACATGCGCAGGCCCACCATCCTCAGGAAGAAGGAGATATGGGAGCTGGTCTCGCAGAGGGTGAGCGCTGTCGGTAACACTCCCCGCAGCACGACGCATTGCCGCACACGCTGGGATGACCTCCGTCTGAGGGTGCGGGCCATCATCTCAGCAAACCGCAATCTGGCCCTAGAGACAGGAGGAGGCCCAGGCTCACCCATAAAAATTATGCCCTGGGAGGAAACATGTGCAGAGATGATGGGCACAGAAGCCATCGAAGGCGTTGGCGATATGGATTGCGGTGATCCTTCATCAGCTGACGCAGGTGAGTGCCATGAGTGTAAACAGTACATGCATCCCTAATGCAAGTCATCGCCAAGGGCAGGTCAAGCAGTCACATCATGTTTGGGCATACCCCGCCCCCGCCGCCAATGAAGCCATAACAACTGGGACCCAGGATGATGTCAGGTGCAAGGCTGACACCCATATTGGGCATGCCACACAAAAAGCCGGTCAATGTCAGTCACCACAGTACACCGCCAACATGAGTGACCCTGCCGACAGTATGCTTTTACCATCCAAGCAAACCTCACAGTCCCACTCAGCACCCAAATGTCACCAAAACGCTGCTATCCCATCGTAATACCATTGTCTGGAAGTAATTCTGACACCCAGATCATTGCTCATGCTGTCTCTCTCTTGCCCCCCACAGGCACCGGTCATGAAAGTGAGGAACAGGAAGGCCCCCAGGCAAGTACCTCCCGGGCCACAGGCAGGGGACAGCACACACCTGCAGCAAGGAAGAAGGCACATGCCACACCGCCTGCCCCAGCAACCCCCATGGAGGGTACACAACCCACATCCGCGGCCCTGGACATGCCTGCAGTTCTGCGGGACACATGCCCCACGTTGCACCATGAGGAATCAAGTGCGTCAGGGGAGAATGCTGCCATGTGCGTCCTCGATGTGCCAGGCAGCACATCACCAAACACCATCAACATCATGGAGGAGCCCAATGGCTATGTACAGAGCCCAGACACTCCCTCGTACAGCCAGGTTGCCCATAGCGACCGTGGGTCGAGTGACGGCCCAGGGCTCACAGGCGAAGCGGATACACCTGTCTGTCATGTGCCCACTTCCCCTGCAGGAAGTCCTGTAAGTCCTGCAGGCACGACAACACGGAGCCTGCCAACCACATCGCCCACATCGGCTGCAGAAACAGTGCGCTGCCAGCACCTCACGGGCATGATAGAGGAGTTCCTCCGGGACAACCAGGAATCAGGGTCGGTGCTAGATAATGACCTTCAGGCCCTGGGCGAGGTCATCAGTAGCAGCACAAACCGCATCTGTGAGATGCTTGGCAGGATTGCTGATGCCCTGGAGGCAGCACCCCCCAGACCACAGCCCCAGCAGGAGGAGTCACCCTCCCAGAGCTCCTCCACGCAGACCAGCCCGGTCCGTAGGTCACTGCGCACGATGCGCCGGAATGGAAGGGATGGCCCAGGCTCTGGCAGTGCCCATTGACCGTGCAGCCACACACATGTGGACAATGCTGCACTGATGGGAACATTGTGGGGTTGTTGGGGGGGGGGGTTTAGGGTGTGTGTGGGAGTTGGGTGGGAGGGGGAGGGGGTTGAGGGTGTGTGTGGGAGTTGGGGGGGAGGGGGAGGGGGTTGAGGGTGTGTGTGGGAGTTGGGGGGGAGGGGGAGGGGGTTGAGGGTGTGTGTGGGAGTTGGGGGGGAGGGGGGTGAGGGTGAAGGATCTGTTGTACACGTTTGGACATCATGATACAATACACAGTTTGGTCTATCCTACAATACAGAGTGGACATTCATTATTGTGCATGTGTCTTTTAATGTCTCACAGTGCATGTAGTACATGTATCCCGACACCCAGTGCCCAATGCCCTGTCATCCTCACCCCCTTAGCTGACTTGTGATTCAGAAATATTGCTTGATCAATGCTTGTCGCACGGTACGTCCCTCCCGTGCATCGGCACCATGTTGCTGTTCTGCCATTCCTTCCTCCACCTCCTCCTCCTCCTCCTCATCTGGTGGTAGCAGTCCCACGTCAGGGGGCAGTGGCACGTTCCGACGGATGCACATGTTGTGCAGCATTACACATGCCATGGTGATCTTGGACACCTTCTCGTGGCTGTAGATGAGGGCCCCACCTGACCGGCTGAGGCAACAGAATCGTGCCTTCAGAAGGCCGAAGGCCTGCTCTATGACCACCCCTGTACGGGTATGAGAACTATTATAGTCCTCCTCGTGCTTGTTTTGGGGGTTGCGGACCGGGGTCATGAGCCACGGTTTCAAAGGGTAGCCAGCATCACCTGCATGAGAGTGGAATGAAGGTAAGTGTTGATACATTCATGGTGGAGAACTGTGCCAGTCTTACATTGCAGCGGGTGATGACTGGCCATGCACACATGTCCCTGGATACAATCAACCCATTACTGGTCCGGCCATGTGTGCTGGCCAATGGAATGATGGAGGGGGTAGCTTCTCCCTGATGGGTCATGGTGCACACTCATGTCTTGTTGCATGTGCATCGTTTATGCATGCAGCAGTGTTGGACTGCATTGATTGATGACTTGCATGAGACCTGCTGTAAGGGTGTGTTGGTAGTAGTTGGTAGCATAGCCTTCATTCAGCACTGATCCCTATCATGGTGATTGGCAGCTATCCTATGGAGGTGCCGAACCAGTCACACGCAGTAGGATCCCTGTCAGACTAACCTCTATGCACTCCCATGGATGACTGTCCTTTGTGTTGAGATGCAGGAGTCTGCGACATGGTGCTATTGCACTGCATGGTGCACGATGGCCTTACGGTGTGTTAGGTCCACCGATGTGTGGTGCATGTGTCGTGGTCTTAGGCCAGGGTAACTGTTTGTCAGGTACCATTATGTGTTGGCTCGTATTCACTACTGTGTGATTAGGTGGTAATGTGGCGTGCCACTTGTCATGGGGCACAGTGTTCTGTGTGGTGCACAACTTACAATAGCGTTGTCATTCCCTCCCGGGTGGAGTATGCATCCCCCCCTGTCCCTCCCGGGTGGAGTATGCACCCCCCCTTTCCCTCCCGGGTGGTGTATGCATCCCCCCCTTTCCCTCCCGGGTGGTGTATGCACCCCCCCCTTTCCCTCCCGGGTGGAGTATGCATCCCCCCCTTTCCCTCCCGGGTGGTGTATGCATCTGCCCCCCTTTCCCTCCCGGGTGGTGTATGCATCCCCCCCCCTTTCCCTCCCGGGTGGTGTATGCATCCCCCCCCCTTTCCCTCCCGGGTGGTGTATGCATCCCCCCCCTTTCCCTCCCGGGTGGGGTATGCATCTCCCCCACCCCCTTTCGCAATGGGGTATGCTGACAACCCACTCAGAGACCCAATGCACTGCCATGGCCCATCATGGTTACTCACCAAGCAGCCAGGTACGTTGTCCGGCATGTCGGCCCATGTAGCGTGGTAGTGTTGAGTTCCGCAGGACCAAGGAGTCATGAGTTGATCCGGGGTACCGAGCATTGCATTGTGTGATGGCCTTACTGGCATTGCACACCATCTGGACGTTGATGGAGTGGTATTGCTTGCGGTTGCGATACGGCACCTCCATGGCATGGGGAACCACCAATTCTACGTGGGTGCAGTCGAGGGCACCTATGCAATTTGGCATGCCTGCAAGTGCATGTAAGGCAGCTTTGGTATCATATATCTCCTGTGGAGTCCGGGGGAGGCATATGTAGTCCCTTCTGTGCTTGAGGAGGGCATCCAGCACTTGGTTGAGTATCCGGGAAAATATTGGCTGTGAAATGCCATGCATGTGCCCCACTGTATGCTGGTAGGTGCCTGTGGCAAGGAAGTGGAGCAGGGACACTACCTTTAGTAGAGGGGGGATGGCAGTGCTGATTTCTATGAGGCTCACTATGTCGATATGTATCAGGGCCACTATGGTGGTTATGGTGTCCCAGTCAAGCCGGTACAGGGTGTGGATCTGCTCTGGTGTGAGGTTGAAGGGGGTGGCTCTGATGCGGGGAATTGGGGGCTGCCGGCGTGGTAATGGTGGCTGCACCGGTAGGGCATGCTGGCCCTGTCTCACCCTCCTTCTCCTCCTGTGTATCCTCTGTGGTGGTTGCTGTGGTTGCTGTTGTTGCTGTTGTCGTAGTTGCTGCCTTGCAAGCAGGGCCTCCAGCTCCAGGAATGCTGCTACAATTGGTATCATCTTGGTGTGGGTGGGGGTGTGGTGTGTGGGTGTGCTCCTTTTGTGCTGTGCCAGACTCTATTGCCTCCACCTGTGCTGATTGGGTGCACCTGTTCCTCTTCCAAGCACTGATCAGGGTTGTTAACACCTTCCCCGCGATGCCGGTATTAACGCCATGGCGGTAAGGTACTTTGCGCCCTTGTGGAGGTCGTTATTTCCGTGTTCGCGATGATTGGAATCGGAGATGGTTTACGCCTTCCCGTTATTTTCGCGATGGTGTGTCGGGCGCGCGACACTGGTCCGCTATTTACGCAATCGTAGTTTACGGTGGCGTAAATAACTGTGTGGCAGGTCAGAATGGACCGTACCGGTAAAGGAAGTCGTTATTCCTTTACCGGCCTCGTTTTTCCCTTAACGCCGGACTCGGAATGACCCCCACTGTTTGCTATAGTATTGCATTTGTTTCTCTAAAGCTCTTGATTCATCATATAGGGCAACTAGATCTTTCTTGGCTTCTCTCTTCTTTTTCACTACAAATGAAATTATCTGCCCTGTAGGGCTGCTTTATACGCATCCCAGCTATTGACCCGAGAGGTGTCCTCATCTTTATTAATGTGGGAAAAAAGTGATGGAAATCAAGAAGAGATTTTTGAAAATTGGTATCCTGAAGAAGTGAGTTATTAAATATCAATCTATTTATACCCTTTCTAACACATCCCAGGTCTAAACCAGTGATTACAGGAGCATAGTCTGATATTAGTGAACATTTAATAGTGGAGTCAAAAATAGCACCTACTAGGGTTTAGCAACACATATGTAATCTATACGTGATAACGGGTCATGTGGGGAGGAGTGGAAGGTGAAATCTAGATATGTAGGATGTGAGAGCCTCCAGGAGTTAACAGCTCCAATTTCCATGACACATTTAGCAAATTCAGTATGTGATTTATTATGTTTCAATTGACAGGGGGAACTTCTATTTAATAAAGGATTGATTATATTGTTGAAATCTCCTCATAATACCAAATTGGGAAGATCTGATTGCAGAATCATTTGTTTCAACTATGTCCAGAATTTAGGTTCGGGGTACGTGGGTGCATAAATATTAAGGATTGAGATAATTTGAGAATGTATTGATAGTTTGGCCAAAACCCACCTGCCCTTGGAGTCTGAGTCCTTGTGTAGGATTTGATACTTAGTACCTCGTTCTCATTAGAATTAACACTCTGTAATGCTTACCATCAGCTTTACCCTAAAATACCTCTCCCACCCAAAACATTTTCAATTTCATAGACTCTTGTAAGGATAGGTGGGTTTCCTGCAAGTAAGCCGCAGTCGGCTTGCATCTTTTAATGTGAGGTAGGACTTTCTGTATCTTAATGGGGTACTAAGCCCTTTAACATTCCACATCAAAAACTTTAATGCCATATTGTAAAACAGCTCAATGATAACAATAGAAACACAGAGTCAGTACGTAAAACCTGTCTACACTTTAAGTACAATTCACTTATCCAGAAGCTAGCATATTCCAGAGAAGGAAAAAAGTGCCAAAGATTGTCACAAAAAAGATACAAATAAGTGTAAAAAAATGTAAAAGGAAGAAAAAAGAAAACAAACATTGCAACATCTGATAGTAGGGTGTGAAGGGACAAGTATACACAACTTGCTGGTTGTTCAAACTTTCCCACCCATCCATAATATAGTAATGAAGTTGAGCAAAAATAAAAAGCTTGGAAATCAGCGTTGCAATGTCTAGTGCTTTAAGGTGGTATAGGCATATTCCATACGGGACAAATGGAAGAGAAAAACTAGAGAAACAATCTGCCTTGAAAAATTTCAAAAGTTGATAATTCCAGAGAGATGATTATTATCGGGAGACTTCCATTTGAGTGGAATTATGAGACATAACCGTTAAGGGAAGAGGGTATATCATGTGTTGCTAGTAGAGCCTGTGTCCATTGCTCCATCTTTTGTAGTCTGATGTAATTCTTTAGATCCGCTGGTTCTTCAAAGGAAGAAGTCTTGCCGTTAATTGTGACCTTGAAAGTGCATGGGTAAATCAGGTCATATCTGGCATTTAGTTGTTTGAGCGCAGGACGGTATGAAAGAAAGTCTCTTCTCCATTGTGCAGTAGTTTCAGATAAATCCTGTGAAATAAATATCCTTTGCCCATTCCAGATACAATGCTCCAGTCCATTGGCTTACTGTTGGATTAGTTGAAGCTGGATGTACTCCAGAAGCAGGAAGATTATTGTTCTTGGTGCATTGTTCTTGTATAACTCTGCCCTTTTAGGTCCAATTTGATGTGCTCTTTGAATGTTAAGAGCAGTAGATGGTTGTATTTTCAGAATGCCAGGAAGGATTCTTTTGAGAGAGAGGGCAAAATCATTCCCTTCCAATCCTTTGGGAGATCCAAACACACGAAGATTGTTTCTGCGATTCCTGGTTTCTAAATCTTCATTTTGTTTTTGGAGGGTGAGAATGGACATTTCCATATGGGTTACTTTAGTAGCAACGTCTTCAGCCACACTGTTTCGTTTTTCCACTTCTTTGACCCAATTCTCAAGATTCCCCCATCTTTCGTCGATTTGTTGAAGTTTGGCATTTGTAATTTCCATAAAGGGGTTGAAAGCCCTAATTTCCATCAGTATGGTCTCCATGTTGGTTTCCAACGTTGTTTGAGTAGGCAGGGTGGAGTCACTTTTTGGTCTTTTTAATGTGGCTATTGCTACATCCTTGTTGGTGGAACCTTTTTTTTTTTTTTGCAATGCCACAATGAAAGGAGGGACATGACAGCCAACCGGTGTTAATAATGTGTCTGCATTTCAGAATAAATTGCTGTAGAATTCACCATAGACAGTTATACAAGCAAAATAATGTATAAGAAAACTCCAATGACACAGATAGGCACACAGTGGAATTTTCTCCCTAAAAGCAAAACAAGCAGCTCCGTCCATGGGGACCAGAGGGCAGAGTTATATAAATAATAATATTTCACTAGGCAGCTCTGAGGAAGTATTATATTATGTGTTCTTAATATCAGAGAGGCAGAGAGGATAACTTAAAAGTCTTTTAAAAGTTAGCAGAGAACAGCTTTGTTAGAAAGTTTAAAGTACCTTAGACATTGAGAACCGATGAGAAAAAGGGTTGCGTATAATATTACTGACAGTGTTGTGGACCATTCAGCTTCCACAGAAGGAATGGCACTGTGTGTCACTAGCGCGATACGACAGTGCTAACAGGAAATGCGGCATCAACTTCTGCTAGACACTGCTGCTTCAATGCCTCTTTTTATCACCAGTGAGAGATAGCAAATGGCATCTGTAAAACGTCTTTCCACTTCCTAGAGCACGGGAAGGTCAAACGAGCCCAAAAGGGAGGCAGTTGTAAGATTTTAATGTCCCTCAATATATTAAATTAAAGTAACGAAGCAGGAGCTCCAATTCAGCCCGCTATTCCGTGCCACGCTTCAATTGCAATATTTCTAATAAGTATGATTATTATACTGTAAAATTAGTATTTTATTAAGGCTCAGAGGCAATGGTTCAGCTGTCTCTTTGTATTTTATTTGTACAGCAGCATGTACAACTGAATGTGTAGCACACAACATTCTTTAATAGACTACATGTCCCACAATCTTCAGATCACGGTCCAGTGTTTGAGACACACTCCACCCCTTCACCATTTACTGCTCATCATGCTACTGACGCATCCTCTTTTCTTGCCTAGCAGAGGCTCAGAATCAGACCCAAACGAAATGACTCAACCATTTTTCCATCCATTCTAGCACAAATCAATATACAGGAACACCACCGTCCAAAGCTGAAATCACAATGTGGAGGAAAGTGTAGGGCTATTATTTCATTAAATGACCATGGACTGTATCATTATCATTACATCTGTGCATTTATCAAATCCTGACTTTATGTTGTATATCTTGCAAAATCACTTTTTGATAGCATACACAGTGACTTCATATTATGTCAGTTTGAAGCTTGGACAGAACCACAGCTAAAAAATAATTTATTGGTTTTCAATAAAGCTTACTACAAATAGTCTCTATTGACCAATCCTGAGACCTGAGGTTATTCTCCAGATGTGCTTCTGACCAAAATGCCATGGAGCAGTGGCGTAGGAGACACATAAAATCTGGGGGGGGCAGGGGACACTTTGTGGACTTGTGGACTGTGTACCCGCCCCGAGTCCCACTAAGCTAATCCTGGGTAAATAAATTGGTCTTGTATTGGTTGGTTGTTAATTGGCCAAAGGATAAAGTCTTTTTACCAACATTGATATGATATGATGTGATATGGCATTCAAAACACGCCTATACACAAGTGTTTCAAGGAGCGACAAGGCAGGGAGTGGGAACAGAGGGAAGACAGACAATGATCTTACTAGGCCAGGTGTCATTCAGATCGTGCAAGTGCAAGGGATGGGGGAAAGGGAAAAAGTGCAGGGGGGTGGGTAGATGTAGGGGAAGGTGCAGTACATGAGGTAATAAAATAAGATAAATAAAAACAGCCATCTGGTGGCAAGTGCAGGGTGAGTGAAGACATAAGTGCTGGTGGGGGGGCTGTAGGGATACACAAAACAGACCCCAGGTGCAGGGGTTGCAGGGAGGCAGTGCATGCGTGCAACAGGCAGGGCTGGGCCCGAGAAAAGAAGGGTGGCCAGGTAACCAGTGCAGTCTCAGTATCAGCCAGGAATTCAGCAGGGGAGAGGGGGAGAGAAAGCGAAAGCAAAGAGGAAGGTTTTTAGGTGCTTCCGGAACCGAAGATGATTCTCCTCAAGTTTCAGGGAAGCAGGGAGGCTGTTCCAGAGGGAGGCCCCAGCCGAGGAGAGAGATCTCTCACCAACTCGTTGCTTGGAGAAGCGACTGACCCTGAGGGAGTTTGAGGCTGATGAGAAAACAGCACAAGAAGAAAGATATTTAGGAAGAAAGAGTTGAAGCTATTGAGGTCCAGGCCCCAGAAGGCCTTGCGGACGATGCAGAGGGTTTTGAACTTAATCCTCGTAGCCACTGGGAGCCAGCACAGGGATTTCCGTCCTGGAGAGATACGATCCCTGGGCTTAAGGCCAAGGACAAATCTTGCAGTCCTGTTTTGGATGAGTTGCAGAGGGCGGAGAGTAGAAGAAGACAGATTTAGTAAGAGGCTGTTGCAATAGTCCAACCTAGAGAGAACCAGAGCTCTAGAGACAGTGAGCATCTGGTGGAAGGAGAGGAAAGGAAGCATACCTCTGAGGAGGTGCAGCTGCTAGTGTGACTTCTTAGAGACATAAGAAATGTGAGGAGAGAAAGAGAGTGTGGAGTCGAAGATGACCGAAGGTTTTTAGCCTTGCAGGTGGGAGCAGGAAGAGGGCCAAGGGTATTACCCAAATTGTTCGAACACAATTGTTCGAATGGCCTAATTGACCGAAAGTCAAGGGTCCAAATTGACCTTTGCACAATTGACCGCATATATGCATATATACATATATATATGTGTATATATATATTCAGTGAAAAAAACTTTGTTAAAGGGACGTTATGGTTAAGTTGCGCTACTAAAAACCTATGAAATTCAGTGAAAAAACTTTGTTAAAGGGACGTTATGGTTCCAAGTAAAACCGAAAAACCCTTGAAATTCGCCAGTTATGGTAAGCTAAGCAACCATAACTCGCGCCACCACCGTGCACTGCTAAGACTAACATCCAGCACATCAAAGATGACATCACAAATGGCATTGATGACATCACTGATGACATCACATGTGTATGTACTTCTCATGAAGAGCTTATTCCCATTGTGTTTCTGGCTATTCTTCAGAACACAGTGATTTTTGCTGCCACCTGCAGACTACACCATCATCGACATGGCATCCTTGGCTGCTGAACTGCCACTTGGTGCTGCACCTGCTTCAGCACCACCACCACCCCCTCCACCACCACCACCTCCCCAAGGGCCTGAAGAGGGGAACAGAAGTGAGGATGCGGACGAGGAAGAAGAGGATGATGAGAATGAGGTAGAGGAAATCCCTACTACCCGCACTAGGCGTGAGTCTTGGGTGTGGCGGTTATTTACCATTCACGGGAATGGTCCTAAGGCTCGTGCGAACCATGTCACCTGCAATGAGTGCAAAATGATACTCAGTCGTGGGAAGCACGGTAACTACAGCTTTGGGACCACTACTATGAAGCGACACCTGAGGTCATTTCACTCTGGGGCTATTCGCAGGGTTGTACCTTGCGAAGAACGTAGCAGGTTGATTTCCTCTACTTCATCCTCTGTTTCTGATCCTGTCACCACAAGGACCACCTCTGTGGGACAGCGTCTTTCTCAAGCTGCCTCACAGGCCATACAGAATGCTGATGACCCTTACCTTTCGAGGGTCACAGTTGTATGTATGTACTGTGACACAGTACTCTGCAGGGGGGAGCGACTTCGGAGTGCTTTTGAGACTATTGTCTCAGAGCACGAGAAGACCTGCTCACTACCCAAATAAAACCCACTCTACATCTTCCTCTCTCAGCTCGCCCTTTCTTATCCCTGTGGTTGGTGTCCCCCCCCTTTACCCTCCTTTACCCTCCTCTCCTAGTGTGTCGTGTCTGAAAAACCAAAAAAAATACAAAATTACAAAAATCAAAAAAAAATCAGGCTCTTTGCAGAGCCGCCTTTCCCAGTTGAAAAATAGAAGTGAAAATAAATGAAGCAGGGCTCTTTGTATTTTTTAGAAGTCCGCGGACAGTTCGCGAACATTAAAAAAATTGGGTTACTACTCCATCACAAACATTGTAATTTTCTCTGGAAAGAAGTGGTGGCTCTGAAAAGAGCCTTTGGGTGGTGTTTGTAAGTCAAAAATTGTAAATGCTTAACATCTACTTCAAAATCGTTGTTGTAATTCCAAAAAAGGTCGCAATGCATTTTGTACATTTCTCAGAAAAATCTGATTGCCAGCATAAGTAAGATGGACTCCATCTCTGCGAAAAATGTATGTACTACAAAACATAATATTTTCATTGTGAAAAGAAGACATGCCAAAATCTCTTAGAAAGCCACAAACAGCCTTATTAACATTGCGCCTTGCTTTTTCCATTTGTGGACCAAATGAAGAAGAAAAAAGCCACATTTATCTCTGCGCAATCCGTGAAAATATCACTTGAGAATTAGGAAACATGTCCATAACCTTCCTCAGTCCTTCTTTCATAGCAAATTGCAAAAAAAATCCAGTCACATGCCCTAAACTGTTCCCTCCACAATGAATTACAATTATGTCTGGATGTTGCTCTGTCTCCAAAGTAGCACAAGAGGTAGTAAATCCAACCACTTCATTCCACGTACTCCATGTCAGTGTACTTCCACATGTGGGAATCCAAGATCTACAGCTACTCCACAGCTTTCTGCATGCACCTTCAACCAATGTATCCACGAATCTCCTAAAATCCAAACAATCTGTTTTCTGAAACACACAGCCATAGCTATCTTTTGTTCTCTCAGCAAAAAGAGTATCTCAGAAAATCTCTCCTGGCACAACACACCTACCAAACTTTCCTGACCAATCCCTTTCAGTGCTTATTCTCATTTGCATGACTTCTGAACCCAAAAGTCCCCGGATGTAACTCCCGATGTCCGGGAACTACCGCCATGTCCGCGGACATATCGTAACATGAACAGCCCTTCTACCATTTCCACTACACTCTCTCTGCCATTCCCTCATTGGATGTACATCAAAAATCACATGACCATGCACCAATCACATTCAAGACCTCTACATCTAACTGCATCATCATAGATCAGCACTGCAAATGTACTCTGAATCTCTCTGAGTACAAGTGTCATATCATTGGCAAGCAGCATCTACCACAAATACTGTACAAGTCTTCAAGATTTCTACTTGCAGCTCCATGCATATCCATATGCATGAACACAAACTTCAGGTATGCATATTTTCTGTATAGTAGATGAATAGCTCTCAACCATTTTTGTTTTACAGGCGGGTGAAATCACCTGATTTTGTTTTTGGCGGGTGAGATGCCCATTGGAATGAATGGGCGTGCAGGAGGCTTGGCGGGTGAGTCTGCCCTTTACAAGACGTGTGACACCCGCCAAAAGCGTGTGAGTTGAGAGCTATGGTAGATGAACACATTTTCAAACAGACTTTTACCTTGTAAAATCTGTAAAATGAATTTACTGTACTTTTTTCAATTTCCTAAAATCAACTATCACTTATACACCTTTATACTTTTTACTTTCTTTATACACACACACTCAAATCATGTTAAACTAAGATTTTTTAAGTGAAATATATAGACTACATATATTCAAACAAAATTGCATGCAAACACAATCTATGTTTAAACCTTTATAAAAATACTTATAAAATTTCATATTTTTTGTTTTTATTTATTTATTTACTTAATTACTTTAAATTAGACATGACATTGAGGCGCTATTACCTAGAACAGTTTACTTACAGAAATAGTGGCATTCACTAATATATTATACATTTCACAAGATATAGTAAAGATATTTTATTTTTGCTACAGTTAGTCATTCAATACAATTTGTTCATTAAGAACATATCATATGAACTGAACTGATGCAATGTATCTTATGTAAATAAATTAGTTTAATGGTTTTACAGAACGCACTGAGGATTTCAATTAAAAAAATCAATATCTAAATTAAAAACAGTGCTATATATAAACAAAGTTACTAATTTGAAGCTTTTACAGTTGCAGTGAAGACCAGTTTCCTGAAAAGAAGCAGCCAAATTCGAAGAAGAAAGAAAAACTAAGAAGTTACCTGTTAATTTAAAAAAAAAAAAGTAAGTAAAATATCAACATAATATTTATATTATTAATCAAATATACTATATCATTAATACCAGCTATTTTGGTTTCTTAAAATAGAGATTTTGTACCATTTTGTCCAAAAATTTCCATGTCATAAACAGCGATTAACAACCAGAATGGCCCACAAATTTCTATTTTTGGACACACAAATTAGCCAACTAAACCACTACAATTTTCATATTATAGAACAAACAACTGTTTTAATTGTATACATTAGATTTACTATTTGTACTTTTCCACACCACTAGCTTACTTTTTTTTTGTCATCTGAAACCCAGTTTAGTGACACATAAATTCAAGAATACCTATCCCTACTAGTTTTAGTTCCCAATGCACAATCACACACCATTACATACATCTTTATCATCTTACTCAAACACTCATGCACACAGCACACATACATTCCAGAACACCCCAACCCATATCTTCTTTATTTTTTTCAACAGACCCTAAAGAATGCCTACCAAAAGACAAATCCGTAGAGCAAATGAAAATAAAGGTGTCCAACATAAGCATCCATCTCTAGCAGAATTTGTAAAAAAAGTTGAAACAAAACAGCTAATACAATCATTTAGTGAAACACAAGAAGTTTCAAGTACAACAACTTTGCTTCCTCTATCAAAATGTAAAACAAACCAAAAAACAATTAACAGAAAATCAGCTATCAGTACAGATAAAACTACTTCTTCAAATTTTAATATAGTGCAAAGTAAGCATACCAAGAAAAGTATTTTAGCCAAAATATACCGTCACAAAGTCCTTCAAAATCTTATAAAAACAGGAGAGAAATCAGGTTCAAAGCTTAAAACATATCGTAGGAAATTAATCTTAGAAGCATTGATGGACAGTGCAATTCTTCTCAAAAGAAATTTATTTATTTTACTGTTAAACAAAATGAAACCACTAACAAAACTAATAACTAAATTACAAAAAAGACTTCTCAATAAGCGAAATGTCAACAGAAAGAACTTCTTGAGGTTATGAAAAAGTGAATAATACCATAATGGAACAAGAAGTACTCCTTGCAAAAATATGCCCTGAAAACTTAGAATTACCCCTCCATTCAACTGAATCAGAATGGCTAGTGTACAAATGGCCATGCACGTCAATGTGTAACATTCCCAAACAATGTTTGAAATCTTTACACCAATTCCTCAATAAATATGTAAAAAGCAAAGACAAAATCAAAATTAAATTACTGCAAAATATAGATACCAGTCCAGTCCGCAAGTACACAGGACTACAAGGACATTCATTGGCCGGCATTATAGGACCTACTTGTAAAACCACTTTCCATGATATCAAAAGGATATCAACACATCATTCAACTATAAGAAATCTAGTCTATAAACTGTACTATGCTAAAAGTCCTGCTTTAGCACTTGCAAAGTTAAATAACATCCTTCTACATGGTACAGCAAAAGACCTACTTGAAGAAAATCACTATATCCAGAAAAAATATTTTGGAAGTGAAAGCCATTTACAGAATGAAATAGCTTTAAACCAATTAAGCAACAATTCTACACATGGCAACCTTTTGCTAAACACATACAAAAAAGAAAAGAAATACTAAAATTTAAAAGTACATCAGCTGGAGTACCAAACCATGTATGTGTATGTTGCCGTAGAATTTTTTATAAAAGTAACACAAAAACTGTGGACCTATCATACAAAATAGAAGACAATGAAGATTCTAAATGGTTTGAATTAGCTCTCTACCTTCTAGCAGAAAACAAATATGAAATAACTGAGCCCTTAATACTTTGCAGTTATTGCACCACAAAACTTGACAACAACCAAACTCCTTCACGTTCTATCACAAATAATTTGGAATTATACCCAGTACCAAAACCTCTACAAAAACTTAAATTATATGAGAGCATCATAATTCAAACAGTACACCCATTTCAAGCAATAATACGCCTTCAACCAAAAACAGCAAAATGACCTCCCTCTGAATTGGTAAAAGGCATTTGTGGAAAAGTAGTTTATTTACCATTAAATCTAAAAGAAAATGTGCATACTCTAGGAGTGCAACGTACAATGCACCAATCTTTAATTATATTAGTAAATGGAGTACCTACAAAAGACAAAAAAATATGGCAACAGCTGGTAGATTTATATAAAGTTAGACAAGCCTTCCAATATCTCAAAGAGAATAATGAATATTACAAAGAAATTAATATTGAAGAAAACTTGAAAGATACAACTGAAATAATTCAAGAAACACAAGAAGCTGGTCAATTTGAGCTACTAGATCCTACTACAATATCAAATACTTTAGACCAGTATACAATTCATCCTTTGCACTGTAATGACACCGTACAAGATGTACTGGAAACTTACCTAATGCGTCAAACAAAAGGATCGCCAATCAGTATATGGGAAAAAAGTATAGAAGCACGTGCTTTTCCTCTACTCTTTCCTACTGGCAAAGGAGGAAGGTATGATGATAGACCTATTCAAATATCAGCTTCAGAATACCGCTCTGAAGATCCCAGATTTAGACAAAATGTGGAATACATATTCCACCTACTCTTTGAAAGTGAACAAGCAACTTTATGTTACGGAATTGCACACATATTAAAATCAGGATCACACTTTCAAAATATGACAGCTACACAATTATTAGAGAAAATGCAACAAAAGGATGAGGTTTTACAATCAAATATTACTAATCTATTAGCAAATATGCGTGGTACTAAAGAGTACTGGTTTCGACGTCATGGAGATGTACGTTGTATGATCAGAAACCTTGGCCCACCCACTTGGTTTGTTACATTAAGTTGTGCAGAATATGCGTGGGAAGATTTACATGATTTCCTACGCATATCAAATAAAAACAAAACAAACATAGATATTCTAACACCTGGAGAACTTTGTTCTTTGGATCCTGTTAATGTTTCAAGATATTTTTAGCATCGCTTCATTGCTATGCTACATTTTATTTGTAATAAAACTGTTCCTCCCCTTGGAGAAGTGCAACACTTCTTTTGGAGAAAAGAATACCAAGCCAGAGGAGCACCACATATCCACATGCTTTTATGGATTAAAGATGCTCCTAAATTTGGTCAAGACAGTGATGCCACTGTTTTACAGTTTATTGAAAAATATGTCACTTGTGAAATTCCATCAGAAGCCACAAATAGTGATCTTTGTGCACAAACTTTACAATTTCAAAGACACAAATGTGGAAAATATTGTTGTCGCAAATACAAAAACAAAGGCAAATACTACACCAAATGCCGATTTGGTTTCCCTAGACCAGTTACAAATACAGGTCAAGTAAACAACCTCATGTCTTCAGTTTGACATACTGTTAAAGGAAAGTCACCTAAAAATACATATTACATAAAAAGAAAATAAGAAGAAAAATATATCAATGATTATAATGCAATCATTGCCCACTTATGGAATGCAAACATAGATGTGCAGTACATTGCAGACAATTCTACTGCAGTTGCACGATATGTCACAGCATACTTAACTAAAGCAGAAAAAACAGAGCTCCAAGACCTGTGGAATGACCTGTCATCAGATAAAACAGTATCTCAGAAATTATACAGCTTGGGCATAAAAATGCTCACCCATAGAGAATGTGGATCTTATGAAGCAGCTGATCGTTTAACTGGTACTTCATTGTATGGTAAATCTGAAAATATAGTATGGCTAAGTCTTGGTCCAGCTAAATCTAGAAAAAGAGTTCTAAAATCATATGAAGATATAGAAACAATAGCCAAACATGATCCCAACAGCCAAGACATTTTAAAAAACAATTTATTGGACACATACTACCCAAACAGAAGTAATACTTTGGAAAACATGTGTCTATACCAAATAGCCCAAAACTACACATACAAAAATAATATGAAACCCGATGAAAAAAAAGGTAAATATAGAGTGACAAACTGTGAAGGCAGCTTAGTTAAACTCACTAAACCAAATTTAATTAATCATATCAAATTGTCATTGAAGACTCCTCAACATAAAGAAGTATATTACATGTCCCTGCTACAACTCTTTAAACCATGGAGAAAAGAAGAACAATTACTAGATAACTATGACTCATATGAGGATGCTTTCAAAGCAAATGAAAGCACTATAACTGATGTAAACTTTACACAGTACAAAACAATGTTGCACAATGAACAGCAACACGAAGAAGAACTCCAAGCCCAACTAGATAAGGATACTCCTGACAGTAGTCAACCTTCTGTAACAGGAAGCCAAGAACCACTGGGAGAACCACTAATAACAAATGAGGCAGAATTAGCTATGATAGAAGTAGAAAACACCATGTGTCAGTATGAAGATAAGGAAGACTTAACTATACTACAATCAAAACTAAACAATGAGCAAAGTAGCATTTTTCAAGATGTAACAAAACAAATTGCACATGGTGTAAAACTTGAAAATAAAGAATGTTCCTGCCATAATTATAAACCTATACTACTGTACGTCAGTGGTGAAGCTGGTTCTGGCAAAACATTCCTAATCAAAATCATTAGTAAGTTCCTTCAACAATTGACAAACAACAAACTGTCAGCTGTTGTCACTGCCCCCACAGGTTTAGCTGCCTACAACATAGGTGGTGTTACATTACACCGATTACTACTATTACCAGTAGAACACCAGAACAAATTAGACTATTACAAACTTTCTGCAGAAGCTGCAATGGAATTACGAAGAGTATTGAAACAAATGAAAATGCTACTAATAGATGAAGTGAGCATGGTCTCCAACCTGATGTTAGCTTTGATTCACCTCAGATTACAAGAAGTACTCAAAACAGACTATGAAGAGCTCTTTACAGGAAAACACATTATTGTTTTTGGAGATCTGCTTGAATTAACACCAGTAAAAGGTGAACCTATTTTTAAAAAATTAGGGCACAAACTCTGCCGTAAAACTGTTGGCAGCATTGGAAATGTCAACCTTTGGCAACATTTCCAATACAGAGAATTAACAGAAAACATGCGCCAATATGCAGATCTCACTTATGCCAACATTTTAAAAAGTTTGAGAGTTGGTATACTTTCTAAAGAAGCAGAAGCAACATTGAAAACCCGGCACATTAATGCACTTTATGGCGATAATGCATGTGCTACAGATGTTATGGAACAATTAGCCCACAAAAATGTCAATTGTATGGCCTTAATGCCAACTCTTGCAAGCTGTTTCAAATTCAATGAAATCATGCTAAGTAAAGAAATGCAACCAATAATGGAAATTAGCGCCACAGACAAACTAGATGTACATGGTATGACACTACCCATGTGTGACCAAGCCACAACAAGACTAAATAATTTAGAAAAATCAATCTCAAACACAGCAGGCTTAGAAAAGATGTTAAAATTATCCTTAAATTGCAGAGTAATGCTTAAACGTAACCTTGACGTGGACCGAGGACTAGTTAATGGAGCACTGGGTACAGTTGTTGGCTTTCAAACATACCCACGTGACAACAAAATTCAGTTTGTCAATATACTCTTTGACAAACTTTCAGAAGTAAAACGGATAGGACGCTCAACAGCGAGATTCCTTCTCTTCAAAGATATGTATGTACGCAGAGAACAATTTTCTCTAACTCTTGCATACGCAGTCACGATTCATAAATCACAAGGTCTTACCCTAGACAAAGCAATGATAGATATTGGTAACACAGTCTTTAAAGAAGGCATGAGCTACGTAGCACTATCACGCTTACGTACACTTGACGGTCTATTTCTAATCAACTTTGATGCAAGTAAAGTAAATGCTGATATTCCTTGCATTTTAGAATATAATAGACTTCGCTCACTATACACTCCCCATCTAAACACATATTCTGTTCCACAAAACCTAAAACGTTGTAAAAGAAAACTAAATCAAACTGAAATGCAACAGGACGTCACTGGACATCCTCCAAAGAGAGTAAAAGAAACTAATACTCCATCAAGTACCACAATCAAAAAAGAATCAATTAGAGAAAGTAAACCAGGTACTTCTTTAAAGAAGGAAGACAAACTGCAAAAAAAGCAGTTAGATACAGAACTACCTGGACCATTTAAATTCTCAAATATAGTTGGTGTAAGTTGCTATGCAAATGTAGCAATGAATATTCTATTTCAATTACCACCAATTGTTGACAACATTTACTCACACAGTACAAACCCATTGTGTTTGCAAATGTTAGTACTTCACAGAAATGCAGCAAACAATCCTGACAACACATATAGTGTTTTTGGAATAAGACGACAATTGGACTACTGTGCTGGAATGGTGAAATTCACTATAAACTCACAGGAAGATCCACAAGAATTTCTAATGTACTTAGTACAAGTACTGGAAAACAAAAACATACCTATAAATGAAATCTTTCAGATTTCATACATGTGGAAACATACATGCACTCTCTGCCACAATGCGACACAAGAAGAAATCCCCAATGAACGCTTCATATATATATCAATACCAAATTGTGAATCCATTCAATTTCAGCAACTTGTACAAAATGCAAACCATGGTAGATTATGCTCTACCTGCAATTCAGATAATCGCTCCACGTTAGTAATACAAACACATAGTACATACGTAATACTAATGCTTCTACGTTACAATGCAGATGGTACCAAAAACAACTGCAAGCTGACTGGATTCACACATGGTCAAATATCACTTGGTAAGAAAACCTTCATAACAATAGGTATAATCTACCACGCAGGAGCCACAACCAATTCAGGGCACTACACTGCATACATAAAAAAGAAATGTGGATGGTTTGAATGTAATGATAGTACCATTACTCTAAAGCAGAGATTACCAGCAAATCTTACAAATGCTTATTTGATGTTCTTAAAACCAAAATTTGATAAATAAACTGTATTTAAACCTTTCAGTATATTTGTGTTACAAAAATATAAACTGTTAGAATACTCCAAAACCTATCTAACTGCTCAAAGATTCTACAACAACTAATCAGATAAATGAATACCACTAAATTAGACCAAAAAATACACAGTTAGAATACGCCAATTGGTATCTAACTGTCCCAAAATTATAAATTTGTGTTAAAATAATATAAACTGTTACAATACTCCAAAAGCTATCTAACAGCTCAAAGATTCTACAACAACTAATCAGATAAATGAATACCACTAAATTAGGCCAAAAAATACACAGTTAGAATACGCCAATTGGTATCTAACTGTCCCAAAATTTAACAATATCCAAATAGGTAAATCAAAACCACTAAAATATATTAAAAAAATAGACAGTTAGAATATGCCAATTGGTATCTAACTGCTCCAAAATTTTATAATATCAAAACAAATGAAGAATCTGTTACTGCTCCAAAAAAAATACAACAAAGCAAAGTATAAAGCATTAGCCAGAAACAACAAGTGAACACTGAAAACAAACAAACAAATAAACTGTAGCATAACAGAAAAAGGGTTTTTTTTAAATCCAACATGGATTTCTTTTTCTCCCACAGACCCAATGATTTTAGCAACAAATACAGAAACTGAGCAAATTGCACAGTACTCTGATTTGTACTCTACTAAATATGAGGGTAAAAAAAAAATAAAAGTATATTGCTTAAACAATGTAATAAGTCATTACAAAATACTGATACTAACATGCTATTTTCTTTTATCACAGAAATGAAGAAAAAAAACATGGACTCCCATTACTAGACCAAACAGTAAGTATACAATAATAAGGACAACCATAGCAGCACATCACATCCATAGTATCTAATACCTTTGTTCCTTATACATTTGTTTTTCACCCAAACTTATAAACAAATATGAATGTGATATGCTGCGGTGGTTGTTGCCAGGGCATAGAGTCTTGGGTGCATGGCCAAATGGCCATGCACCCAAGACTCTATGCCCTGGCAACAACCACCGCAGCATATCACATCCATAGAGTGAAACATTTCAACTATGATCTATGGGAAACTTTTAATGTCGGCGAACAATGTGAGTGTTCTTAGAACACTTTGAGCTTGCCAGCGAACAATACGGACACCGCTTTCAGGACACCCCCTATGAACATTTCAGAACAATGCAATAGTTCTTATAACACTTTCAACTTAACAACGAACAATACGGACACCGTCCTAAGGACACCCCCTACGAACATTCCAGGACACCGGGAGTGTTCTCAAAAACGTCTTCAGAACACCCCCATCTTGTTTATTTGCGAACAATTCAGGACACCGCGAGTGTTCTTAGGACACATTCAACTTGACAGAGAACAATACGGACAGCGTCCTCAGGACACCCCCTATGAACATTCCAGGACACCGGGAGTGTTCTCAAAAACGTCTTTAGAACACCCCCATCTTGTTTATTTGCGAACATTTCAGGACACCGCGAGTGTTCTTAGGACACATTCAACTTGACAAAGAACAATACGGACAGCGTCCTCAGGACACCCCCTACGAACACTCCCCGGACACCGGGAGTGTTCTTAGAAGCGTCTTCAGAACACCACCATCTTGTTTATTTGCGAACATTTCAGGACACCGCGAGTGTTCTCAGGACACATTCAACTTGACAGAGAACAATACGAACAGCGTCCTCAGGACACCCCCTACGAACACTCCCCGGACACCGCAAGTGCTCTTAGAAGCGTCTTCAGAACACCCCCATTTTGTTTATTTGCGAACATTTCAGGACACCGCGAGTGTTCTTAGGACAGACTCAACTTGACAGAGAACAATATGGATAGCCTCCTCAGGACACCCCCTATGAACACTCCCCGGACACCGCGAGTGTTCTTAGAAGCGTCTTCATAACACCCTCATTTTGTTTATTTGCAAACATTTCAGGACACCGCGCGTGTTCTTAGAACACATTCAACTTGACAGAGAACAATACGGACAGCGTCCTCAGTACACCACCTACGAACACTCCCCGGACACCGCGAGTGTTCTTAGAACAGTTTCACTTTGCTTGCGAACAAAACGGACACATTTTGACTCCTTAGAACACCCCCTAGTCAGTTTATTTAGAAAATTTCAGAACACCCGTGATGTCCGCAAACAAATCGAACACAAAAAGAAAGTCTAACACATAAAAAACACAACTTTCATCCTATCTCACACACTCCCACCCTCCCCAAACACTCCTACACACCAACACACTCTACAAAATACACATTTTGAACAAAGTTTCACCGCGCTGTCCGGGACGTCCGCGAATCCAATATGGCGGGCGCTACCGAAAAATCTGACGCGCTTCACGCTCCACGCCGTCCAATCAGCGAACACTTTGCATGTCCGCGAACATCACGCAAGACGATTGGCCAATCAGGACACTTTCCGCGGAGCGAACAGGGAAGTGTATCCGCAAACCGAACACAGATATCACTAATTTTTTTTAACCTACTTTTTACTCATTTTAAAAAAAAAACTACTGGACGAATTTTCACCAAATTTGCAAAAGCACGCTTTCGGGACCAAGCCGCTGATCCTGGTCCAAATTTGGTGGAAATCCGTCCAGCGGTTTGGGCTGTAGACGCGAGCAACATTTTTTCCCATTCACTCTATGGAGAGTGACTATAATGTATACAAATATGAGCATATAGAGGGAAGGGAGAGTAATAAAAACTAAAACTATGACAAAGTGCTGATACCATAATGATTATCTTCATGCACAGAAAGGATTCCTCTCTTTCAAGCCTGTATCTTCCGCTATGTACATATTTCATATATGATGTGACAGGAACCCAAGTCTACAAATATAGTACCTTTTCAACTTTTACTTCCTGACTGTTACTGCAGAAAACTATGTGGCTTCGATATGTCAGTAAAGGATAAAAAGGGAAAGCCAGCCATGTGATGTCATCAGTTATGTCATCAATGACATTTGTGATGTCATCTTCGATGTCCTGGGTGTTAGTGTTAGCAGTGCACGGTGGCGCGAGTTATGGTTGCTTATGTTACCATAACTGGCGATTTCAAGGGTTTTTCAGTTTTACTTGGAACCATAACGTCCCTTTAACAAAGTTTTTTCACTGAATTTCATAGGTTTTCAGTAACACAACTTAACCATAATATCCCTGACATGTAACATAGAACATACTAACCCCCTCGTAGTGATTTTCATGTCAGCAGACTACCGCCATGTCCGCGGACACATCGAAAATCTGAGCGTGGTGAATGTAAATTTAAATAGTGTGCCCCATTTCCCCTTTGAAGTTGGCTCTGAAAAGAGCCGTTTTTTTATTTTTTTTACAGATGCTTGACAGACACCTGTAATTTTATATTTTTTTTCTTGTTTTTTTTTCTTACTTTACTCCTAAAATCTTCACATAACCTTCTCCAAAGCAACCCTTACATTCCAAAATAAAAAGGCATTTCCGGTAAAAGATAAAGAAATGCCATCTTCTTTAAAATTAACAGCATTACTGGCATCAATATTCTCATTGTTACAGAAGAACCTACCAGCTCTAAGCATGTAGGCACACATGCCTCGGTTGATGACACACCTAGCAATGTTTTGCTGAGGACAAAAAACTGAACTATTGTCCCATATTGCCCTAGGTAGTAATCCAGAAAAAATTACTTTCGCATTTGGAAGGATCTTCACTACGGCTTGAACCAAGCATTCCAAATCAGCCAACAAAGTAGGGGAACTGACGTTGCCCAAATGGAAAGCACCATAGTGCAAAACTACCACATGCAGACTGTTCATCGTGGCCATATCCGCACAAACTTGTACAATTCCCTGTACATTGCAATCAGGCACAGTGCTCCACACCACCTCCACTCCTTCGACACTCCTTTGACATCAAAGTTCTTTGCAACATGCCTGCATTCAGCGTAATGCTGTAAACCATACACAAACATATCACCAACACCCTGACTTTCTCCACTTCTGCCATCTTCACCACACACAGTCTCTTTCAACACAAATCCACAACCTCGACATCTGATTGGCTGATCCGTACAGTCTTCTTTCCATGTTGGATTTCCTGGAAAAACCCGGATTTACCACGCCCTGTCCACGAACAGCCGAGGTGTCCGCGGACGGCGTCCACTTTACTCTCTGTACCATTCCCTCATTGCATACAGCTAAGCAATCACACAATACGAATAACGTCCTCAGAACACCCCCATTTTGTGAATTTTCCAACATTTCAGGACAATTATCATTTCATTATTCTACATATTAACATTACAAATATTATACTTTTATCTTGTACTCTGCACACAATGCTATCTTTCTCCATTAGCAGCTCAGTATACTACATAGAATCCCATAATACAATGCTATTTATTATTATAAATGCATCGTGCAAAGCACTAATAACGGTATGATATTTATTGCAATATCCTTGACACTTTTTTCGGAACATTATAATGAAAATCCCTAGTACACAAATTCCATAAAAAGTACATACACATGTGATGTCATCAGTGATTTCATCAATGACATTTGCGATGTCATCTTTGATGTCCTGGGTGTTAGTCTTAGCAGTGCATGGTGTTGGCGCGAGTTATTTTTCATAGCTTACCATAACTTGCTATTTTCACGGGTCTCTCGGCTGTACTTAGGACCATAACGTCCTTTAAACAAACTTTTTTTAATATCACGCAAACAATATACAAACATGGCGTGCAAAAACCAACTTCTACAGATGGCTTTACACAGAATGTTGCAAAGTAAGAATTTATGCTCGTTCACAGTGAAGGTCAGCTGCTTCATTTTTTTCTCGGGCCCCGGAGAGGCTCACAAAGCAGACTATAAGGTTGTATTGTGTTTTGACCTTGACAGACAGAGATTGTGATGAAAGACTTCTCTTGAAGGAGTGTTGCTAAAACGTAAGAGAAGATAAAGATGAAATTTCTGAAACGAAACCACTTTTACATATTATATCACTATGCGAAAGATCGTTGGCACACGCGGAGTCGTATTTTCGGACTGCACCACTCGTAGACAATGGAAATTGCAATTGTACTGTAAGTAACCCTTTACATTACTTTATACCAAATATAATTACAATAGCGTAGCATTAAAGACCACTGAAGTTGAACTTGTTCGTTGAAAGTGGCATAATGTTTTCTACTGCGTACTATCACCGCCGAATTGATCCCCTGTCATTTAGAGGGCTGGGAAAAAGGCAGACGACACAGAGTGGATTAATAGAAATAATTTAACCGGTCTATAGGCGGTCAAACGCTCTAATCGCTGTGCCACTTTACTGTAGCCTGTCAAGTGGCACTGCGAGTACAGCGCTCGCTTTGACATCCGTGCACAGCTTGCTAACGCAAGTTCGAATCCAGGCAAACCCAAACTCAGCCTTTCATCCTTCCATGGTCGATAAATGAGCACCACACACCGTGGTTAATAATAAGCACCGCTTAGATACCTCACATTTCTTAGCGCTATATGAATGGGAAAATATTATTTTTTTATTATTAACATACTCTGTTGCACTATCTTCGATAGCAAATAGTTTCACGCCCTAATAAATAAAATGATGATTTTTAATGAAGATAGGCTGGTGAGACTAATTTATGTTTTTTAAAACAGGTACGTGGCCCCGTTTTGTCTATGTCACAATTTACAGACTCCAGCGGATGGGGTCTTCAACTGCCAGGTGCAGGTCCAAATATGCAACTTCATGACCCTCGCCATTTTATGGGACAATCGCCAAGGACCAATATGCCCTTACGCAGTACTAGCGGCTACAAACAACATACCAACCAATAGGGTGGTCTAATGGCTCGTTGTTGGAGCAACCTTCCGATTATCAGAGAGACCATTTACTGCTTTTATCATAAACCAACAGCCTATCTACCGCAAAGGAACAACGCGCGGCTCCAAATAAACTTTTGCTGATTGACAGAAAAAACAATAGCAAATCGCTGAATATTCACTAAACATTTCATGTGAAATAAATATACTTTACCAAGTGTACAATCCTGCTGTTTACTTTTAAACCACAGTTTCATATTCCGAATTGTGACGCACTGAGTTGTAACCTGATCTAGCACTCTCTGTACCGCAAAGGAACATCGCGTGTCTCAACATGAACTTTTGCGGATCGACAACAAAGACAAATGCAAATTGCTGAATATTCTCTAATCATTTGATGTCAAATAAATATACTTTACAACATTTACAATCTTGCTCTTTGCTTTTAAATCACAGTTTCATATTCTGAATTGTGGCGCGCTGTGTTGTGACATAATGTGTGTTGTCTTCCGGGTTCTGTGTAAAGTCGCGTAGTACTGGAGACGACTGGGCGCGTTTCATTACGCACCCTGTAACGTCACGGAGAGAGGCGGGGAATATGAATGCTTTGATAATATCAGGCTTAGTGGCGGGAGATATGATTTAGTGTCGCAAAAGCAAGTCAGCCAGGTCAATAGCGCCAGTCATAGGATTATCACATAATGTCGACGCACACCAGCCGGATTTATTGTTTCTTTAGTGGACAAAAAGTCGGTTGACACCCCTAGGAAATTGTACTATTAGCGGACAAAAGGAGTGCTCTTAAAACACTTTCACCCTCACAACGAACAATACAAACAACGTTCTCAGAACACCCCCATTTTGTGTAATTGCAACCATTTCGGGACACTGCGAGTGTTCTTAGAACACATTCAACTAGACAAATTACAATACGGACAGCGTCCTAAGGACACCCCCAGTTTGTGTATTTACGAACAATTAAGTACACCGCGAGTGTTCATAGCTCATTTTTACCTTCCTTGCGAACAAAAATGACACATACTCCGTCCTCTAAACACCCCACCATTTAGTTTATTTACAAAATGTCAGAACAGCCGTGTTCTCCGCGGACAAATCGAACGCAACAAAAACGTCTAGCACATAAAAAAACAAAGCATTGAACCTATCTCATACTCCCCCACCCTCCCCAAACACTCTTACACACCAACACACGCCACTAAATACAATTTTTTATCCACGTTTCACTGCGCTGTACGCGGTCGACTGCGAATACAAGATGGCGGGCGCCACAGAAAATCTGACGCTCTCCACGCCCCTCGCCGTCCAATCAGCGAACACGTCGCATGTCCGTGGACATGGCGCAAGCCCACGGGCCAATCGGGGTGCTGTCCGCGGAGCGAACAGGGAAGTCCGTCCGCGAAGCGAACGCAGATATCACTAATTATTTTGCCTTACATTTTAGTCATTTTTAAAAAAACTACTGGACGGATTTACACCAAATTTACAAAAGCACGCTTTTGGGACCAGGCCGCCGCTCCTGCCGCAAATTTGGTGTAAATCCGTCCAGCGGTTCGGGCTGTAGCCGTGCGCAAAGTTTTTTCTCATTCAGTCTATGGGAAAAAAAAAGTTTTGGGACCCCCCTATAACTTTGCCCCCCCCTGGACGAAAGTAGTTGGGTCACTCTGATTTTTTTTGCAAAGTTTGGTGAGGATTCGTCCAGGGGGGGCAAAGTTATAGCGGGGGTCCCAAAACTTTTTTTTTTCCCATAGACATAATGGGAAAAAACTTTGCTCACGCCTACAGCTGAAACCGCTGGACGGATTTAAACCAAATTAGCGGCAGGAGCGGTGGCTTGGTCCCGAAAGCGTGCTTTGCTTTATTTGGTGTAAATCCGTCCAGTAGTTTTTTAAAAAATGACAAAAATGTAAGTGAAAAAAATTAGTGATATCTGTGTTCGCTTCGCGGACACACTTCCCTGTTCGCTCCGCGGACAGGACGGTGATTGGGCAAACAGCTTGCGTGATGTCCGCGGACATCTGACGTGCTCTCTCATTGGATGCGTGAAAGCGTGCAGTGCGTCTGGCTTCAGAGACGCCCGTCATCTTTGTTCCTCGCATGAGAGGCTTTGTATCCCGCCTGCACAGTAAGTCCCCCACCCCCGCTCATGCCCGTGTCTGTCTCCTGTTCCTCCCACCCCCCGCTCATGTCCGTGTGTCTGTCTCCTGTTCCTCCCACCCCTCGCTCATGTCCGTGTGCATTTCTCCCTCCCACCAACCCCCGCTCATGTCCGTGTGTCTCTCCCCACCCGCCGCCCACCCCCCGCTCATGTCCGTGTGTCTCTCCCCACCCGGCACCCACCCCCCGCTCATGTCCGTGTGTCTCTCCCCACCCACCGCCCACCCCCCGCCCATGTCCGTGTGTCTCCCCCCACCCCCACTCATGTCCGTGTGTCTCTCCCCACCCGCCACCCACCCCCCGCTCATGTCCGTGTGTCTCTCCCCACCCGCCGCCCACCCCCCGCTCATGCCCCGTGTGTGTCTCCCCCTCCCACCAACCCCTGTTCATGCCCCGTGTGTGTCTTCCCCTCCCGCCCACCCCCGCTCATGCCCTGTGTGTGTCTCCCCCTCCCGCCCACCCATGCCCCGTGTGTCTATCCCCCTCCCGCCCACCCCCCGCTCATGCCCCGTGTGTCTCTCCCCCTCCCGCCCACCCCCCCGCTCTTGCCCCATGTGTCTGTCTCCCTCCCCCCCACACCCGCTCTTGCCCCGTGTCTCTTTCCCCCTCCTGCCCACCCCCGCTCTTGCCCCGTGTCTCTTTCCCCCTCCCGCCCACCCGAGCTCTTGCCCCGTGTCTCTTTCCCCCTCCCGCCCACCCCCACTCTTGCCCCCTCCTGCCCACCCCTGCTCTTGCCATGTGTCTCTTTCCCCCTCCCGCCCACCCCCGCTCTTGCCACGTGTCTCTTTCCCCCTCCCGCCCACCCCCGCTCTTGCCCCGTGTCTCTTTCCCCCTCCCGCCCACCACGCTCTTTCCCCGTGTCTCTTTCCCCCTCCTGCCCACCCCCGCTCTTGCCCCGTGTCTCTTTCCCCCTCCCACCCACCCCCGCTCTTGCCCCATTGTCTCTTTCCCCCCCACCCACCCCCGATCTTGGCCCGTGTCTCTTTCCCCATCCCGCCCACCCCAAATCTTGGCCCGTGTCTCTTTCCCCCTCCTGCCCACCCCCGCTCTTGCCCCGTGTCTCTTCCCCCTCCCGCCCACCCCCGCTCTTGCCCCGTGTCTCTTTCCCCCTCCCGCCCACCCCCGCTCTTGCCCCGTGTCTCTTTCCCCCTCCTGCCCACCCCCGCTCTTGCCCCGAGTCTCTTTCCCATCCCGCCCCCGCTCTTGCCCCGTGTCTCTTTCTCCCTCCCGCCCACCCCCGCTCTTGCCCCGTGTCTCTTTCCCCCTCCTGCCCACCCCCGCTCTTGCCCCGTGTCTTCCCCCTCCCGCCCACCCCCGCTCTTGCCAGGTGTCTTCCCCTTCCCGCCCACCCCCGCTCTTGCCCCGTGTCTTTCACCCTCCCGCCCACCCCCGCTCTTGCCCCGTGTCTTTCACCCTCCCGCCCACCCCCGCTCTTGCCCTGTGTCTTTCACCCTCCCGCCCACCCCCGCTCTTGCCCTGTGTCTTTCACCCTCCCCCGCTCTTGCCCCGTGTCTTTCACCCTCCCTCGCTCTTGCCCCTTGTGTCTTTCACCCTCCCGCCCACCTCCGCTCTTGCCCCGTGTCTTTCACCCTCCCCCGCTCTTGCCCCGTGTCTTTCACCCTCCCCTGCTCTTGCCCCTTGGTCTTTCACCCTCCCGCCCCCGCTCTTGCCCCTTGTGTCTTTCACCCTCCCGCCCACCCCCGCTCTTGCCCCTTGTGTCTCTCAGCCTCCCGCCCACCCCCGCTCTTGCCCCTTGTGTCTCTCCCCCTTCTGCCCACCCCCGCTCATGCGCCGTGTGTCTCTCTCCCTCCCGCCCACCCCTGCTCATGCCCCGTGTGTCTTTCGACCTCCCGCCCACCCCCGCTCATGCCCCGTGTGTCTCTCTCCCTCCCGCCCACCCCCGCTCATGCCCCGTGTGCCTTTCCCCCTCCCGCCCACCCCCCGCTCATGCCCCGTGTGTCTCTCTCCCTCCCGCACACCCCCGCTCTTGCCCCGTGTCTCTCTCCCTCCCGCCCACCCCCGCTCATGCCCCGTGTGTCTCTCTCCCTCCCGCCCACCCCCCGCTCATGCCCCGTGTGTCTCTCTCGCTCCCGCCCACCCCCCGCTCATTCCCCGTGTGTCTCTCTCCCTCCCGCCTAACCCCCGCTCATGCCCCGTGTGTCTCTCTCACTCCCGCCCACCCCCCGCTCATGCCCCGTGTGTCTCTCACCCTCACGCCCCCCCCGCTCATGCCCCGTGTGTCTCTCTCTCTCCTGCCCACCCCCCGCTCATGCCCCGTGTGTCTCTCTCACTCCCGCCAACCCCCCGCTCATGTCCCGTGTCTGTCTCCTGTTCCCCCCACACGCTCATGCCCCGTGTCTCTCTCTTGTTGCACCCCACCCCCCCGCTCATGCCCTGTGTTTGTCTCTGTTGTTCCCCCCACCCCCCGCTCATGCCCCGTGTCTGTCTCCTGTTCCCCCCACCCCCCGCTCATGCCCCGTGTCTCTCTCCTGTTGCCCCCCACCCTCCACTCATGCCCCGTATCTGTCTCCTGTACCCCCCACCGCCCGCTCATGCCCCGTGTCTGTCTCCTGTTGCCCCCCGCTCATGGCCCCATGTCTGTCTCCGGTTCCCCCCACCCGCTCATGCCCCGTGTCTCTCTCCTGTTGCCCCCCACCCCCTGCTCATGCCCCGTGTCTGTCTCCTGTTGCCCCCCACCCCCTCTCATGCCCCGTGTCTGTCTCCTGTTCTCCCCACCCCCCGCTCATGCTCCGTGTCTGTCTCCTGTTGCCCCCACCCCCCGCTCCTGCCCTGTGTCTCTCTCCTGTTGCCCCCCACCCCCCGCTCATGCCCCGTGTCTGTCTCTTTTGTTCCCCCCACCCCCCACTCATGCCCTGTGTCTGTCTCCTGTTCCCCCCACCCCCGCTCATGCCCCGTGTCTCTCTCCTGTTGCCCCACCCCCTGCTCATGCCCCGTGTCTGTCTCCTGTACCCCCCCACCCCCCGCTCATGCTCGTGTCTGTCTCCTGTACCCCCCCAACCCCTGCTCATGCCCCGTGTCTGTCTCCTGTACCCCCCCACCCCCCGCTCATGCTCGTGTCTGTCTCCTGTACCCCCCCACCCCCCGCTCATGCCCCATGTCTGTCTCCTGTTGCCCCCCCTGCTCATGCCCCGTGTCTGTCTCCTGTTCCCCCCACCCCCCGCTCATGCCCCGTGTCTGTCTCCTGTACAACCCCCCCTCCGGTCATGCTCTGTGTCTCTCGTCTGTTGCCCCTACCCCCTGCTCATGCCCCGTGTCTGTCTCCTGTACCCCCCCACCCCCCGCTCATGCTCGTGTCTGTCTCCTGTACCCCCCCAACCCCTGCTCATGCCCCGTGTCTGTCTCCTGTACCCCCCCACCCCCCGCTCATGCTCGTGTCTGTCTCCTGTACCCCCCACCCCCCGCTCATGCCCCATGTCTGTCTCCTGTTGCCCCCCTGCTCATGCCCCGTGTCTGTCTCCTGTACCCCCCCACCCCTCGCTCATGCCCCATGTCTGTCTCCTGTTTCCCCCCCTGCTCATGCCCCGTGTTTGTCTCCTGTACCCCCCCACCCCCCGCTCATGCCCCATGTCTCTCTCCTGTTTCCCCCCACTACCCCGCTCATGCCCCGTGTCTGTCTTCTGTACCCCCCACCCCCCGCTCATGCCCCGTGTCTGTCTCCTGTTGCCCCCACCCCCTCGCTCATGCCCCGTGTCTGTCTCCTGTTCTCCCCACCCCCCGCTCATGCCCCGTGTCTGTCTCCCGTTCCTCCCACCCCCGCTCATGCCCAGTGTCTGTCTCCTTTTGCCCCCCACTCATGCCCTGTGTCTGTCTCCTGTTCTCCCCACCCCCCGCTCATGCTCCGTGTCTGTCTCCTGTTCCCCCCCACACCCCGCTCATGCCCCGTGTCTGTCTCCTGTTGCCCCCACCCCCCGCTCATGCCCCGTGTCTGTCTCCTGTTGCCCCCCCTGCTCATGCCCCGTGTCTGTCTCCTGTTCCCCCCACCCCCCACTCATGCCCCGTGTCTGTCTCCTGTACAACCCCCCCTCCGGTCATGCTCTGTGTCTCTCGTCTGTTGCCCCTACCCCCTGCTCATGCCCCGTGTTTGTCTCCTGTACCCCCCCACCCCCCGCTCATGCCCCATGTCTCTCTCCTGTTTCCCCCCACTACCCCGCTCATGCCCCGTGTCTGTCTTCTGTACCCCCCACCCCCCGCTCATGCCCCGTGTCTGTCTCCTGTTGCCCCTCACCCCCTCGCTCATGCCCTGTGTCTGTCTCCTGTTCTCCCCACCCCCCGCTCATGCCCCGTGTCTGTCTCCCGTTCCTCCCACCCCCGCTCATGCCCAGTGTCTGTCTCCTGTTGCCCCCCACTCATGCCCTGTGTCTGTCTCCTGTTCTCCCCACTCCCCGCTCATGCTCCGTGTCTGTCTCCTGTTCCCCCCCACACCCCGCTCATGCCCCGTGTCTGTCTCCTGTTGCCCCCACCCCCCGCTCATGCCCCGTGTCTGTCTCCTGTTGCCCCCCCTGCTCATGCCCCGTGTCTGTCTCCTGTTCCCCCCACCCCCCACTCATGCCCCGTGTCTGTCTCCTGTACAACCCCCCCTCCGGTCATGCTCTGTGTCTCTCGTCTGTTGCCCCTACCCCCTGCTCATGCCCCGTGTTTGTCTCCTGTACCCCCCCACCCCCCGCTCATGCCCCATGTCTCTCTCCTGTTTCCCCCCACTACCCCGCTCATGCCCCGTGTCTGTCTTCTGTACCCCCCACCCCCCGCTCATGCCCCGTGTCTGTCTCCTGTTGCCCCTCACCCCCTCGCTCATGCCCTGTGTCTGTCTCCTGTTCTCCCCACCCCCCGCTCATGCCCCGTGTCTGTCTCCCGTTCCTCCCACCCCCGCTCATGCCCAGTGTCTGTCTCCTGTTGCCCCCCACTCATGCCCTGTGTCTGTCTCCTGTTCTCCCCACTCCCCGCTCATGCTCCGTGTCTGTCTCCTGTTCCCCCCCACACCCCGCTCATGCCCCGTGTCTGTCTCCTGTTGCCCCCACCCCCCGCTCATGCCCCGTGTCTGTCTCCTGTTGCCCCCCACCCCCCGCTCATGCCCCGTGTCTGTCTCCTGTTGCCCCCCACCCGCCGCTCATGCCCTGTGTCTGTCTCCTCTTGCCCCCCACCCCCTGCTCATGCCCCGTGTCTGTCTCTGTTGTTCCCCCACCCCCCCTCATGCCCCGTGTCTGTCTCCTGTTCCCCCCACCCCCCGCTCATGCCCTGTGTCTGTCTCCTGTACCCCTCCACCCCTGCTCATGCCCCGTGTCTGTCTCCTGTACCCCCCACCCCCCGCTCATGCCCCGTGTCTGTCTCCTGTTGCCCCCCACTCATCCCCCGTGTCTGTCTCCTGTTCCCCCCACCCACTCATGTCCCGTGTCTCTCTCCTGTTGCCCCCCACTCCCCGCTCATGCCCCGTGTCTGTCTCCTGTACCCCCCACCCCACGCTCATGCCCCGTGTCTCTTTCCTGTTGCCCCCGACTCCCCCGCTCATGCCCCGTGTCTGTCTTCTGTTCCCCCCACCCCCCGCTCATGCCCCGTGTCTGTCTCCTGTTCCCCCACCCCCCGCTCATGCCCCGTGTCTGTCTCCTGTTGCCCCCACCCATGCCCCGTGTCTGTCTCCTGCATTCCCCCACTCCACGCTCATGCCCCTTGTCTCTCTCCTGTTGCCCCCCACGCCCCCCGCTCATGCCCCGTGTCTGTCTCCTGTTGCCCCCCAGCCCCCGCTCATTCCCCGTGTCTGTCTCCTCTTCTCCCCACCCCCGCTCATGCCCTGTATCTGTCTCCTGTTCCCCCCATCCCCCGCTCATGCCCCGTGTCTGTCTCCTGTTCTCCCCACCCACCCGCTCATGCCCCGTGTCTGTCTCCTGTTCTCCCCACCCCCCGCTCATGCCCCGTGTCTCGCTCCTGTTGACCCCACCCCCTGCTCATGCCCCGTGTCTGTCTCCTGTTGCCCCCCACCCCCCGCTCATGCCCCGTGTCTCCCTCGTGTTCCCCCCACCCCCCGCTCATGCCCCGTGTTTCCCTCGTGTTACCCCCCGCCCCCCGCTCATGCTCTGTGTCTCCCTCGTGTTCCCCCCACCCCCTGCTCATGCCCCTTGTCTCTCTCCTTTCCTCCCCATCCCCTCTCATGTCCCGTATGTGCCCTGTACCCCCCCGCTCATGCCCTGTGTCTTCCTCGTGTTCCTCCCCACCCCCTGCCATTACCCCGTGTCTCCCTCATGTTCCTCCCCACCCGCTGCTCATGCCCCGTGTCTCTCTCGTGTTCCCCCAACACCGCTCATGCCCTGTGTTTCCTTCCTTTCCTTCCTGCTCATGCCCAGTTTGTACCCTGATCCCTCTCACCCCCCGCTCATGCCCATGTGTCTCCCCTGTGCCCCCCCAACCCCGCTCATGCGCCGTTGTGTTTTTTATACACCCTGCCTTCCCTTTCCATGGTGGCCATCTTGGTAAAAGATTTTCCTTCCTACACCGAGACGCCGCAGGCGTCCCGGCGTAGGAAGGAAAATCTTTTTGTTTTTTTTACCACCCGGCATTCCCACTTTGAGGACATAAGATGTTAGTGGTCTTCATCTATTGAAAAGGATGTTATGGTCACATTGTACTAATAAAAACCTTTAAAATTTAGTAAAAAAAAATGTTACAGGGACGTTATGGTTAAGTTGCACTAATAAAAACCTATGAAATTCAATGAAAAAACTTTGTTAAAGGGACGTTATGGTTAAGTTGCGCGACTAAAAACCTATGAAATTCAGTGAAAAAACTTTGTAAAAGGGACGTTAAGGTAAAGTTGCGCTACTAAAAACCTATGAAATTCAGTGAAAAAACTTTGTCAAAGGAACGTTATGGTTCCAAGTAAAACCGAAAAACCCTTGAAATTCGCCAGTTATGGTAAGCTAAGCAACCATAACTCGCGCCACCACCGTGCACTGCTAAGACTAACACCCAGGACATCAAAGATGACATCACAAATGTCATTGATGACATCACTGATGACATCACATGTCTGGCTCACTCTTTTTTCTTTTGCTGACATATCTAGGCCACATGGTTTTCTTCAGTAACAGTCAGAAACTAAGAATTTTATTTTATTTGTAGACGTATCCTTCTAGTAGGTTCTTACAGTAATTCCCTTAGAGTACAGTCACATCATATGAAACATATACATATGGGAAAACACAAGCTTGAAAGACAGCAATCCTTTTTGTGCATAAAGATAATCAATAGACTTATGAGCACTTTCTGATAGTTCTGTTGTTTTTTTTTTATGGCTGTACTTTCCCTGTGGGTCCAATCACATCAAGTGATACATATACATAGGGTGAATAGCAGCTTTGAAACAGAGCAATCATTTATTTGCATGAAAATAATCAGTTAAGTTATGAATTGTTTCTGCTACTACTTGTGCTTTTTTGCTAACTTCACTTTCCCTGTATATACCCATATTGGTATGTGTTCGTGTGTCTTTGTGTTTTGTCTATTGTAATGGTTTATTAGCTACGTATTACATATTTCACAGTACACAAAAATCTATTAAGAAAACAATTATCATTTCATTATTCAACATATTAACATTACGAATATTATACCTTCATCTTGTACACTGCACACCATGTTATGTTTCTGTATCAGTAGCTTAGTATACTAGATAGAACCCCATAATAGAATGCTATTTATATCAATGCATCGTTCAATGCACTAATTAGGGTATGATATTTATTGCAATGATCCTTGACACTTGTTTCGCAACATTATAATAAGAATCCCTTGTACACATACTTCATGAAAAGTACATACACATGTGATGTCATCAGTGATGTCATTAATGACATTTGTGATGTCATCTTTGATGTCCTGGGTGTTAGTCTTAGCAGTGCACGGTGGTGGCGCGAGTTATGGTTGCTTAGCTTACCATAACTGGCGAATTTCAAGGGTTTTTCAATTTTACTTGGAACCATAACGTTCCTTGACAAAGTTTTTTCACTGAACTTCATAGGTTTTTAGTAGCGCAACTTTACCATAACGTCCCTTTAACAAAGTTTTTTCACTGAATATTTATACATATATATATATATATATATATATATATATATATATATATATATATATATATATATATATATATATATATATGTTTTTTTGTTTAACAGACCATACAAACAATGAAAACAATACACAACAGGATACTTTAGAACAAACTCTCCAGCGCATGGAAGAAAAAATGAACAAGCTCATGACAAATTTCCACCTTTTGAAAGATTTTGTGGAGGACCATATAAAAGAAAAAATCAGATACCATTGTGCAACATGTACCTGTCACCCCTCTCCATATCCCAGTCAATTATCCCCAAACCCTCCCCACATAGAAAAACGTTTTGATGAAATTTCCATCCCTTCATCTACTCCTATCCATCCTCTTGAAAACCCCAATACCCCTGTGTTTGTGTCAGTTTCTGCTACCCCTTCTCTATCATAAATTGTACATATATATAATAGAATGGAAAAATAAATGTTATGTGTGTGTGTTAATTTATTCCTTTGTGATTTATTTTTTTTAAAATCCAGTTTTGGTGTCCGCGGACAACACGGGTGTCCTGAAATGTTCATAAATGAATGAAATTGGGGTGTCCTGAGGACACTATACATGTCCGTACTGTTTGTAGGCAGGTTGAAACTGTTCTAAGAACACATCAAGTGTCCCGGGATGTCCGTAAATAAACAAAATGGGGGTGTGCTCAGGACGCTATGCCTGTCCGTATTGTTCACAGGCGAGTTGAAACTGTTCTAAGAACACACGGGTGTCCTGAAATGTTCGTAAATAAACAAAATGGGGGTGTCCTGAGGACACTACGCCTGTCCGTATGGTTCGTAGGCAAGTTGAAACTGTTCTAAGAACACATCAAGTGTCCCGGGATGTTTGTAAATAAACAAAATGGGGGTGTCCTGAGGACGCTTTGCCTGTCTGTATTGATCGCAGGCAAGTTGAAACTGTTCTAAGAACACAGGCGGTGTCCTGAAATGTTTGTAAATAAACAAAATATGGGTGTCCTGAGGACACTATACTTGTCTGTACTGTTCGTAGGCAGTTTGAAACTGCTCTAAGAACAAACGCCTGTCCGTAACTGTTCGTTTCACTTGTGTCACACTTTTAATTAGTTTCAGGACCCGAACACTGTTCGTTGAACACCAACGTGCATGGGCAAAACAGTTTCAGTGCATTTGGTGTCCTGCGGACAACCATTCTATTCGCGGACATGTTCCCGATGCCATCATGTAACCGCGCCCACGCTGAGCATGTGTTCTGACTGCGGACACTGTTTGTGTCCGCGAACAATTTAAAACTACTTTTTCAGGCAATCCAAAATATTTTATAATAATAAATCACCATAGCACAAGTCCCAGAAAATAATCCTGACTTTCTACATACTTTTTGGGACTTTGTGAGATTTATTTTAGTGTTCAATCTGTCCGCAGACCGGGCACCAGCACCCCTATAAAGGGCCACACCCCAGAACTCCTCCTCATTGTGTTTCTGGCTACCTTACAAAACACAGTGAATTTTGCTGCCAACTTTCCAGATTTTCATATGAAACCTGATGGCATCCATGGCTCCTCCGCTGCCACCTGGTGCTACATCTGCTTCAGCACCACTCCCACCCGCTCCACCACCACCACCTCCCCAAGGACCTGAAGAGGGGAACATAAGTGAGGATGTAGAGGAGTATGAAGAGGATGAAGAGGATGAGGTAGTGGAAGTCCTTACTACCAGCACTCGCCGTGACTCTTGGGTGTGGCGGTCATTTACCATTCATGGTAATGTACCCAAGGCATGTGCGAACAAAGTCACCTGCAACGAGTGCTAAATGGTGCTCAGTCGCAGGAGACCTGGTTCGTACAGCTTTGGTATGACAACTATGAAGCGACACCTAAAGTCGTTCCACGGTGGGGCCATTCGCAAGGTTCTACCTTGCAAGGTGCGTAGGAGTTTGACTTCCTCTACTACATCCTCCGTTTCCGCTCCTCTCACCACAAGGGACACTCCTGTGGGAGAGCGCATCCCCCCAGCTGCCTCACAGGCCATTCATAATGCTGATGCCCTTACCTTTCGAGGGTCACAGTTTTGTGTTTGTACTGCGACGCAGTACTCTGCAGCGGGGAGAGACTTTGTAATGCTTTCAAGACTGAGGTCAAGGATCACGAGAAGACCTGCTACCTACCTAAGTAAGGCCCACCCTACATCTTCCTCTCTCCACCTGCCTTTTCTTATCCCCGTGGTTGGTGCCCCCCCTTACACTCCTTTCCCCTCCTCTCCTAGTGTGTCGTGTGTAAAAAAAAAAACAAAAAATAAAACAACAAAACATTTTTTTTAAAAAGGCTCTTTTCAGAGCCGCATTTTACAGTTTAAAAATAGAAGTGGAAAAAAATGGAGCAGGGCCCTGTGTATTTTTTTAGAAGTCCGCGGACAGTTCACAGACATCTACAATTTTGGGGTGCTGCCCTATCATAACCATTGCACTTTTCTCTGGGAGGAAGTGGTGGCTCTGAAAAGAGCCTCTTGGTGGTGTTTGTTTGTGTTTGAAAAACTTGAAATGGTCAACACCTACTGCAAAATGGATGGCTGAAATTCCAAAAAAGGTTGCAATGCATTTTGTACATTTCTCAGAAAAATCTGATTGCCAACATAAGTAAGATGGACTCCATCTCTGCGAAAAATGTATGTGCTACGAAACATAATATTTTCATTGTGAAAAGAGGACATGCCAAAATCTCTTAGAAAGGCACAAACAGCCTTATTGACATTGCGCCTCGCTTTCTCCATTTGTGGACCAAATGAAGAAGAACGCAGCCACATTTGTCTCTGCGCAATCCGAGAAAAAAATACTTGAGAATTTGGAAACATGTCCATGACCTTCCCAAGTCCTTCTTTCATTGCAAATTGCAAAGAAATTCCAGACACATCTCCTAAACTATTCCATCCACAATGAATTATCATTATGTCTCGATGATGCTCTGTCTCCAAAGTAGCACAGAGAGGTAGCAGTCCAGCCACTTCATCCCACGCACTCCATGCTAGTGCACGTCCACATGTGGGAATCCAAGATCTTCAGCTACTCCACAGCTTTATGCATGCACCTTCAACCAATGTATCCACGAGTCTCCGAAAATCCAGACAATCTGTTTTCTGAAACAGACAGCCATAGCTATCTGTTGTTGTCTCAGCAAAAAGACTATCTGACAAACTTTCTCCTGACACAACACACCCACTAAACTTTACTGACCAATCCCTTGCTCTGCTCATTCTCATTTGCATGCCTCCCCACCCCAAACCGCCCGTATGTAACACACGATGTCCGAGGACTACCGCCATGTCCGAGGACATATCGTAACATGGACAGCCCTTCTACCATTTCCACTTCACTCTCTGTGCCATTCCCTCATTGGATACAACTAAGCAGTCACACAACCATCCACCAATCACATCCAAGACCTCTACATCTAACTCCATCATCATAGATAAGCACTTCAAATGTACTGTTAATCACTCTGAGTACAAGTGTCATATCATTGGAAAGCACCTACTACAAGAACTACTGTACAAGTCTCCAAGATTTCTACTTGCAGCTGCATGCATATCGATATGCATGAACACAAACTACAGGTATGAATATTTTCTGTATAGTACATGTACAATTCTTATAAATGCATATAAACAGATTAACAGGGTAATTCATAGAATTTCACACAAAAGTGGCGCACGCGGCTGGCGCACAGTGTGCGCGTGCGAATGTCTGCGCCAGCCGCGTGCGCTAAAATCGATATCCACGTACAGCGTATTCATGGATTTTACCCTCCAAAACCAGCCGTGGCGCAGAGTGGTGCAGCAACCCTGCAGCAGCGCCAGTTACGCCCCAAAGAACGCCCTCGCGCAAGAAAAAGCCAACAAAATTCCCAATTCAGCGCAAAGGGCTGCGCTAACCCTGGACCAGTATACAGGGCTGGCAAACAGCAAATGCCGAGCGGGGAACGTGTATTACAGGGGTGCGCGGGAAGTTACACATGCGATATCAGCAGGGTACGTGTATTTCGGGGGTGTGGGGAAGTCTAACACGTGAATTCAGCAGGGTATGTGTATTACAGGGGTGGCAGGAAGTTCCACAAGTGATTTCAGCATGGTATGTGTATTTCTGGGGTGCGGGGAAGTTTTACACGCAATTTCAGCAGCGTACGTGTATTACACGGGTGCGCGGGAAGTTCCACAAGCGATTTCAGCAGGGTACGTGATTACTGGGGTACGCAGGATGTTCCACATGCGATTTCAACAGGGTACGTGTATTTATGAAGTGCGGGGAAGTTTTACACGCAATTTCAGCAGGGTACATGTATTTCGGCGGTGCGGGAAGTTTAACACGCGATTCCAGCAGGGTACGTGTATTACAGGGGTGCACGGGAAGTTCCACACGCGATTTCAGCAGGGCACGTGTATTTCGGAGGTGCGGGGAAGTTCTACACGCAATTTCAGCAGGGTATGTGTATTTCTGGGGTGCGGGGAAGTTTAACACGCAATTTCAGCAGGGTACGTGTATTATAGGGGTGCACGGGAAATTACACACGCGATTTCAGCAGGGTACGTGTATTTCAGGGGTGCGGGGAAGTCTAACACGCGATTTCAGCAGGGTACGTGTATTACAGGGGTGCGCGGGAAGTTCCACACGCGATTTCAGCAGGGTATGTGTATTTCTGGGGTGCGGGGAAGTTTTACACGCGATTTCAGCAGGGTACGTGTATTACAGGGGTGCGCGGAAAGTTCCACAAGCGATTTCAGCACCGTACTTGTATTACTGGGGTGCGCGGGAAGTTCCACACATGATTTCAAGAGGGTACGTGTATTTCTGGGGTGCGGGGAAGTTTTACACGCGATTTCAGCAGGGTACGTGTATTTCAGGGGTGCAGGGAAGTTTAACACACGATTCCAGCAGGGTACGTGTATTACAGGGGTGCGCGTGAAGTTCCACATGCTATTTCAGCAGGGTACGTGTATTTCTGGGGTGCGGGGAAGTTTAACACGCGATTCCAGCAGGGTACATGTATTACAGGGGTGCGCGTGAAGTTCCACACGCAATTTCAGCAGGGTACGTGTATTTCTGGGGTGCGGGGAAGTTTAACACACAATTTCAGCAAGGTACATGTATTACAGGGGTGCGCGGGAAGTTCCACATGCGATTTCAGCAAGGCTCGTGTATTTCGGGGGTGCGGGAAAGTTCTACACGCGATTTCAGCAGGGTACGGGTATTTCTGGGGTTCGGGGAAGTTTAACACGCGGTTTCAGCAGGGTATGTGTATTTCGGGGGTGCGGGGAAGTCTAACAAGCGATTTCAGCAGGGTACGTGTATTTCAGGGATGCGGGGAAGTCTAACACGCGATTTCAGCAGGGTATGTGTATTTCTGGGGTGCGGGAAAGTTTAACACGCGATTTCAGCAGGGTACGTGTATTACAGGGGTGCACGGGAAATTCCACACACGATTTCAGCAGGGTACGTGTATTTCAGGGATGCGGGGAAGTCTAACACGCGATTTCAGCAGGGTATGTGTATTTCTGGGGTGCGGGGAAGTTTTACACGCGATTTCAGCAGGGTACGTGTATTACAGGGGTGCGCGGAAAGTTCCACAAGCGATTTCAGCAGGGTACTTGTATTACTGGGGTGCGCGGGAAGTTCCACACGTGATTTTAAGAGGGTACGTGTATTTCTGGGGTGCGGGGAAGTTTTACACACGATTTCAGCAGGGTACGTGTATTTCGGGGGTGCAGGGAAGTTTAACATGCGATTCCAGCAGGGTACTTGTATTACAGGGGTGTGCGTGAAGTTCCACATGCTATTTCAGCAGGGTACGTGTATTTCTGGGGTGGGGGGAAGTTTAACACACGATTTCAGCAAGGTACGTGTATTACAGGGGTGCGCGGGAAGTTCCACATGCGATTTCAGCAGGGCACGTGTATTTCGGGGGTGCGTGAAAGTTCTACACGCGATTTCAGCAGGGTACGGGTATTTCTGGGGTGCGGGGAAGTTTAACATGCGGTTTCAGCAGGGTACGTGTATTACAGGGGTGCGCGGGAAGTTCCACACGTGATTTCAGCCGGGCACGTGTATTTCGGGGGTGCAGGGAAGTTCTACACGCGATTTCAGCAGGGTACGTGTATTACAGGGGTGCGCGTGAAGTTCCACACGCGATTTCAGCAGGGTATGTGTATTTCGGGGGTGCGGGGAAGTCTAACAAGCGATTTCAGCAGGGTACGTGTATTACAGGGGTGCGTGGGAAGTTCCACACGTGATTTCAGCAGGGCACGTGTATTTCGGGGGTGCAGGGAAGTTCTACACGTGATTTCAGCAGGGTACGTGTATTTCTGGGGTGTGGGGAAGTTTAACAAGCAATTTCAGCAGGGTACGTGTATTACAGGGGTGCGCGGGAAGTTCCACATGCGATTTCAGCAGGGTACGTGTATTTTGGGGGTGCGGGGTAGTCTAACAAGCGATTTCAGCAGGGTACGTGTATTACAGGGGTGAGCGGGAAGTTCCACACGTGATTCCAGCAGGGTATGTGTATTTCTGGGGTGTGGGGAAGTTTTACATGCAATTTCAGCAGGGTACGTGTATTACAGGGGTGCGCGGGTAATTCCACAAGCAATTTCAGCAGGGTTTGTGTATTACTGGGGTGCGCGGGAAGTTCCACATGCCATTCCAGCAGGATACGTGTATTACTGGGGTGCGGGCAAGTTTCACACGCGATAGGCCCTGTGCGAGTGGGGTACGTGTATTTCGGGGGTGCAGGGGAGTCCTACACGTGAATTGGCAGTGTGGGTCCTCCCAGGTGTTCCCTCTACACCCTCCATGGCCCCTGCAGGCAGACCACACAACAGGGTACTACCCTGCACCCCTGGTCATGTCCCGCAGGCAGCCCATCCACCATGGGCATGCCGCCCCAGCCAAGCCACATGTCACCTTGCACTAGTGATCAACAACGCATTACCCCCTTGCACCCCCACCCCCCAGCAGTGCGGTGCACCTGCCAGCAGGCCCCAACACATGTCCCCCAGTCAACACGTCATCACAATCTAGATCCCTGGCCCTTATGGCCAGCCTCCACATGCCAAAGACCCACCCAAGTATTGCATCCACCCACATAGAAATGCAAATTACATGATACAACCCCAATGGCAAGTATGTAAATTAACACAAGTCCGTCACACACACACAATGGGTGCAAGTGAATGTCAAAACCCATATCATGACATACATGAAACCAATGAGATGATACCACAAATGGAAGTATAAAAAAATATATGTTAAAGACAACATGAACGTAAATCAAATTAAACACACAACAATGGCAATAACAAAAGAAACGGTCCATGTCCGATAAATAATGAAAATCAGGAAAACATAAGCAAAAGAAATCCAAAAATAAATGTCGTCCCAAGTCACAGTTCAAAAAATCAAATCCAAGGGAAAATAAAAACCATTGCTCCATGGTGAACACAAAAAAAAAATCAAAAAAGATGAATCCAATGTAAAACTATGTACAATTGAAGAATCCAGGGTCCATGAGCCCAACTTAAGAAATGAAACCTACCAAAAACTACTACCTAATAAAAAAACTATATACAAAATGTGGTCCATTGTCCAAGCGGTCCAAAATAAAGAAAAAACCAAAGGAAACCTAAAACTAACTAACTAACTATTTACAAGGGCAGCGGGCAAGTCCAACGGCTCACATGTTGACGTTCCGGGCCAGGGCATCATCGAACTCCTGCTCGATGTCCCGGAGGCGGTCCTCTTCCATAGCCCCGAGGGTGCGCAGGGACGATGACATCTGGAACTCCAGGTCCCTGCGAATGGCCTCGAGGCACTCGGCCCGCCTCATGGCCCTACGCATGGAGTTCTCCGCCCTGACCATCGTGAGCCGTGCTCGCTCCGCATCTATTGTATGGCCCAATCGCTGCCACATGGAAGACACTTCCCGTCCAGGGTCCTCCTGCCCTCCGGCCGATGCCTGCCCCTCCGATGATGAAGGCCCCAAGCCATCATGGCTCCCACCTTGTTGCTGCTGCTGCTGTGCTGCTGCCTGTGCCCTGGCTCCTGCTGCCTGCACGTCCTCTTCCAGCTGGGGTGCAGTTGTTGAGGTAGCCACCCCTGCTGGACGTCCCACTCCCGACTGTGGCAGGGATGTGTCCTCCACCAGCCTGGCCGCAGGGTCAGAGGCAGCTCCACAGGGCACCCAGGTGACACATGGGTGGGAAGATGGCATGGAGGACGACTGGCACATAGGGGGTTCAGTTGAGGAGGGGGTCGGAACAAGGTCCAGAAAACAGAGGAATCCGGCCCTGGCGAGCTGTCCCAGTGGGTCAACGCGGTCAACGAGCCATGCGAGAAGACATGCACTCTCCTCATGAAAAGACTGCAGGTCAGCTCGCATGGCACGTTGACGCAACGCCACCCCACCCAGGACAGGCTCAACCCGGTGCCGGATAGCCACATCCACAGGGAGAGGAAGGCCAGTTGGTGTAAGCCAATCCCCTCCCTGAGAACGGGTCTGGACGTAGGTATCCTTGCTGGTGCAAGATGATGCAGTCACAGGATCGGGGACAAGATTACACCAAGGCACCTCCGCGGCGGCCTGTCCTGCCTCCTGTCCCTGCCCCTGCACTGCACCACTAGCACCAGTGGAATCCCCACCTCCAGACCCCGTCTCTGTCCCTTGCACGGCCTCCTCCTCCACCAAACCCCCCACCAACCTGGATGACTCCGTGCCATCTTCCTCCATCGGGCCCTGTGGGGTCTCAGCTGCCCCTTCAACTGCCGAGGAGTCCAACTCCAACCTCCACCTCTTGGACCTCCCCTCGGTAGCTGTGACCTGGGACGTGGCACCGGACTCCTCACTCCCCAATGAGATGACAACCTGGGAGGGGAGCCGGGCCTTGCGTCTCCGGCTGGCGGTGCGATCCCTGCCGCTGTGCTCCACAGCACCTTCTCCGCCCTCTTCATCAGTTGACGCTGCAGACAGGGAGAGATAGGAGACAGGCATCAGGGCACTGTACAATGGACTCATACACACATGACAGTTGTACATGAGTGGCATTGTCAAACTTCAGACATGGCATCACAATCCCCAACACACATGTCATTGCAACCCACACGCATGAGCTATTCCACAGCCATATTGCAACAGCCAGCACCATCCATACACATACAACAGCATGAGCAGCCAAAGGTGAGCCAGACATCACATGAAACACAGGGAGTGCACTAGACATGAACACACGCCACCACAATTACATGCATGTGTACACCTCCGCCAACTGTCGCAGTGATGAGATTGGCATCCATGTCACATCTGGCAGTCTTCTACATATCAGTCTCACATGCATCCATGTTGCATCACTGTTGCACCCATGTCAAATACACACACATGCACATGTACATGGTGCAGATACATGCAGCTGGAACCAACATCCATTTGTGACACCACAACCATGCCAACTTACATACACAGTAATCCAAACATGTGTGCTCACACATCTGCATTTGGCCTGCATGCTTACCCACATTTACACCATCCATGTGTCTCACACATGAAAGGACTTGCATGTGTCAGCCTCACAGCCCTGTATATAAACATCCATACATGGCCCTACAAAACCACATGTACAACCGGCACACTACTGGCACACCACCACACGCACAGTTTCCAATCAGTATGCATGTACACTTACCGCTCGACTCCAGACGGGTCTGCCTCTCAAGGACCTGGACGTGGAGCACTGGGCATATGCCTTCCAGGACCCTCATCTGATGTTCCGACAGGTGGTCCCGGTGCCACTTAGCATCCACTGCCTTCAAGAGGCGCCGGGCCTTGTTGAGGGTCCTGGACCTGAAGTCCTCCCACCGCTTCTTGACATGTTGGAAGTTGCAGACTTCCACCCCCTCCGCGTTGATGGCAGTCAAGATGCCCGTCCAGATCTGAGTCCGTCCTTCCTTACTGCCCCAGGACTTGCTCCACCAGGACACCAACTTCGGTGGCAGTGAAGCTGGTGGCTCTCTGCCTCTCTGGCTGGGGATTGCCAGTGGTGCCAGATGGTGTAGTGTCCGACAGAGGCAGGTGTTGGTGGGCAACTGGGTCCTGGGGCTGGGCTGTGTAGCGATGGAATAGCATTCGGGAGTCTTCGGTTCCAGCAGGGGTGGTCACAGCAACAGCACCCCGGGCTGACATGCAGGCAGCAAATGGCAGGGCACGTGGGCAGCAGGCAATCAGGCAGCAGCAGATGGCAGGTGGGAGCATACTTGGGGCTCTGGGGGGCAGTAATTCGGCCTTCTGGGCAGGAGCATGGTCTTCCATGTGCGAACGTACGGCCTGCTTGATACAGAGTGATTTGGCACGTGAAAATCTTGCACATCAGCGTGTAATTCGAGGAAAGGCCCTTAGCGCGTAAGCACATCAGCACGCGTACGCAATTTCATTGGACCAAAGGCCCTTAGCGCGTAAGCGCGTCTGTGACGTGTGCGCGCAGGCGTTTCCCTGAACCCGAGTGCATGTTACACATCCAAGAACTGCACGTCCGAGTGTCAGCTCATGTAATTGGAGGATAGGGCCTTAGCGCGTATACGCGAAGTGACGTTGGACGTGTGGGCTGGTTCAAAAGGTACGTGTAGGACGTCATTTCCTTGTACGTGCCTTTCGTGGAGAGCGAGTGGGTAAATTCTGTACTTCAGAAGGAGTACATTTTCAGTTTCTGAAAGGTTTCTCTTTTCGATTTACTTCACAGCGTTTCTAGTTCGTACTCCCTGTTAACTCTGACAGCTTTTTTCTGATTTTCTGTTGGGCCTGTTTCCTTAAACAGCGTTCACTTTTTCTTTTGTCCTATCTCCTCAGAAAGCGTACAATTCTTCTTTTGGCGGGGGTGTTGCCAACGCGCACACACGCGTATTTTTCATGCTCTTTTTACAGGCAGACGATGAGTCGCGCACGTATTTACCAACTGTGCTTGCCCCGTGTGTCACGTACCCCTTCAGAGGTCATTGTAGGCTGCGTGTAATACGCGTACGTTCATTTTTGTGCTTCTGGGTGCCACAGCGTAGTGCGGGTTCATTTTTCCACGCACGTGGTCTACGAGGGGTTGCATGCACATTATTTTCTGTTTTCTGGTTGCCTGTGCGTGCCTGACCCGTCATCTTTCCCCAGGGATCACATACAGCCTTGCTAGAGCACTAGGGTACGAATTCCATCTAGTACCCTACCCCTTTGACCCCCAATTACCCAGGACAATAGTTAACTGCAACTCCCATACGAACAACAACATCAGTGCCATGGTTGGGAGGCGACCAAGCGGTAAGGGTGGCAAAGGTGGCCGAGCCTGAAGAGGTGGGCGTGGTGGGCGCGGTAGGGGATGTGGCTGGGATTTGCAGGGTACCCCTAGCCCCCCATGTGTGGAGGACCAGTCAGGGACACCCATGACCCCCCCCCATGGTTGAGGGAAACGTGGCTGACACCATTTCTGCTCAGCCCTTGTTGGACCATCCCATTGTGGCACCTGACCTGGCACAGGGTGACTCCCAGGCTGACTTCCAGGTCGCCAAGTCTAGGCCACGTGTGGCGGTGCAAGTTGGTGTCACCAGGCCACGTGGATCAGGGGCAGCTATGTCATCTGCTATCCCGAGTAGGCAGGGTGGGGAGGCTGCAGGGGCAGCTGCAGCTCCATCCACCCCAGCTCTGACTCTCCCAGCCAGGGCAGTGTTGGTCCCAGTGCATCTTGCTAACGTTCCCCCTGACTACGTCACACTTCAGCCAATGCCTGCACCAAGTCCCATGCTCAGTGTGCATTCCCACACTCCATCTACCCAGTCCACCGGTGCTCCTGCCCCTAGTGGCCCGAGTGGCCTAGGCCACTCAGGATCCCCACCACCTTCCAAAAGAAAGAGGAAGAGTGCTTGTCCAGTACAGGCTGATACCCCAGACACGGCTACGCAGTACGGCACGCCAAGAAAGCCTAGCTTCAATGATGCCGAACGTGATGCACTTGTGCAGTATGTGTCCGCACATGACAGCGAAATGTTGATCACTTCAGGGTGCAAGACCACACCTGCTCGACGTCAGGCACACTGGCAGACCGCCGCAGACATCATAAGTTCCCTTGGATTTGTGAGGCACACAGCTGGTGAGTGCTACAAGCGCTGGAATGACCTTAAGCGCAGGGCAAAGAAAAAGCTGGCCTCAAGTCTTGCCGCTACTCTGGTGACTGGAGGTGGGTCTCCACAAGAGGACATTGAACTCACTGTACATGAGTCTGTTGCTGGGACCTACGTCACAGAGGAACAGATCCAAGGTGTGGGAGAACTGCCAGATTACGAGGCATTGTCCGGTGAGTGCACATGCATGTGTGTGTGATACATGTGTATGTTGTGTGTGTGAGGGGTTCTGATTGAGTGCCAGGTGAGGATGTGTGTGCCTGAGTGGTTTGGGTCACCCATGTGCTTCATCCAAAACATTCTGCGCCCCTGTATTTGGGTATTACAGTATCCCTTCTGCCCACAGTAGACATTTTGTGCAACATCAAGCCAGTTGCCCTCGAAGTGGCATCTTGCAACAACATTGTTCCGTATTTTTCAGTGTTCATTCAGGCTGATTGTTTCAATTCCCACACTTTCACTATGCATTTATCAGCCATGTTGTTAAACAATATGTGATATGCCTATTGTACATGCCATCTGTGTGATGGCATGTGTCATGTATGTGGATTGGACATGCCACTCACAGGCCAATGTGTGATGGCACTGATAGCCAGCATGCAGCTAATGTGTTGCTCTTCCATCTTGGTGTCATCAGTGTCTGACATTTTCCTCCCCTTCAAACTCAGTGACAGTGCATGCATGGGAGGGTTATAGTCATGTGGGACATGTGTCAATCAAGTACTGGTTCTGTAGCTTGTCGGGCCTAATTGTGTGCCATGGTGCTAATGCCTGTTTCCATTTTTTGTCTTTCATGTTTTTGCAGGGGATAACGCACTTGATGCTGTTGAGGGTGAGGAGATGGTGCAGACCCAGGAGGGATCTCAGGCACGACCGGGTACCAGTGGGGGATGGGGTGTGGTGGTGGGTGAGAACCCACTCTTGCTGCAGACCGTTCTCTCCAGGGGTGTCTCTGGGTGCACCTCCCCAGACCTCTATTCAGGTATTGATTTGGATGATGAGACCTATGTGGCTTCGCAGGTAGGTGTTTCTGGAAGGGATTCTGTTCTGTACGACTCACCTGCACCAGGGGTACAGCCCACTATGGGGATGTCAGTGTTGGTAGGTCCGCCTTTGGTGGTTACGGATGCAGGGCCACACTCCGCAACATCTGATCCTGTTCCTGGGCCAGCAGATCAGAGGGGGAATGCAGTCCTGCAGCCTCAGGCAGTGACGACACAGCAAGGCACAGTTCGCCTTGCCCTAGACAGGTGTGATGCCCGCCGATGCGGTGGCCGTATGCCACCAGGCAGTACCTCATGGGAGCAATCCATATACGGTATGGCAAACCAACAGGCAGCATCATCTGAGATGATGGCTGAAGCAATGGAGAGGGTGGCCACTTCCATTGTCCCCCCAGAAAGGCAGATGGAGCAACTACAGTAGGCAACAGACTCCATTTGCCAATCACTTAGGGAGGACATGTTGGTGTCCAATAGGGACAGACGGGCGGCCCTGGACACTCTGCGGCAAGCCATTTCTTTAGAGTCCCAGGGCCAGAGGGAAGCCCTGAGGTTAGAAGTCCATCACCTCAGGCAGACTCTTGTGGACCTTGAGGCTTCCACTGTCACGAGGACAGAACAGCTGCTGGAGCGGGTCACACGTACGCTCTCAGCAGAGATGCAGGCAACTCGGGAGGAGGTCCGGGCATCACGTCAGGTGGTGCATGGGGATCTCCGCACCATATTCCTCCAGAACAAGACCTTCCACACCCGCATGCTTGCTGCCATGGAGGACCAGACTAGGGCTTTGCATGGGTTGCCTCCCATAGCACCACCACCTCCTGTGGCAGCAGCAGCACAGAGTGATGAGAGCGACCACAGCGATTCAGAATCTCTCATGATAGCATAGCCGTGCAGGCCATGAGCGCATGGAGGTGTTTTTTTTTCGCAACATCCACACAGGTGGTTGTTGGTGTGCACCCTGTCCTCGGACCTCCTGGGTGGCCTCCCCCAACCCCGTGGCCCCCACATGGCCATTTTTGATTTTTGGTTTTTGATTTTTTGTTACAGTGTGTTGCCTTGTGTGGCTCCTGTGGGTACTGTATTCCGGCTGGGCACATGCAGGCTTGTCCTGAGTTTGGGTTAGATGCTTGGGTTCATGAGACACACACCCCTCCTGCTTCCTGTTTCCATGGGCTTGCAAAGGGTGTGCCCAAGTGACAGTGACTTACACAGTGACGTTGGACTCCCATGACATGTGTGGGCAGTCTGTAGTCAATACTGTGTATACATTCCTAGTGCATATTGTTGTTGTATTGTACACTGCATGGTGTATTGATGTGTGCTTGTGCATCCATGTCTCCCTCCTAATTTGCAGGTTCAATCCTCATGTCTTCACAAGGCCGTCTACTTTGGAGATGGAGTTCATGTTGTAAGCAGTGCACTTCCAGATTTGCGTAGCACCAACACTGTACAGTTGGAAGTGGTCGATGTGCTAGCGTCTCCAGGTTGTAAGACTACGTATCCTTTAACTTAGTACTGTCATGTGAATGCTATGTTTGTGGTTGGGTAGCTGCATTGTAGTGTGGTGAGTATTTGGTCATGTGTGTTGTCAGTTCTACATTAATGGGAGCATATTGTGTGTGGCCAGTTTCCATTTGGGACACTGTACTTTGTGACACTTGTGTCATGTTTTGGGGATTCCTTTGTTTGCTCTCACATAGCATGACATGCCCTGGTGTGTTGGGTGGTGGTGCTGGGGAGGGGTTGGGTGACATGGCACTGTTGTCATATTGTATCTTGCAAGGGGGTAATGATTTTAGAAGCATAGAAGTGTGTATTTTGATGACACAGCATTGGTGGTGTTTGTGTAGGTAGGGATGCACACAATGGAACACTTCCAGGTGAACAATCTCAGGCTGGTATGGTTGTGACAGTTGACTGTCACTTGACTCATCATCATTGATAGTCAGCTGGTATGTGCCAGGGATGTGTGCACTTCACAGGGGTGTGATTTTAGGTGAAGTAATTATCCACCAGCTGCGTACGGGCTGCCTCACCCCGTGCCCTTTCCCCTCCCATGCGCAGCGGTCGTGCATGTGGTTGGGAATGTGGGGGCACCACCATTTTCCACGGCCAGGCCCTGGCGTGCTGCAACGTTATGCAGGATACATGCTGCCACTATGATCCTGCACACTACTGGGGGAGCATATAACAGCTGCCCGCCAGAACGTTCAAGGGAGCGAAAGCGTGACTTGAGCACTCCGAATGTGCGCTCCACTATGCCCCGGGTTGCAGTGTGGGCTGTGTTGTATCTTACCTGGGGTGGCGTGGTGGGGTTCCGAATTGGCGTCATCATGTGGGTGCTCAGAGGGTAGGCACTGTCCCCTGGGGAGGTGGTGATGGGTTTAATTAGTGGGGTTGTGACATTACTCAGTATCTGACATGCATGCATGTGCAGTGGCATTTATACTCACCAAGCAGCATGTATCGCCATGCCACCCAGCTTCTAGGTCTCGGTTTATGGTTGACATTCTGTAAATGAAACTGTCGTGGGTGGACCCTGGATAGTTGGCATATACTGAGGTGATGATTCCCTTGGCATCACATTCTACCTGGACGTTGATGGAATGCCAGTGCTTGCGGTTTCTATGGGTGTGCTCAGATGCCCTGGGGGGACCTAGAGCCGCATGGGTGCCATCAATGGCACCTAGTACTTTGGGGAATTGTGCCACCCCGTAGAAATCCTGGGTGGCAGCCTGCCTTTCTGCAGGTGTTCTGGGCAGTTATATGTGCCTGCGGACTGAAGGGCGTGTAGTGATGATGGCCAAGACCTGGTGTAGGCAGCGTGACTGCGTGGTCTCTGACACCCCCCCACTATGGCACTTGTCCGCTGAAATTATCCAGTGGCCAAGAAGTGCAGTACATTAAGGACCTTCTCCAGGGGGCTGAGTGCTTGGGAGCACAGGGTGGGTGATGTGAGGTCATCCTCCCACTCACTGACCAGGTCGAGTATTATGTGAGGTGGAAACCTGTACCTCCCATACACGTGGTCATCAGGCATCCCAAAAAGGCTGGTTCTGGGTGTAAAAATTCTGGCCCTGACTATCCTCCTCCTCCTTCTGTGGTATCCCACGGCCACTGCTGCTAGGAACGTTATATTCATCCTGGCGTCTGAGCTTGTTTGTTGTTTGCATGCACTTTTATGATGCGCGGGTCGATGTACGCCTGCTTCCTGCTGGCGTACGTGTTTCCGGATTGGCCCGTCTTTTTGGGCGCATGCCTTAGCCACGTTCGATTCCATGAATACGTTTTGTAGACGAGCGTGTGAAACTTCCCGCGCACCCCAGTAATACATGTACCCCGCGCACCCAGGCCCGATCGCGTGTGAAACTTCACGCGAACCCCTGAAAAACACGTACCCAGGCCAACCGCGTGTGACACTTCCCACGCACCCCAGTAATACACGTGCCCCACTCGGCCAGGCCCAATCGTGTGTGGAACTTCACACGAACCACAGAAATACACATACCCAGGCCAATCGCGTGTGACACTTCCCGAGCACCCCAGTAATACACGTACCCTGCTCACCCAGGCCCGATCGCATGTGAAACTTCCCGCGCACCCCTGGAATACACGTACCCCGCTCACCCAGGTCCGATCGCATGTGAAACTTCACGCGAACCCCTGAAATACACGTACCCAGGCCAATAGCGTGTGACACTTCCTGCGCACCCCAGTAATACACGTACCCCACTCACCCAGGCCCGGTCACGTGTGAAACTTCCGGCGCACCCCTGGAATACAGGTACCCCGCTCACCCAGGCCCGATCACGTGTGAAACTTCACACGAACCCCTGAAATACATGTACCCAGGCCAATCGCGTGTGACACTTCCCGCGCACCCCAGTAATACACGTACCCTGCTCACCCAGGCCCGATCGCATGTGAAACTTCCCGCGCACCCCTGGAATACACGTACCCCGCTCACCCAGGCCCGATCGCATGTAGAACTTCACACACACCCCTGAAATACACGTACCCCGCTCCCCCAGGCCCGATCACGTGTAAAACTTCCCACACACACCCGGAATACACGCACACGATATTTTTCACACATCCGGTGTCGCTGTTTGTCGCGTACCCCTTTGCACGTCATTTGTCCTAGGGGGCCACAGTATGGGACATTCATCAGAGCTGTATATTGGTGCTTTTTGTTAGCGCACATTTTGGCGCATATTTTTTTCCAGCGCAGGGACGCTACCGCCTGCCTTCGTGTGGCGGACGGGTGTGGGTCTTTGCCCGTGCACTGGTTTGCCCTATTTGATTCCATGAATACGTGTTGTAAGCGAGCGTGGGGGCGTTCCGCGCACTTGCCTCCTGTACTTCCCCCGTGACGCCCACATTTTAACGAGTTGTTCCCCATTCCGAGTGTTACGCCCCGTGTTCCGCCTACTTTTGTTATGTGCGCCGTGCTATGTGCGCTTTCGCTGTGGCCTTAGCGCACATCCCTGATTTTACTCGCGCACGGACTTCCATGAATAGATGTGCACTGGTTTCCCTGCGATATTCGCACTTGCACTGCGTTTTTCGCTCTTTCACTGCGAATCGCACGTTTTCGCACGCTTGCGCCGAAATTTTCAGCGCACATTAATTCCATGAATCGGCCTGTAACTGTCAATTAACCTGTATAACCTATGAAATGAACTTACTGTCATTTTTCCCATCTGCTATAATCAACTGTCACTTCCAAACCTATCTGCTATTTAATTTATTTTTACACACACATTTGCAAAGCATGTTGAACTAACATATTTAAAGTAAAAATATAAAGACTGCACATAGTCAAATGAAATTGCATGCACACACTATGCTCAGATATCAAACAAGAATACTTGTACAAAAACATAAAAATCAATGTCTAAATTAACAGCAGTGCTATAAACACACAAACTTACTAATTTCTTTCCTTTACAATTGCAGTGAAGACCACTCTCCTGAAAAGCAGCAGCAGAATCTGAAAGACAAAAAAAAAACTCAGATGAAACCTGCTCATTCCACAAACAAAAGTAAGTTAAATACCACCATAATATTTTTACTATTACTCAAACACACTGTGGGGTTCATTCATAGTATTTCTGCACCTAAAAACAGAGATTGAGCATCATTCTGTCCACAAATTCCCATTTGTTAAACAGGGATTTGAAGGCAGAATGGTGCCAAAATCCCCATTTTTCGGTGCACAAATGACATAACTCAGCCCCTAGAATTTTAATATTATAGAACAAAGAACTGTTTTAATTCTATACCGTTAGATTTACTATTTGTGCTTCTCCTCACCACTAGCTTACTTTCTACGGTCATCTGAACCCCAGTTTAGTAGCACATAAATTCAAGAATACCCATCCCAACTAGTTGTAGTTGCCCAATGCACAATCACACACCATCACATACATCTTTATCATCACACTCAAACACTCATGCACACAGCACACATACATTGCAGAACACCCCAACCCATACCTTGTTTATTTTTTTCAACAGATCCTAAAGAATGCCTACCAAAAATCAAGTCCATAGAAAGCAATGCAGAAGTAGAGCAAATGAAAATAGAAGTGTCCAAAATAAGCATCCATTTCTAGCAAAATTTGTGCAAGAAGTTCAAACAAAACAGCTAATACAGGCAATTAGCGAAACAAAAGAAGCTTCAAGTACAGAAACTTTGCCTCCTCTATCAAAATGTAAAACGAAACAGAAAACGATTAACAAGAATTCAGCTACCAATACTGCTAAAACTGTTCCTATAAATCTTGATATAGTGCCAAGTAAGCATACCAAAAAAAGTATTTTAGCAAAAATGTTCCGCCATCGAGTCCTTCAAAATCTTTAAAAAATAATTATTTTAGAAGCTTTGATAGACAGTGCAATCCTTCTCAAAAGAAAGTTATTTATTTTAGTGTTAAACAAAATGAAACCACTAACAAAACTAATGACTAAATTACAAAAAAGACTTCTCAATAAACAAAATGTCAATAAAAATAACTTCTTAAATATCTGTAGAGGTTAGTGGAGTCACACCACAAGCACAGAACCATATTTTAATGGAGAAGCATACAAACAAAAGCAAACAAATACAATTGCCATACATAAGAGTGGACGAGGTTATGAAAAAGTTAATAATACCATAATGGAACAAGAAATACTGCTTACAGAAATATCCCCACAAGATTTAGAATGACCTCTCCATTCAACTGAACCAGAATATCTAGTATACAAATGGCCATGCACGTCAATGTGTAACATTCCCAAAAAATCTTTCAAGTCTTTACACCAAATCCTCAATTAGTATGTGAAAGGTAAGACAAAATCAAACTGAAACTACTGCAAAATATGGATACCTGTCCAGTGCAAAAGTACACAGGACTACAAGGACATTCATTAGCCTGCATTTCAGGACCTATTTGCAAAACCACCTTCAATCATATCAAAATGATATGAACACATCATTCAACTATAAGAAATCTAGTCTATAAACTGTACTATGCTAAAAGTCCTGCTTTAGCACTAGCCAATTTAAATAACATTCTTCTACATGGTACAGCCAAAGACCTACTTGAAGAAATCGACTATATCCAGAAAAAATATTTTGAAAGTGAAAGCCACTTACAAAATGCAATAGCTTTACAACAGACTAGCAACAATTCTACGCATGGCAACCTTCTACTACACACATACAAAAAAGAAATACTGAAATTGAAAAGTACGTCTGCTGAAGTTCCAAACCATGTGTGTGTATGTTGCCGTAGAACTTTTTATAAAAGTAACACAAAAACTGTAGACCTAACATACAAAATAGAAGACAATGAAGATTCTAAATGGTTTGAATGAGCTCTCTACCTTATAGCAGAAAAAAATATGAAATAACTGACCCCTTAATACTTTGCAGTCACTGCACTATAAAACTTGACAACAACCAAACTCCTTCACGTGCTATCACAAATAATTTGGAATTATTCCCACTACCAAAACCCCTAAACAACTCAATTTATATGAGAGCATCATAATTCAAACAGTGCAGCCCTTTCAAGCAATAATACACCTTCAACCAAAAACAGCAAAATTACCTCCCTCTGAATTGGTGAAGGGCATTCATGGCAAAGTAGTGTATTTACCATTAGATCTAAAACAAAATGTTCACACTCTGGGAGTGCAACGTCCAATGGAGCAATCTTTAATTATCTTAGAAATTGGTGTATCTACAAAAGACAAAAAAATTTGGCAACAACTGGTAAACTTGCATAAAGTTAGACAAGCCTTGCAATATCTAAAAAACAATAATGAATACTACAAAGGAATGAATATTGAAGAAAACTTGAAGGAAACCACTGAAATAATTCAAGAGTCACCAGAAACTGGTCAATTTGAGATTCTAGATCCTGCTACAATATCCAATACTTTAGACCATTATACAATTCATCCATTGCACTCTAATGACACCGTAGAAGATGCACTAGAAACGTACCAAATACAACAAACAAAAGGATCACCAATCAGCATATGGGAAAAAAGTATAGAAGCACGTGCTTTTCCTCTACTCTTTCCTACTGGCAAAGGAGGAAGGTACGATGATAGACCTATTCAAATAACAGCATCAGAATACCGCTCGTTAACGATGTATTCTGAAGATCCCAGATTTAGAAAAAATGTTGAATACATATTCCACCTACTCTTTAAAAGTGAACTAGCAACTCTATGTTATGAAGTTGCACACACATTAAAATCAGGAACCCACTTTCAAAATATGTCAGCTACACAATTATTACAAAAAGCGCAAGAAAATGATGAGGTTTTACAATCAAGTATTACACATCTATTAGCAAACATGCGAAGTACTAAAGAGTACTGGTTCCGACATCATGGAGATGTACGTTGTATGAGAAGAAACCGTGGCCCACCCACTTGGTTTGTTACATTAATTTGTGCAGAATATGCATGGGAAGATTTACATGATTTCCTACCCATATCAAACAAAAACAAAACAAACATAGATATACTAACACCTGGAGAACTTTGTTCTCTAGATCCTGTTAATGTTTCAAGATATTTTCATCATCGCTTCATTGCTATGCTACACTTTATTTGTAATAAAACTGTTCCTGCCCTCGGAGAAGAGCAATACTTCTTTTGGAGAAAAGAATACCAAGCCAGAGGAGCACCACATATCCACATGCTTTTATGGATTAAAGATGCTCTCAAATTTGGTCAAGACAATGATGCCACTGTGTTACAGTTTATCGAAAAATATGTCACTTGTGAAATTCCATCGGAAGCAACAAATAGTGATCTTCATGCACAAAGTTTACAATTTCAAAGACACAAATGTGGCAAATATTGTTGTCGCAAATACAAAAACAAAGGGAAATACTACACCAAATGCAGCTTTGGTTTCCCTAGACCAGTCACAAAAACAGGTCAAGTAAACAACTTCATGTCTTCAGTTAGGCATAGTTTTAAAGGTAAATCACCGAAAAATACATATTACATAAAAAGAACAGAAGAAGAAAAATGTATCAATGATTACAATGCAATCATTGCCCTCTTATGGAATACAAATATAGATGTGCAGTACATTGCAGACAATTCCACTGCAGTTGCACGATATGTTACAGCATACTTAGCCAAAGCAGAAAAAACAGAGCTTCAAGACCTCTGGAATGACCTGTGATCAGACAAAACAATGTCTCAGAAATTGTACTGCTTGGGCATAAAAATGCTCTCCCATAGAGAATGTGGCTCCTATGAAGCAGCAAATCGTTTAACAGGTACTGCTTTGTATAGAAAGTTTGAAAATATAGTATGGCTAAGTCTTGGTCCTGCTAAATCTAGAAAAAGAGTTCTCAAATCATACGATGACATAGAAACAATAGCCAAAAATTATCCCAACAGCCAAGACATTTTGAAAAACAATTTGCTGGACACATAAAACCCAAACAGAAGAACCACTTTGGAAACCATGTGTCTATACCACATAGCCCAAAACTTCACATACAAAAATAATATAAAACCCAATGAAAAAAAGGTAGATACAGAGTGACAAATTGTGAAGGCAGCTTAGTGAAACTCACCAAACCAAGTTTAATGAATTATATTAAATTGTCATTAAAGACTCCTCAACATAAAGAACTATAATACATGTCCCTGCTACAACTCTTTAAACCATGGAGAAAAGAAGAAGAAATACTATATAACTATGACTCATACGAAGATGCTTTCAAAGCAAATGAAAGCACTATAACCGATGTAAACTTTACACACTACAAAACAATGTTGCACAATGAACAGCAACACGAAGAAGAACTCCAGGCCCAACTAGATAAGGACACTCCTGACAGTAGTCAACCTTCTGTAACAGGAAGCCAATAACCACTGGGACAGCCACTAATAGGAAATGAGGCAGAATTAGCTATGACAGAAGTCGAAAACACCATGTGTCAGTATGAAGATAAAGAAAACTTAACTATACTACAATCAAAACTAAACAATGAGCAGCGTAGCATTTTTCAAGAAGTAACAAAAGAAATTGCAAATGGTGTACAACATGAAAATAAAGAATGCACCTGCCAAAATTACAAACCTATACTACTGTACATCAGTGGTGAAGCTGGTTCTGGCAAAACATTCTTAATCAAAATCATCAGCAAATTCCTTCAACAATTGACAAACAACAAACTGTCAGTTGTTGTCACTGCCCCCACAGGTTTAGCTGCCTACCACATAGGCGGAGTCACTTTACACCAATTAATACTCCTGCCAGTAGAACACCAAACAAATTAGACTATTACAAACTTACTACAGTAGCTGCAATGGAACTACACAGAGTATTAAAACAAATGAAAATACTACTAATAGATGAAGTGAGCATGGTCTCCAACCTAATGTTGGCTTTGATTCACCTCAGATTACAAGAAGTACTCAAAACAAACTACGAAGAGCTCTTTGGAGGAAAACACATTATTGTTTTCGGAGATCTTCTTCAATTGACACCAGTGAAAGATGAGCCTATTTTTAAAACCTTAGGACACAAACTCTGCCGTAAAACTGTTGGCAGCATAGGAAATGTCAACCTTTGGCAACATTTCCAATACAGAGAATTAACAGAAACCATGTGGCAATCTGCAGATCTCACTTATGCCAACATCTTAAAAAGTATTAGAGTTGGTATACTATCTCAAGAAGCACAAACAATATTGAAAACACGGCACATTCATGCACTTTATGGCGATAATGCATGTGCTATGGATGTTATGGAACAATTAGCACACAAAAATATCAACTGTATGGCCTTAATGCAAACTCTTGCAAGCTGTTCCAAATTCAATGAAACAATGTTGAAAAAAGAAATGCAACCAATAATTGAAATTAGCGCCACAGACAAACTAGGAGTACAAGTTATGACACTACACATGTGTGAGCAAGCCACAACAAGACTAAATAGTTTAGCAAATTCAATCTCCAACACAATTTGTTTTGAAAAAATATTAAAATTATCCTTAAACTGTAGAGTAATGCTTAAACGTAACCTTGACGTGGATCAAGGACTAGTTAATGGAGCACTGGGTATAGTTGTTGGCTTTCAAACGTACCCACGTGACAACAACATTCAGTTTGTCAATATTCTCTTTGACAAACGTTCAGAAGTGAAAAGGATAGGATGCTCAACAGCTTGATTCCTTCTCTTCAAAGACATGTATGTACGCAGAGAACAATTTTCTCTAACTCTTGCATACGCAGTCACCATTCATAAATCACAAGGTCTTACCCTAGACAAAGAATTGATAGATATTGGTAACACAGTCTTTAAAGAAGGAATGAGCTATGTATCACTATCACGCTTACGTACACCTGACAGTCTATTTCTAATCAACTTTGATGCAAGTAAACGCTGATATTCCTTGCATTTTAGAATACAATATACTTCGTTCACTATACACCCCCCATCTAAAAACATATCCTGTTCCACAAAAAGTAAAACGCTGTCAAAGAAAACTAAATCAAACAGAAATGCAACAGGATGTCACTGCAAATCCTCCAAAGAGAGAAAAAGAAACTAATACTTCATCAATTACCACAACCAAAGAAGAACCTATTACTCAAAGTAACTCAAGTACTTCTTCAAAGAAACAACACACATTCCGAAAAAATGACTTGTACACAGACTTATCTGGTCCATTTAAATTTTCAAATATAACTGGTGTAAGTAGCTACACAAATGTAGCAATGAATATTCTATTTCAATTACCACCAATTGTTGACAACATTTACTTACACAGTACAGACCAATTGTGTTTGCAAATGTTAGTCCTTCATAGAAACGCAACAAACAATCCTGACAACACGTATAGTGTTCATGGAATAAGACAACAATTGGACTAGTGTGCTGGAATGGTGAAATTCACTATAAACTCCACAAGAATTTCTAATGTACCTACTACAAGTACTGTAAAACAAAAACATACCTATAAATAAAATCTTCCAGATTTCGTACATGTGGAAACATACATGCACTCTCTGCAACAATGTGACACAGGAACAAATCCCCAATGAGCGCTTTGTGTATGTATCCATACCCAATTGTGAATCCGTTCCATTTCAGCAATTTGTACAAAATGCAAACCATGGTAGATTATGTACTACCTGCAATTCGGATAATCGTTCCACCTTACTAATACAAACACATAGTATATACGTAATACTAATGCTTCTATGCTACAATGCAGATGGTACCAAAAACAACTGCAAGCTGACTGGATTCACACATGGTCAAGTATAACTTGGTAAGAAAACCTTCACAACAATAGGTATAACCTACCAGACAGGAGCCACAACCAATGCAGGTCACTATACTGCATATATAAAAAAAAATGTGGATGGTTCGAATGTAATGATAGTACCATTACTCTAAAGCAGAGATTACCAGCAAAACTTTCAAACGCTTATTTAATCTTCTTAAAACCAAAATTTAATCACTAATCTTTACTTAAACATTAACAAAACTTCAATTAAAAAACTATAAACTGTTAGAATATGCCAACAAGTATCTAACTGCCCAAGATTCTACAACAACTAAACAGATAAATTAATACCACTAAATTATATAAAAAAATAAACAGTTAGAATACGCCAACTGGTATCTAACTGCCCCACGATTTTGCAATAACCAAACAGATAAATGAATACCACTTTATTATAACAAAAAATAGACAATTAGAATCTGCCAACTGGTATCTAAATGGCTCAAAATTCTACAACAACTAAACAGATAAATTAATACAACTAAATTATATAAAAAAATAAACAGAATACGCCAACTGGTATCTAACTGCCCCAAGATTTTCAATAAAACCAAACAGATAAATCAATACCACTACATTATAACAAAAAATAGACAGTTAGAATACGCCAACTGGTATCTGACTGCTCCAAGATTTTAAAATATCCAAACAGATAAATCAATACCACTTCATTTTAACAAATAATACACAGTTAGAATATGCCAACAGGTATCTAACTGCTCCAAAAATCTTCAACAAGCCAACATATAGAACATTAGCCAGAAACAACAAGTGAACACTGAAAACAAACAAACAAATAGACTGTAGCATAACAAACAAAAAAAATGTTTTAATCCAACATGGATTTTTTTTCCCACAGACCCAATGATTTTAGCAACAAACACAGAAACCGAGCAAATTGCACAGTACACTGGTTAGTAATCTACTAAATATGAGGGTCAAAGAAATAAAAAAATGTTGATTATTCAATGTTATAAGTCATTACAAACTACCAATACTATCATGATCTTTTCTTTTATCACACAAATTAACAAGGAATATATGTACTCCAGTTACTAAACCAAACAGTAAGTATATTATGATATGTACAACCATCGCAGCAAATCACACCCATAGTGGCTTATAACTTTGGTGCTTATAAATTTGGTCTTGGCCATGCACCCAAGACTCTAGGCCCTGGCCACAACCACCGCACCCTATCACACCCATTGTAGCTTATAACTTCAGTGCTTATAAATTTGGTCTTGTCCATGCACCCAAGACTCTAGGCCCTGGCCACAACCACTACAGCATATCACTCCCATAGTAGCTTATAACTTTGGTGCTTATAAATTTGGTCTTGGCCATGCACCCAAGACTCTAAGCCCTGCCCACAACCACCACAGCATATCATACCCATACTAGCTTATAACTTCATTGCTTATAAATTTGTTCTTGGGTGCATACGGCCATTCACCCAAGACTCTAGGCCCTGGCCACAACCACCGCAGCATATCACACCCATAGACCACACCCATAGAATCAAACAATTTTAACTATGCCATATGGGCACTTTTAGGGGCCAATTCATAGAATTCGGCGCACAAGTGGCGCACGCGGCTGGCGCACAGTGTGCGCGTGCGGTAGGCTGCGCCAGCCGCGTGCGCCGAAACACATTCAGGCGCACAGCGTATTCATGGATTCCAACATCCACAACCAGCCGTGGCGCAGAGTGGCGCAGCGACCCTGCAGCAGCGTCAGTTACGCCCCCAAGAACGCCCCTTGCGCAGGAAAAAGCCATCAAAATCCCCAATCCAGCGCAAAGGGCAGCAGCAAACGCAGTGCGGGGAGCGTGTATTTCAGGGGTGTGCGGGAGTCCCCACACGCGATAGGCCTGGGTACGTGTATTACAGGGGTGCGCGAGAAAATCTACACGCGATTGGCCTGGGTACGTGGATTACAGGGGTGCGCGAGAAATTCTACACGCGATTAGCCTGGGTACGTGTATTACAGGGGTGCGCGAGAAAATCTACACGCGATTGGCCTGGGTACGTGGATTTCAGGGGTGCGCGAGAAAATCTACACGCGATTGGCCTGGGTACGTGGATTTCAGGGGTGCGCGAGAAATTCTACACGCGATTGGCCTGGGTACGTGGATTTCAGGGGTGCGCGAGAAATTCTACACGCGATTAGCCTGGGTACGTGTATTACAGGGGTGCGCGAGAAAATCTACACGCGATTGGCCTGGGTACGTGGATTTCAGGGGTGCGCGAGAAATTCTACACGCGATTAGCCTGGGTACGTGTATTACAGGGGTGCGCGAGAAAATCTACACGCGATTGGCCTGGGTACGTGGATTTCAGGGGTGCGCGAGAAATTCTACACGCGATTGGCCTGGGTACGTGTATTACAGGGGTGCGCGAGAAATTCTACACGCGATTGGCCTGGGTACGTGGATTTCAGGGGTGCGCGAGAAAATCTACACGCGATTGGCCTGGGTACGTGGATTTCAGGGGTGCGCGAGAAATTCTACACGCGATTGGCCTGGGTACGTGGATTTCAGGGGTGCGCGAGAAATTCTACACGCGATTGGCCTGGGTACGTGGATTTCAGGGGTGCGCGAGAAAATCTACACGCGATTGGCCTGGGTACGTGGATTTCAGGGGTGCGCGAGAAATTCTACACGCGATTAGCCTGGGTACGTGTATTACAGGGGTGCGCGAGAAAATCTACACGCGATTGGCCTGGGTACGTGGATTTCAGGGGTGCGCGAGAAATTCTACACGCGATTGGGCCTGTGCGAGTGGGGCAGTGTATTACGTAGGTGTGCGGGAAGTTGAAGAGGTGAATTGCCAGTGTGGGTCCGCCCAGGTCTCCCCTCTACCCCCTCCACGACCTCTGCAGGCAGCCCACACCACAGGGGACTACCCTGCACCCCTGGTCATGTCCCGCAGGCAGCCCATCCACCATGGGCATGCCCCCCAGCCAAGCCACATGTCCCCTTGCACCCCCACCCCCCAGCAGGCCCCCACTCATGTCCCCCTGCACCCCCACCCCCCAGCAGTGCAGGGGCAGCCCCCACCAGGCCCCCACCCATGTCTCCCACCACCCCCAGTCACCAGCCACCAGGGGCAGCCTCCACCAGGCCCCCACCCATGTCCGACTCATGTCTCCCAGCACCCCCACCCCCCAGCCACCAGGGGCAGCCTCCACCAGGCCCCCACCCATGTCCGACTCATGTCTCCCAGCACCCCCACCCCCCAGCCACCAGGGCCAGCCTCCACCAGGCCCCCACACATCTCACAGCACCACCACCCCCCAGCCACCAGGGGCAGCCTCCACCAGGCCCCCACCCATGTCTGACTCATGTCTCCCACCACCCCCACCCCCCCAGCCACCAGGGGCACCCTCCACCAGGCCCCCACCCATGTCTCCCAGCACACCCACCCCCCAGCCACCAGGGGCAGCCTCCACCAGGCCCCCACCCATGTCTCCCAGCACCACCACCCCCCAGCCACCAGGGGCAGCCTCCACCAGGCCCCCACCCATGTCCGACTCATGTCTCCCAGCACCCCCACCCCCCAGCCACCAGGGGCAGCCTCCACCAGGCCCCCACCCATGTCCGACTCATGTCTCCCAGCACCCCCACCCCCCCAGCCACCAGGGGCACCCTCCACCTGGCACCCACCCATGTCTCCCAGCACCCCCACCCCCCAGCCACCAGGGGCAGCCTCCACCAGGCCCCCACCCATGTCTCCCAGCACCCCCACCCCCCAGCCACCAGGGGCAGCCTCCACCAGGCCCCCACACATCTCACAGCACCACCACCCCCCAGCCACCAGGGGCAGCCTCCACCAGGCCCCCACCCATGTCTGACTCATGTCTCCCACCACCCCCACCCCCCCAGCCACCAGGGGCACCCTCCACCAGGCCCCCACCCATGTCTCCCAGCACACCCACCCCCCAGCCACCAGGGGCAGCCTCCACCAGGCCCCCACCCATGTCCGACTCATGTCTCCCAGCACCCCCACCCCCCCAGCCACCAGGGGCACCCTCCACCTGGCACCCACCCATGTCTCCCAGCACCCCCACCCCCCAGCCACCAGGGGCAGCCTCCACCAGGCCCCCACCCATGTCTCCCAGCACCCCCACCCCCCAGCCACCAGGGGCAGCCTCCACCAGGCCCCCACCCATGTCTCCCAGCACCACCACCCCCCAGCCACCAGGGGCATCCTCCACCAGGCCCCCACCCATGTCTCCCAGCACCCCCACCCCCCAGCCACCAGGGGCAGCCTCCACCAGGCCCCCACCCATGTCTCCCAGCACCACCCCCCCCCAGCCACCAGGGGCATCCTCCACCAGGCCCCCACCCATGTCTCCCAGCACCACCACCCCCCAGCCACCAGGGGCAGCCTCCACCAGGCCCCCACACATGTCTCCCACCACCCCCACCCCCCAGCCACCAGGGGCAGCCTCCACCAGGCCCCCACACATATGTCCCCCTGCACCCCCACCCCCTAGCATCCAGGGGCACCCTCCACCTGGCACCCACCCATGTCTCCCAGCACACCCACCCCCCAGCCACCAGGGGCAGCCTCCACCAGGCCCCCACCCATGTCTCCCAGCACACCCACCCCCCAGCCACCAGGGGCAGCCTCCACCAGGCCCCCACCCATGTCCGACTCATGTCTCCCAGCACCCCCACCCCCCAGCCACCAGGGGCAGCCTCCACCAGGCCCCCACCCATGTCTCCCAGCACACCCACCCCCCAGCCACCAGGGGCAGCCTCCACCAGGCCCCCACCCATGTCCGACTCATGTCTCCCAGCACCCCCACCCCCCCAGCCACCAGGGGCAGCCTCCACCAGGCCCCCACCCATGTCTCCCAGCACCCCCACCCCCCAGCCACCAGGGGCAGCCTCCACCAGGCCCCCACCCATGTCTCCCAGCACCACCACCCCCCAGCCACCAGGGGCATCCTCCACCAGGCCCCCACCCATGTCTCCCAGCACCACCACCCCCCAGCCACCAGGGGCAGCCTCCACCAGGCCCCCACACATGTCTCCCACCACCCCCACCCCCCAGCCACCAGGGGCAGCCTCCACCAGGCCCCCACACATATGTCCCCCTGCACCCCCACCCCCTAGCATCCAGGGGCACCCTCCACCTGGCACCCACCCATGTCTCCCAGCACACCCACCCCCCAGCCACCAGGGGCAGCCTCCACCAGGCCCCCACCCATGTCTCCCAGCACACCCACCCCCCAGCCACCAGGGGCAGCCTCCACCAGGCCCCCACCCATGTCCGACTCATGTCTCCCAGCACCCCCACCCCCCCAGCCACCAGGGGCAGCCTCCACCAGGCCCCCACACATGTCTCCCACCACCCCCACCCCCCAGCCACCAGGGGCAGCCTCCACCAGGCCCCCACACATATGTCCCCCTGCACCCCCACCCCCTAGCATCCAGGGGCACCCTCCACCTGGCACCCACCCATGTCTCCCAGCACACCCACCCCCCAGCCACCAGGGGCAGCCTCCACCAGGCCCCCACCCATGTCTCCCAGCACACCCACCCCCCAGCCACCAGGGGCAGCCTCCACCAGGCCCCCACCCATGTCCGACTCATGTCTCCCAGCACCCCCACCCCCCCAGCCACCAGGGGCAGCCTCCACCAGGCCCCCACCCATGTCTCCCAGCACCCCCACCCCCCAGCAGTGCAGGGGCAGCCCCCACCAGGCCCCCACCCATGTCTCCCACCACCCCCAGTCACCAGCCACCAGGGGCAGCCTCCACCAGGCCCCCACACATCTCACAGCACCACCACCCCCCAGCCACCAGGGGCAGCCTCCACCAGGCCCCCACCCATGTCTGACTCATGTCTCCCAGCACCCCCACCCCCCAGCCACCAGGGGCAGCCTCCACCAGGCCCCCACCCATGTCTCCCAGCACCACCACCCCCCAGCCACCAGGGGCAGCCTCCACCAGGCCCCCACCCATGTCCAGGAACAGAGACTTCCATGCTGTCATGTGTGCAATCTGCACAGGGCTCCCCATGTCACATTCAAACACATGCAACAACCATGCGGTTCACACATTACAGGTCGCACATGCATTACCATGATGTCCCTGCACACATACATGCGTACATGGCCTATGTCACACATACAGGCAGGTATCAGACAACCAGCACACTGCAACATGCCCTGTCTCACACAGCAATGCTTGGCCACTTACCGCTCAACTCCAGACGGGTCTCCCTCTCAAGGACCTGGGCGTGGAGCGCTGGGTGTATGCGTTCCAGGACCCTCAACTGGATGGAACTCATGCGGCCCCGGCCCCCCTCCACAAGGCGCCGGGCCTTCATGAGGGTCCTTGACCTCAAGTCCTCCCAGCGCTTCTTGACCTTCTGGATGGTGCGGGTTGCCACCCCCTCCGCGTCCTCTCCCGTCCTTCCCTCTTGGCGCGGGACGATCCGAAGAGGGCATCATACTGCCCCAGGACTTGCTCCACCAGGACACCAACTTCGGTGGCAGTGAAGCTGGTGCCCCTCTGCCCCTCTGCCCCTCTGGCCGGGGGTTGCAACTGGTGTCAGATGTGGTTGTGCTCCACATGGCAACCCCAGGGGCAGGAGTGGGTGACCAACTGGGTCCTGGGGCTGGGCTGTGGAGCGATGTCATTTGAGTCGGGACTCTTCTGTACCAGCAGGGGTGGACACAGCAACTGGACCCCTGCAGATGGCTGATGTGCAGGCACCAAATGGCAGGGCACGGTGGCAGCAGGCAGGCAGGCAGGCAGCAGCAGATGGCATGTGGGAGGCTGCTTGGGGCACTGGGGGCCAGTGAAGTGTCCTTCTGGGCAGGAGCGTGGTCTTCCGTGCGTTTTCGCGTGGCCAGCTTCATACGGAGTGAGTAGGCACGTGAAAAATCTGCACGCAGCGTGTAATGCGCGTAAGCGCGCGTGAAAAACTGCACGTCCGCGTGTAATAGGAGGAAAGGGCCCATGCATAAGCGTGCGCGCGTGAAAAACTGCACGTCCGCGTGTAATGCGCGTAATCAAACGTGAAAAAGTGCACGTCCGCATGTGACTTGACGCGCGCGTGCGTTTTCCCTCAGCACGGGTTAAAGGTGAGCGGGCCCAGCAGTTCGCTGTACGTGCCTATCGTGGAGACCGACGTGTGTTGCTGCTTCCAGTTGTTTCGCGCGCCATCTACTTCACAGCTCTCAAGGACGTATCTCTTCTTTTGGCGGGGGTATTGGCTACGCGTGTTTTTCTGCATCGCGCTAGTCAGACGGTGAGTCGCAAACGCTCCTTTTCCCACTGCGGGTGCCCCTGTGTATCGCACCCATTTTCGATGTCATCGTAGCCTGCGTGTCCCACGCGTACGCGTTATACGTGTTACTGGGTGCCACCGCGTACTGCGGGAGGTTTAATCCACGCACGTAGGCTGCAGGGTTGCGTGCACGGTTTTACTGCAGTTTTGGGGTGCCTGAGCGTTGCGTGACCCGTCAACACATCACCGGGGTCACATACAGCCTTGCAGGTGCAGGGGGGCTGTTAACATCTTGCTTCCCACCCCCTTCACCCCAATTGCCCAGGTCAATTGTGCTGTACACCTCCCATTGGCACCACTCCATCTGTGCCAGCACTATAACATCTGTGCCATGGTAGGGAGGCTACCAAAGGTGAGGGGCGCCTCAGCTGGGCGTCCTCCTCGTGGCGGGCGTGGTCGGGGACGTGGCCGTGGTGACCAGGGAGTAGGGGGACTCCAGGGTGTCCAGGGCAGCCACAGAGGGGGAAGAGGCAGGGGTGCGCCACTTGAGCACAATGTTGTGCCATGTGTCGGTGCAGCCATGCCACCACCCCCTGTGGTTCAGGGGGATGCAGCTCCTGCATCTGGCACTGGCACCCGTATGACCCGGCAGTCCGTTACATCGACTGCCACGGGCCCAAGGGTAGCGGTAGCTGCAGGTGCAGTTGTGGACACCGCCACCCAGGCTCAGGGTCTGCCAGCGCAGGCTGCGTTGGCACTTGAAGAGCCCTTGGTAGATCTCCAACAGGCCAGGGGGGAAACCATTGGGGCAGGCCGGGCTGCTCAGACCAAGACACGTGTCCCTGGGGCAGTCATGTCATCTGCTGCCCCGAACAGCCGGGTGTTGGCAAGTGCAGGGGCAGATGCACCCAACAGCACCCCGGTTGTGAGTCTGCCAACCAGGACCGTTGCGGTCAATGACCCTGCCACAGCTGATGTTGCTGCGCAGGGTCCATTAGTGGGCACCCAGCTGCCACTGACACAAGTCAGGCCTTTGGTCATCCCTCCACCTGCCACTCCCTCGGCTCAATCCACCCAACCCACTGGCCATACTGGTCAGGGCGGCATTAGCCAGCCAGGGTCTGCGCCACAGTCCAAGAGGAGGAAGGTTGCATCTGCAGCACAGGCTGGGACCCCACACACAGCCACGACCTCCTGCACGTCGAGGAAGAAGCCTTTCTGTAAGCAGGAACTGGACTTCCTCGTGGACTACGTGCGGGGACACAGCCGTGACATGCTAGTGGGTGCCAATAGTCAGACTACGGCTGCCCAACGTGACACCCACTGGAAGCATGTGGCGGAACATGTCAGTTCATTCGGCCATGAGGTGCGCACGGCGCAGGAGTGCAAAAAGCGCTGGAATGACATCAAGCGCAGCACTAAGGCCAAGCGTGCCTCAAATTACAACTTGACTCTGGTGACTGGCGGTGGGCCTGCACCAGAGGAGGAAGAACTCACTCCGCATGAGGCTCTCGTTGCGGAGTTCATACCACCAGAATTGGTCGAAGGTGTGGGAGAGATGCTGGACTTTGATGCCCAGTCCAGTGAGTGTTGATGCGTAGTTGTTGAGGACGTGTGTGTTTCACATGTGGGATGTGTTGTGCATGATTGCTGCTACATGTGACCTGTACATGGTTCTGATGTGTAAGTAATGCAATGCCACCGTCATGCATGTCTCCTCTGCCTGCATGCGGGACTCCATGTGGCCATGCCCCCTTGCCCCTCCACCGCCACTCTGCACCCCAGTTCCACCTTTGCACTGGTCTGCTACACTCTTGCCAATGTGTAGTTTCATGTTCATGTGTCCTGTGTAGATGCTAACTTCCAGCTTAGAAACTGCCAGACATATGCCGTGTGGTACAGCCTTAGTACTCGATGCAGGGCATCCCACTTGTACTGTGCATGGCTCAGATGTCCCGCAGGGACATGAGTGCCCATTAATGCTCCATGTGCATTGCACACATGCCCCTATGTGTCCTTGACTGGATGATCACTGTAATATGAGTCCTTGGTTACATACATTGCCTGCCCTATTATCGGCCTCCCCATGTCAACTGTGGCTCAGTCCTGCGTTGCACACATGTTTAGGCTCTGACAATCTGTGTGGCTCACAGGCCTCAGCCTGTTCAATGGCCAATGACTCTGTCCAACTCCTGTCGTGTCTTCTACACACGTGGCCGGCCTCCGGATCTTCCATCATGTGTCCTGCCCACTGTCCCAGCATCATTTGCAGTGTTGTAATTGAAATCACATTAAGCTGTTGATGCCAGTCAACACTGCTTGTCAATACACAGGTGTATGCTCAGCCTTTTGATACCATGCTAGGCATCCCTGCTTTGGTACTGGGGTGGAGGGGTGCTTGCCTTCTAGACATGGTACACATTGAATACACAATGCACGTGATGTCTGATTTTGACATTGCACTGCCTTCACATTTCCTGGCACACACCATGGAGTGCTTGTACATGTAGGTAGTGAGTGGCGTACACATTTTCTGCACTGCATAGACCCACTTCCATGCAAACTGCCACCTTTCAACAGGTCTGATCACAGAAGCTATTCTAAGTAGACCCAGCATGCATGCATGGTCATATGTTGTGTGTCACATGTCTGCCAGATGCCTTTGCTGTCGGTGTGTGTGTGTGTGTTGTGTGCTTCTGACATGTGTACTGACCCTTTCCTCTCTATTTTTCAGGTGATGACGCAATGGATGCAGAGGATGGTGTTGTCATGCCAGACACAGGGTTGGTAAGACCACATCAACCCGGCACTAGTGGGGGTCGTGGTGTGGTAGGCCACGAAAACCCCCAAGTGCTGCAGTCCATCCTGTCTCTGGCTGTCTATGAGTCCAGCCTTGATGACGACTCTGACGTCCATGTTGAGTTGGATGACCATCAAGTCCATGTGTCAGGGGTGAGTGATTCTGATGTGGACACTCCTCTGTCTGCGACCCCTGCACTGAGGGATCAGACAGTCTTGGTTCCTCCGCCCGTGGTGGATCGGGACGCAGGGTCACCCTCCACACCAGTCACTGATGTGCCTGGGACATCACGTCGACGGGGGCATGTAGTCGTGCAGCCGCAGGCGGTGCCAACACAGCGAGGACCCCCGGTCCTTGGGTCCCGCAGGGGTCAAGCCCGGCAACGCGGTCGCCGCGCGCAACCGCTGTATACTGAGTGGGAGCAAGACATGACTGCCAATTCAGAACGTCAGGGGGCAGCAATGGAGAACATCGCTGACAGCATGGAGCGTGTGGCCCGATCTGTGCTCCCCCCTGCTCGGCAGGTGCTACTCCAGCAGCAGGCGGCACGGTCCACGGCCCGCTCACTCAGGCTGGGCATGGCGGCCTCAGACAGGGCACGCCAGGCTGAAATGTCGTCTCTGCGTCAAGCAATTGCTGCTCACGCAGAGGCGCACATGGATGCCCTGAGGGAGGAGTATGCCTCCCTCAGATCCACTCTGGGTGTCCTTATGATGTCCCAGAGGCAGCGGGCAGAGGAGAGGTTTGCACAGCTTGAGCGCACCATCTCGGCTGAGCTACAGGCTTGCCGGGAGGTGCAGCGGTTGTCCAGCCAGGCCTTGCAGGAGGAACTCCGTGTTACACGTGCTACCTTGCAAGAGGAAGCACGTGTATCACGTGAGGTCCTGCATGCAGACCTATGTAACATCGCCACACAGAACCAGGCTCACCTGTCCGGCAGACTTGCTGCCGACGAGGGGCAAGCTGCGGCTAGGCGTGGCCAGGCTACTGTGCCATGTCCTCCTTTCCAGGATGAGCCAGACTCGGACGACCATCTATCTCCCACATAGGTCGTGCTGTGAAGGCGTTGAGCCCATGGAGGTATTTTTTTTTGGCTCAGCATCATCGCATGTGGATGTTGAGCAGCACCCTGTACCTCCCCCCTCCTGGGTGCCTCCCCTCCCCCCCGGGTCGTATGTGGCCATTTTTGATTTTTCATTTAGTTTAGTTAGTTAAGTTTCTGTTTGATAGTTAGTTTAAATAGGTAATGTAGGTTTTCCTTAGTTAGTGTAATTAGTTAATAGTTGAGTTAGTTTAAAATTTGTAGTCTATTGTGCTTACATGTGACAGTGCGGTGCCTTGTGGTTTTTGAAGGCATCCACTGTCTGTTCCAGCTGGGCCCTTCATGGTTGTCTTGTGTATGTGTTTGCTGCTTGGGTTCCTTGACTCACATATGCCACTCCTGCCTCCCTTATCCATGGGCTCGCAAGGATGGTTCGGTGTAACAGAATTTTACACAAGGGCTTTGGACTGTCATATCTGTGGCATGTCTGGTGCTTTTTGACTTGTGTTGACACCCCTAGTGGGGATGATTTAGGTGTAATTGTCCACTGTTCAGCTTTTGCTAGATGGGGCGTGTCATGATTAATGTGGACATTGATTGCTATGCATTGTGTAGTATGTTTCATATCTTTCCTGTACACGTGCTTGTTGCAAATCATGCTGTAGTTAGTGTTCCACACTTTGGAGGTGAAAGACGGACTGATGGTGTGATTTGTGATGTGACTCTCTGACATGGTCAAGTAATGAGATGCCTGATGAGACACACACAGATCACTTTGATGCATTAATCATGTGTTTCATGCACTTTCTGCAGGGGGATGAGGCATCAGAGCACCTTTGCCAGCAGACATGGCCCATTGGACGACCTAATTCCTGACCCGTTTGTTGGTGCCCACATGCACATGTGTGCACAAGCAGAGCCACAGTGATTGCAGACCCACATCCTAGAACTGCTGACATGTTGCAAGCAACTCCAGGCAAGGTGAGCATCACAGGGGGGCCACGAGACAGCAAAGCTTGCACCAGGCGAGTTGCACGTGCAGGCTTAGTCACAGCACTGAGGGTGAGCTTAGACAAATATTGGTGTTGAAGCACAGAATGCAGCTCAGATGTGTTTGTGGACTGATGGCTGTTGATAGTAGGGTTGTCTGGGACACATGCGGGGGCAGTGGCACATACCCTGCGGTACACCAGGGTTCATTGAGGCACTTGTATCAACCATGTAGCCTTCCAAGACATGGAAAGGGGCAGCTCACAGGGACATACAGCAAGGGACATACTCGGGTGCAGTGCATGTCTATTCCACGTACTTCATGATAAATGCACTGGCAACTTTCTTTTGGTCATGGTGGTACGCAACTTGATCTGTAGTCATGGCTTGCCATATGGGTCTGTCTGCTTACCCAGGGAACATTGCATGTTGTGTGCATTGTGACACATTGGTGTTCCATTTGCCACGCACCCACCAGCGGCTGACTTACTGCATTGACTGTGAATGACCCGTCACAGGGTTGATATTATATATGGGTACGAAGCATGGAGCACAGATTTTCTGTTTGTAGAGGTGTATGTTGTTATGGGGCATGTTTTGTGTTGTGTTTTTGTGCAATTGGCATGTACTGGTTGCTGACTGTGTCTCTCTTTGCAGCATTGCAGTGCTCCTGTAACTGGACCTGAGAGTGCGCAGGCAGGAGGCCAGCACTCAAAACCAGAGCTAAGTGTCTTGTTGTATTTTCTTACAAACTGCCCTGCATAGGCTTGCTGGGGAGTGTACTGATGCATGGATGTATGTGTGGTCCTATTTGGTATGTTTTTTACCCTAATCACCCTTGATCCTATGCAATTTCGAAACCTGTACCCTCTACCCGGTGTTCCTGCTTCCCATGCCTATCCAAGCAATGTTCCCTGACCCTCTTTCCCCACTGGGGTTGCGGATGCCTGTGTAAGCCCCGAACTTGCAGGCGCCAAAACCCTAGAGGGGGTGGTTGGTTCGTACCACTCCTGAGCCTGGACTACAGAAGGCCATGACAATGATGTCCAAGTTTGTTTGTATTGTGCATGTGTTCATGCAGGTTGTACATTTTCGTGCATTCCCTGGTTTCATGTGTCATTCCTGCTCCCCTCACCTGCCACGCATTCCAGTCATCCAGTGTGTCTACACCTGTCCAGACTGCATATCCCTGAACCTCTTTCCCCACCAGGATCTCAGGGGCCTGTGTGAGTTTGACCTTGCAGGCACCCGGGACATGGTGTGGGTGGTTGTTTCATGAGACTCCAGCGCCTGTACAGGGGATCTGTGACAGTACACATCCATTCATGGTGCATCATCCTATGTCATGTACCACACATGTCTCACATCCAGTCGTGACATTGTTTTGCTGTGCTACCTTGGTTGTTGCATCATTGTGGTAGTACTTGGCCTTTGAGACGTACTGCTATGTCAAGTCATCTACTGGAGGGTGTTTGGGTTCCTTTTCATGCCTTGGATTATGTGAATTTGGAAATGAGTGTGGATTCTGAGGGTTCAGGCATCTCTTTACACACAAGGTGGGAGATGGACACGAAGGGTAAAGGTGATCCTGTGGCCAGGTGGGAATGAGGGTTGGAGGCTCCATGACCCAGGTGCAGTTGTTCAGTGGGTCATGGTCATTTGCGAGGGGGGGGGGTTGTTGTTGATAGTTGCGTTGCCCTGCAGTGTGATGGGAACTCTGACATTGTAATGTTGTTGTCCTATGTACATGTTGTGTTCTGCTGATCAATGCCTGTTCATGTGTTGTGTTTTCCTTTCAGGTGCGAGGGGATAGTAGTGGTTTGACATGCTGGGGTGTACACATGGTGGATGTTCACATGTGATGTGTAGGGAACACTGATGGTCACTTGAGTGCACATGCATATGTGGAGTGCATGTCCTTGCAGAACCACACACTTGCACTCGGATGCACTCCATGTACTCCCACCCTTGCATATCCACGTGTACACTGTTTGCCTTCTGGTGGCCACTGTGTCCCGCCAGCACATGTTCTGTGACCGATTATGGTTCGAGTACATGCCTAATTTGATGTTTGATCTAGTCTGTCACTTAGATGTGATGCTCAGGGTGTGCATCACACACAATGGCTGTTCACTGTGCTGTGCGCTGAGCAGTGTGATGCAGGAGTAGGACATTGCACACATGAGCTGCGGTGTTCATTTTGCAATGCATCATGTGCATATAGCCAGGCATTCATTGTGATGTTACGTCTACGACTGTTGTAATGCATTTGGAATCGACTAATTTTTGGTGGGACATTTTGTTGGTCTGTCATTTCATCGGATTCCGGGTCAGGCATCATTGTCCGATGCCACTGTACATTTAGGACATGGAAATGTGTACCTTATCGTTACTGGGTGGGTGTATGGGTATTGCTTGCCATGTCATGTTGATGTTTGGGAGGGTTTGACTGTCATGACAGTGATGGCCATGGCCTGTTTTGCAGGTGTGTGTGATGCACACCTTGCATGTCCAGGTCATCCGCTTCTCAGAGCAACTAGCTGGGGGTAGGTTTCTCTCCGCAGCAGGGCCCTCCCCCTCAAACAGACTTCCTGACTTGAACTTGAGGGGAACCATCTCCAGTTCAGGAAGCACCTCAAGACCTTCCTCTTTGCTTCTGCTTACTCTCTGCCTCTCCCTTGCAGAATTATTCACTGGAACTGCACAGGAGCTGCAACTGGGCCACTCTCACCAACCTCGGTCCCTGGGCCAGCCACTGTCCACTTGCACTGCCACCCTGGCAACCCCTGCACTGCAGTACTGTCTCTCTATCCCTACAGCCCTCCCTTCCCAGCACTCGTCTGCACTTACCTTTGCAGTTGCCACCAGGCGACCTATGTATAATTGTTTGGCCTACTTCCCCTGTACTGGACTCCCCCCCACCCTTGCACTTTTCCCTTCCCCCTACCCCTGCACTTGCACAATCACAATGACACCTGGCCTAGTAGTACCATTCTCTGTGTTCCCTTGTTCCCCCCCCCCCCTGCCTCATTGTGCCTTGTAATACTTGTGTATGGCTCATGTCATGTCACATGTCATATGTGTGCATTTTGGTTGCACAGGATCGCTTGTGTTTAAGTAGCTAGGGATGCAGACGATGTGGCACTTCCATGGCAACTATCTCAGGGTGGTAGGGTTGTGACAGTTGACTGTCACTTTGTCATCATCGATTGTCACCTGGTATGTGCCAGGCCTGTGTGCACTCCGCAGGGGTGGGAGTTTAGGTGAAAAATGTGGCCACAAGCTGGGTCCGGGCTACCTCGCCACGTGCCCTGTCCCCTCCCATGGCCAGCGCCTGTGCCTGTGGTTGGGGATGTGGGGGCACCACCATGTCCACCGGGACGCCCTGCCGTGTTGCAACATTGTGCAGGACACATGCTGCCACAATGATCCTGCACACAACTGCTGGTGCATAGAGTAGTTGCCCACCAGAGCGGTCAAGGGAGCGGAAACGTGACTTGAGCACTCCGAATGTGCGCTCCACTATGCCCCTGGTTGCAATATGGGCAGCGTTGTATCTTACCTGGGGTGGTGTGGTGGGGTTCCGGATTGGCGTCATCATGTGGTTGCTCAGAGGGTAGGCACTGTCCCCTGGGGAGGTGATAATTGTTCAGATTATTGGGGTTGGTATATTTGTCTGTGTGTGACTTGCATGCATGTGCAAGGGCATTTGTACTCACCTAGGAGCCATGTGTCGCCATGCTGCCCAGCTTCCAGGGCCCGGCTCAGGGCGGACATTCTGTATATGAAACTGTCATGGGTGGAGCCAGGGTAGTTTGCATAGACAGAGGTGATGATTCCCTTTGCATCGCATACCACCTGTACATTGATGGAATGCCAGTGCTTGCGGTTTCGGTATATGTGCTCAGTGGCCCTAGGTGGACGTAGGGCCACATGGGTGCAATCTATGGCACCGAGCACTTTGGGGAAGTGTGCCACCCTGAAAAAATCCAGGACAACGGCCTGCCTTTCTGCGGGTGTTCTGGGCATGTATATGTGCCTGCGGACTGAGGGGCGCGCTGTCATGATTGCCAGTACCTGGTGTAGGCAGCGTGACTGCGTGGCCTGTGAGACCCCCCCCACTATGGCAGTGGTCCACTGAAACGACCCAGTGGCCAAGAAATGCAAGACATTGAGCAGCTTCTCCAAGGGGCTCAATGCTTGGGAGCAAAGGGTGGGGGATGTGAGGTCATCTTCCCACTCCCTGACCAGGTCTAGGATGATATGGGGTGGAAACCTATACCTGCCGTAGACCTGGTCGTCAGGCATCCCAAAAAGGCCTGTCCGTGGTGCAAAAATGCGTGGCCTGGCTATTCTCCTCCTCCTGCGGTGTCCCACAATCACTGCAGCAACAAATGGGGCATTCATCGTCGCTGTATTTACGCGTTTGTTGTTTGCGCGCACTTTTATGCTGTGCGCGGGACGCCTCCGTGTGGGCGGAATCGTTGGTTTCCCGTATTCTGGTGTCATCGCGTGTGATCGGAGGGGAGCGGGCGTACACGCGATTGGCCTGGGTACGTGTTTCGGGGTGCGCGGGAAGTTCCACACGCGATTGGCCTAGGTACGTGTGTTTCGGGGTGCGCGGGAAGTTCCACACGCGATTGGCCTGGGTACGTGTGTTTCGGGGTGCGCGGGTATTTCCACACGCGATTGGCCTGGGTACGTGTTTCGGGGTGCGCGGGAAGTTCCACACGCGATTGGCCTGGGTACGTGTGTTTCGGGGTGCGCGGGTATTTCCACACGCGATTGGCCTGGGTACGTGTTTCGGGGTGCGCGGGAAGTTCCACACGCGATTGGCCGGGGTACGTGTTTCGGGGTGCGCGGGAAGTTCCACACGCGATTGGCCGGGGTACGTGTGTTTCGGGGTCCCGTGAACTTTCACACGCGATTGGTTGGGATCCACGTGTGTACTGTCATCACGTGCAATGAGGGATACTCCCTCGCACGTCACGTCACAGACGCGCTCACGCGCTGAGGGCCTTTGGTCCAATGAAAATGCGTATGCGTGCAGACGCGCTTACGCGCTAAGGGCCTTTCCTCGAATTACACGCTGACGTGCAGAATTTTCACGTGCCTAATCACTCCGTATCAAGCTGGCCACGCGTAAGCACACGGAAGACCACGCTCCTGCCCAGAAGGCCGAACTACTGCCCCCCAGAGCCCCGAGCACGCTCCCACCTGCCATCTGCTGCTGCCTGACTGCCTGCTGCCCACGTGCCCTGCCATTTGCTGCCTGCACATCAGCCAGGGGTGCTGTTGGTGTGACCACCCCTGCTGGAACCAAAGACTCCCGACTGGGATTCCATCGCTCCACAGCCCAGCCCCAGGACCCAGTTGCCCACCCACTCCTGCCTCTGGGGTTGTCATGTCGGGGCCAACTCCATCTGTGACCACTGACAACCCCCGGCCAGAGAGGCAGAGGGGCACCAGCTTCAGTGCCACCGAAGTTGGTGTCCTGGTGGAGCAAGTCCTGGGGCAGTATGATGCCCTCTTCGGAAGTTGCTGCGCCGACAAGGAAGGACGGACTCGGATCTGGACTGACATCGTGACTGCCATCAACGCGGAGGGGGTGGCAGTCCGCGACTTCCAACATGTCAAGAAGCGCTGGGAGGACTTCAGGTCCAGGACCCTGACCAAGGCCCGGCGCCTCTTGAAGGCAGCGGATGCCAAGGGGCGCCGGGGCCACTTGTCGGAAGAACAGATGAGGGTCCTGGAACACATATCCCCAGCGCTCCACGTCCAGGTCCTTGAGAGGCAGACCCGTCTGGAGTCGAGCGGTGAGTGTACATGCATCCTGATTGTGAGCAGTGCGTGTGGTGATTGTTCAGTAGTGTGCAGGTTGCACATCTGTTTGTATGGGGTCGAATATGGGTGCGGGTGTGTGGGTGCGGGTGTACAGGGCCGTGGGGCTGACACATGCGAGGGCTGTAATGTGTGAGACATGGATGGTGCCTGTGTGTGTGGGCTTGCATGCCAAATGCAGTTGTGTGGGCACACAAGTCTGTATGAATGTGTATGTGAGTAGACATGTCCGTGATGTCACGCATGTATGTTGTTTTCAGCTGATTGTATCAGCGCTGTGTACATGTGCATGTGTGTGTATTTGACAAGGGTGCAACAGTGATGCAACATGGATGCATGTGACAGCGGTATGTGGAAGCCTGATTGGCAGATGTGACATGGATGCCCGTCTGAACACTGCGACACTTAGCAGAGGTGTACACATGCATGCAAGTGTGGTGGTGTGTGTACATGTGTGGTGCACTTCCTGTGTTGCATGTGATGTCTGGCTCACCTTTGCCTGCTGATGCTGTTGTATGTGTATGGATGGTGTTGGCAGTTGCAACATGGCTGTGGTATGGCTCGTGTGTGCAAGTTGTAATGACATGTGTGTTGGGGATTGTGATGACATGTCAGAGGTTTGCCAATGCCACTCATGTACAACTGTCATGTGTGTATGTGTACATTGTACAGTGCCCTGATGCCTGTGTTTTGTTTCTCCCTGTCTGCAGCGTCAACTGATGAAGAGGGCGGAGAAGGTGCTGTGGAGCACAGCGGCGGGGATCCGACCGCCAGCCGGAGACGCAAGGCCCGGCTCCCCTCCCAGGTTGTCATCTCGTCGGGGAGTGAGGAGTCCGGTGCCGCGTCCCAGGCCGCAGCTGCCGGGGGGAGGTCCAAGAGGCGGAGGTTGCAGTTGGACTCCTCGGCAGCAGAAGGGGCAGCTGGGACCCCACAGGGCCCAACGGGGGAAGATGGCACAGAGTCATCCAGGTTGGTGGGGGGTTTGGTGGAGGAGGAGGCCGTGCAAGCACCGGAGACGGGGTCTGGGGGTGGGGATCCCACTGGTGCTAGTGGTGCAGTGCAGGACCAGGGACAGGAGGCAGCACAGGCCGCCGCGGAGGTGCCTGTGTGCAATCCTGTCTCTGATCCTGTCCCTGCATCATCTTGCACCAGCAGGGATGCCCATGTCCAGACCAGTTTTCAGGCAGGGGATGAGCTGACGTCAACTGGCCTTCCCCTGCCTGCGGACGTGGCTATCCAGGCCCGGGTTGAGCCTGTCCTGGCTGGAGTGGCGTTGCGTCAACGGGCCATGCGAGGCGACCTGCAGTCTTTTCATGAAGAGACTGCAGGTCATCTCGAATGGCTCGTTGACCACGTCAGCCTGCTGGGACAGGTCACCCAGGCCGGATTCCTCCGTCTGATGGGGCTTGCCACGACCCCCTCCTCAGCTGGACCCCCTACGCGCCAGTCGTCCTCTGTGCCATCTTCCCACCCATCAGTCACCTGGGTGCCCTGTGGAGCTGCCTCTGACGGTGCGGCCAGGCTGGTGGAGGAGGCATCCCTGCCACAGTCGGGAGTCGGACGTCCAGCAGGGGTGGCCACGTCAACGACTGCACCCCAGCCGGCGGAGGATGTGCAGGCAGCAGGAGGCAGTGCAGGGGCAGAGGCACAGCAGCAGCAGCTCCATGGTGGGAGCCATGAAGGCTCGGGGCCTTCGACATCGGAGGGGCAGGCATCGGCCGGAGGGCAGGAGGACCCAGGACAAAAAGTGTCTTCCGTGTGGCAGCGGTTGGGCCACGCCATAGATGCGGAGCGGCAGCGGGCGGAAGAGGCACGGCTCTCAATGGTCAGGGCGGAGAACTCCATGCAGAGGGCCCTGAGGCGGGTCGAGTGCCTCGAGGCAATCCGCAGGGCTTTGGAGGTGGACACGTCGACGGCCCTGCGGACCCTCGGGGCCATGGAGGTGGACCGCCTCCGGGACATAGAGGAGGAGTTCGATGATGCCCTGGCCCGGCACATCCAGAAGTGAGCCGTGGAACTAGCCCGCTGCCCTTGTACATAGTTATGTAGGTAGTGTTAAGTTTCATTTTTGTTTTTATTTCATTTGGACCTTTTGGACATTGGCCACATTTTTGTATATCGTTTTTTTTATTAGTTAGTGTAGTTAGTTAGGTTTCCTTTATTTTGTTGGGATGATGGACCCTGGCTTCTTGCTTTGTACATAGTTGTGGACTTGGACATATTTTTTTTTTTTAATTATCCATGGATCAATGGCTTATGTTTTTTTTTCACATTGGATTTTGTTTGGTGGACATTGACTTTGTAGTACATTACTTTGGATTTCTATATTCTTTGATTTTTTCTTTTTTTTGGACGGACATGCTTCTTTTCATTTTTTTCCATTCACATTTCAGTTTCTTCATTTTTGTTTCTATTCATCTTTCCTTTAATACATTATTTATTTGTTGCACTTCAATGTGTGGTGTCTCATTGTTTTCATGCATTTCATGTTATGTGTTTTGAGATTCACTGACACCCATTGGGTGTATGTGAGGGACATGTGTTTGTTTTGGAACTTGCAATTGGTGTTCTGTGATGTGATTGCAGAATATGAGTGGGTGGATGCAATACTCGGGTGGGTGTTTTGCATTTGGGGGCTGACCATAGAGACCAGGGATCTGGACTGTGATGACATGTTGGGTGGGGAACATGAGTTGGACATGGGTGGGGGCCTGCTGGCAGGTGCCCCACAGTGCTGGGGGGTGGGAGACATGAGTGGGGGCCTGGTGGAGGGTGCCCCTGGATGCTAGGGGGTGGGGGTGCTGGGAGACATGTGTGGGTGCCAGGTGGAGGGTGCCCCTGGATGCTGGGGGGGTGGGGGTGGTGGGAGACATGGGTGGGGGCCTGCTGGCAGGTGCCCCACAGTGCTGGGGGGTGGGAGACATGAGTGGGGGCCTGGTGGAGGGTGCCCCTGGATGCTAGGGGGTGGGGGTGCAGGGGGACATGAGTGGGGGCCTGTTTGAGGCTGCCCCTGCACTGCTGGGGGGTGGGGGTGGGGGGAGACATGAGTGGGGGCCTGGTGGAGGGTGTCCCTGGTGGCTGGGGGGGTGGGGGTGGTGGGAGACATGAGTGGGGGCCTGGTGGAGGGTGCCCCTGGATGCTAGGGGGTGGGGGTGCTGGGAGACATGTGTGGGGGCCTGGTGGAGGGTGCCCCTGGATGCTGGGGGGGGTGGGGGTGGTGGGAGACATGAGTGGGGGCCTGGTGGAGGGTGCCCCTGGATGCTGGGGGGGTGGGGGTGGTGGGAGACATGAGTGGGGGCCTGGTGGAGGGTGCCCCTGGATGCTGGGGGGTGGGTGTGCTGGGAGACATGTGTGGGGGCCTGGTGGAGGGTGCCCCTGGATGCTGGGGGGGTGGGTGTGCTGGGAGACATGTGTGGGGGCCTGGTGGAGGGTGCCCCTGGATGCTGGGGGGGTGGGGGTGGTGGGAGACATGAGTGGGGGCCTGGTGGAGGGTGCCCTGCACTGCTGGGGAGTGGGGGTGATGGGAGACATGAGTGGGTGCCAGGTGGAGGGTGCCCCTGGATGCTGGGGGGGTGGGGGTGGTGGGAGACATGGGTGGGGGCCTGCTGGCAGGTGCCCCACAGTGCTGGGGGGTGGGAGACATGAGTGGGGGCCTGGTGGAGGGTGCCCCTGGATGCTAGGGGGTGGGGGTGCAGGGGGACATGAGTGGGGGCCTGTTTGAGGCTGCCCCTGCACTGCTGGGGGGTGGGGGTGGGGGGAGACATGAGTGGGGGCCTGGTGGAGGGTGCCCCTGGTGGCTGGGGGGTGGGGGTGGTGGGAGACATGAGTGGGGGCCTGGTGGAGGGTGCCCCTGCACTGCTGGGGAGTGGGGGTGATGGGAGACATGAGTGGGTGCCAGGTGGAGGGTGCCCCTGGATGCTGGGGGGGTGGGGGTGGTGGGAGACATGGGTGGGGGCCTGCTGGCAGGTGCCCCACAGTGCTGGGGGGTGGGAGACATGAGTGGGGGCCTGGTGGAGGGTGCCCCTGGATGCTAGGGGGTGGGGGTGCAGGGGGACATGAGTGGGGGCCTGTTTGAGGCTGCCCCTGCACTGCTGGGGGGTGGGGGTGGGGGGAGACATGAGTGGGGGCCTGGTGGAGGGTGCCCCTGGATGCTGGGGGGGTGGGGGTGGTGGGAGACATGAGTGGGGGCCTGGTGGAGGGTGCCCCTGCACTGCTGGGGAGTGGGGGTGATGGGAGACATGAGTGGGTGCCAGGTGGAGGGTGCCCCTGGATGCTGGGGGGGTGGGGGTGGTGGGAGACATGGGTGGGGGCCTGCTGGCAGGTGCCCCACAGTGCTGGGGGGTGGGAGACATGAGTGGGGGCCTGGTGGAGGGTGCCCCTGGATGCTAGGGGGTGGGGGTGCAGGGGGACATGAGTGGGGGCCTGTTTGAGGCTGCCCCTGCACTGCTGGGGGGTGGGGGTGGGGGGAGACATGAGTGGGGGCCTGGTGGAGGGTGCCCCTGGTGGCTGGGGGGTGGGGGTGGTGGGAGACATGAGTGGGGGCCTGGTGGAGGGTGCCCCTGCACTGCTGGGGGGTGGGGGTGGGGGGAGACATGAGTGGGGGCCTGGTGGAGGGTGCCCCTGGATGCTGGGGGGTGGGGGTGGTGGGAGACATGGGTGGGGGCCTGCTGGCAGGTGCCCCACAGTGCTGGGGGGTGGGAGACATGAGTGGGGGCCTGGTGGAGGGTGCCCCTGGATGCTAGGGGGTGGGGGTGCAGGGGGACATGAGTGGGGGCCTGTTTGAGGCTGCCCCTGCACTGCTGGGGGGTGGGGGGTGGGGGGAGACATGAGTGGGGGCTTGGTGGAGGGTGCCCTTGGATGCTAGGGGGTGGGGGTGCAGGGGGACATGGGTGGGGGCCTGCTGGAGGCTGCCCCTGGTGGCTGGGGGTGCAGGGGGACATGCGTTGGTGGGCAGTAGTGCTAGTTGATATGTGGGTTGGCTGGTGGGCATGGCCATGGTGGATGGGGTGCCTGCAGGACATGTGCTGGGTAGGCCCCTGTGGTGTGAGCCACCTGCAGGGGCCGTGGAGGGTGTAGAGGGTACACTGTAGAGGGTGTGCTGCTCCCCGCGCACCCCCGAAATCCACGTACCCGGCCAAATCGCGTGTGGAACTTCCCGCGCACCCCTGATATCCACGTACCAGGCCGAATCGCGTGTGGAACTTCCCGCGCACCCCCGAAATACACGTACCCCGCTCAATCGCGTGTGGAACTTCCCGCGCACCCCTGAAATCCACGTACCCGGCCAAATCGCGTGTGTCACTTCCCGCGCACCCCCGAAATACACGTACCACGCTCAATCGCGTGTGGAACTTCCCGCGCACCCCTGAAATCCACGTACCCGGCCAAATCGCGTGTGGAACTTCCCGCGCACCCCCGAAATACACGTACCCCGCTCAATCGCGTGTGGAACTTCCCGCGCACCCCTGAAATCCACGTACCCGGCCAAATCGCGTGTGGAACTTCCCGCGCACCCTGATATCCACGTACCCGGCCAAATCGCGTGTGGAACTTCCCGCGCACCCCCGAAATACACGTACCCCGCTCAATCGCGTGTGGAACTTCCCGCGCACCCCTGAAATCCACGTACCCGGCCAAATCGCGTGTGTCACTTCCCGCGCACCCCCGAAATACACGTACCACGCTCAATCGCGTGTGGAACTTCCCGCGCACCCCTGAAATCCACGTACCCGGCCAAATCGCGTGTGGAACTTCCCGCGCACCCCCGAAATACACGTACCCCGCTCAATCGCGTGTGGAACTTCCCGCGCACCCCTGAAATCCACGTACCCGGCCAAATCGCGTGTGGAACTTCCCGCGCACCCTGATATCCACGTACCCGGCCAAATCGCGTGTGGAACTTCCCGCGCACCCCCGAAATACACGTACCCCGCTCAATCGCGTGTGGAACTTCCCGCGCACCCCTGATATCCACGTACCCGGCCAAATCGCGTGTGGAACTTCCCGCGCACCCCCGAAATACACGTACCCCGCTCAATCGCGTGTGGAACTTCCCGCGCACCCCTGAAATCCACGTACCCGGCCAAATCGCGTGTGGAACTTCCCGCGCACCCCTGATATCCAGGTACCCGGCCAAATCGCGTGTGGAACTTCCCGCGCACCCCTGAAATCCACGTACCCGGCCAAATCGCGTGTGGAACTTCCCGCGCACCCCCGAAATACACGTACCCCGCTCAATCGCGTGTGGAACTTCCTGCGCACCCCTGAAATCCACGTACCCGGCCAAATCGCGTGTGGAACTTCCCGCGCACCCCCGAAATACACGTACCCCGCTCAATCGCGTGTGGAACTTCCTGCGCACCCATGAAATCCACGTACCCGGCCAAATCGCGTGTGGAACTTCCCGCGCACCCCTGATATCCACGTACCCGGCCAAATCGCGTGTGGAACTTCCCGCGCACCCCCGAAATACACGTACCCGGCCAAATCGCGTGTGGAACTTCCCGCGCACCCCCGAAATCCACGTACCCGGCCAAATCGCGTGTGGAACTTCCCGCGCACCCCTGATATCCACGTACCCGGCCAAATCGCGTGTGGAACTTCCCGCACAACCCCGAAATACACGTACCCCGCTCAATCGCGTGTGTCACTTCCCGCGCACCCCCGGAATACACGTAGCCCGCTCATTCGCGTGTGTAACTTCCCGCGCACCCCCGGAATACACGTACCCCGCTCAATCGCGTATTTTACTTCCCGCGGCGCCACTTTTTTGATGCGCTGGGACTCTACCGCCTGCCTTCGTGTGGCGGACGTGTTTCAGCTTGTGCGCGGCTTTGGCTGTGCGTGGGTTTGCCCTATTCCATTCCATGAATACGTGTGGTTCGTGTGCGTGTGGGCGTTACCTCTGCTTCCGTGCAGTGCATCCCCAGTTACGCCCTTATTTTCGCGTGTTGTTCCCCATTCCGCGCGTTACGCCCCATGTCCCGCCCACTTTCTGCTGTGTGCGCTGAGGTTGTGCGCTTTCACTGTGCGCGTCGCGCACCGTCGCGCACGCCTTTCGCGATGTTGCAGTGACTTGTGCGCCATGCACGGGTTTGGCGCACATCGCGCGGTGAACACGCGCAGGGACTTCCATGAATCGCGCGCGTGCGCGTGCGCCTGTTTTTTTCCGCTTGCGCCTGCTTGCGCCTGCTTGCGCCTACTTGCGCGTAGATTTTCGGCGCACGTTTGTTCCATGAATCGGCCCCTTAATGTCTGCGAACAATATGAGTGTTCTTAGAACGATTTCAACTTGCCTACGAACAGTACGGACAGGTATAGTGTCCTCAGGACACCCCCATTTTGTTTATTTACGAACATTTCAGGACACCGCGTGTGTTCTAAGAACAGTTTCAACTTGCCTACGGACAATACGGACAGGTACAGTGTCCTCAGGACACCCCCATTTTGTTTATTTATGAACATTCCAGGACACTTGATGTGTTCTTAGAACAGTTTCAACTTGCCTACGAAGAGTAGGGACAGGTATAGCGTCCTCAGGACACCCTCATTTTGTTTATTCACAAACATTCCAGGACACTTGATGTTTTCTTAGAACAATTTCAACTTGCCCAGGAACAATACGGACAGCGTCCTCAGACACCCCCATTTTGTTTATTTACAAACATTTCAGGACACCACCTGTGTTCTTAGAACAGTTTCAACTTGCCTGCGAACAATACGGACAGGCATAGCGTCCTCAGGACACACCCATTTTGTTTATTTACGAACATTTCAGGACACCGCGTATGTTCTAAGAACAGTTTCAACTTACCTACGGACAATACGGACAGGTATAGCGTCCTCAGGACACCCCCATTTTGTTTATTTACGAACATCCCAGGACACTTGATGTGTTCTTAGAACAGTTTAAACTTGCCTATGAACAGTACGGACAGCTATAGGGTCCTCAGGACACCCCCATTTTGTTTATTTATGAACATCCCAGGACACTTGATGAGTTCTTAGAACAATTTCAACTTGCCCACAAACAATACGGACAGCATCCTCAGGACACCCCCATTTCGTTTATTTACGAACATTTCAGGACACCACCTGTGTTCTTAGCACAGTTTCAACTTGCCTGCGAACAATACGGAAAGGCATAGCATCCTCAGGACACACCCATTTCGGTTATTTACGAACATTTCAGGACACTTCGTGTGTTCTTAGGACAGTTTCAACTTGCTTGCGAACAATACGGACAGGCATAGCGTCCTCAGAACACCCCCATTTTGTTTATTTACGAAGATCCCAGGACACTTGATTTGTTCTTAGAACAATTTCAACTTGCCTATGGACAATACGGACAGGCATAGCGTCCTCAGGACACCCCCATTTTGTTCATTTACGAACATCCCAGGACACTTGATGTGTTCTTAGAACAGTTTCAACTTGCCTACGAACCATACGGACAGGCGCAGTGTCCTCAGGACACCCCCATTTCGTTTATTTACGAACATTTCAGGACACCTGTCTTGTCCGCGGTCAGAACAAACACAACAGGGGTGCCTGCCACCTAAATAAATACAACATTTAACCCATCTCTTACTCCCCCAACATCCCCAAACAGTCTTACACGCCAACACACTTGACTAAATAGTATTTTTTCCACCAAGTTTCACCGCGCTGTCCGCGGATGTCCGCTAATACAAGATGGCGGGCGTGTCCAGAAAATCTGACGCACCACACGCTCTCGACCACCCAATCAGCAAGCACGTCCAATGTCCGCGGACATGATGCGCATCGCCCAGCCAATCAGGACCCTGTCCTCGGAGCGAACAGGGAAGTGTGTCCTCGGACCGAACATAGATATCACTAATTGTTTGTGACCTACTTTTTGGTCATTTAAAAAAAAAACTTCTGGACGGATTTTCACCAAATTTGCAAAAGCACACTCGGGATCAAGCCGCTGCTCCTGTTCTAAATTTGGTGAAAATCCGTCCAGCGGTTTGGGCTGCAGAGGTGAGCAAAGTTTTTTCCCCATTTAGTCTGTGGGAAAAAAATAAATTTTGGGACCCCCCTATAACTTTGCCCCCCCGGACCAAACCTCAACAAACTTTGCAAAAAAATTCAGAGTGACGCATAAACATTTTTTGCAAAGTTTGGTGATGATTCATCCAGGGAGAGCGAAGTTATAAGCCACCCAAAAAGTGCTCTTTCTATGGGATTAGCAACTTAACCATAACTACACAGCCACCACTGTGGCTGTGTAATATATATACATACATATATTTATATATATAATGGGGGTTGCGGGGGGTCTCCCCCCCGCATGTATGTAACAATTGACCTTCACAATTCGGTCAATTGTGCAAAGGTCAATTGTGATTCGAACAATTGTAGTTCGAACAATTCGTATACAACTGGGCCAAGAGAGGCTGGCCAGAGAGCTACAGGAAAGGAGGGAGTGGGTGAGCCGATGAGGAGAATTCCAGTCTTAATGGCATTAAGGCAGAGGTAATTGGCGGCACACCACTCCTGGATAGCAGATAGACAGTCAGAGATGAGGGACGGAGAAGAGGTGGCCAAACGTAGCCTGAAAATGAGTTGAGTGTCATCCGCATAGCACTGAAAGTTGGGGCAGAGAGTGGCAATGCGGTGGGCAAGGAGTGTCAGCTATTGGTTGAACAGCCAGGGAGAGAGAGCACTTGCTAGTAGTTGCTACGAGTGCATCATCATGACACTTTGTAATGTGAGATGAGAGCATATATATCAAAAAGCTCCACCAGACAGCAGCCACAGAACCAAATGTGCTACTATACATTACTGCACCTACATTGCCTTTACAATTTTTATAGCTCATAATCAGGACTGAACATTAAACACAATCTGCATGGATGATGCCGATGGTTTAATTTTTATCGTAGCACTGAAAGCCAAATTGCTGCAAATAATATGCATTATGCCCGCGTCAGGAAATCAGTCGCCTTTTAGCCAAGATGGCATGTAGTAACCCTGTGGGAGACTACACCAGCGTTGTCCCCTTGACAATAGGTAACCCAACCTTTGGGATAGACCTGTACTACACAAGTTGGTAGTGTGATTGAGAAGCCAAGCTTATATCAAGAGGGGTCAAATGAGCTGTAAGTTTGTAACATAGAGATTTGCAGTGACATGTATTCAAATAACACTTATACTCAAGGTTTCTTGATAAAATAATTATTTATTAATTTAACAGTCAGTTTTAAAATAAGCCTTCTTTATAAGGGAGCAAATATGCAACACTTAAATATACTTTAAAACTGCAGACTCTCAGTTTTAATAAATAAGTGCATACCCTTTTGGGATGGTACACAGACACTTTGTACACCCTGAGGTGACTTTGATTGTTTAGGACACTGTGGACATTGATACATCATGTGTACATTTAAAGTGATACTGAGATTTGTGGCAAAAGGAAAGGTTTAGGGAGGGAAGCAATGGTTAACAAGTTTCTCACACAGGTAAGCACCTTTCAATCCCCCAATGCAATGTAGGTTAACCCTTTCCCAGCTATACAAGTAAAGAATGTATGACTTTTTGGAGGGACAGTTAAACACAAAGTCAGAGGGTAAGACGAGTCTTCAGGGAGCCAGGACAGCCAATGTCAATTGAACAAAGTCTAGGAGAGCTGAGGCACTTCTTGAAGATTGGCATACAAGTCTTGAACAATGTTAAAGAGATTTTAATGCAAAAGATATCACTGGTGGGCCACAAGCTGGGAGGCTTGTGCAGGCCAAAGCTGCAAGCAACTCTGCAAAAGGCAGCAAATGCAAGTCTCAACTGAAAACTAGCAAGCTACACACAACAAGAGGTAAGTGCCCCTAGTTAAAAGTACCTTGAGTCTGAAGAAAAGGTTCCAGCTTACTTCTGTTCCTGTTTTAGTTCCTGCAGATCCTGTTGTTCCTGGTCCCTCTCATGGGGACAAAAGAGAGGACGTCTGGGGGCTCCTGCACTACAGTTTGAAGGTTGGCACCAGCAATGGGAGCAATTCAGATCAGCAGAACTTTGCGGTTTCAGCTGCTCACAAATAGCACCACCGCGGTTCATGGACACCTTGTGGGCTTCTTTCGTTTCTGGGGTCCAGCACTCTGGGTGGCTCAGGCTTGGGAAGTCCTGCTTCGAGGGAGACCAGACGATCATCCTGGAGCTCGGGTTCAACTTAAAAATTATAAACTTGTTTCTGGAGGTTCTGTCCCCTGGCACTCGGTTCCAGCATCCGCGAAGAAGTACAGTCAGCAGGGTGAGGGTTTCTAGGCAAGATCGTCTTGGGTCACCAACCCAAGGAGAGAAGTCATCCCATGTAGGGCTTCTCTAGTCGATCAGAATTCAGAGCATCAGCAATGCAGCAGGGCTTCACCGGGCAAACCAATGGTCCAGGAGGTTACAACCTGCTTCTCTTCCAATTCTTCTTCGATTGATTCATCCAGTGGTTGACTCTGCCTTCCTTGCGAAAGACCTCACCTTTTATGCAGGTTTCTCTCATTCATTCACAGCCTACCTGTCACTCACACAGCAGGGTGGCTGTCCTTCAAGGTCAGCCAGCCAGCCAGCCAATCACCTTTGGGTGCATTCTAGTAACAAAGCCTGTCCGATTCTTGTAACAAAGCCTGTATGATAGCACAGCGAGTAGAGCGCTCATTTTGACATCTGTGCAGATCCTGCTGATGCAGGTTTGAATCCCGGCAGGGCCAAACTCAGCCTTTCATCCTTCTGAGGTTGATAAATGAGTACCACATACCGTGGGTAATAATAAGCAGCGCTCGGATACCTGAGGGTTTGTAATGCTATATAAATGCAAAATTATTATTATTATTATTATTATTAATAATAAAGGAAACTAAAAACAGGGAGTTTCGGGAACCTCCCTTGCTTCCTGCCCCGCCAGACACGCTGGAGCCAGAGGCGGGCTTCACCAGTGAATCCTGCCAAAGACAAAATGAACAAAGGGACCAAACCTGGTTTGGCGTGCAGAGTACATCTCAAGAAGGAACTTTCCAACAAGAAATGGTGAAAAAAGAATACCGGGGCCATTTTGACAAAATGGGAACCCATGGGTGCAATAAATGCACAATGGTAGGAAAAATAAACCACTGCCACTATCCATTAATTGTAAAAAAGGTAACATAAAAATGTTACATGAGAAAGTAGACAAACAGGATACTAAGTAACCCCTCCAGCACTCCACATAAGATGGTGTGTGCTGGGTCTACAAAATAACAAAAGGTAAGTAAAGTCAATTTCACTTTACTGCTCTTGGAAATAGTAGTTTATCCAAGAGAAGGTATTTAAACCTTTAGAGAAATCCAAAGGACTTCTCTGTGACACTGCACTGAAAGAGCTGTGTGTCACAATACAAAAAGTGATACCTATGGAGTCTGTCAGACTTCGAAAACAAAGAGAATACAGAACCCAAATCAAATAACGACGCATGGGTGAGTGAGAAAAAGAGCTCACTCACTCCAAGGTTAAAATTAAAAAGTCCCAAATTCCAGCAGAAGAGCAGGGGGTCTTTAAGTTAGAAGGGAAGTAACACATTTCTGAGAATTCTCCCTAACATTGGCGCAGCGAAGGAGCAGCACTTTTTGTGTGTGCGGCGACAGCCGGGTGCGGGTGCCGCACGATTCAGCCCATGTGGGCCCTCCAAGAGCAGATAAAGATTTTAACCAGGCAATGCAGCTTTAATGACTAGTGTGAAATATGCACCTGTAATTGCAAGCCCATCACTTCTGGCCACTGCTGCAAAGCATTGTGATGATAATGGACGGCCGCTCACCAGCAAAGGCATCTTCAGGCTAAAACTTAACAAAACGCAGTGAGTGTACACTGAAATCAAATACGAGCCCACAACTAATTGTTAATAATGTTGCTTAGCTTGCCTCACAACAATCAGGTACTATGATAAAGTTGTTCAAATGCAATTTCACCTATAATGGTTCATTCTTTCAAAACTACGAGCTCAGTTGTCTGCGCTCCATAAAATAATTTATTTTCCCATCAAGGCTTGGCCTGTTTTAGGTATAGGTATCACCTCCAGCCTGCCCATTAAGCAAAATACTGGTTAGATAGCTCAGTGAGTAGAGCGCTCCCGTTGACATCCATGCAGAGCCTGCCGATGAAAGTTCAAATCCCGACAGGGCCAAACTCAGCCTTTCATCTTTCCGAGGTCGATACATGAGCACCACACACTGTGGCTAATAATAAGCAGCTCTCAGAAGCCTTAGGGTTAGTAGCGCTATATAAATGTGAATTATTATTATGATTAGTCTGTATAAAGTCTCTCTTAAAGCATGCAGCATCAACATTATATAAGAGTTAGGGATTTCACACATTGAGCCTCATTCCGAGATTGGTGGTAGTCATGGCGCTATATGCGCCATGACTGCCACCAATAACGGGTCCAACACTGGTCTAGTTCAATGGGGACTTACCGGTG